>NC_053496.1:107590308-108790308 GCF_905171775.1 Rana temporaria | reverse complement strand
AGCCAGGGGTGAAATTTAACTTAAAACCCTATCGTGTCCCAGAAGCTCAGTGCCAAGTAGTCTCAGAGGAAATATGGAGGATGTTGGATCTTGAATGTATTAGAAGAATCCCATAGTGAGTGGTGTAGTCCAATCGTCCTTATTCCTAAAGCCGGATGGCAGCATCCGATTTTGTAACAATTTTCAAAAGCCAAATGAGGTGTCAAAATTTGACGCTTATCTAATGCCCAGGGCAGATGAGCTAATTGAGCGTCTAGGAAATGCTCCAATTATCACCACCCTGGACCTTACGAAGAAGTATTGGTAAATACCACTTACAATTCGTGCTAAAGAGAAGACAGCATTTTCTACTCCTGAGGGACACTGGCAGCATAAGATGATGCTATTTGGCCTAGAAGGGGCATCAGTCACTTTTCAGTGGATGATGGATCATGTTCTCCTTAAACCCCACTGAGCCTATGCATCTGCATATTTAGATGACAATAGTAATTTTTAGTGCAGACTGGGAGAGCCACTTACCTAAAGTGCAGGCTGGTATTAATGCCCTCCATGCTGAGGGTCTGACCGCCAATCCTAAGAAGTGTGCTGTGGGATTAGAGGGGGCCCGATATTTGGGGTACATTATTGGCCGGGTGATAGTAAAACCCCAGGTCACAAAAATCCATGCCATCCAAAATTGGCCAAGACCCCTCAATAAAAAAACAGGTGAGGGCCTTTTTGGGGTTGATAGGCTATCATAGAAGGTTTGTCCCCAATCGTGTTACATTGGCTGCTCTCCTTACAGATCGTACCAAGGGGGGAAGTCCCCAGTGGTAACTTGGATCCCAAAAGCTGAAAAAACTATCCAGCGCCTAAAGACAGTCCTTTGTAATAGCCCTTTCTTGATTACCCCTGGATTTTACACAGGAATTTGTGGTGCAGACAGATGTGTCAGAAATGGGATTAAGTGCAGTGTTGTCCTAAGTGGGGAATGGGGAAAAACACCCCATAGCATTTCTAAGCAGAAAATGTAACCCCCCGAGTTTGATTAGAGGGGGGATATGTAGTGGGTGCCAGTAAAAAGCGGTTTGAATGGCAGGAACAGTGATTGATGGGATATATGTTCCTCCACGGATTCTTAGATTTGTAATCTAAGGTAATACCAGCAAAGATTTCATGGTAAAGAAAGATAGTTATTTACCCTGTGTTCAGGAGCGCTAATAAGCCAGTACAACTGACCCTGTTGTACCGGGCCCAGCCAGCAGTGGGGCTCGGGCAATCAGAGAATAAAAGAATGCAGAATAAAAAAAAATAAGGATTTCTCCAGCCAGCATCCCCCCACCCCGCTCTGCTCCAACTTATTCTTAGGTGTTTTTCTTTTTTCTGGGTACCTCCGTATTTATGTTTTTGTGGGTGTGTGGGAGGTACTATTTTTTCTATTTCGGCGCATGTCACTTCCGCGCCCGCTCCGCATGCTGGCTCATGTCCCGGCCTGCATATTCCCTTCCCTGACAGAGTGATTAATTTCCCTCTGCTCATGGCAGGGGCAGACGTATAGGGGTCGCAGAAGTCATCATTGTGACTGGGCCCCATGCTGAATTGTTCGAGAGGTGGCTGCCCGATCGTCAGTCGATGTGTAAATTGGCAGTGCAGGAGCTCGATCTCACTTTTTACACTGAAAGTAAAAGCAAAGGGAGAGGTGTCTTGCAGTGTGTGCTGTGCTCTCTGCCTCCCCCTACAGCGCAGTACATGGCATGGAGATTGAAGGTACAGTGCTGCTGCCAATTAAAAAAAAAGCAATCTGTATATGTTTGTATGGATGTGTGTGTGCTCAAAATCAGGGGGCAGGAAGAGGCATATAACTGACTATAGTAGATGGTAAGGGGGTAATCCACAAAGATCCGGCGTAACTTAATTTTTCCCATTTAAGTTACACTGCCTTAAAATTTCTACCTAAGTGCCCGATCCACAAAGCACTTACCTAGAAATTTTTGGCTGTGTAACTTAAATTCCGCCGGCGCAAGGCGTTCCTCTTTTCATGGGGGCGATTCCCATTTAAATTATATATATATATATATTCGCCAGCACACCAGGGATCATCTTAAAACGTCCAAAGATTTAATGCATATCTATTGATCCTAAAAGAGCAACGTTTCGAGGCCGCGCAGGACCTCTTCGTCAGGCGTATCTTTTTGCCTGACGAAGAGGTCCTGCGCGGCCTCGAAACGTTGCTCTTTTAGGATCAATAGATATGCATTAAATCTTTGGACGTTTTAAGATGATCCCTGGTGTGCTGGCGAATATATATATATATATGATTTGCTTTCCGGTTCCCAGCCGGTGATCGTTTCAGCACCCTTTTACTACTTGGCCATTTTGCCGGAAGGTGTGCAATCGGAATATTTTTGAGATTCCCATTTAAATTAGGCGCGCTCCCGCGCCGGCCATACTGCGCATGCTTGTGACGTCATTTTCCCAACGTGCATAGCGTAAAATTACGTTACGCCGAGCTTTGTGGATTGCGACGGGTCAATAAAAAAAATTCAAAACAAAAAAAAAATCGCGTCGCTGGACAGAAGGGTCTGTTTTTACATCGTATAAACAGTTTACACTTTGTAAAAGCAGCCCTAATTTTGCGTTTGCAAACTAAAACTTACGGAGAAAAAACGAAGCTGAAAAGCTATGTGGATCTCCGTAAGTGCTAATTTGCATACCCGAGGTGGCATTTCGACACAAAATGCCCCCAGCGGCGGATGCGGTACTGCATCCTAAGATCCGGCAGTGTAAGTCCCTTACACATGCCGGATCTTCTGCCTAACTATGGAAAACTGATTCTGTGGATCAGTTCCATAGTTAGAAACAGGGATACGACGGCGTAACTGCAGTTACGCCGGCGTATCCCTTTTGAGGATCTGGCCCTAAATTCTCACAGTATCCCCTCAGGAGAGGAGACCATAGACTCTTCAAATGCACGGATTTTGGATACACAGTAGAAGTGAGGGGCCTATTCTGTTGAGAAAGCATGGCATTTTTGTCCCCCTGTTCCAAAAAAAAGTTGCCTGCTGCTATGTAAATCTAGCCTCATGATCTCTGCCATGTGTAACTGCAGGTCCCCCTTAGCAGACAGCTACCGTTTAAGAGATGTGTCTGTGTGTGTGCATGTTTGTGTGTGTACGTTTATGTGTGTGTATGTTTACGTGTGTGTGTACTGTATTTATATGTATATGTGTGTGTATGTTTTATGTGTGTGTGTGTGTGTGTATACACACGCTACTTTTAAACCTGACGCTCTTTTTCTGTACTATCAGAACTGATTTTCTTAGAGTGGGTTCATAATACCAACAAGAAAATACCATTCCTCTGAAAAGCAATCCAGGCTCAGATCGCTTTTTAGAGGCAGTTGACAGGCAGTGAAGAGGCAGTATATTGCGCCTTGACTGGTAAAATGTTGAGAAACACTTATCTAGAGGAACCGATCTCTCCTCCTGCAGCCGATGAAAGCCTGGAAGGGGATAGGGGTTGGGCTGAAGGGGGCCACGACAGGTAGGCTGTACGGGGCCCCATGATTTTTAGCAGCAGCCCTGCCTGTGTTTGTATAGTCCGCTCTAGGGCTGGTTTTACTGGGAGCCTGATAGTGCTCTGGGTGGGACAGACTCCCAATTCCGTGGACCGCAGTTTGTGGTTTTCTTCCTAGATCTTCTTGATTAGGGCAGCTGGACCTAGCTCTCAAAGAGATTGTGTGCCTCTCCATGTGAGGAGACAACTACTAGCATGGCCACTTATCCCTGAACTTGGATACAATTGTTTGCTTTATAAAGAACACTTACCTTAAACCAGAGACTTTGTCAGGCTACGGACAAAGTAAGGCTCAGTAGAGCAGAAGTTTACTTTATCATGATTTGTTGCAAGAGGACTTTTCCCTCTGTTTATGAATATCCTTTGGGTTAAATATGACGCTTGTGTTAAATAAACTGTGTGTTGGTCCCTGTCTTGAGACTGATCCCCCTACAACAGATTAAACATGGAATGGAATATACATTGTTTTATTAATAATAGTTAGTTATTTTATGTATTTGCACTTAGAGTTTTCAATTTAATACATAAAAACACCAGACAATGAAACAAAAGTGCAAATATCACACTCCTAATACATGAAAATGTAAATACAAAAAAAAACACAGAAATATTTTTATAAACTCCAAAAATCAAAAGGTTAATGAAATAGTGCACTATATTCAAAACTTTGTGAATAGCTGTCACCGTCCCTTCGAGGGTAAATGCTAACCTTAAGATCTGACCCTCTTTGCAAGGGTCAAAATGTACATCTTTATTATACAAGGATCCAGCAAGCTACTCGGTAATGGACACAGAAATGACAACCCTCCATTCGGCATTAGCCACCATGGGCCAGATTCAGATAGGAGATTCGACGGCGTATCTCCTGATACGCCGTCGTATCTCCAAGGCCGGCTATAGAATCAGTTACGCATAGATATGCCTAAGATCCGACAGGTGTAAGTGACTTACACCGTCCGATCTTAGGCTGCAATTCCAGGCCGGCCGCTAGGTGGCGCTTCCGTGTCTTTTACGCGTCGAATATGCTAATGAGCGTTTACGCCGATTCAGAAACGAACGCCCGCCCGTCGCTTTTTCTTTTTACGACGCTTGCGCTCGGCTTTTTCCGGTGTATAGTTACCCCTGCTATGTGAGGGGTATCCTATGTTAAGTATGGCCGTCGTTCCCGCGCCGAGTTTTGAATTTTTACGTCGTTTGCGTAAGTCGATTCAGAATACGGCCGGACGCAAGTTACGCTCACGCCGAAACCAATGACGTCCTAGCGACGTCATTTGGAGCAATGAATGCTGGGAAATTTAGCCAGCGGCGCATGCGCAGTTAAATCGGCGCGGAGACGCGCCTGATTTAAATAGTACACTCCCCCTAGCCGCAGAATTTAAATTCCGCCGGGGGATTTACGATACGCTGCAAGTTTTGAGGTAAGTGCTTTCTGAATACAGCACTAGCCTCAAAAACTTGTGCCAGCGGATCGTAAATCAGATAGATTACGTGGATCTAAAGATCCGCTAATCTATCTGAATCTACCCCCATGTGTCGCCAGCATGACTCCATTAAACTTCCAATGAACAGCTTCAGTAATTAACCAGCAGGGTAAACTATACTCCCACTGACACTGTTTAAAAAAATATTTTAATAAAAATTTGTAAAAGTGCATTTACAAGGAGAAACCTCCTTATTTAATTACTTAAACATAAGGTAGAGGAACAGCGCTGTTTGGGGGCAATAGAGAGTCAAATCGACATGCAGTGCTGCACCCCTTCCAGCTCACATCGAACCAATTCACTCCAGGATCACTAAGCTCCTATTGCTATTGGAAGCTATTTTTTTTTCTATATGTACAAAAAAAAGTTTATATTTTTATTTTTTTGCACTTTTTTTCCTATAGCTATTTTTTAAATATCACATGTTAAATATTCTTTTGTGATTTTTGTGATTCTTAATGGATGGAATTGCTGATTGTGCCACTGTTTGGTAATCATTGCACCCTCTGGTGCTGTCTTCAGCAGCCTTTATAGATTCCGTGTTCTGGTTCACCACTACTCCTGTGTCCCTGGATAATGTCTGCTTTGATTAAAACCACTTGTCTACTGGGTACTCTTACCCCCTTCCTGCCCAGGCCAAAGTTCACCTTTCAGAACTTACACTTTGAATGACAATAGCACAGTCATGCAAGCTTGTACCCAAACAAAATGTTTATAATTTTTTTTAACACAAATATAGCTTTCTTTTGGTGGTATTTAATCACCACTGTTTTTTTTTTTTTTTTGTTTTTACTTAACAAACCAAAAACAAAACAAAAACATTTTTTTTTTCATAGTTTGATATACCATTTTGCAAACGTGTAATTTTTTGGATGCACTGGTGGGCCCTAATAGGTGGCACTGATGAGCACTGCTAGGTTGTATTGGTGAGGCAGCACTGGTGGGCACTGATAGGTGGCACTGATGAGGCTGCGCTGATAGGTGGAACTGAGTTACACTGGTATGAGGCACTGGCAGGTGGCATTGATTGGCAGCACTTATGGGTGGCACTGGTGGGCACTGTGGCACTGATTGCCAGCACCCATTTCCATCACTGGTGGGCACTAATTAGCAGCACTGGTGGACACCGAATAGCAGCACTGGTGGGCACTGTTGGAACTGATAACAGAAGCCAGTTATGGAGAGAAAAGCCGATAACCTGCTTGTGTTTACATCCTGTGATCAACTCTCAATAGCTGGCAGCTGATCACGTGGTAAAGGGCCGATGTGATTGGCCCTTTACCCTGATCTGTGATCAGCAGAGTCTGAAGCACCCTCCTGGCATTGGAAGCCTGCGCTGTAGTCGTCTTTCAGCTATAGCGTGGGTGGGAAATAGTTAAATGCATAGGGCAGAGCTTAGCAGTGACTTTATTGTGTCCGTCCGGCACAAGTGGTGGCATTTTGTTATGCTGATATTCCATTTTCTTTGTTTACATGTGTGAGTACCTTTTCTTTTTTTTAAATAAATGAGATGAGATCTTTTTCATGCTATACTATGGAATTCCTTTTTTATATTCCCTATGTTTAATATCATCTGGCCTGATCTAAATGGAGCTGTGAGTGGTTTAGACATACAGTGAGGAAAAAAAGTATTTGATCCCTTGCTGATTTTGTACATTTGCCCACTGACAAACAAATGACCAGTCTATAATTTCAATGCCAAGTTTATATGTACAGTGAGAGACAGAATAACAACAAAAAAATCAAGAAAATACATAAAAATAGTTATACATTGATTTGCATTTTAATGAGTGAAATAAGTATTTGATTCCCTATCAATCAGCAAGATTTCTGTCTCCCAGGTGCCTGTTAGCCATTCTATGGGAAAACCTATGCGCTTGCGCACATCTATGCGCCAGACGTCTCACGTGGATTCCCTGACAACTATTTTGGGCCATTTCTTTTATGATTGGGGCACGTTTTAACATTTATAGCAATAAATAAAGGAGAAAGATATAAAAACCTGGTCACCTGTTCTAAAAACTATGACTTTAGTTTTATAAAGTTAAAAAAAGTGTAAATATGTTTTGTATCAATAATGACATTCCAAAGTTATTTAAATCAGAATTCTAGGCAGATATAAAATATAAATATAAGATATGCAAATTAATGCTGCTCTGTAATAATACATAATTGAATGTATTTTTTAATGCAGGAAAATTAAAGAGGAGGTCCAGCCCCCCCCCCCCCAAAAAAAAATTACAAGTCAGCAGCTACAAATACTGCAGCCGCTTACTGTTAATATATGGACACTTACCTGTCCAGGGTGACTGCAGCCAGAGGAGAGGGCTGAACTTCTGGGAGCCCAGGCCACAGCGCTGTCTCCCAGAAGTTGGGAACGGTGCCTGTCAAAAACAAATACCCGTTCCCCCTTGAAAGGTGCCAAATGTGGCACCGGAGGGGGGGGGGTGGATAAGCGAAAGTTTCACTTTTGAGTGGAACTCTGCTTTAAGAACCTGAGCTGGTATAAGACTCTTTAAGTCCCCTACAGCAGGTATGGAGTGTGAACGGAAGAAGCAGTAACAGGAGCCAATCAGTTCATTTAATGACAAAACAGAGATTGATAGAGAAATCGACTTATTACTGTGCTGCTTCTTCTTTCGCTGTCCAGTCACAGGGTGGGGAGAGTCCAGGATGACCTGGACTCAAGCGAAATTAGTTGAATGATGTTGACCATCAGATTAAGGACACCTAGTGGCAGAAAACATATTGCAGGGGAAATATTTGAATTTAAGACGACTCTTGCAGCAAACACTTATTTTGTTATTTGATCTTTTAATGGGATATTCATTTTTATCTTGATTTCACTGGAGGTATAATTTACCGTATATACTCGAGTATAAGCCGAGTTTTTCAGCACATTTTTTGGTGCTGAAAATGCCCCCTCGGCTTATACTCAAGTAACCCTTTTGTGCCTGATCTTTCGAACTTTGGGGACCCATTACTGCCACACATATAGCCCCACTCTTCCTCTACAAGTGTGCAAAGTTTGTTGTCCAGAGGACCTACGGCCGGGGAGCACTGATTTTTCAAAGTCGGGCACCCCTTCCATAGACTCCAATGTTAAACAGTAATTTATCTGGTAACTTTGGGCACCCGGTACCAGCCCCACCTGTAGTCCCAGCTCTTCTCTACAAGTTTGCAACGTTTGCTGTCTGGGGGACCTTTGGCTGGGGAGCATCGATTTTTCAAAGCCGGGCCCCCCTTCTACATAATACCATGTTAAACGCAAGTCTAGTCATGGGCACAGTGAGGCATGGGCACAGTGAGGCATGCAGATGGACACCCTAGGCTTATGCTTGAGTCAATACGTTTTCCCAGTTTTTGTAGTAAAATTAGGTGCCTCGGCTTATATTCGGGTCGGCTTATACTCGAGTATATGCGGTAACTCTGCTTGTTTAACACATACAATAATTGAACTGAAATGTGCAATGCAGTTTCCTGTGCAAAATTAAGATGAATTCATGATACACTGTAATCTGATCACATCCACATAAAGCTGGTAATTTGAAATGGCTAGTTCACATGATTGGTCATTGTAAAGGCAGCTGATGCTTTTCCATTGTGAGTGACTGATTTTTATTTTATATCTGGGAGTTCTATGCAGGTGAAAGAATGCCTGAGCTACAAAGCATAAAGCATTATCTGTACACACAGAGCAGGAAATGACTGGCAATGACTCCCCACACTGTGCCAATGTGACTTAAACCGCCCCATGAAACACAGAGCGTGACAGCACAAAGGTAAATTCATCCCAAGGTTGCTATTTTGTATTATATACATTATCTCAGGGTTTTCACGTAGAGCGTCCTCTTGAGTTTTTACTTACTGAGGTGGAGACAATCCTTTACAAAAAAAAATTATTAGAAGAAATATCATTTGGCAGAAGCTGCACTGTCACTTCACGAAATCATAACTCAGAGTGACCAAGCAGAGCGAACCTCAGTAGAATTGTTATCGTAAATTGCAGTACTGACCAGGGCGTGCTCTCCAGGGGCACAACAGCAATAAATAAGAAAGCAATATCCATTTTCCTGACCTTTTTGTGCTCAGGAGAAGCGCTGTCTTTCTAGCTTACTACTCTTTGTGATATTTTTTTCACAGGACATCGGGATGCATTTTATGGGTTTGTTTAATAAGGCACAGAGCAATGTAAAAAGTACAATAGCCCACAACACCCAATCAGAATAGTGTTTTATTGATATGGCTATAGTTACCCGAAACGTGGTTGCTACTTGTTACTACAATTGCACTGCTCTATAGATGAAGTCATGCAAGTGCTTTCTTACAGAGAGAGAAGTATTACAATTATTTTTAAAGTATATGTAGATAGAGCAACAAAAATCAAATGTACGCTTTCATGTAGCTTCACAATTAATTTCCAATATTTTTTAAATCTGCAGCTATTAAATATTAATTGGTGAGCTTGACCAAAAAAAAAAAGTCATCCTTCAGGTACGTTCTGTTATAGTAAGCACTCTGTCCCTGTTTCCCAGTTGTGCTTTTGCATTGGTCCACAGACTTCCGGAAGTCGAAACTGTGGCCATTTCCACATACATTCTATAGGCATAATTACCATCTTCACCAACTTGAGAAATACCATATAGCAAACAGAAAAATCAGTGTTACTACCCATATAACATACTGATAATAGAGGTTCTGAGTGCTCTGAATAGACAATGCAGAGAGATGATCCACACACCAGTTGCTGCTCTTAAATCTTAATTTTTAAATAAAAAAACAGTGTACAAACCCAAATAAGATCAGTTGATGTGTTTCAGCCTATGAGTTATGACTAAGGCCTTATGAGGTCGTAAGCCTCATACACACGATCAGTCCATCCAATGAGAACGGTCTAATGGATTGTTGTCATCGGTTAACCGATGAAGCTGACTTATGGTCCGTCGCGCCTACACACCATCAGTTAAAAAAACGATTGTGTCAGAATGCGGTGACGTAAAACACGAGGTGCTGAAAAAAACGAAGTTCAATGCTTCCAAGCATGCGTCGACTTGATTCTGAGCATGCGTGGATTTTTAACCGATGGTTGTGCCTACTAATGATCGTTTTTTCCCATCAGTTAGAAATCCATCGGTTAAATTTAAAGCAAGTTGGCTTTTTTTTAACCAATGGTTAAACAACCTATGGGGCCCACACACGATCGGTTTTGACTGATGAAAACGGTCCATCAGACCGTTGTCATCTGGTTAACCTATCGTGTGTACGAGGCCTTAGTCAGTTATGATTAAGGCCTCATAGTCTGAAACGCTTCAACTGATCTTATCTGCATTTGTAAACAGTTTTTTGAATAACAACTAAGATTTGTTTTAAGAGCAACAACTGGTGTGCAGATTCCATATAGCCATTGCTGGAAGTGGCTGCCAAGAGGCTGCAGGAAAACATAATCACTGAGTAGCAAATCATTATGAAAGAAAAATTAAAAACAATACATTTATTTAAAAAAATGGCAATTGCTTATGACACATTGGTAAAGATTTACTACAGACAACTAGATGCAGTTGCACTAATTTTACCTAGAGTTTAGTAAATGTGGTAAAATTCAGCTAATTTCCATCATCCAATCATGTGCAAGCAAAACTGCTTTTGTTATTTTTCCTTGCACCTGATTGGGTATTATTTACAAAGTGAAGCTTTAACACATTAAATTTTCTAAGGAAAATTAATGCAACTGCTCTTACAAAGTGCACAGTGCCTTTAGTAAATCCACCCTGTAGTGTTTTAGCAAACTGAATGTCTTTAGTATGAGTGTACTTGTACTTTGCAGATCTCCCTTGCTATTTGCTATTAGCCAGGCCATTCTTCTAATCTTTCAGCACCAATATTTTCACACTCCGTGTGTTACATACACCTTACCCCTGTACTCTGTATATTACATACACCTGACCCCTGTACTTTGTATATTACATACTCCTGACCCTTCTACTCCATGTGCTACATACACCTGACCGCTGCATTATGCACATTAAATACTTCTAAACCCTGCACTCTATACGTGACATACTTCTAGAATACAGTGGGGATCCCAGGTAAAAATTTGTATTAATGTGCATAACGAAGCCAAGGAAAGATGGAATAATCTCCAAAAGGAATCAAATTACAGATTAGACATTCTTATAATATGTCAAAAAAAGTTAGATTTTATTTCCATCATTTACACTTTCAAAATTACAGAAAACAAAAAAATGGCGTCTGCAAAAGTTTGGACACCCTGCAGAGTTAATATATTGTACTGCCCCCTTTGGCAAGTATCACAGCTTGTAAACGCTTTTTGTAGCCAGCCAAGAGTTTTTCCATTCTTGTTTGAGGTATCTTTGCCTAATCTTCCTTACAAAAGTCTTCCAGTTCTTTGAGATTTCTGGGCTGTCTGTCACGCACTGCTCTTTTAAGGTCTATCCATAGATTTTCAATTATGTTGAGGTCAGGAGATTGTGAAGGCCATGGCAAAACCTTTAGTTTACGCCTCTTGATGTAATCCCCCGTGGATTTTGAGGTGTGTTTAGGATCATTATCCATTTGTAGAAGCCATCCTCTCTTTAACTTCAGCTTTTTCACAGATGGCATCAAGTTACCATCCAAAATTTGCTGACATTTTATTGAATCCATTTTTCCTTCTACTCGTAAAATGTTCCCTGTGCCACTGGCTGCAATACAACCCCAAAGCATGATTGATCCACCCCCATGCTTAACAGTTGGACAGAGGTTATTTTCATTAAATTCTGTGCCCTTTCTTCTCCAAACGTACCTTTGCTCATTCCGGCAAAAATTTATATTTTAACCTCATCGGTCCACAGAACTTGTTTCCAAAATGCATCAGGCTTGTCTATATGTTCATTTGCAAAGTTCAAACTCTGATTTTTGTGGTGAGGATGTAGACGAGGTTTTCTTCTGATGACTGTTCCATGAAGACCATATTTGTACAAGTATCTCTGTAGTGGAATAGTGTACCACAACTCCAGTGTCTGCCAGATCTTTCTGGAGGGATCGTGTAATTAAACGTGGGTTTTGAATTGCTTTTCTCACAATCCTGCGAGCTGTTCTGTCTGATATTTTTCTTGGTCTTCCAGATCTTGCTTTAACTTCCACTGTTCCTGATGACTGCCATTTCTTAATTACATTCCGAACAGAGGATATTGACATCTGAAAACTCTTTGCTATCTTCTTATAGCCTTCTCCAGCTTTGTGAGCGTCAACTATTTTCAGTTTCAGTTTTCTAGACAACTGCTTAGAAGAACCCATGGTGCTGATTGTTGGGGCAAGGTCAGATGAGTCTGGGCATTTAAAACCTTTGAGATTGACATCACCTGGTCTTCCCAGACGATGATTGAGAACAATCCATGACACTGGCAGGTCTCAGCTTTGCAAAGGGGGCAGTGCATGCTATAAATTCTGCAGGGTGCCCAAACTTTTTCAGACGCCATATTTTTGTTTTCTGTAATTTTGAAAGTGTAATGATGGAAATAAAATCTAACTTTTTTTGCCATATTATAAGAATGTCTAATCTGTAATTTGATGCCTTTTGGAGATTTTTCCATCTTTCCTTGGCTTCGTTATGCACATTAATACAAATGTTTACCTGGGGTGCCTAAACTTTCGATCCCCACTGTAGTAGGCTGCCCAAGTAAACAAGGATGGTTGCCGTTCTGTCAGAAGGGAAGATGGAGATCTTGTGTTTCTGCTAAGCAGGAACACGGATCACTGTCTTCCCCCAGTTAAAGCCCCCCAATTTAGAAAGCACTCCCAGGGAGCACATTTAACCCTTTGATTGCCCCGATGTTAACTTCTTACCTGCCAGTGTCATTAGTACAATGACAGTGCATTTTTTAGCACTGATCACTGTGTTCGTGTCGCTGGTCCCCAAAAAGTGTCACGTTTGTCTGCCGCAATGTAACATGTGCCGCTAAAATTCACTGATCGCTGCCATTACTAGTAAAAGAAAATAACAATTCCATTAATCTATCCCGTAGTTGGTAGACGCTATAACTTTTGTGCAAACCAATGAATTTACACTTTTCGGGATTTTTCTTTAACCAAAAACATGTAGCAGAATACAAATTGGCCTAAATTCATAAAAAAAGGTATTATTTTTTATTTATTTTTTCATTTTTGTATATTTTATAGCAGAAAGTAAAAAATATTGTTTGTTTGTCTTTCAAAAAAATTTGTTTTTGTTTATAGTGCAAAAAAAAAAAAAAAAAAACAGAAAACGCAGTGGTGATCAAATACCACCAAAAGAAAGCTCTATTTGTAGGGGAGAAAAAAGACATTCATTTTATTTGGGTACAGTGTCGTACAACCACATAATTGTCAGTTAAAGTAACTCAGTTCCGTATCTCAAAAAATGCCCGGTAAACCTTCTGGAGCTGAACTGGTTAAAGAAACATTTTTAATAAGATCCTGTGGAAGATTCTGTGGACTTAGGTTTATCGGCATCTATGAGACTGTTACTTGTGGCATGGTAATGAAAGAGTTTGTAAAATCAAAATGTTTTTGGTTTGTTTATTTGGAGTAGAAAAGGGTTAAAATCCTTGTCAGGTTAATTGTTGGTACTTTTCTTATGCTTGGGAGATTTATTTTCACTGGAAAAGATAAAAAGGAGTTGGCATATATTAGGGGAGGTCAGTTCCTCTCCAAATATAGGGATTTTTTGATGTGAGATGTGTTGCTCTTGGTATCCAAGGTAGGCGCACAAAACACAAGGTTTAAAGTAGTATCAAAAATAATTTAATCATGTAAATATAAATATAAAATATCATATTTCATACAGTCATTAATACAATGAGATATATATATGGTCAGAACCACAATTACATGAAAAACAGGGTATGGGGGAAATTGGTTATTTTAAGGAAGATTAATGCGGATTTAGCCAACTAGTTTCGCACTATGTGTGCTTCATCAGGGCTTGCATAATGTTCCTGTTCCTTTAATGCATGTAGCGGTCTGTGTATGACATAAAGATTCATCATTAATACAGATATAGTACAATAATTTAATATGTTTTATTTTAAACATTTGAAAAAATGTGTGTTTTTAACACATATATACATAAAGAGGGATATATAGTGCGCTTACCATTTCCGTTAAAAAGAGCTCCGAGAGCCGGGCAGAAAGGTCTGCCTAGAAATCTACAAAGAAGCACTGGATGCAATCAGGAGATTAGTTATTCCACTTATAATCAGTGGAAGCCAGATCCACTTGATTTTAGCAGGTGCGGACAATGAAATGTTTATGAGGATTTCCTCCCACAAAGAAGGAGAAGATACAGATGACAAAAAATGTATCTATATTCTTCCTAAAAGTAAGCAAAAAGATAAGGGTAATAGTAGAGAATATTGAAAAATATGTCTATAAATATATATTGTATGAATGAATTGTTAATGCATTTAATAGTAATGGAAAAGAGAATATCTAATGAAAGCTCAATGGAGATGTTTACCTCTATAGTAGCAAGGTTAAGCTTAGTGCTGCCAGATGGATCCACAGAGGTTCCCAATAGGTTCCCACAAAATTCTATTGATAAAAAATAAGTATATATATATATATATAAATATATCAGAAACTAAAGATTATCCCATATATAAATAATAGGACACAGTGCCTATAACTATTGTCATAGTAGGGCAACTGTCCATATATATATATGAAAACTAGATAGAGAAATAAGCAAGAATTTTTACCTTAAGTGGTGATAGAAAAAGAAAATTATATAGTACAGTGATGTTTCCTGTTGTAATTAGGGGATATAATGCCTCCGTTGAATTACACTTCAGGGTAGTATTGATGTAGTGGTTCAAAAACAATACCACATATTACCACTTAGAATCTAAAACAAATTGAATAAGAAAAGAATTTAATATTTTAGAATGGTGCATGTGGCTAGATAGCCTAAGTGGGGCATAGATTCATTGAATCAAGGAATAATTACCTTTGCTGAATGGTAATAGCATAAGGACGAGTGGAATCCGTATGCTGGCGTCTCGCATAAGATTGTATGGTCCTTCCTCCAGCCGTCCAAGCCAGCGTCTGACATGTCCATCGTCAGCGCTGACTTAAATAGCTACATTTCCACCGGAGGAGGCGGAGGAGGCGGAGCTTCATCCTCTTCTATTTCTTCACAGAGAACCATCCCAAAACCCTTTCGAGGACCAGCAGGACGAGGACGTGCACCCAAACGCGGTAACGGTGGTGGGCATAACGCACAAGGGGGGACACTTAAAAAACGCATGGTCTCTCCTCAGGCTCCCACTGACCAACCCATAAAGAACCAAGAGTTGGGAATAGACACAAGTGGTGACCTGGTGGTGGGTAACACTCCTTTGGTAATGTTCTCTAATGAAAGGGAAACTATAAGTCAAAAAGAACAGGGAGCTATTCCCAAAACTAGTAATAGACAAACCAACCTAGGTAATATCCCTTTAGGACCTTGCCTAATTCCGTCTACACCACTACCGACAATGAAATTGGGAAAAATGGATCCTTTTGTAGTAAAACAGATACAGCTGACTCAGGACTAGACATTGTAAACCTTTCAACATACAACCTTTCCCCCACTGAGATTGAGGTGCTGAGACTGGGTCTTAGTTTCTGCCCCTCACAAAAAGTGGATAAATTTACTTTAATTAAAGATCTACATTTGTTTGCTAGAAACCTTACATATAAATTTATGTTTGACACCGATAGGGGACGTATAGCCTCTAGGGAAGAGGAACTATACAAAGACTTCAAAGTACAAGACTTTAGGGCTTTAAAAATCTTAATCCAACTGTTGGATGAAAATGAGAGCTCGGAAGATCTAATTGATCTCTCTGACGAAGCTGAACTAGAGGTAGAACCGATTTCAGAACCATGTAAGTTTAGGACAAAATCACAAAGATTCCCCAATCTACAAACTTCCCCAGCAGTATGGGCCTTCCTTAAGCAAACAAGGAAACAAATTGAAAATCTAGTAATCCCTAAAATCTCTGATAACAATCTATCAAGACAGCAACAACAAGCACTTACCCAACTCACTAGTAATAGTGATTTGGTGATAAAACCTTCTGATAAAGGGGGTAATGTGGTTGTAATGACCAAGACTCAGTATATCAGAATGTGTAACAAAATTTTATGCAATGGTAACTGGTATCGGACAATATCGGAAGATGACGTTCCAAAAGCCAGATCCAGTTATATTTCCCTGATCTCGTTAGCATTTCAACAAGGTCTGATTGATCAAGACCTTAGGGAATATTTAGAGATTAAATGGCCAATAACCCCTACGTTTTATTCACTGCCAAAAATACATAAGGACATCAGGGTTCCACCTGGCCGTCCTATTATTTCGGGTATAGGCAGCCATACGGAAACTGCAAGTAAGTATGTTGATATGCAACTGAGACCTCATGTAATGGCATTGCCATCATATCTTAAAGATACATTGGAACTCCTTAAAATAGTGGAAGGTATGAGTGTACCCGCAGGATCAATTTTGGCAGCAATAGACGTGGAGGCCCTTTACTCCAGTATCCCGCATACAAAGGGGATCCAAGTTGTTTCCCAGTTTTTGCGGGAGCAAGATCACAATAATTGGAAATTGTGTAATTTCATTACAACTCTATTGGAGCACATACTGACTAACAATGTCTTTGTTTTCAATGGCTCAACCTACCTCCAGGTGCAGGGTGTGGCGATGGGGACCTCCTGTGCCCCATCGTATGCCACCCTGTACCTGGGGGGGGGTGGGAAAGAGCCGTCTTTTCAGATGACTCCGCCACGATATACCTCCGCCACATCTTACTGTGGCGGAGGTATATCGATGATGTTTTAGTCGTCTGGACGGGTGGCGCGGACCTATTAGGTAAATTTATGGAATATTTATCCATTAATGATTACAACCTAAAATTTACTATCCAGTCAGATACAAAAAGCATCCCCTTCCTCGATCTAACAATCTCAATAAATGATGATGGTACCCTTTACACTAATCTGTATAGAAAGGAAACAGCAGGAAATACTATTCTTCACTACTCTAGCTCGCATCCAAGATCTTTGGTGCGAAGCATTCCTTACAGTCAGTACCTAAGACTTCGGCGCAATTGTGCAAAGGAGGAGGATTTTGAAAAAGAAGCATCTGCCCTTTATTCACGACTTTTACTGAGAGGATACAGCAAAAAGGTTCTGAAACAAGCATATACAAAATCTAAGACAAATACCAGAGATACATTACTATTTAAGCAGAGGGAAAAAGAGCACAATCCGACAACCAAACTCATAACCACATTTAGCTCTGATCAAAACATCTTTCGCCAATTGGTTAGTCATAATTGGCATTTTCTTGCCGAAGACCCTATTATCTCAAAATACATCTCTCAGAGACCTGAAATTGTTTATAGGAAATGTAGATCCATTAAGGACGGCCTTACACATAGCCATCTGGTACCTGATGCTCCGGATCTTCAGGAACCTGAGACACCAGGCACGTATAAGTGCGGACAATGTGATGTTTGCCCTTGGATTGAGGAAGGAGACGGCTGTTTCCTCCCTAGAGGAGGCTTCCTTAAGTCCAAGAGGCATGCTAATTGTACAACCATAGGCATTGTATATCTTGCTAAATGTCGCTGCGGCGCATTCTATATAGGAAAGACGAAGAGAACCTTTGCGAGAAGAATTAAAGACCATCTTTATTACCTAGACGCGGGATTGCTCTATACTCCTATCTGCAAACATGTAGGCTTGCACCATAGCTATGACCCTTCATTTATTTCTTTTTTCGCTTTGGAAGTCATCCCCCTACCAGAAAGAGGTGGGGATTTTGACAAAAAAATCCTCCAACGCGAGGCTCGTTGGATTTTTGACCAGCGAGCCACATATTCACCAGGGCTTAATACGTCACTGTCATTCAAACCCTTCTTATAAGTAAAGTCTATCAGTTGCTCATTATTATTTGCTTATATGACAAACTGGTTGTTACTTGTTTTGAATCACAGAGATGTCATTTAAAAGACCCCGTATAAATAATCTATTCTCAGTTGCTATATATGGGTCATTGGCAGGTGTGCCTCTACATTGTGTTTGCATATTGTATACTTAGAGGACTCTCCGAGAGATATATAACTTCTTATCTACTGTGATGGCTCAATTGCTCCGCCCTTGGCGTCCAACTCATATATATATAATCTCTGTACTTGTTGCATTTTTACATTTATGGTGTTATACTTGGTTTTGTTTTGTTTTGTTTTATTTGATCTTTCTGTATCTGTTGTTGATTTATTTTGCATCCATTGCTGATTATCTCTCTTATTCTGTCCGGTTGTATGATAAGATAAAATAGCTGGACAGCATAAAAATCCCTAATAATCGTGATTATTATGGACACTGCCTCTATCAATCTTCTCCTCTAGGTAGACAATGTAAAAATGAACCCTTATCGGATGTTTATTTTTGTAAAATTAAGAAACAAACTCTGGCCTTTTTCTCTGGAGTTATATATATGTCTAATTGTGTATATATTTTATTTATTCTTTCATATCAAATTATTATTTCCGTTTTTTGAACTCTGAGCTGTATGATTCATTACGCAGGGGGCTTCTGGATGCAGGGGGAGGTTGAAATTTTCACTAAGCGTGATGCGGCCAATCACATGTCCCAACACAAGGGGCGCGGTCTCTTAGACGCCTCTGTTTCCCATCAGTAACATCAGATGGGACGCGCACGCACATCCAGCCAACTGTTTACCATTTGGCTGTTAAGAGACAGCGATTTTATGTCTCTTCCTTATGCGCTCCAGCATACGTCATCACGCTGGAGCGCACTATCTGCGTGCGCAACTGTTTTGGGACACGTGAACCGGAGGTGACGCCAGGGGTCAGCTTGACTCTTTTCACCTCCGGTGGAAATGTAGCTATTTAAGTCAGCGCTGACGATGGACATGTCAGACGCTGGCTTGGACGGCTGGAGGAAGGACCATACAATCTTATGCGAGACGCCAGCATACGGATTCCACTCGTCCTTATGCTATTACCATTCAGCAAAGGTAATTATTCCTTGATTCAATGAATCTATGCCCCACTTAGGCTATCTAGCCACATGCACCATTCTAAAATATTAAATTCTTTTCTTATTCAATTTGTTTTAGATTCTAAGTGGTAATATGTGGTATTGTTTTTGAACCACTACATCAATACTACCCTGAAGTGTAATTCAACGGAGGCATTATATCCCCTAATTACAACAGGAAACATCACTGTACTATATAATTTTCTTTTTCTATCACCACTTAAGGTAAAAATTCTTGCTTATTTCTCTATCTAGTTTTCATATATATATATGGACAGTTGCCCTACTATGACAATAGTTATAGGCACTGTGTCCTATTATTTATATATGGGATAATCTTTAGTTTCTGATATATTTATATATATATATATATACTTATTTTTTATCAATAGAATTTTGTGGGAACCTATTGGGAACCTCTGTGGATCCATCTGGCAGCACTAAGCTTAACCTTGCTACTATAGAGGTAAACATCTCCATTGAGCTTTCATTAGATATTCTCTTTTCCATTACTATTAAATGCATTAACAATTCATTCATACAATATATATTTATAGACATATTTTTCAATATTCTCTACTATTACCCTTATCTTTTTGCTTACTTTTAGGAAGAATATAGATACATTTTTTGTCATCTGTATCTTCTCCTTCTTTGTGGGAGGAAATCCTCATAAACATTTCATTGTCCGCACCTGCTAAAATCAAGTGGATCTGGCTTCCACTGATTATAAGTGGAATAACTAATCTCCTGATTGCATCCAGTGCTTCTTTGTAGATTTCTAGGCAGACCTTTCTGCCCGGCTCTCGGAGCTCTTTTTAACGGAAATGGTAAGCGCACTATATATCCCTCTTTATGTATATATGTGTTAAAAACACACATTTTTTCAAATGTTTAAAATAAAACATATTAAATTATTGTACTATATCTGTATTAATGATGAATCTTTATGTCATACACAGACCGCTACATGCATTAAAGGAACAGGAACATTATGCAAGCCCTGATGAAGCACACATAGTGCGAAACTAGTTGGCTAAATCCGCATTAATCTTCCTTAAAATAACCAATTTCCCCCATACCCTGTTTTTCATGTAATTGTGGTTCTGACCATATATATATCTCATTGTATTAATGACTGTATGAAATATGATATTTTATATTTATATTTACATGATTAAATTATTTTTGATACTACTTTAAACCTTGTGTTTTGTGCGCCTACCTTGGATACCAAGAGCAACACATCTCACATCAAAAAATCCCTATATTTGGAGAGGAACTGACCTCCCCTAATATATGCCAACTCCTTTTTATCTTTTACAAATTTTGATGGGATTGTGAGTGACTGTTGCTCGAGAGGAAGTCATTCATTCACTTACATAATTTATTTCTTATTTTCACTGGAGACACAATAAAATTCCTACCTCAAAGTGGATGTATACCCTCTCCTATGCCCAGTGAAGTGAACAGCCTCAGATGATACACAGAGATGAAACAAATCTCCCTTCATAAGTTTATATGCTGTCCTCAGCTTTTATATACTCTTTAGAAAGTGAACATTGTGTTAGAATTTTTTCTTCCTCTTTCAGTAGTGGGAGGGGAGTCTTGGCATACACTGTGCGACAGGTGATTTGAGGAAAAGCACCCCCCCTCCACTCCACATAGACAGAGGAAGAAAGAAACATGCAGAGCTGTGCTGTGAATAGATCAGCTCTCTGCTTATATATTTATAGCACCCTCCCCGACACAAATTTTCAGATGCTTTTATCTCCCGTGTCAGGAGAACTTGTCAGAAGCGACTCTGCTGATAACAGAGGAACGAAGCAGCAAAAAGACACATGGCTTTGGAGAGAGATAAGTAAACACTACAGATATATGTGCCCAGGTCAAATTTCATGAATCGGGTTTACATACATTTGGCTTTGTCAATGGTATGACTGTTCCCATTAGAAGATTTTTACTCCTTTTTATTTTTGCACTGTAAGGTGTGACTTGGCCATGCTCAGTGTGCCACAAACTTTACCTTCTCTGTGTACCTCTGGGTGCCCCCATATGTTTTACGTTCCTAGCAATGCCCATAAAAGCTAGTTAATGAAATCAGAATAATGTCCGATCTCCTAATATGCAGATTTCTTCTAGGCAAACAACTCAAAAAAGATTGACAACCAGGCAATTAGCATTTCAAAGTGGGTCAACAGTTGTTACCCCTGTATGCTTTAAAAGTGGTTTCCTTTAAAAAGGTAGTTCAAAGAGCAATGATGAGCTATAACCCATTCAAACCAGTCAAATGTTACCTTTCAGCAGCCACAACAATTTAATAATTTTACTGATTTTTTTACCCTTAGCTACTCTCTTTTGCTTAGTGCTCTTTTGCCTCATTAAATAAAGGCTGACGAGTTTGGCTGAACAGTCTTGCTTAGACAGCTACAGAATGTATTTTTAGGTAAAGAGAAAACATTCTTGTAAGCGATATTGTACGGTACACTTTGTCCTCTCTCTCCATGGTCTACTGCCTAAATGATAATCTATCTATTCGCGTAAATATAATGCCTGTAGAGAAAACACTAGGAGGATTGCAGCAAACAGGGCTATGTTCAATTGGTAATGCCATTGAAGTAAATACACTTACTGTGTTCCTTTTTCAGAAGCACTGCCAACAAGCTTGTTTTAAAGTTAGCATCCTATGATTGTGTACAAGACAGCGGCTAGGTCGTTTTCATAATCATCGGAACGCCGGCTTTGCTGCAATGAACCTCTTACAATTAATGAAGTTGAATAACCAAGCATAAACGATCCTTTCCTCTTCTGTACTGCCTTGTAAGTCTCTTATGTTTGTTTATCATGGCTAACAGCTAAATACATGTTCTTTGATAATAGAATATTGTGCAGGCCATCAGGGCCGGTGCAAGGATTTTTGCAAACTCAGGCGAAGGTGCATTTTGCCGCCAGACCCCCGACCCCCGGCGCGCACACGAGGCGAGCAGGAAGTTACAATTTTTGCCGACAAATCGACCCTAAAAAAAAAGGCTATACCCCCTTCTCCCCTCCCCCACACTGCAAGAGTGGACTTCTGTACTTTCTTGGAGTTGGGCTGGAATATCATCACATGCTTTGCTGTGTATTCTTATATTCTTGAACAGGTTAGGAATTAGTGTGACATTTCAGGTGCTACAAACATGTAATCCACATAAACATATTGGGCCAGATTCAGATACAGTTGCGCTACTCTACAGCAGCGTAACATATCTGATTTACGTTACACCGCCACAGGTTTACAGCGTAAGTGCCTGATTCTCAAAACTCTTACCTATAAACTTGCGGCGGTGTAACGTAAATGCGCTCGGCGCAAGCCCGCCCAATTCAAATGGGGCGGGCACCATTTAAATTAGGCGCGTTCCAGCGCCGAACGTACTGCGCATGCTCCATCGGGTAAATTACCCGACGTGCATTGCGCTAAATGATGTCGCACGGACGTCATTTGTTTAGACATTAACGTAAATGGCGTCCAGCGCCATTCACGGACGACTTACGCAAACGACGTGGTTTTTTAAATTTCGACGCGGGAATGGCGGCCATACTTAACATGACTTAGAACAACTAGGGCTCAGCCCTAATTTTACGCGGCGTAACTCGACGGAAACGACGTAAAGTTAGATCGACGGGCAGCACGGACGTTCGGGAATCGCTGTAACTAATCATTTGCATATTCTATGCCGACCGCAATGGCCTCGCCACCTAGCGGCCGGCCTAGAATTGCATCCTTAAGATCCGACAGTGTAATTCAATTACACCTGTCGGATCTTAGGGCTAGCTATGCGTAACTAATTCTATGAATTAGTCGCATAGTTAGGACGGCCGTAACACAGAGATACGACGACGTATCAGGAGATTGGGCAGGCTTGCGCCGAGCGCATTTACGAATTGGGCGGGCTTGCGCCGAGCGCATTTACGTTACACCGCCGCAAGTTTACAGGTAAGAGTTTTGAGAATCAGGCACTTACGCTGTAAACCTGCGGCGGTGTAACGTAAATCAGATACGTTATGCTGCCGTGGAGCAGCGTATCAGGAGATACGCCGTTGTATCTCTTCTGTGAATCTGGCACATTATATCTAATTAAAAATCCATTCTTTTTAGAAGATATAATGTGTATGTGGATTACATCTATGTAGCACCTGAAATTTCACACTAATTCCTAACCTGTTCAATAATTTTACTTTCACTTTCAATAAAGCTGTACTGAAAATAAAAAGAGCAGTGGAGACTTACAGTAAGTAGAAGAGGATCCAGTCTCCCTTCTGTGCTGTACACAATCTTGAAGAAGGTCTCTGCTGTATTCTGGGCGGGACCCAATGATCGATGCTGCAGTGTCTTTCTTTCCCCGCAGGGACTGTACCAACTCTGATCTGGGGGAGGGGACTCAGGAACTCAAGAAGGGAGCCTGGAAATGGGTGTATCTGCTGCCACAGAGCAACGAGCAGGGGCACAAATTTTGTTTTAGGCTGGCAACAGGGGCATACAAGTGTCACGACTCGACTTTGTAAACAGATTTACTTGCTCACAACCTGGTGCCCCCTCCAACCCCTTGTACCGCCCCTCCTTCCAGCCATACAGCTCCCAGCCCGAGCCAGTGAGTCACGCCGCCTCTGCCTGCCTCTGAAGACTCCGTCTGCAGGTGTTGTAATTTCTGGCTGCTGCGTGCCGCTGCTCAGTTTTCTCCACCCATCGCCACCAGGAACTTGAGCACGGTCCAGACTACAACTCCCAGAATGCAGCACGGGAGCAACACAGCCAATCAGCGGCCGCCAAGATCGACCTCATGCATAAAAAAATAAAAACATGTCAGCAGACAGCGGCCGTTTTAAATATGTTAGGCGACCTAGGGTCCCCCGCCCAGCCCGCCCCTGACTCACACACACTGGTCTCTCTTGATAGGGTGGTGCCGTAAGGCAAGTGCCCATGTTGCCTTGCGCTAGAGCCGGCCCTGCAGGCCATGAATGTCTCAACCCCATGCTGATAAGTGTGCCCCAGGGTTTACTGCAGCTTTGAGAATAATGTATGTATGAAGATAAACAGAACAAATGGCTTCTTAAAGTTACAGAGTAAAGTTGCTGATGGGTAGTCTGAGAAAATACTAATCATTTGTAAAAATACTACTACTACCATTACTCCTTCTTTTTCTTATTTTTTTATTTTTTCCATGTTTTTTTTTTTTATTCTTTTATACACTAATAAAAGTATGTTTGTTCATTCAATGTGGTGGAATTTGAAAGTTCCAGTGGTACAAACTTATATACAACAAGGTTGTAATGTATGCAGTATGAAATACATATTGTAAACTCAGTAATAAGTTGAATATGTACCTGACTGCACAGCATGCAGCGTGGAGCAGTCCAGAGTATGTGCTACCTTGCACAGTGAAATACTTCAGAAAATGTAACATCTAAAATGGGAACACCACCGCTAGTGTCAATGAAGGCTTGGAGCTCTCTGTGGGTCAGGCTACCTTTTACTCTTTTTTGAGGTTTATCCGTTAATATAATGATGGGATACTTAAAGTGGTTGTAAACCCTTAAACACATTTTGCTACATGTAAGCCTATAATAAGGCTTACCTGTAGCTTGCCTGGATATCTCCTAATCTGGATATCTCCTACCTGGATCTGCCAAAGTCATCGGCACATGCGCACTGAAGCAATGGCACGTCATGCCATTGCTTCAGTTAGACTGAGATAACACATGGCTCCAGCCAATCACAGAGCCGGAGTCTGTGGCCCCAAAAGGAAGATGGGTGAGAATATGGACAGCACAGGGGACAGCGCTGGATTAGCTTGCAGGTAAGTGTCACATAATGGGCTAGTATGCGATGCATACTGGTCCATTATGCTTTTAGGTGAGCAAAAGAGGAAGTAAAACCCACTAGGGTTTACTTCCTCTTTAAGGTATATTCACACCTATAAGTTTTGGTGCATTGCAGGTGTAGGGTATTTAAAAAAAAAACATACTTGCTGCCTTATGGTTCCATTACATACAACACACCTTCCATGGGCATGAATGGTAACGCATGTTAGTAAAGCACTCCTAAGATACTTCAAAATCCTGAAATACTTCAAGTCATGCTTTGAAGAAGCTTGGTCACGAGTGAAACACGTAAGCATTACGCCATCACGCTCCTCGCTGTAAGGGCACTGATGCCCTATTCACCAGACAAGCCCTCCCTACATTTCCTGGCTCCATTTGAGTAATGTTGTAGAGACACTGCGCTCCACATGAGACCTATCTGCACGCTTTGTTGGACTTTACGGAATTCATGGATGATGTCTGATATACCCGATACCTTCGGATTGGAAGGATAAGTCCTCTTCATCCTCTGTGATTTTCGAGTTCACAGACGGGATGCCGGTCCAGACTTCACGGACCCAAATAAGAGAGGCTTTCAAGTAGCAGCTGGACGGTGAGTAGGGTTGCTCACGAATATTTGCATTGCGAATATTCGTTACGAATATGGCATATTCGAATATTCGCGAATAACTCGAATTTTGCGGCCAATATTCGCTATTCCGAATATTCGTATTTTTTTCAATTTTATTTTTAAAACAGATCACATCCTAGTGATCTCCATCGACGTCTAAAAGCATTGCTGGTATGATTAGAGACCCTGGGCCGAGTAGCTAAGCTGAGGCGATCCTTTTATGTTGCCAAATATTCGCAATCGCGAATATTCGATTTCCGAATATTCGCGAATACTTTCTCCGCCCTTCTTTTGCATCCGAGACAATCAGAGTTCTCCTACCACAGTTGTCATAGGAGAGAGTGGAGTGTTTCTGTGCGTTTTTCCAGTGTATCACATCTTCAAAGAATTTTCCATCTTTTGTCCCGTGTCATCATCATTTGCATTTCACCTCTTTAATGAGAATAATAACTGTTTAACATAAAGACATTTAAGAGATGTCAACGTAAACGGTTTACTTGTATTTTCCAAATCTATGGTTATTCAATATTTATTAAACTAATCAATATACAAATTGGTCAAAGTAAACCCTCAAATCTATATAATAATGTATTTATTTTATTAATACCTTGTTAGTTGCAGGGTCCATTACGTAAAACCACACTTTTTCCAAAGGGCAGGTGAAATTGAATGTTTCACAATATCGCAATCAATTTCGCATTCGCATTAGCGAAATTTCGCAATCAGTTTCGCTTTAGCGAAATTTCGCAAAAAATGTTTTTTGATAAAATATCACGAATATTCGATTTTAGCGAATATTTCACGAATATTCGGCTATATATTTGTGATATATCGCGAAATCGAATATGGCGTATTCCGCTCAACACTAACGGTGAGCTGTATCCATCCCAATTCACATTGGGAGGTTGTATACACATATATACTTGTACACTACTATACATGCCCAACTCTACATATTATCACTCAAATCAGGGACCTACCTATCATCATTTATATTCACGTGAGGTGTGTGTAGTCTCACTATCTATTGTGTGGACAATTCGAGATTTTCCTAGCTTGTGACGGAAAATATTGATTATATGAAGACAGGAGGCGAGTATCTTATGCATGATCTTTCTTTTATTCATGCCCACAGCAGAAAACACTTTAGTGAAAAGTTATAGAAAAAAAAAAAAAAAAAAAAAAAAAAAAAATGTTTCTTTAAACTGACAACAGAAGTAACACCCCCGGCAGCCCTCTAGGTGGGTCTGCCAATCACGAGATAGTCCAGTCAGTATATAAAGGCCTGTCTCTTTAGGAACCTCCTCTTTCTTGAGGCGAACTGCCAGTAAATCCGGATATTGATAACAGGCCGACCTCTATCCTAGGAACTGGACCTCTGGAGCCGTAGATAATCGACAGCCGGACATCTGGATGGAGAGGGAGCCCCCGTCTCCGATCTGTGAGGACAACTGGTCCAAATGTTGAACAGAACATGATGAAAAGGGATCCCAACAGGGGATCAAACAGGACGCGCTGGAACACTCAGCCATAGAGCTGGAATCTGCGTGGCTCAATAACCTGGAATAGATGAGATATAAAACAGTGAAAGGGACGGGTCGGGAGGGAAGATACTCGCCTCCTGTCTTCATATAATCAATATTTTCCGTCACAAGCTAGGAAAATCTCGAATTATACATCAGACAGGAGGCTCATATCTTATGCAAGTTTAAAGCTATAACAAGCATACAGTAAAAACACACATAATTATAACACAGTCATAGATACGTGTTCCTCCGGTCTGAAATAAAATTGACGGAATGTGGTCGCTGAAGACCAGTCTGCTGCTAGTAATAGATCCGATAGGGAGCCTCCCGTAGTGATGACCTTAGTAGCCATAGCCCCTCTGGTAGAGTGAGCGCCAAATAGGGACGTGTCGATCCCTGCCATGTCCATGACAGAGCGTACCCACCTGGCCAAAGTGGCCGAAGAAACTGGAAGGTGAGGTCTGACGTAAGAAATAAGAAGCTGCGAAGAGCGCAGAGACCGTAATGGGGACGTCCTAGACTCATAAGTCTGTAGGCAGCGAACCACACAAAGGCGTGGGTGAGAAGGGAAGAAAGGGTAAAAAACCGACTGAAGTCCGGTCTTAGTACGACGTACGACCGTAAACCTCACCCCCTGAGGTGAGAATTGGCGTCTGGAAATGTCCAGAGCCCTGACGTCCGACACCCGTTTAATGGAGATTAGACACAAGAGGACAGTCAATTTAAAGGAGAGTAACTTTAAAGGCAGCGAATCATTGTCGTCCCAATCTGAGAACATGGAGAGAACTTTGGTTACGTCCCAAGTCTGTTGGTACCTGGGACGAGGGGGTCGTTGAAACCTAACGCCCCGTAGCAGGCGGCACACTAACGGGTGCCTACCCACTGGTAGCGAGTCAACGGGAGAGTGATAGGCTGAGATCGCTGATCGATGTACATTGAGGGAATTGTAAGACCTCCCTGATCCATAGGATTCCGCCAGGTAATTAACCACAAGGGTCACAGGTGCTTGAATGGGATCAACCTGTCGTTGATCACACCAACGAACCCAGAGTTTCCAGGCTGATTGGTATGCCGACCTAGTTCCGGGGGCCCAGGCCATGGTGAGGAGATTCCTAGCTGCTCCTGAAAGGAAGCAGCCTGAATCGGGCACCCCGAGACCAACCAAGCGAGGAGGGGAAGTGAGCCGTCCACGAGTAACGGATGAAGGTCCCCGTTGGGGCCGGTGAGAAGGTGAGGGGAGTGAGGGAGGAGTCTGGGGAGGTCCACCGTCATCCCCAGGAGGAGAGGGAACCAAGGTTGCGTCGGCCACCATGGTGTGATTAGCACGGCCGTCGCTCTCAGGTGTGTAATGTGAAGGAGCAACCTGAGGATCAGAGAGAAGGGGGGAAACGCATAGTGTGTCCCTCGGGGCCAGGTCTGGCGAAGGGCGTCTACCGCCTGGGCCTCCGGATCCGGTCTCCAGCTGTAAAACTGTGGGAGTTGGCGGTTGAGGCGGGATGCGAAGAGGTCTAGGGTAAATGGACCCCACAGGAGATTGAGGGCAAGGAACACTGTCCGATCTAGTCGCCAATCGCTGGAGTCGGATAGGTGACGGGAGTTCCAGTCCGCTACAACGTTGGAGATGCCGGGAATATATTCCGCGATTGGGATGATGTTGCGTTCCAGGCAAAAATGCCAGAACTCCCTCGCGAGATCCGCTAGGATCTTGGACCTGGAGCCCCCCAGTCGATTGACATATTGGACAGCAGAGATGTTGTCCATGCGAAGTAATATACAGCAGGTGAAAACGTGAGGCAATAGACTCTTGACGGCGAAGAAGGCTGCTAAGAGTTCTAACGCATTGATGTGAAGTAGTGATTCCTCCGCGGACCACGTCCCCCCCGTGGAGGATGAACCGCACCGAGCGCCCCAGCCATGGCGGCTGGCATCCGACTCCAGAATGAAGTCCGGGTTGGAGCTGAATATGGTCTTGCCGTTCCACTCTACGGCGTGGCGTAGCCACCATCGAAGTTCCTCCATGGCTTCTGCGTCCAGGTGGACTTCGTCCGCGTAGCGGAGCCCCTGGCGGAGGTGAAGGGCTTTTAGCCTCTGAAGGGCTCGGTAATGGAGGGGAGCAGGAAAGATGGCTTGGATCGACGCTGCTAATAGGCCGACGAGACGTGCCAGTCCGCGTAGGGATACCCTCTGCTTGTTGAGCACGAGACTGATCTCCTTGCGTATGGTCAAAAGTTTGGCCTTGGGTAGGCGCAGGACCGCTAGGTTGGTGTCTACCAGAAATCCTAAAAACTCCATCTCCTGAGATGGGATAAGGACCGACTTTTCGTGATTTACTAGAAAACCCAGGTCTTGAAGTAGGGTAACTGTCCATGATGCATGGGCGTTTGCTAGGTGGGGTGAGCGAGCCATTATGAGTATGTCGTCTAAGTAGACGATCAACCTCACCCCTCTGCTCCGTAGGGATGCTATTACCGGTTTTAGTAACTTGGTAAAGCACCAAGGGGCTGAGGAGAGACCGAAGGGAAGACAAGTGAATTGCCACATTCTGTCCCTCCACAGGAAACGGAGTAAATGTTGAGAGGATGGATGGATGGGAACCGTAAGGTAGGCGTCCTTCAAGTCTACCTTGACTAACCAATCCCCTGGGCGTAAGAGGTCTCTTAGGCAGTGAATGCCTTCCATTTTGAAATGTCGGTATACGACATGTTGGTTGAGGTTCCTTAAGTTTATGACCGGTCGGAAACCTCCGCCCTTTTTCCTGACAAGAAAAAGGTTGCTGAGGAAACCGGGAGAGTCTGAGACCACCTCTGTAACAGCTAGTTTGGTCTGGAGATCCTGCAATTCGCTGTCCATAAGACTGGCGTTTGGGATAGAAAATTGGATGGGGTGAGGAGTATGGTCCATCACTGGAAGGGCATATAATTCTATTTGGTAGCCCGTCACTGTACTGAGTATCCACGAGTCTGCCGTAATCGCAGACCAGGCGTGGATAAAATGTTTCAACCTTCCCCCTACAGGTATGTGGGACAAATGCAGAGGTATCGTACTCACCGGGAGATGGTCTGGAACGGGGGTAGCCTCTAGCACCTCGGCCTCTCCATGGACGTCCCCGGGGGGGGAAAAAGGGTGCGGGTTGGGCAACCGGAACGGAGTAGGGCGGTGGAGTCTGGTAGTGTACGGGAGCTCTTTGAAAGGGCCTGGAGGAGGAGAAACGGCCGGTAGAGCGGCCTCTATATCTACCGGCCTTGTGAAAAACTCTAGTGTTAGTCTTCTTCAGAGACGTCTGGGCCTTGTCCAGGCTAGAGTAGAGCCCTACCATTTTGTTTATGTCCTTAATTAAGGAATCTCCGAATAGCATGCCGTCAGCCGACGGCCCCGGTTCAGAGTCGGCCAGATGGGAGAGTTGGGGGTCGAGTCTCATGAGAATTGAGCGACGACGCTCCATGGAGCATGCAGTAATTGCTGAACCCAGGAGACACACAGCCCTCTGGGCCCAACCCCTAAGTTGGGATAAATCGACGGGTTGACCAGAGGCGGAAGCCTGCTCACTGAGATTTAGGATCTTCGTGACGGGGCCAAACAGGTCTAATACCCGGTCTTGGATCATTTTGAAGGACCTCTCTATCCCCTTTTTAGAATATTTCCCACTTTTAGTGAGGTATCTCAAGAGGATGGGGTCCACCTCAGGAGTGCTCACTACCTTCTTAGTAATACACGGGCGGGGACATTCCGCGCGTAGTTTGTTCCTGTTGGTCTTGTCGACCGACCTCCGAGCCCAGTATTCAACGTATTGAGCCACCTCGGGTAGAGGTGTCCAATCACCGGATCTAGGGTGACTAATGGCTTCGGGGTCAAAGAATGGCTCCCCGTGGGAGTCTAATAAAACCTCACCCTGGGGTACAGGGTTGTTGTCGTTCTTACCCGACAGGTGCCCACTGTCCTCATAGTCTTCTCCAGACTCATAGGCGTCAGACGCCTCGGACTCCGCGGACGACTCAGTAGAGGAGTCCACGAAGGAGTCCGGTTTTGTCCGCCTGGCGGATCGTTGCCTCTGTAAATTTATCTCCCCGAGGCCCGGGGGTCGTACCGAGTCTGGGAGAACAGTGGGTCGACAGTCCTGGGATGGTACTGTCTGGAGCATATTTAGTACTTCCCCTGCCGGGGAGTCGTGGGCCACTTCAATGTGGCGGCGTTTCTGAGACGCCTTTCCCTTTTTTATCATAGGTATGCCGGTGTCAGGAGAACCGGATCTATGGGGTATAGGTGGGAAAGGTACCACCGAGGCCATGGCAGCCTGCACAGATTGAGTTATCATTTGTTGGATCTGTGCTGTAGTCATGACTACAGGTGTGTCCTGTGAAGGATCTAGCAATTCTAAGGGAATGTCCATATTGGTGGGGTCCCTGCCTTCTGCCATGCTGCAGCTATGGGCAATAGTGCTGATAGAAATGAGAAAGGCAGTTCTAGACTAAAGGTAGGCTAGGGATGCTGAAAGTAAGATAGGCTAAATAGAGACAGTATCTGCTGTAGCGATGTCTAATTAATATATTTATATATAAGATATATGGTATAGCTAATAGATATCTAATATTATTTAGGGCAATAGGGAAGATATCTAGTATTATTTAGTAGGGGAATAAATTCCCAGGATGGTACCGCAAGGTCCGTGCTCCGTCCACCTCTCCGTTCGCTCACACACTGCTGAGCGTGACGGAGGAGCGGAGCACGGGGGAGGAGGGCGAAGTCTCGCGAGAACTCCCGTCCTGATCTGATAGGACGAGAGGTCGCGACACGCCCCCCTGGCTGAAAGAGCGCGCTGATGGAGAGAAGAAAGGCGCGAAGGATCCGATGGTGATGGCGCCGACGTCTCGCGATGATAGGCGAGACCGCGCAGGAGAATGTGAGTGAATTGGGACTGGTCAGAGCGGAGGGTGCGCGCTGACCGGATCCCATAGAAAAACGCAGGCACTATGAGCTGATAAGAAGCGGGACAGAGCGGTACAGGTTGAAGGAAAAATAAAATAAAATAAAATCTACAATAATGGAAAAAGGTGGAATAGATAGCGTCCCGAAGGGGGGGCGAATCAAAAGGAAATGCACAGAGGCATTGAGGTAATAGATAAATTCCCCCAAGGGGAAAAAGAAGGAAACCAAATGTCAGAAATGTGACAGGTTACAGATATTACAATTGAAATAAGAGTATATCTATATATGTATAAAGTAATCTATATAGTTCAATGAATTTTACTTATCTGAGTTCTGATCTGTGAGCAGAAAGAAAGAGGAGGTTCCTAAAGAGACAGGCCTTTATATACTGACTGGACTATCTCGTGATTGGCAGACCCACCTAGAGGGCTGCCGGGGGTGTTACTTCTGTTGTCAGTTTAAAGAAACATTTTTTTTTTTTTTTTTTTTTTTTTTTTCTATAACTTTTCACTAAAGTGTTTTCTGCTGTGGGCATGAATAAAAGAAAGATCATGCATAAGATATGAGCCTCCTGTCTGATGTATAATCAGGAGTTAACTCTTTCAACTACCCAACTAGTGGCTATTGTATGAACTTCCCAACCACATGATTACTTTCAGCTGGTCAGGGTTATGAAGATCCAATCTTGTCCATCCCAATTCCTGGACTTGCGCGAGTGATATTTGAATATCATTTTTGCAAGTAAGGTTGAGTGGCTTACATTTAGGGCTGAATGTGGTGGCCGTCTGTGTCCGTTTAGACTATAGTCTAAATTTTAGATGAATGTGGTACAGGTGGATGTATTCACTTTAATAGATTATCATTTGTGGAATATTTAATAGAAAATTTTATTCTTTATAATACCGTAGTTCCTTTCTGAAGAATTCATTTTCGGGGAGATTTTTTCATCTTTTTCCCTGGTATTTTTTTCTTACTTCAAAACCCAATTACATTGATGTGGTAATATAGTGTAAAAGTTTATTGGTGTATTTTAATTGTCAATACAAGTACACGTATATGAGAGATTGGTAGAAAACTAGAAACTGTGCCATAAAACCCTATGGAGAGAGAGAGAGAGAGAGAGAGAGAGAGAGAGAGAGAGAGAGAGAGAGAGAGAGAGAGAGAGAGAGAGAGAGAGAGAGAGAGAGAGAGAGAGAGAGAGAGAGAGAGAGAGAGAGAGAGAGAGAGAGAGAGAGAGAGAGAGAGAGAGAGAGAGAGAGAGAGAGAGAGAGAGAGAGAGAGAGAGAGAGAGAGAGAGAGAGAGAGAGAGAGAGAGAGAGAGAGAGAGAGAGAGAGAGAGAGAGAGAGAGAGAGAGAGAGAGAGAGAGAGAGAGAGAGAGAGAGAGAGAGAGAGAGAGAGAGAGAGAGAGAGAGAGAGAGAGAGAGAGAGAGAGAGAGAGAGAGAGAGAGAGAGAGAGAGAGAGAGAGAGAGAGAGAGAGAGAGAGAGAGAGAGAGAGAGAGAGAGAGAGAGAGAGAGAGAGAGAGAGAGAGAGAGAGAGAGAGAGAGAGAGAGAAGTCGCACACATTATCTGGGTCAAGGAATGTGCTATGTTACATAGTTAATCAGGTTGAAAAAAGACAAGTCTATCTAGTTCAACCAATAAAAGTGCAAAGCAAGTTCCAATTTGCTCCAGCGGGGCAAAAAAATCATTCCTGATCACACAAGAGGCAATCAGAGATTCCCTGAATCGACTTTACCTATAAATGTTAGTATCCAGTTATATTATGTACATTTAGGAAATAATCCAGGCCTTTTTTAACCGCTTAAGGACCGCCGCACGACTAAATACATCGGCAGAATGTCACGGCTGGGCATATGGACGTACCTGTACGTCCCCTTTAAAAAGCCCAGGTGTGGGTCGAGAGTGCACCACCACGTTTGTGACCCAGTCCTGTGTCCCACGATCAGGTCACAGAGATGAAGAACAGGGAGAGGTAAGTGTAAACAGACCTCTCCCCGGGCTTCCTAGTGAGCCTGTCACTGATTGTCTGTTCCCTGTCATAGGGAACGATGATCAGTGACGTCACATGCCTAGCCATGCCCCCCTACAGTAAGAAGCACACATTAGGTCACATTTAATCCTTTATGTATCTAACAAGCAGCACAGGTAGGGAATTATATGTGCACACCTGTAGCTATGGCTTACTCAAAAGAAATTTCTCATAGACACCTGTGGGCAGAGCCACTCAACCTGCATCAGGGTTGGACTGGGACAAAAATTTGGCCCTGGACTTCATCCAGACCGGCCCACTTTAATTCAATAAAATGCTGCCCCCCCCTTGAAAAATCACGCCCACCAAAAGGCCCCTACATCCAATATTGTATATCATGAGAGGGTGAGAGAGAGGGGAATGAGAGAGAGAGGGAGGGAGGGTTGAGGGAAAGGGGGTGGGTGAGAGAGGGGGGTGAGTGTAAGAAAAAGAGAGTGAGTGTAAAAGAGAAGGGTGAGTGTAGGACCCCTTTCACATTGAGGTGTTTTTCAGGCGTTTTTGGGCTAAAAATAGCGCCTGTAATGCGCCTGAAAAATGCCTCCACTGCAGGCCCAGTGTGAAAGCCCGAGTGCTTTTACACTGGGGCGCTGCTAGGACGTTAAAAAAAAGTCCTCCAAGCAGCATCTTTGGGGCAGTGGAGGAGCGGTGTACACACCGCTCCTGCCCATTGAAACGAATGGCCACCGCTGCTGAAGCGCCTGCAAAGCACTTCGGCAGCAGCGATAGACGTGCACATTTAACCTTAATTCGGCTGCTAGCGGGGGTTAAAAGTGCCTGCTAGACGCCGAATAGCGCAGCTAAAACGACAGTAAAGTGCAGCTTAAACTAGCAGTGTTTTACCGTCATTGCCCGCCCCAGTGTGAAAGCAGCCTAAGACACAGAGTAGGGGAGTCTGAGAGACAGAGGGAGGGGGGTCTGAGAGACAGAGGGAGGGGGGTCTGAGAGACAGAGGGAGGGGGGTCTGAGACAGAGGGGGGGGACTGAGAGACAGAGGGAGGGGGGTCTGAGAGACAGAGGGAGGGGGGTCTGAGAGACAGAGGGAAGGGGGTCTGAGAGACAGAGGGAGGGGGGGTCTGAGAGACAGAGGGAGGGGGGACTGAGAGACAGAGGGGGGGACTGAGAGACAGAGGGGGGGACTGAGAGACAGAGGGAGGGGGGTCTGAGAGACAGAGGGAGGGGGGTCTGAGAGACAGAGGGAGGGGGGTCTGAGAGACAGAGGGAGGGGGGGTCTGAGAGACAGAGGGAGGGGGGTCTGAGACAGAGGGGGGGACTGAGAGACAGAGGGAGGGGGTCTGAGAGACAGAGGGAGGGGGGTCTGAGAGACAGAGGGAGGGGGGGTCTGAGAGACAGAGGGAGGGGGGACTGAGACAGAGGGGGGGGACTGAGAGACAGAGGGAGGGGGGACTGAGAGACAGAGGGAGGGGGGTCTGAGAGACAGAGGGAGGGGGGTCTGAGAGACAGAGGGAGGGGGGTCTGAGAGACAGAGGGAGGGGGGTCTGAGAGACAGAGGGAGGGGGGGTCTGAGAGACAGAGGGAGGGGGGACTGAGAGACAGAGGGGGGGACTGAGAGACAGAGAGGGGGACTGAGAGACAGAGGGGGGACAGAGGGGGGACTGAGAGACAGAGGGGGTCTGAGAGAGTCTCAGTTTAAAAAAAAAACAGCCCACTGACAAACTCCCTGTAGTCCCTATGGCCAGTCCATCCCTGACCTGCATGTGCGGTTACCTTTTGCCATACCAGGGGGCGGGGGACTATGGTCATGTAAGAATCAAACATTTTGCTAGTTCTTCAACTTAGAGATGAGCCATGTCACTGTGTGCAATAATAAAATAGAGTTCCTCTGCAAAGTACTGTCCTGTGTTGCCTGATGTATTTTGCAATTCAAAGGGACAGTGATGAGCCCTCCATCAGTCCAACATACCTCTGCCACCTCACTCCCAGTGACTGAATGGGGTCCTGCCGTGCACCTAGTGCAGACCTGTATTTGTTAACTTCATCCTTCCCATATCATGCAGCCAGGCTTTGGTTCTCCATAACACAGGTTTGGTCCCAGCGTGGAATTGACCGCTAGGGAGGGAGCCTGAACAACAAACCCTTGCTACCAGAGGACATGTCGCCTTCACCATGTATCACAATTCATGATTGGCTGCAATGTACCTTGCACTAGTTATTGATTACCCATAGCAACTGTAATTCTCATCCTGCTTGATCTGCTAAGTAGACATTTTGTTGGTAACTTCATACCCCAGAGGTGCTTTACTGATAATAGATCTTTCATATGCCCAGAACCATTATGCACCCCTTTAAAAAATGAAGACCAGACTTGGAACAGGTAAAGTAACTTTACTCTAGATGACACAGTCGAACATGAACATTGATATTAGAACATCCATAACTATCTATAGCAGACTGCCCAGGCATGCCTTGAGAAAGTGGTAGTCCGTTCCAGTTGTCCTTTAGGACTTGGTAGATCTCCGGACTCCTGGTGCCTCTGACGCACTGCAAGGTGCAGCAGTTCTCCTCCACAGCAATCATGTGATCCTCTCTTTTGAGTGGGCTTAAGCTAAAGCCCCCAGAAAGCAGCCTCCCCCTTATTTATATCACAGGTGAGTAGGCTTGATCCAAAAAGCCTGGGACAAACAGCACACAACATTAAGGGCCGGATTCAGAAAGCCCGGCGTTACTTTGTGCGGGCGTAGCGTATCTCAGATATGTTACGCTGCCGTAACCTAGTGAGGCAGGTTCTGTATTCAGAAAGAACCTGCACCCTAAGTTACGGCGGGGTAGATTTTGTGGTCCGGCGTAAGCCCGCGTAATACAAATTATCCAGGCAGTGGGCGTGTTGTATGTTAATCAAGGCTGACCCCACGTAAATGACGTTTTTGACTTACGGCGCATGCGCCGTCCGTGAACATATCCCAGTGCGCATGCTCCAAATTACGCCGCAAATAGTCAATAGTTTGGACGTGAACGTAACTTACGTACAGCCCTATTCGCGAACGACTTGCGCAAATGACGTAATCGATGGAAAATTCGACGCTGGCCCGACGTCCATACTTAACATTGCGTACGCCTCATATAGCAGGGGTAACTTTACGCCTGAAAAAGCCTTACGTAAACGTCGTAAAAAAATGCTCCGGGCGGACGTAAATTTCTGAATCGGCGTATCTACCTAATTTGCATATTTGAGTCTTGGGAAGCGCCCCTAACGGTCAGCGTAAATATTGCACCCTAAGATACGACGGCGTAGGAGACTTATGCCGCTCGTATCTAGGCAACATTGAGGCGTATCTGATTCTATGAATCAGGCGCCGAGATGCGACGGCCCGCATTCGGAGTTACGACGGCGTATCTGGAGATATGCCGACGTAACTCCTTTCTGAATCCGGGCCTAACTCTTTCCCTCAGCCTGGGCCAGCCACTGTCTAGCTAACAACCTGGAGGCAACCTGCCTACACAGCAGATATTGATTATATATATATATATATATATATATATATATATATATATATATATATATATATGAAAAAAACTTACAAAAAACACTTTACTAGCATTCTGTGATATTCAGTAATAACTTTCCAGAAGCTTGGCATACTCCAAATACTTAAAGCGGGGGTTCTCCCTAAATTTTTTTTTTTTTTCTAGCATCTCATTCAGCATAGTAGCGTGAGCTACAGTATGCCTTTATATATTTTTTTGGCGCCGTACTCACTGTGTAATCGTGTACGAAAGTTTCCGGGGAATGGGCGTTCCTATTCAGAGGGCTCGTGATTGACAGCCGGCTATGGCGCGTCACGCTTCCCGGAAATAGCCGAAATAGGTGTTTGCTCTTCACGGCGCCTGCGCAGTCAGCTCCGATGTCTGTGCGCAGGCGCCGTATAACGCCGGGAAGAGCCGAGACCTACTCAGGCTATTTTCATGAAGCGTGACGCACCATAGCCGGCCGTCAATCACAAGCCCTCTGAATAGGAACGCCCATTCCCCGCGGGGAGTCTGAAATTTTACTACGCTATTAAACAGTGAGTACGGGGCCAAAAAAATATATAAAGGCATACTGTAGCTCACGCTACTATGCTGAATGAGATGCTATAAAGTTGTTTTTTAGGGTGAAACACCGCTTTAAGCACAGTCCATTTTGAAAAAAAATACCTTTTTCAAGCTGAATATTGTTGAGAGGGCCACATTTCACAATTCAGCAGGAATTGCCAAAAACAACAAGCCTTCCATGGCAATTTTTTTTTTCTAATCTCAGTATGGGGTGAATCTGTTTTCTTTTACACCTTCTGCAGAATGAAATTTAACTTCTCACAGCAAAGAACTCCCTAATCTGATTCAGACATAACACCCACCAATCAGTTACCAACTAGAAATGAAATGAAAAGGATAATTTCCTATAAGGACCCTATACAGGCTGCTTTGAATGATGCTTACCTATGTCCCTTTGTGTGAGGTCATGTAACATGTATATTCACTCTTCTTTGCCTGTATGGCTCTGGTGCAGGGTAAATAAGACCGACTCTACCCAAAGCATACATAGTAGACTTTACTGTGCTAACCCACTGTACCAACAACCAAATTGGACAGCTGCAGTGTTGTACTGCAACTTGACCTGGGCACAATTAGCTGATAGTGAACTCATCAGAAACATACCTATTTTTTTTGCAGGACTAGGACTGTTAAAGGTAATGTTGCATACACAGCCTACATTCCTTATTGTACATTGTACTGTCCCAGATTTATAAAAGGTCACCTTGGCCTGTGCTCAGGAGGGGATTACAGCTGTTCCTTGTTTCATCCTAAAACCTTGGCAACATTAACCAAAATGCCATATGACAGAATCTTCTACTCTGTGGCCAATGGCCAACTCTAGACTGCACAACAAGCCACAAAATAAAGAAAATCTGTGCAGGTGTTACAAAGAAAATCTCACAGGCACTATGGCTGGTTTGAATAAATATGGAAAATGTTTCCCTAAATATTTTATTTGATTCCCAAACACACAGAATATAGTTACCATTTTCAGATATTTACAACTTGATGAACAGATTGACTGAGTGTTTTGGTGTGTGTGTGTGTGTGTGTGTGTGTGTGTGTGTGTGTGTGTGTGTGTGTGTGTGTGTGTGTGTGTGTGTGTGTGTAAGTGTGTTTAGCAAAGGCTGGTCTTTTACTATATTGTATTATGGGGTAGCACTATGAAAGAAGGAACTTATCGCTTCTGCTCTAACCAGGTGGACCAGCTGAGCTTGTAGCTGAAACCTATGTTTTTGTAATGGTCCTATAACTGATACTATTGTGGATAGGCTTTTAACAAAGACCTTTTGTGAAAACAGATACTTAATTTTCTAAATGTATTAGATTATAAAGTCACCATAGAAAGAACGAAGCATAAGGATGCCCAAGGGGGTACAGCTGAGACCTAGATCTGGTCTTGCGTGCAACTAGCAGTATCATAGCCAATGTTATCTAGGTCTAATTGCAACTGACAGACTGAAATTAAATAAATAGTAAACGGGCAAAAACATTGGAAATAAAGCAGTTGTCTTTAGACATCAGATGTAATCTTTAATGAAAAAATTGTCTACTAAAATGATGAGTAGCTGATAGCATTTTAGGCGTATGTTAAAAAAGATATGATTTTTTATATATATATATATATATATATATATATATATATATATATATATATATATATATATATATATATACACTGTGTGTGTGTGTGTATGTATATATATATATATATATATATATATATATATATATATATATATATATATATATATAATATGTGAATAATTGGCCTAAGATCCCATATAAAATATATACTGTATATGTTTCACGGATAATTCATAAAAAATATATATATATATATATATATATATATATATATATATATATATATATATATATATATGTTTCTGAATTAGTGCAGTCTGTGAACATAGATTTGCCCTGAACTGATTGGTCCTATCAAGTAAATGGCATACAAACATTCTGAAATTGCTTTAACACTACATTATCTTAAGGAATATTTGCTTTTTACTTAAAATGCAAAGGCAAACAGTAACATTTACTCAATCAAAATTAAAGACAGAGCCTACAGACTTCCTAGGTGGCCCAGGCATACTTCAAGCACATTTATTTAATGTATACTGTATACAGTAGTAATGTTAAATATAGTTCTTATATTTTAGCTCAATAAAGCTACACAAAGATCATAAAATAAATGTTTAGCAAACATTTTAAATGTATATTCTGAAATATGCATATTGTAAATATTATGTGGGCTATATTAAATGGGTTACTTTATTTCATTTGGATACCAAAAAGGTTATTTTATTCTAAAGGCCAGACTGACATTCTAAGAAAGACACAAATTGTAAAATGTCCCAGATAATATGTTAGGTCAATATCAAATACTTATTAACGATGTAGTAAAACTGTGCAAAGCTAAGTATATAAGTACTAGTTTTTAATAGGAATAATGTATGTCAACGTTTTAGTGTCAAAGTAACGTGCAGGACATCAAATATGGGATTTGTAGTTAGTAGAGATAAATCAATTGGTTGGCTCAAGTCAGAACCAGGCTTTCAGTGCAATTCACTACTCACTGTATGGACTAGAAATTTTTTCCATTTTTTTTTTTTTTATTTCTAATTTGTTATGTTTGATGAATTTTTCATCATGCCAAATGAGTCATTGTTTATCTATTATTTTATGAATTTCAATCAAGAACCCTTTTATTCTGTTAACTTTTGCAAGTGTTGATTTTATTTTCCCAACCAATAGGTGGCATTCCTTCTCAATATACATTGCCACAAAAGCTATTTATTGTCTTAGGCCCCGTACACACGATTAGTCCAAACTGATGAAAACGGACTGAAGGTCCGTTTCATCGGTTAACCAATAAAGCTTACTGATGGTCTGATGTGCCTACACACCATCAGTTCAAAAACCGATCGAGTCCAACGCGGTGACGTAAAACACAACGACGTGCAGAGAAAAATTAAGTTCAATGCTTCCAAGCATGCGTCGACTTGATTCTGAGCATGCGCTGGTTTGGAACCAATGCTTTTGCGTACTAACCATCGGTTTTGACCTATCGGTCAGGCGTCCATTGGTCCAATTTTAAAGCAAGTTCTGATGGGGCCTACACACAGTCGGTTTGGACCGATGAAACTGAACTTCAGTCCGTTTTCATCAGTTTGGACTGATCGTGTGTACAGGACCTTACTGTACTGCATTGTGATCCATCTTTCAGTCCCAATTTTCTAGCAGTAACAAGCAATATATGAATGTATTTCCTCAAACACATGGGTGACTCCAGATATTGGGCAAAGGGGTAGAGGGTTGTTGAAACATTAATAAGCTGGCACTCTTATTATAGAGGTGTGGTCATGGTTAATGTCAGCTGACATAATCGATCATACCTAAATGATTGACTGGTCTGTTCTATCCTACCCTTGCCTTTGAGCCCCATCAGGCAAACTAGCACACACTCTGTTTGATCAAGTGAGATAGTATTTTTCTGCTGTGATATCATCAGTTATTTTCACCCAGTCTGTTCTCATAGTCAGTAACAGTTTGTCACACAAATCCCCTGTGACTGATCATACGAGTGTCAGTGTGGGAATCCATAGCACAAGAGGAACTACAGAGGGTCTGAGTAGATATTGCCATCTAAGACCTCCATGTGATGCCTCTGCACTAGCATAACATCAACAGACTGATTTCACCATAGGCTGCCTTAATAGATTAGTGGGATCCAGTGTACAACACAGTTACAGTGGAATGTAGATTCAGTTGCATCAAAGATATGAGTTTTAACATATCAACAGGTAGAGAAGTTCTGCCTATACTTTGTGAAGGGCGATGATTCCATTAAAAAAAACTTCCTTTTTTCAGTTATCTCATTTGTATCTCATCCTTGACAGACTTTTTGATCTGCTGCATATTGGAGTCATTGGTTCAAATTCTGCTTTACAATGTTTGCCTATTGATCTCTTACCTCAAATCGCTTTCCTGCTAGGGCTTAACTTTTCTGAAGTTTGAGAATCTTGTTTTATTCAGTATTCCCTGGAGTTGGAACATGTAGGAAAAGTACAATGACAAAAACCACCCTCCACCTCAGACAACTAAATACGAAATGGCTCTTAAGGGAGAAGGCTGGGCCAGAACCCAAAATTGTGTTATTTGGAGTGTACAGTTCTGCTAGTGTTTTTTTACTTATATGAACTATTTTAATCTATCAACAGGTAAGGAAGATGCATACTATCACCAACAGTAAGTACATTTTTCCCATTTTTAGCAAATCATTCAAAAAACCTTTGTATTAGTAGCCAGATCTGCTTATACAAGTCACTAATTACTTCACATTTGTTTAAAATAATTTGTCAAGCTCATCATAGAAGCACTTTTAATTTCATGCAATAACCAAGATATGGAACAGACAGTTTTAATTGTTAATAGAATTGTAGATAATGATACTGTGCACAAGAAATAGAAAATTTCTAGATTTTATGGGCACAGTTGGTATGCATTTTGAAGACTGCTGTCAGCAGATAATCTAAATGTGATTACAGTCAAGTTGTTGCACCTACTATTTGATAGTTTTGCCACCCATTTTTAGCAAAAAATATGTTTTCCTCGCATTAAGAACTTCAATTTAATATGTGAAATAATGGTTTAAAAAGCACAAAAATAACAACAACAAAAAAAATTCTATTATATGCTCATAGTTCTAAAAAGGAGACTTTAAGACTACTTTCCCACTAGGATACCTGGCCATTTTAGTGGCGCTTTCTGGCTGCTAGTAGGCTCCTTTTTTTTCTACCGCCTCAGTGTGAAAAGACACAGTGCAATGAATGGGAGGTGGTTTTCAGGCACATTTCAGAGGCTATTTCTATCACTAAAGCACCTGAAAACCGCCTCAGTGTGAAAGTAGTCTAAAAAGCCTGATTTTGCACCTGGTAGAACATTACTCCCGAGGGCCATAAGTTCTTTCTGACCATCTCTGCAAAATTGATGCAAGTTCTTCACTCTGCATATTCTACTTTATTCTGTCTGGTGAATTTTATAAAACACAGTGAATACAGACGATAGACTCTACCCACCCATCATTTTCAAGAATACATATAATTGCTCATTGTTAGCCTTACATCTGGGAAGCCAGACTGAAATTTATTGGCAAATTAGGAACACTTTTTGGACACATGAGAGGTTCAATATTTAATTGTTACTGTATTTATGGCATTTTAGTAATGATATTGTACTATCACTTACCACAATGTGTGACAGGGTGCTAAGTGTGCTGCAATCAGGGCAATTAACAACGTCATTTCCATGTGGAATGAGGCACTTGTGTGTTTCCTTCACCCAATAATGCTTAGCAATGCTTACATAGGTCTCATCTTTCGCAAAACATGGATAGTGAGTAGTCAGTTTAAGCCTTATAGTTTTAGGTGCAAGGAGACAACGCTTTACAAATGTCTTAAAGGCATCTCCATATTTTAGTCCTCATCTTTAGGTATCAGGGTCCATCCATGCACTCAAAACATGGAAGAAGGCCATCTGAGACTTCCAAGGACAACAGGGGTTGTAGCTCAGTCCCTAACCTTCTCCAAAGTGTAGATTTATTTCCACCATCTGTAAATCCTGGGATATCTGGAAGCACTGTTTTAACAAATACCCGAAAACACAGGAGGAAAATTATTATCACTGCACATAACTAAAGGATTACAAACTATGATGGTTTCTAATTGTTTTTTAGTTTATAGGCTGCATGAGTGCTGCCGACACTGGGGAGTTACAGTTCATTGAGGGAACCATGAATGCCAACATGAACTGTGACATTCTGAAGCAGAGTATGATCCCTTCCCTTCGGAGTCTTGGCCGTAGGGCAGTATTCCAACAAAACGACCCCGAACACACCTCAAAGATGATCACTGCCTTGCTAAAGAAGCTGAGGGTAAAGGTGATGGACTGTCCAAGCATGTGTCCAGACCTAAACCCTATTGAGCATCTGTGGGGCATCCTCAAACTTAAGGTGGAGGAGTGCAAGATCTCCAACATCCACCAGCTCCATGATGTCTTAATGGAGGAGTGGAAAGGGACTCCAGTGGCAACCTGTGAAGCTCTGGTGAACTCCATGCCCAAGAGGGTTAAGGCAGTGCTGGAAAATAATGGTGGCCACACAATATTGACACTTTGGGCCCAATTTGGACATTTTTACTTATGGTTGTACTTACTTTTGTTGCCAGCGGCTTATACATTAAGGTCTGTGTAAAAGGGGTACAAAGGGAGCAACACGTGTAAATATTGTCCATATAATCGCCAATTAATAAGATATCAAATCAAAAGTTCAAATAAATGCAGATATATAAATAGCAATGGAAATGCTGTGTTCCAGATGTATGTTCCAACCACCGTGCTTTCAGAAAGTGCAATATACATATTAAAGTGCTTCACTCGATGTGTCAATCAAAATGTGCTCACCAGATATATGCGGCCATAAATGACCCTAAAGCCTGTAGGGTTCTTTCAAGATCCATCCTAATACGATATCCCCCAAGTGGAATCAATTCTCAATGAGTCCAACATAGATGGCGCCTCATATTTGAGGGGACAGCAAATTTACACTGTTGTACAAGCTGTACACTCACTACTTTACATTGTAGCAAAGTATAATTTCTTCAGTGTTGTCATGTGAAAAGATATACTAAAATATTTACAAAAATGTGAGGGGTGTACTCACTTTTGTGATATACTGTGTATGTATGTATGTATATGTATATGTGTGTATATATATATATATATATATATATATATATATATATATATATATATATATATATATATATATATACTGTATTTATTGGTGTATAACACTTTTTTACCCTGAAAATAGAGGGTAAACTGTGCCTGCTTGTTATACAAAGGGGGCTGTGGAAAGTATTTTTCCTGAAACGTCCCTCTTAATGTTAGGGTGCGTGTTATACGCTGATAAATACGGTATATATATTTGCTGTAAATATAAATAAAGAGCACACAGAGCATCTCTTCCATAAGTAGAAAAATCCTTTGGGTATGGTCAGCAAATGCTATCAGTTCTGTACATTTTCTACTATAAAAAGAAACATTCATATATGAATTTGGTAACCTAAAATTGTATTTTTGTTTTGACAGTTTTATAATGTTCAGATGTACAGATATCTCATCTGTCTTAAATTAGGTTATTTCATTTGTCATTATTACTCCTCACAGTATTTCATTATTTATGCTTCAGAATTTTATGAAACCATAAAAGCAGCAGCTTACTTACCTGCTATTATATTAGTGTCTTGCCTACACAAACCCTTGTGCATACTATAACTGATATACTTTTAGAAATTAAAAGTGTAATACTGTATGGCAGGTGCAGAGGATAATTCCCACTTTGCTATAACTCTTCCCTGTTCGCTTGAATTTATTTTAACATTCTCACCTCAGTTTGCCCTATTTTGTGAAAACATTTACAGATATATTTTTGCAAATATGCAAAAAAAACAAAACATGATGGAATAAGAAACAATCAGTTTAAATACATGATTGGTAAATATTGGTAAAAATCTTTCATCAAAGGTTCCAGTAAGCTAGGCCCCTGCCATCCCACTAACATTCAGACCATTACAAACAGCCATATAAAAATGTGAAAACTGAATTTTAGAGCAGGCAACATTGATAAGCAAACCAAGAAAAGTTTTTTGCCAAATACTTGAAAGATTTGCAAACCCTGAACATAGCTCCCCAACCCTGTTGAAGATTTTAAAGGTTTTTCGGTAAGAAAAAGAGCATGAGCAGCCGGGTACTGCCATGAAAGACACTTACCAATGCAAAAAAGATGGGCTTTCTTGTGCATCATCTTTTAGAAGAGGCTTCCTTCTGGGACGACAGCCATGCAGACCAATTGCAGTGTACTGACAGGCTGACCCCTCTACCACTTCATCCTCTGCAGCAATGCTGTCTATTTCCCAAAGACATCCTCTGGATGTAACCGGGTGACCCTGCAGCCTTCTGATGCCATGTGACATCACCGGGTGGCCTATATTGCCTATATAATTGCTGTCAAAGTGAAGAGACAGCAGTCGGCGGGAGGCCCCCCATGGAGACGGAGTTTTTTGTATTTTTGTACATCCACAGAGGCAGGAATTTGGGGCAGTGGACTTTCTTAGGCAGTATGTGCGAGGGTCCCTGCAGGAAGGCTGCATCAGTGTGCCATGAGAGGCACTCGTGCCAGGGAAGTTTCATGTGAGTTTTTGGAAATAGAGTGGTGTACTTTATCTGGCCGCCTGAGGTGAATGTGTATCATCCTGTGATGTGTGTCATTGCTTTTTTTGTGTTTGTGCAACACTGTTGAATCTGTTACAGTAATTTGACTCTGCTAGCTGGTTGTACATGCAAAATGTGCTCTACTTGATTTACCTCTTCCTGCTTTTGCCTGCATTGGATTATTACATTTTTGCTGATCTGAACGTTGTTGCTGCTATATGCCATATGCTACTGACCTGTGTTTTCTATTTTGATGCCGGGGTTTTATTGAACACTGGTGCTCAGGACATAGATACTATAACAGTCATCGCAGTGGTCTACTATCTATTGGTTCTTCTATGCAGCTGCTCACTTCACTTTGGAAGAGCTAAGTCATTTTGTACTCGCTTTGAGGAATCTTTATCAGACTGCACTTCCATCTTTGAAGAACCTGTAGTGGTGTGACTGATGTGTGTTGGTTTGCAAGGTTAAGGGTAGGTTGACAACGTTGTTCTTTTCTATTAATTTAAATCCAACCCAGACCATTTCCCTAGATTAGGGGTCTGAATGGAATGTAAAAAGCACACCAAGAAAAAATAATGCTTATCCAGTCATGCAGCCTGGCTGGCCAGGAAAGGGAAAGGCAGAAAATGTGCTTCCTCCATCCCCCTGCACCATTCCAGGCCATATGTCTGGGTCTGAGAGAAGGGCCCTATGGTGGAAACAGCTGGCATACTGCTACCACCCCCTGCAGGAATAGTTTATCTCAGTAGCTATCACTATAGAGCTTGATTTCTGGAGATATGCCGTTTCATGCTTCCAAATAACCATAGGGTTCCTGGCCACTGATTCTCTGAAGAGAGCCAGTAGTGGAACAGCATAATGTTTCTTCTCATGCCCTTCTTGCCAGCCTAGGCGCATACATTGATGTTCACGCCCCAGTGACAATGTAGCTGGAAAAAAAGCTGCACAAGAGATCAGCCTCGTTAGAGTCTAAAAGAAAATTCAGAGCTATGATTTTGTTGAAACTTTGATAGTTATTAGAGGATATGGTGCTTGATAACTAAACTTGCCATGAAAATGCATATGCAGTTTAGGGCTATTTTTGATTATACAGATTGTCAGATAAATATCAAAATAGGTTGTAGGTTTGTATTCAACTAGAAAAGGCTCAAATAGTGTTTGGGCACCATGCTTTTATGTTTTGTTGTATTGGTTATATGTAAAATACTTTTGCTAACCTTGCTGAAAATACTTGTTGCTTGCCTTTCTCTGGCTTCATTTCCTTCTAAATCCCTGATTAAGATCCAGTGTGCATCATTGCAAGGATACATTTATATCTTTGCCACCTTTGACCAACTGTTTTGTACTGCTTCTCAAGCTCCAGTCAACTATCTAACCTTAGCATCTTACGGGACTACTAACAAAATAAAGCTTAACAGTGACATTGGGCCGGATTCAGATACTTTGGAGTATCTTTAGGCGGGGCGTAACGTATCTCAGATACGTTACGCCGCTGTAAATTAGAGCGCAAGTTCCGTATTCAGAAAGAACTTGCGCCCTTAGTTATGGCGGCGTAACGTATGTTGTCCGGCGTAAGCCCGCCTAATTCAAATGGGGATGATGTGGGTGTGTTTTATTTAAATGAATGGTGACCCCGCGTATTTGACGTATTTTACGAATGGCGCATGCGCCGTTCGTGAAAAAAATCCCAGTGCGCATGCTCGAAATTACGCCGCAAATCGTCATTGCTTTAGACATGAACGTAACTTACGTACAGCCCTATTCACGAACGACTTACGCAAACGACATACCATTTTCAAAACTCGACGCGGGAACGACGTCCATACTTAACATAGGATACGCCTCATATAGCAGGGGTAACTTTACACCGGAAAAAGCCTAACGTAAACGACGTAAAAAAATGCGCCGGGCGGACGTACGTTTCTGAATCAGCGTATCTACCTAATTAGCATATTCCTTGCGTAAATATACGGAAGTGCCACCTAGCGGCCAGTGTAAATATGCAGCCTAAGATACGGCGGTGTAAGACACTTACGCCGGTCGGATCTTAAGGAAATCTATGCGTAACTGATTCTATGAATCAGTCGCATAGTTACGACGGCGTATCCGGAGATACGCCATTGTATCTCCTTTCTGAATCTAGCCCACTATGTTTTACTGAACCTAGAACCAGTTGAGTTAGTACACACTGAAAAAAAAGCAAACTGAAGGGGACAGCAAGGACCTAGCAGGATTGCAGACCACATGGCAGTCTAAAACAAACCAGGAAATGTGTGAATGATAGTCAGCAATATTTTTTATGGAAAGCTTTGTGCCACCTCTGGAATTGTTGGCTAAGTAGCAACCTGGCACTGGCAACATAATGACCACACATCTAGCATATTTAGAAGAAAAGTCAGCAATGGAAGCCTCCATTAATCTCTCATCAGATTCCTATTAAGCAATGCCCATGTGCTATAATTATTATGCTTTAATTATTACAGGTAGTTGTTGCTAGTTACAAATACACGTTTAGTGTGTATGCTTATTGGAAAAAGTTACTGTAAGCCTGAGGACACGGAGTATGGAAAAGGAAATATGAGATTTCTTCGGCTCACTATAATAAAGGGTGAGCTTCTATCAGGCTGCAGTTCGCTACGCTCTCTTAGAGATAATTAAGTAATAACATCTTTAGAGTCAGGTAATGTCATCAGAGTCTTTTGGGAAAATTAACACCAAAGGCAAAGACAAGGGTGGTTAATGGACCTATTACATTCAGTATGATCTGTCTTCTAATGGCAAGAAAGTCATGAGCAATGCAGCTTTGTTAGAGGTTATATTGTTTTTTTGTTTTGTTTTTTTTTTGTAAAAATCCTACTAATTATTTAGCTGATATCATATTTATATCTGTCCAATTTAAAAAAACAGGAACCATTGGGAGATGCTGCAGATGGCATCAGATATATGTCCTACTTAATGCTTTCTCAGTCTCATATCTTGTGCTGGTAATGTGTTAATATCAAGGGGTGATGGCAGAGAACATGTTCTACACTATTTCTGTACATGCTGTGACTGTAAAATACAGAAATGGTTTGGTTGCTTGGTTAACGTTTTGTGACCTTTTTATTTCCCAGCTTTAGAAATAGAGTGTAAGCTCTGTCTGACACACTTTAATATATGAACACTTTGAGTAAAGGTCTCCAGGTTTGAAGCATCTATCAGAGCTGTGAAAGTGTTGAATGAGTAATACTTTATTGATTTTCACTTGCTTAGCAAAGTAACTGACTGAATCACAGCTCAGTGTATTGTATGGATCAAAATAATCTCTCCAATTAAATTATTACCTTCTCTTTCTTTGTCTTTTCATGCATACAGTAAAACAGTGAGATAGGGAACGAATGTGTGAGGTTAATAAGGGAAATCACAAGACTTTCTGTAGCACAGAAGCCATATGTTTGTTTGTTTTTTTGTTTTTTTGTAGCTTTGTGTGTAAAGTAGTCCCCATATTGCCTCAAAGCCGTAGTAAAGTCTATGGGAAAAAAAAGGTTCCCCCTGCAAGGCAATATCATAATGTGCTAGTATGCACCACATACTAGCACAATATGAAAGACTTAACTCTGGAGGCCTGCTGTCATCTCTGCAGAGGCTTCCATCTTCGCCTGGTTTTCCTTCCAGGTTCGTGGACTCTGGCTGTCTGGCTGAGCCACGATGAAATCAGTCCTGTTCATGCGTGCAGGAGTCTCGACTGCGTCACACAGCTCTGAAGAAACAGCACAGGTATACAATTCCTTCAGAACGCATGCGCCAGTGATGTCACTGGCCGCTGCTTGCTAGAAAATCTTCTCTCCTAAACTGTGCATGTTTAGGAGATATTCAGTTTACCTACAGGTAAGCTTTATTTTAAGCTTACCTGTAGGTAAAATAAAGAGAGAGAGTTTACTCTCTAAACAGAGTTAAACATGTTCTGGTTTCAGTTTTTATAATGGTAATCATGACATTACTAGTGACAAATGAATGGAGCCCTTACAAAAATGTGTTAAAATGGTAGAAAATATTAATACAGCCTTGTTTTCTTTTGATAGGATTTTTTGCTTGCTTCACTAAGTAAGCTTCAGTATTTTCAACACAATTCTTGTGTGACATCTGAAATATCTTTTGAGGACAGTGGATTTCCCCTCAATGAGTTTCCCTGGGTGATTCTATAATAACATTACTACATTGGGAAACTGTAGTAAGGTGTCCCTAACGGGGTAGTTTTTATGTGGCACTACCCCACAGGAGCCTCTGGTAATTTTGGGTTCTTTGCTCACTTTAGCCCAGGGTGAGGCCTCACCCTTACTGACACCACCACAATACCTTGGCTGGGAAAACACTGCTCTTAAAGGAAATATGCAGACTGCACTGGCAGATTTAAATGACATAATTGCCAAGTAGATTGGTACAATAATGTTAATGCACATAGACACACAAAAAAAAAAAAATACAATGCACTCAACAGGGGTACCCAATGTATACTGTGGTACTAAGAGCGTAAACTGTAGCTCTCTAAATGATAGGTTATGCCTCAAGTTACCAACAAGGAATACAAAGAGATGCAACAGGCGGAGTCACTTGAGGGATCTCAGCCAAGGGACTAGGCTCGGGCCTTGAAATACAAGCTTAATAACAGAAACCCAGTTCTGCCCTCAAGAAATGTAATGACTTAGAAAGTCTTTATGGTGAGGCCCTTTAAACATTGGTAGCAGAAAGGTGAAGATCACTCAAAGGGGAGGCATTCAACAGAGGTCTAGGGTAAAGTTAGGCCTAGTAGGTAAGTAGGCTCCTTGGTGCAGCCAGACAGAAAATTAAACAAAAGCAAAGCAAAGTCAGCGCTCTGGGATACTATCAGCTTTATGCCCTGAATATGGCTTGGTTGGCTGAGGCCTAATGATGGATGCAGCAGCAGGTGTGATAGGTCTCTTGTAGCAAAGTGACAACAGATGGAAATGACTCGTTATCAGGTTGAGGATGAATGGAGAATTAACAGTTAGTTATAGCTATGATGCGAGACAGAGACCCTCTCACTGGATCCTTTTGAGGCAGGCATTGAAGAGCAGCAAGCTTCCTGGCCCAGGCATCCAGCAAAACAGTCTACTCTCTGGCACCACACATTGGCTTGGCACAGCACAGCTCAACACACCACTGCTCTCTCACTCCTCCTTCCAGTTGACTTGCTTCCCCCTAACTGGCTCCTTTTATATGTCCCATATTCTTTCAGGTGCCTATGGGCCTTGTAGTTGTAGTCCCAGGACAGCTTTAGAAATGATCCTCCTTCAAGAATACATCTCCAAGGCTGCCCCTGGTAGTTGTATTCTAATCACAGTTAGGCAAACTAGTTGGCACTGCCATCTTGTCGACATAAAGTTCTTTAACTCGGTAACATTGCCTAGTGTTACATTCATCTTAACTGAAAAGGGTTGTTTGAAATACCATATTAGCATGTGTGCAACTTTTCTCCATATTCCCATGTGCCTTCATTTTTATTTATTTTTTACTGCATTTGGTTATAGTTGGATGTCTTTTGGGATTGGCCAACTGATTTGGACATTTTAATTCAAAGGATTTGTTTCAAGGACCGCTTCTGGTGTTTATGGGGGTTTCTGGTCTTCTATGTCATATTCCTTTTATGTGCAATTATTATTGTAAAACGTAGATGGGGGTTGTTAGGTGTGAACTGTGCTTAGTCTTTCAGTGTGGAGTGTGGCATATCAAGTGGAGCGCAGAGAGACTCGGCTCTCAAACACAAAATGGCCTTTAGCAGGTGGATATAATCCAACTAGTTTAGGGGAGGAGAGCTACACTGGTGTTTAAACCCAAACAATTGATTTTATCATAAAAATCTAAAAGGACAACTCTTTCTATAATGAATATATTGTAGATGGATTCTCAAACATTATTGTAATTCTCCTTCTTTGGATGTCCCATTTTGTGTCAAATTTCTTTCAGGCTCTCTAAAGAACTGGTCTGCAATTTTTCCATTGAGTTTCAAGTTCTAGATACTCAAGCATGTCTAAATAACTGTGGCCGCATTGTAATGACTTTAAATAAAAATAATGGAGTCTTGATATTATTTAGTAAAACTTCTACATTTGAATACAGTTGAAAATTAAACATAAGAGTAATATTCAGTTTTCCTCTATTTTTACCTGCTCAAATATGCAGATATTTAGTGTTTTAATTGAAAAACAGTTCAAAGTTTTTTTTTTTTTTTTAAATTTTAGAATATATTTTCTGCTCTGACATTTTTTTTTTCTTTTTTTTTTTTTTTAAATGAACCCCAAACTGTTGATGCTTTTAAGCTATTAGAGTGTGGTTCCATTCTATAATTCTATCACCTAGGCAAGACCATTATGAAAAGCATATCTAGTAGAAAAAGTAAAGGGAAAGGCAGTATGATTGCTTCCTCATGTAGCACAAAGTAACTAACATTGCTTGTGACATTCGGATGAATCTTAGTTCTGCTGAGAAATGTCAGTGATTCTGTGAATATCACCCTAATAACACTCCGCTTTCCTAGATAATTTATCACACAGGCTCACTGTGACAAAGATGATCCCTCTACAGTCATCTCAAGGAGGAGGAGAGAGACAAGTTATTCAGGGCAACGATACAAATTGATGATTCGCCATAATGCCAGCTCTGTGAATTTCTAACCTGAATAAAGGTCTCTGTGCTTTATGTATTGTTAAACCGTCAGGTGCAGACTGCTTGTTAACCCTGACTGTGAACTACACAATAGTACTTAAAGCCAGGCCAAAAAGGAACAAAAATTATGTAAGGCCAAAACATGTTTATTTGTGTTACGATTATAGAATTTTCATATCGCAAAAACAATGAAAAGGCAACTCTGATCAATCTTTATATCCAAACATTCTTTATATCCAAACATACATTTCTGATGTGGTGTTTTACCTTTCCAAAAATAAAAACCTTTGCCATTTTCTCAAAATGTCACCTTATCTGGAGCTTAAAAAGAGTGTGTGGCATCCATACATCAATCAAGAATGTCTAGCCATTTTCAGTATTCTTATCATACCAACTTTCCTAAAGCTATATTCCAGGTAGATATAAAAGACTCTGCAATCAATAGTTTTGAAATGCAAGCTTTTTAAGTATTTGAGTTTGACTTGGTATCAGTATCAGTGGAGGCTGGTGCAAACAAACTGAAAAATTGCGAAAAAAAAAAAACACATCAATTGCAGCCTCACTGTGCCCATCAAACGCAACCACTGTGCCCATCAAACGCAGCCACTGTGCCCATCAAACGCAGCCACTGTGTCCGAAATGTTGCCACTGTGCCCCCCGCCTGCCCACCGTCTGACCGCCCTCTGCCCGGCCCTTACCTTGTCTCGGGTGGGCAGCGGGTGACGGCGACAGGCGGCGAGAGGTGTCCTCCATTTTTTTTCTCTATCTTCTCTTCTTCCGCCTACTCGTCCTCTTGTCCTCTCCTATGATTGGACGCCAGTATAGGCATCCAATCACAGCGCATGTCCTTTCAGCCAATGACTCTAATCAGGTGCTTCCAAAAAAAAACTTTGTACTCTCCTTACCACTACAATCTGTGTTACACACTCCTGTCCTCTGCTTTCTGTGCATCACACACTCCTATCCCCTGAATTATGTTCATTGCACCCTTGTCCCCTGCATGCTGTGCATTACACCCCTGCCCCCTGCTTTTTGTTTATTACACACTCCTGCCCCCTGCATTCTGTGCATTACACCCCTGTCCCCTGCTTTCTATGCATTACACACTCCTGCCCCCTGCATTCTGTGCATTACACCCTTGTCCCCTGCTTTTTGTGTATTACACCCCTGTCCCCTGCATCCTGTGCAATACACCCCTGCCCCTTGCATTTTGTGCATTACACCCCTGTCCCCTGGTTTCTGTGCATTACACCCCTGTCCCCTGGTTTTTGTACATTACACACTCATGTCCCCTGCATTATGTTCATTATACACTCCTGTCCCCTGCATTCTGAACATTACACACTCCTGTCCCCTGCATTCTATGCTTTACGCACTCTTGTCCCCTGCATTCTGTGCATTACACACGCTTGTCTCCTGCATGCTGGGAGGAATGCATTCCCTAAAGCTGTACCCTCTCTCCTACTGAGCACAGCATGGAAGTTTTAGTTTGCCTCACCTGCACCATAGCCAGTGAGGGGAAGTGGGGAATGCATAACTCTACCCCCTCATTACACACTGCTGTTTAGTGCCAGTCATGCACAGCTCAAATTCTCATTGCTGAGGGCTGTCCTGCACGCTGTGCTCCATCACCTTCGCCTGTGTAGACAAAAATCCTTGCACCGGCCCTGATGAGCACATAAGCACATCAGTGTTCAGATTCTCCTTTCGCTGTACAGTCACATACTTGGGGGGAGATATGATCTGTAAGTGTTGCATCAAATCAACAGATACAAATCAGAGAGCTGTGCTGTGTAAAGTTCAGGACTTCATTCAGAGACAAATTGTTTATCAGGTAAAAGAGCTCCATTATATGTTGTTTTTTTTTTATATGTTCATTTAGCTGTTTGCCCAGAGTTCAACCTTAAAGTGTTTAAACCTTTTTATATATATATATATATATATATATATATATATATATATATATATATATATATATATATATATATATATAACTGCCAGTGCTCTATTAGAGGCTGCCATAACACATTGTGTAAATCCTTTCTTCAAATGAGCATTGTCAATAGCTATTTAGAGCTGTCTTCAGGCCGGTCACATGACTCGGGGATGCTTTTCAGCTCCAATACACGACTACTGCAGGAAGGACCGTGATCTCCCTCTGACATCAGCTGGGAGATCACATGGCTGCTTGGCTCCTCCCACAGTAGCCCTGTCTCGGAGCTGTAAAGAGGTCGCGAATCACGTGAGCGGACTGAAGACAGCTCTAAATAGCTATTGACACTGCACATTTTTAGAAAGGATTTACACAGTGTACTAGGCCAGCCTCTAATAGTGAGGCTGTTGGTAAGAAGACAGACAGACAGAGAGGTCACTGACAGGCAAGAAGGAGGGGGAGAGATGAGAGCAGAGCAGGGCAGCGTATGACGGAGGGACATACTTTGACCATGTGATCAGGGCTCAGTAGCCCTGGTTATCACGGTCAGTTTAGAGAGGGGCATACAGGAAGTGGAGGGTTTAGGGAGGTCTAAAGGGGGGGGGGGTTAACAAACACTTTAAGTCATTTTGTAATTGAATGACATTAAAAACCTTTCTATTTAAATCTGCAAACAGTTATGTTTTTCTAGAATTGGAAAGACGTTTAAATGCTGCTTTCTTACAGTGATGGCAGATGGGGATGTTCTCACTTCCTCCTTTGTAGGGAGATACTGTCAAGCCTTCAGGAACACATACAGGGATGGTAATGCTGCAAGTTTATTTTTTTACTATAAGGCTGAGAGTGAGCGGGTGGTTATAATGCAGGCAGCCCTACTTAGCAGGGAGTTTCAAGTGTCAACAAGTGAAATATCAATATCTCGGTAATACATATTTGTATTTCAGTTTTAATTGCTAAAGTCTTTGCATTTGGTAAAGTTCATCCAGATGGATTGCATTTTTCTTAAAATTTTATATCTTTCATCAACCATATGAAATGTACTCAATATAGTTATAGTTACATAGTTAGTCAGGTTGAAAAAAGACACAAGTCCATCCAGTTCAACCACAATAAAACTCATCGCCGAATATAATCTCCTTACCATGAACCTGCCATATCCATCAAAGGATGTAAACTAACTTTACTGATAGATAATAGGCCCCTTCTGGTGCCTGTAAGTACCTGTGTTTGACTTAAAGTGGTTGTAAACCCCAGTCATAGAATCTGGGCAAAGCACATATATCTGTAGTGTTTACTTATCTCTCTCCAAAGCTCTAAGTGTTTCTCTCTGGTGCTTCATTCCTCTGTAATTGGCATGAGTCACTTCAAAGAAGTTTCCCCAACACATGAGATAAGATTTTTGTCAGGGAGGGAGCTCAACACTCAGATCGTCTATTCAGAACACAGTTCTGCTGTGTGAAGGGGGGGTGTGTGCCTTTTCCTCCAATCAGCTCTCGCTGTAAATGCAGTCTCTACGCCCCCTCATCTGTGCTCCTGACAGATGAAGGAAGATGAAGAACTGCTCTTTTGAAGGGGTGTAGAGAAGAGAAGACCGCAGATAAACAAGTAAAACACATGTAGGAGGATTTGTTTAATTTCACTGGGTATATGTGGGGGTTTACAACCACTTTAAGGTCATTTCCTTTTTGCCTGGCAAAGACCTTGGGTCCCAGGCATCTGCTGTATGCTCAACTTTGTCTTCTTGCCAAACACGGGCTAAGGTCATCTACCCCTAGACCTAAACCCATTCACTTGCTATTCAGTTGTCAAATAGCAGAACCTTTACTGATCATTTATGCTTTGGCATCGGATAGTTGAATGGTGGTATAAAGATCTTTGTTCCAGAAGAAGATGGGGCTTTAGGCCTGACTCAAAGCCTATGCATTTTTAAAGCTTTTTGCATTTTGCAGATTTGCACTCCAGGACGTGTTCCATGGGAAACTATTTTAATTCTGCAAAATGCAAAAAGCACTAAAAATGCATAGGTGTGAATCGGCCTAATGTAGAAACACAGATTAAATTAAACTCGTCTTAAAAATGTTCCCAACCCCTTATAATCTATGCTAACTATCCTGGGTAAGAAAGATGTATATACCTACCTATTTTCATCCCGCTCTGAATCAGTCATGTGATCCAGCTACCCTATGTCCTTTAGCAGTGACTGCAGGGTAGAGAAGGGAGCAATGAATGGGCAATAGGAGCATATAAGTGATGTCACGGCTCCAGGCTTTAGCAGCCTTTGTCAAGCGCTCTCTCCTCTCCCCTGCAGCCACCACCGGTTGACATGGGGTGTCATGTGATCAGACTGGAGCAGGCTCAAAATAAGCAACTATATGCATCTCTCTTAGGCCTCGTACAGATGACCGGATCTATCCGCTGGGATTGATCCGCGGATCAGTTCCAGCAGATAGATCCGGTCGTGTGTACGTCTGAGCGTACATTTCCCGGCGGATTTAAAAATCCAGCCGACGGATTCCCAGCGGATAAAAATCTCTTAGTATGCTAAGAAATCTATCCGCTGGAATCCAGTCCAGCGGACTGATCCGGTCGTCTGTACAGACTCACCGGATCAGTCCGTCCGCTCCCCTCCCTCGCATGCGTCGTAATGATTCGACGCATGCGTGGAAGTATTTACCTTCCAGCGTCGCGCACGACGCCGCGTCATCGTCGCGGCGACGGCGCAACACGTCACCGCGGATGTATTCGGCGCGGATTTTGATCTGATGGTGTGTACAGCGGACCGTTTCCAGCAGATATCCTCTCGTGTGTACGGGGCCTTACACAAGTTAGTCAGCATGAGGGGGGGAAGGAGTATATTTTAAGACTAGAAAAGTGTTTTTCACAATGGACCCTGTGGCAGTTTATCTTAGAGCGGCCCTTCAGTAATTTTTTCTACTTTACGTCTATTAAATCCTCTGTCCTTGTTGTTTTAACTTTGGATTGTAAAAAAAAAAAAAATCTGCCAGTAAATACCTTATACAGCCCACTTCCTGTTTCTTGTCTGGTCATTAGCATAGGCTTATGACAACATGCACAGCTCTCTCTTTCACTCTTGTGAGCGTTTGCCAGGAAGAGAGAGGGGATGAGTCATAAGAGGGCCAATGAAAGCTGCAGAGCTGGAGGTGTGCCTCTGTGTAAATCCAGGAAGTGAACAGGCAACAGCTTAAGTTCAAATGGCTGTGGCCTCACCTAGTGAAGGGAGATTTCTGCAGCATATTTGGTAAGAACAGAATTACAGTATATATAAAATAATATACAAAGTGGTTGGAGGGAAGCTTCAGAATGGCAAACATGTTTTTATTACATATTATGTGAACAAAGTGCAGTTCCTCTGTGAGGCAACTCTAAAGGACCTCTAACAAGTTCTATCACTAGACAGTATATCATCGATGTATGCAAAAAAAAAAATTCATTTTTTTAAATGTTTATCTGCATCATTTATTAAAATAATACCTGAAGATCTTGACATGAAGGTCCTTGTTCAGACATTACTTGTGGCTGTCCCCGTCACCCAATTTCTCTCACATAGGCGTCTAATGGAGACTACAAATATTTCATAGACATGGTCCAATTTAGCCACAATTAAGAAACCCATCTGAGAAATGTTGTGCAGTAATCACTGGAGTGCATATACATAGACAGTAAGTATGTACAAATAGGCTGCTGAAGATCTGCTGAACTGAGATATGATAAGGGACAAAATAGGGAAAACAAGTATTTTATTAAAAAAAAAAAAATGGTTATTGATTATGATACACAGTGCTTTTACAAACTAGATGATTGCCACTGTACAAATCATTAGTAAGTCCTCATCTGGAATATGCAGTTCAGTTTTAGACACAAGTTCTCAAAAAGGATATCGGGGAACTGGAGAAAGTGCAGAGAAGGGCAACCAAACTGATAAGAGGCATGGAGGAGCTTAGCTATGAGGATAGATTGGAGGAACTGGATTTTTTTTCTCTTAAAAAGAGGAGATTAAGGTGGTATGATCATCATGTACAAATACATAAAGGGTTACCGTATAGTGAACTTGGAGTTGAGTTATTCACTTTAAGGTCATCAGAGAGAACAGGGCACTCTTTACATTTACGTCTAGAGGAAAAGAGATTCCATCCCCAAATACGGAAAGATTTCTTCACAGTAAGAGCTGTGAAAATGTGGATAAGTCTCCCTCCAGAGGTGGTTCTGGCCAGCTCAGTAAATTGCTTTAAAAAGGTCTGGGTTATTTCCTAAATGTACATAATATAACTGGGTACTAAGATTTATAGGTAAGGCTGATCCAGGGAATATCCGATTTGACTCTCGGGGGATCAGGAGGGATTTTGTTATCTCCTGCTGTAGCATATTGAATTATGCTTTGCTGTTTTTTTGTTTTTTTTTTCATCTTCCTCTGGATCAACTGTGGCAGTGGCGGCTGGTGCTCAAAATTTTTGGGGGGGCGCAAACAAACTGAAAAAAAACATCAATTACAGCCTCACTGTGCCCATGAAACGCAGCTACTGTGCCCATCAATTGCCACCAGTTTGCCCCTCAAATGATGCCAGTTTGCCCCCTCAAATGATGCCAGTTTGCCCTCTCAAATGCATCCAGTTTGCCCTCTCAAATGCAGCCAGTTTGCCCACCCACATACAGCCAGTTTTCCCACCCACATACAGCCAGTTTTCCCTCTCACATACAGCCAGTTTGCCCCCTCAAATACAGTCAGTTTTCCCCATTAAATGCAGCCAGTTTGCCCCATCAAATGCAGCCAGTTTGCCCCCCCGCCCGGCACTTACCTTTCTCGGGTCATCGCCATCGTCCTCCACGCTACCTTCGAGTCCTCGATGTCATCTCTGCTTGCCTGTCGCTTCAGCCAATCAGGTGACTGGTAACTAGACCCAGTGCACCTGATTGGCTGAGAGGCGGGTCAGTGTTAGGGAAGCGATTCCCTAACACAGCATTGTTTAAACAGGGAGCGCACCGCAGTGCGCCCACTGTTTAACCATTTTAAAGCCGATTAGAGCCCACAGGCCTCTGGCTCTAATTGGGCTCTTCCAAAACACACCCACCGCTGTAATTCAGATGTCCGGCGCTTAACCGGGGGCCGGACACCTGAATAATGGGTGGCAGCAGCAACAATAAATAGATTCATGCAATGCATGAATCTATCTATTGTTGAGTGACAGGTGCAGGAGAGAGGGGGCGGCGCTCCGGCGCCCACTATGGATGCACCGCCACTGAACTGTGGGTATAGAATTGTGCATGCTTTTTCTTTTATTGGTTGAACTAGATAGACGTGTGTCTTTTTTCAAACTAACTATGTAACTATATTCCGTTACAGTTTATTTAGAAATGATGCATTGTTGGCAGATCTTGAGGAATGCAGTTATGAAAAATTTCGGATGATTGTAAAGGAATCTCTATCTTCAACCCTCCCTCTGCAACGTATGTTAAATTTGCTCAGCTGCCACAAAAGGTTGACAGCAATACAAATCAGGAAAAAAAAGCATTTTCAAAATTGGGTTCACAGTCTATCAATGAAATCTAGCTTTGCCAAAGGGTCTATGACTTTTGTAAGGTATAATACTATTCTCATGTTTGCTTTGGGGCTTATTAGTCTATTTTTTCCAATTTGCTCAGCTTATTAGACCAATAACTCCAATTTATTCTTGATATCTGACAAAAAAAAGTTACTTTCAGTAAGGTATTGTGGAAGCCAGCACATCAAAATGTTTACCTTTTTGGTATGTTTTGAGGGTATATGCATAAGGTCCATTAAACTTCCGTAGCTCTCATAAGTTCATACAATTTAAAGCTCAAATAGTCTTTTTTTTTTTTTAAATATCACTAACAGCAAACCCTATGTTAGGACAGCATTTGTATTTACAATGATACACCATAGCCTGTGAAAGAAAGTGTGCATGACAGTTAAAATCTAGCTGAGACATCACTAGATGATGTATATCATTCTTTAACTAAGTCATGGTACAGTGAGTTTGTGGACAGTGATTGAGACTATACACCACAGACTGGACTTGTGATTGATCTCCTGCTCTAACTTTTTTTTTCTCTTTTCTTTTGAGACCTCTTCAATCAATAATTACAGGGATAACATAATTTAAAGTTATCATGTTGACATGGGATTCATGTTTTTTTCGCTGGATAGATATGGGATTAGGAAGAATGGTGATTTCACATGAGCTTTTTTTTAATATAAGTTGCATAGACTATTCTTCTTGTAATAATATGTAAAGTGTCTAAGTAGTTATGGATACGCTAAATGCTATCAACAAACTATTTCAATTATATTTGTAGATAATCTTTTTCAGTGCTAATACAGGCTATAAGATTTACAGGAATTTATAGCATAGACATTTCATGGGTTTATGATATGCTGGTTAAACATTTTCTGGTATATGCCCTGCGTAAATCTTTAGGTAAACACAGAAATATTACCATGGGGAATTGTGAAATACCACTATGGACTGAATAAAGTATGTCTTATATTAAGTTACATAGACTTGAGATCTAATTTAAATTAATAGAGATTACATGAAATCATTATTTAAAAAAAAAAAAAAGAATTTACACATAAGTAGTGCTAGACTTATAAATTACCATATATCACCTAACACAATAATAACAGTGTATGTTATACAACAAACTAATTTGAAAGTCTCTAGAATCCAAAATCCCAAGATGTAATTCCTGTGATATCGTTGTAAAAATCTTTAACCATCCACCAAAGTGACAATCGAAAAAACAAGTGTCCTCTGCCGGGAATCAAGATTGGTTGGTTCAACTGTATCTCCAGCATCTCTTCCAACATGCTCATTATCAAAGGGCATCTAATAGTGTATTATCACTTTTGTTTATAAAAAATTTAAAACGATCCCAAAAAAATACTCACATTTGTAAAGTGCCCACGGCGCTATGAATACCTTGCATATGTATTCCAAGCATATACAATTCTTTCTACCTGTTTGTCACCTTACAGATTTCAGTCAGGAGCAATGTACCAATGTGATGATATGTGATCCTGCTCCTTTTTATAGTATAGATTGCAGCTGCTGTGTATAAATTAAATTTTTATTTTTATTTGATTTTGGGTGTAGATAGCGCAGAAGTGTGAGTGTATAACAGACTTAAATTCCTGTTGGGTATAATGGTCATGAATTCATTCTTTTGCTCTTTTATTTTATAACCCAGAAATTTGAATTAGATTGCACATTAAAATGTACAAGGCATAAGTATAAGGTGTACAAATATGGAGGGTGAATCTCCCCAGCAGGGACACTCAATCTATCCAAAACTAAAAAAAAAAAAACAATGCTTTTGATACACTTTAAAGTACACTTCTCAAGAGAATTTTATAGGCTGAAATTGTTAACATTTCCTTTCAAAAATATTAGTTCCTGCACATTTGTCTCAATGGAGGTCTTCTTTATTCTCCTGGTTCGGGCGGAAAAGCATTTTAAAAATGAATATCTTGCTTAGACCCTTGTATAAACTTTAAACTCTCTCAATCCTGATCTCTAAAGTGTTTTTGAAAAGTCAGAGCGGAATTCTGTAATTTCTTACGGGCATCAAACTCCCACAGTCTGAATCAGACTCTCATTTCACTTTCTAAACATAGAGAAGGTCTGGGATTTCCTGATCCCCCTAGGATGCCATAAGGCTGTTCATATGGCATGGATTCTGGACGGATAAACTATGGATCCAACTGGTGAAGGCAAGTGTTGGGACAAGGGAGCTCTTCCACAATCAATTTCCTCTTGCCCTTTAATCTCAGATACTTTGTTGACCTTTTGCTCGGACCAAGGTCTATCAGGGGTGGTGGACAAACCTTCTGTGATGACCCCCATTATAGGTCACCCGCAGTTCCAACATGGACAGATAGAACAGACTGGACAGTCTATGATAGACGGGGGTAATTTACACTTACAACACGTTCTGTTATTCACAGTGACAAAGACAATACCCAAAATCTAAGCCCTATCTGACTCAATCTTATCTTATCTAATGCCCTCCTTTTTGGAGGGCATTACATCACACTTTCTGAACAAAACCTGGACTGGGAAACATGTCCCACCTTCCCTGATTGAATTTGACTAACTATGTCTGGCACCATCTCCAATCCGTCATGGACTCTCGACATCTTTTAAATTACATACAGGCTGGCCAGATAGCCAACCTATTTGCAGCACTGGGAGCAGGAACTAGGGTGGACTTTCATGGCAAAGTAGACAGAGGATCCTGCGGCTCTCAAATGATGTTTCCATATCCTGCAGAATGCAAGAAACCAGTTTTAAGGTCACATCCAGATAGTACAGGTTACAAACTACTGCCCCATCGATTAGCCTTTGGTTCTGCAAAATTTATGAAATCCAGCTTATGGAAGAGACTGTAGCTTCCGCCAATGGCACTGGTGAATAATGTTGTAAAACCTGGTTCTATTGGACAGATTTTATTTACTCATCAGTTTAACAGACATTCGTGCTTAATTAGTTATTTTTCTGGTATAATTGTACCCAGGCATTCTGGCTAGAGGTGTACTCTTCTCTCAACAGCATAACCTTCAATTTTTTCCTTTGCAAACCAAGTTTATTTATTTTTTCCCCTCCCCTTCTTATTTTCTTTTCTTTTCACTCAATTCTTTTCCTCTATTCTCCACTGGTCTTTTCTCACTCTAAGGCCCCGTACACACGACCAGTTTCCTCGGCAGAATTCAGCTTCCGACCGAGTTTCTGGCTGAATTCTGCCGAGAAACCCGGCCGTGTGTACACTTTCGGCCGAGGAAGCCGACGAGGACCTCGGCGAGGAAATAGAGAACATGTTCTCTATTTCCTCGTTGTTCTATGGGAGAACTCGGCCCGCCTGAACTGGCTGAACTGGCCGAGGAACTCGATGTGTTTGGCACGTCGAGTTCCTCGGCCGTGTGTACGGGGCCTCAGAGTTCTAGTTTATGGAGAATATGTGCATATATATGCCGTACGGCTGCTCAGCTTTTTTCCTGAAGTTAATTTGGCATTCTTATTGTTCTGACCTCAATATTAGCTAATGGGGGTATTATGTGGTGCATGTAGGGTTTCAGTTCCGATAATGGGGTGTTTTTCACATACTACCTCAATGTCTGAGGCATTAATTTGTGTTCCTGTCCTGATCTGTTGTTTCTGTGCTCGCAGCCATACAGCTGAGCGACCAATGTAATGTCTCTAGCCTGATGCACACAGCATTATGCCGCGTATACACTAAAAAATGATGTTTTTAAGGGTCTAGAAAAAACAACGTTTTTTTCAACCCGATCATTAAAACACCCTTTGGGCTGCTTTAGCTTATTTTGTGTTAGTAAAAGACGATTTTTGCTTTTCTGTCTGTTACAGCGTGATGAATGTGCTTCCTCCATCACGAACGGTAATTTTACCAGAACGAGCGCTCCCGTCTCATAACTTGCTTCTGAGAATGCACATTTTTTTTCACGTCGTTAAAGCCCACACACAACCATTTTTAACAACCTTAAAAATGACAACGTTATGAAAAAATAGAGCATGTTCGAAATTATTAATGCCCATTTTTTAGATCGTGAAAAATGCTCTGGAGCCCACACACGATCGTTTTTAACTACATTAAAAAAAATTTCATTTTTTAGAACCCGAAAAACGGTCGTGTGTACGCGGCATTACTGTATTTTTGCTGTCATTTTATTTATACATGTTGTTCTATGACAATGCACATTCTCTTGTGTTGATGGTTTTACAGGTACTATACATCTCTCTAGTTTGCTTTGAAATACTAAGGTGTATAACTGTCTAATTTGTCTTTGCAAAATAAAAATAAAGAATTTATGAAAAAAATGTTAGTTCCTTGGGTATCATGCAGATGCTTTGACTTGAATGTGTTCTGAATAACGGACCCTGAATAACTAAAGAGACATTAAATCTCGCATCCATTTATAGCATGCTTGTTCTGGTCTGTGACTCAAAAGTTTTAAAGCCAGGCATGCTACTAGCAATCTTGGAAGATGTACTTCTATCATGTCAAGTGTAATTTGAAGCATATTTCCACTTCTGCAGTCAAATTTGAGAAAGCAGAATTATATGTTTGTTATGTGTTCCCATACACACAGCATGCCTTTTTTTTTATATATTTCTTACATTGTAAATGTTTCTCAGGAGAAGGTGTCATGGATAACTGAAAAGTTTTTTTTAAACAATGTTACAATGAGCCTGTCCCAAGTCTGTCCTTATTAACCTACAATTCAAGAAGCCCAGCCACTCACTTTTAACCCTTTGTTAGGACAGACAGTGTTGAAATCTAGTTGAAAATTGATCATAAAGATCTGCCTGCAGAGTACAAACAAGGTTAATTATGGCAAATGCAGCAGTCCAGCCCCTGTATAAACAGAACTAGCAGTTATTTTCCTTGCTGCATGGTCTAGAACAGAGTATCTAAAAAAGGTAAGCTACATTTTTTTTTTTTTAAATACACTTTTTATTTTTACTTCTGCACTTCTGCTATGTGAATGGGGGAAATGTAACAAATATAAAGTAGGTGTTCTCCTGCAAAAGAAGAAAAGTACTTTAAAAAGTATAGGCAAAACACATTAACCGCTTGCCACCCGCCCACCGTCAAATGACGGCTGGGTGGTGCGGTTCTTGTTCTGGGTGAACGTCATATGACGGCCTTCCAGAACGACCACTCTCAGGCCCCGTACACACGGTCGGTTTGGTCCGATCAGAATGAACCGAAGTTCATTTTCATCGGACCAAACCGACCGTGTGTATAGGCTATCGGTCTGTTTTCCTTCGGTCCAAAATTTTAAAACATGCTTCAAAACCGAACCAATGGACCGCTGCCCATCGGACCAAACCGATGGTTAGTACAGAAAAGCATTGGTTCAAAACCCGTGCATGCTCAGAATCAAGTCGACGCATGCTTGGAAGCATTGAACTTCGGTTTTTTTTCAGCACGTCGTGTGTTTGACGTCATCGCATTCTGACCCGATCGGATTTTCAACTGATGGTGTGTACACACATCAGACCATCAGGCCACTTCAGCGGTGAACCGATGAAAATGGTCCGTCGGACCATTCTCATCGGTTTTGTCCGACCGTGTGTACGGGGCCTAACACACCCGAGGGGGGCGAGTAGCGTGACAATATTAGTGCCTCCTTATCAGTGCCACCTAGTCAGTGCCCATAAGTGCCGCCTCTTTAGTGCCCATAAGTGCCACTTCATCAGTGCAGCCTATCAGCACCCATCAGTGAAGGAGAAAAATTACTTATTTACAAAATTTACTGACAGAAACTAAGAAACGTATTTTTTCTCAAAATGTTCGGTCTTTTTTTGGAAAAAAATAAGTGATTTAAATACCACCAAAAGAAAGCTCTATTTGTGTGAAGAAAATGATAACAATTTCACATGGTTACAGTGTAGCATGACCACGCAATTGCCATTCAAATTGTGACAGCGCTGAAAGCTGAAAAATGGCCTGGGCAGGAAGGGGGTGTAAGTGCCCTGTGAGGTGGTTAACCACTTAAGACCCGGACCATTATGCAGGTTAAGGACTTGCCCCTTTTTGCGATTCGGCACTGAGTCGCTTTAACTGACAATTGTGCGGTCGTGCGACGTGGCTCCCAAACAAAATTAGCGTCCTTTTTTCCCACAAAAAGAGCCTTCCTTTGGTGGTATTTGATCACCTCTGCGGTTTTTATTTTTTGCGCTATAAACAAAAATAGAGCGTCAATGTTGTAAAAAATTCAATATTTTTTACTTTTTGCTATAATAAATATCCCCCAAAAATATATAGAATTTTTTTTTCCCCCCTCAGTTTAGGCCGATACGTATTCTTCTACCTATTTTTGGTAAAAAAAAATCGCAATGAGCGTTTATCGATTGGTTTGTGCAAAATTTATAGCAGTTACAAAATAGGGGATAGTTTTATTGCATTTTTATTAATAATTTTTTTACTACTAATGGCGGCGATCAGCGATTTTTTTCGTGACTGCAACATTATGGCGGACACATCGGACAATTACAATTTTGACACATTTTTGGGACCATGGTCATTTTCACAGCAAAAAGTGCTATAAATGCACTGTTACTGTGAAAATGACAATTGCAGTTTAGGAGTTAACCACTAGGGGCACTGTAGGGGTTCAGTGTGGCCTCATATGTGTTTCGAACTGTAGGGGGCGGGGCTGGATGTGTGATGTCATTGATCGTCTTTCCCTATTTCAGGCCACAGTGAAGAACAGGGAAGGTGTGTTTACACACACCTCTCCCCGTTCTTCAGCTCTGGTGACCGATCGCGGGACACCGGCGGCTATCGGGTCCATGGGTCCCGCGGGCGCAGTCATGGAGCTTAGGACCGGGTCGCGAGCGTGCCCCCAGTGGCGCACTCGCGACCCCACGGCTGGGCTTAAAGAGACACGTACAGGTACGTGATTGTGCCCAGCCGTGCCATTCTAGCGACGCATATCGGCGCGAATATGTGGTTAAGCAACAAAACTTGAAATGAAAAATTATTTATCCATATCTGCTTATTATGTGATTAGGAAGAAATGTAAAAACTCCTCTAATGTTTACGCACATAGCAACAAACAAATGCTTCATTAGATGAAATCTTGATTCCGTTGACAGTATACTAGCCCTTTCACATAATGCCGCTCTATCCAGTAGAAAACCCTAAACCAACTATTAGAAATGCTTCATTTGCTGCAAGGAACTACAGTTTAAAATAAAGTGCCTATAACCTCATCTTGACAAAAGCTTTGAGAATTGTATTTTATTCTGACTGCAGTATTCACTTAAAAGAGTCCTGTCATGAGAGAAATACATACTGTATAACATTGCTGATCTCTCTCTAAAAATACTAGCTCCCTTTCTGCCATACTTACGCCACAATAGAAATGCTTTCTGCACTGCACTGGACAAGTATGCAGATCAGGAGTCATGTATTGCTCTAACTTGCACTGGCTGCATGCTTGCTTCTGCTTAGTAATGCAGAATCCATTGGCACGCCAGACAACCAGGCAAATAACAAGATTTTAAGGAGGAGAGCAGCAATAGCAGCCCAAGTATTTATCTTGTGAAAGGTATCCTGAAATTAATAATGACACTGTGCGCATGGCTTAAATGATTGAACTCATTGCCTCTGTGCTGTGGAAAAGCTCTAGACAGAAAGCAGCATATAAATCTTTGGTGAAGAAAAATGTTAGTAACAAATGTAAGTTGTAGGTTTGGCAGGTCTGCTATAATATACTGTATACTGAGGTTTAGTAAGTGATTCCTGTTTTATTATCATTATTCTAATTTATTTATTGAGCCATTACTACAGAATCGCTGCTTCTAGTTTTTAGCATGTATTGATGAAATGCGATCCATGCAGTGAATAGGACTTTTTTACCATTGACTTTCACCCTGGTGTTCATGAATAGTGACATGGGAGTAACCGAGTATTTATTTCTCCAAAATTCTGCAATGGCTAAAAGAATAGAACATACTGTATATCACTGCCTAGGTGCATAATGCAGAGCAATGAAAGGGTGTCCTTCACGGAAGTATACAGTGAGGCACAGCTTAATCCTTTCCTATGACAATCATTAGCTTTCTCATGTAATAGTTGCAAAAACTGCACCCTCACTAACAGGAGTATCTGAAAAACTGTCCCAAATAGACTGCTCTGGTTTCATCCAAGACAGAGGGTGCCCCAAACTTTCTTTCTAAAAAAATTTAATAATTAAAAAATGTGTTTTATTTAACCACTTGCTTACTGGGCACATAAACCCCCTTCGTGCCCAGGCGAAATTTCAGCTTCCGGCACTGCGTCACTTTAACTGACATTTGCGCGGTCGTGCGACGTGGCTCCCAAACAAAATTGACGTCCTTTTTTCCCCACAAATAGAGCTTTATTTTGGTGGTATTTGATCACCTCTGCGGTTTTTATTTTTTGTGCTATAAACAAAAAAATAGCGACAATTTTAAAAAAATATATATATTTTACTTGTTGCTATAATAAATATCCATTTAAAAAAAAAAAAAAAACTATTTTTTTTCTCAGTTAAGGCCGATACGTATTTTTCTACGTATTTTTGTAAAAAAAAATCGCAATAAGCGACTGGTTTGCGCAAAAGTTATAGCGCCTACAAAATAGGGGACAGAATTATGATTTTTTTAATTTATATTTTACTAGTAATGGCGGCTATAGAAATGCACTAATTACTGTATAAATGTCACTGGCAGGGAAGGGGTTAACACTAGGGGGTGAGGAAGGGGTTAAATGTATTCCCTGGGTGTGTTCTAACTGTGTGGGGGCTGACTGGGGGAGGTAACCGATGTTGTGTCCCTATGTACAAGGGACACAGATCGGTCTCCTCTCCTCTGACAGCACGTTGAGTTCTGTGTTTACACACAGAGCTACACGTCCCTGCTGTCACCTGCTGTGTCACCGCCGATCGCGGGTACCCGGCGGACATCGCGGCCGCCAGGTACACGCATCGGCTCTTCAGCGATGCGCCGGGACAGTGTTTACCCGCTGCGCGCCACCCAGTGGCGCGCGCGGGTAATGCTTTTAAAAAGACGTCCAAAGACGTCCACTTAGCACTTGAGAGCCGCGCTGTTGACGTCTTTTGTCAATAGCGCGGGTCTGAAGTGGTTAAATTATGTGGGTGTCAGGAACAGTTGAGCTTGACTTCTGAGGAAAAGAAAGGGATGAGGGCTTCTGGGCAGTCATTTTACATTTCAACTTCTCATAATATTAATATTTTACCTTTTTCATATGTTTGTTTTAGTATGACTATGTCACAGAATGTATTGCTTTGTTTATGAGAGATAAGTGGGTGGCACAAGAGAAAAGTTAGAACATTTTTAGAAAGTGCCAGGCAACAGCCCTAACCTCATTGTGTGGGAGTGAAATTAATAACCAGCATTGATTTATCACAGTAAGAAACATGAGAGAGAAGTTTGCTCCCCCACCCTGATTGGGTCAGAGGGCGAATCTGGCACTCCACGATCTCGGATAGGGTAAAACTTTGGTAGCAAATTTTACCTGAAATAAAAATGCAGGACAGGCATGGCCCTGGATCAGAATTCAGCCAGAATGACATAGAAGAATGTTGGACAAAATCAGCAGAGAGTAGTGAATCTTCCTTCTTTATTGTACGTGTCTTGCACCGAGTGAAGTAGTGACGCCGACTCCGAACCAGTGGGTTTTTTCCGTGTCTTCTTCAGGAATTTTTTTAATATTTTTTAGAACAAATGTGGTTTATCATTCATTTCAGTTCACTTTATTTGTCATATCATTTCTATACTGAGGGGCCCCTGAAATGTAAGTGTCCCGAACTCCCCAGGGTCTAAATCCATCACTGTGCTTTCCCTCTAGCAGAAAACTATTTATTGTATCCTCACCCCAACCCAACCTTCTTCACCTGACCTTGGACACAGAAATCAATTCCAGGGTCTGACTAGCTCCCCAGCCAACTTAAAGGGGTTGTAAAGGTAATTTTTCTCCCCCTAAATAGCTTCCTTTACCCCAGTGCAATCCTTCTTCACTTACCTCATCCTTCGATTTTGCTTTTAAATGTCCTTCTTTCTTATGAGAAACCCTCACTTCCTGTTCTTCTGTCTGTAACTACACACAGTAATGCAAGGCTTTCTCCCTGGTGTGGAGAAAGCCTCTTGAGGGGGAGGGGGTGAACAGGAGTGTCAGGACGCCCACTAACACACAGCTCCTTTCTCTATCTGCAAAGTAGAGAGTGTCCTGACTTGCCTGCTCACCCCCTCCCCCCTCAAGAGGCTTTCTCCACACCAGGGAGAAAGCCTTGCATTACTGTGTGTAGTTACAGACAGAAGAACAGGTGAGGATTTCTCAGAAGAAATAAGGACATTTAAAAGCAAAATGGAAGGATAAGGTAAGTGAAGGAGGACTGCACTAAGGTAAAGGAAGCTAGTTAGGGATTTTTTTTTTACCTTTACAACCCCTTTAGGCACACATAAATGCTCTAGAGCTGGCTTCACAAATAAAATCTGATAGTACAGTTTCTTTTACATCTACGAACACTGCACTGTGAGGACCTACCGGATCATATATCAGTGTAATAGATTATTGACCCCTTAATGCCACCTTTTACGTGCACTTTAATGTCCAGGAAGAGGAACAGCTTCTGTATCATGTGACCACTGAAATTCGCTCTCACAGTGGTCACATGACCCGGAGCCAACGGGACCAAGAGCTTTCGTTAATGGCTCAGTCAGTGTGCTGGGAGCACACAGTCACTGCTAGCTGAGGAGGCGGCCCCTAGTGGCCTTGGAACATCACTTCTTTCTGTTGGTGATATTATAGTGCCCTGCTTGTTTATCTAAATATAGTGTGATGGTGTTATCTTGGATTGGATTTTTTGGCAGCACCATTTTACCATATCACCCTTCTGTGACTGGGTCTGATTGTTTTATTGGGTGTGCTGGAATCTTTGTAATAGGGGGACACACGGTAAATGCACTTTTAGCACATAACATCAGGCCACTGTATGTGTGGCAGCTGGACATTAATGTCCACTTTTCTTACCGCCACACATATGTACAACATGGTTGGCAAGCGGCTAAGGAAGGCTTCCAACCACATAGTTATTTGTAAATCTAAATAAAATTGCACAGGGATTGAACAATCAGATTGTAACACATGTGGAAAGCTTTAGGGGATACCCCGATCTAAAACACCCATTTATATATATTAAAACAAAAAATGGCATAAACTACTAATTGTGTTATTATAATGTTAACTCCTCGATAAAATACTACAAATTCTAGACTGGCTACACATAATGCAAAACAATGATAGAAAGCAAGACAAGCAGTGTAAAACAATGTTCAACCTTAAAGAAAAACAACTGATGGTTAGTCGATGTTATGACAGCACAATTTGGAACTGTAGACTGGGTCTGAATATATATCCACCTCAGACACAAGGAGCTGCCTACTAGTCAAGTTTAAAGTTCTACATTTAACCCAAGAATATTTTATGTGCAGTGTACAGAAAAGCCTTGCCTCACAACACATCATTTTCATTGCCATAACATTACTAGAACATTACAGGCCATCTGCTCCTTGCAAGGTCAGAAAGGCCATAAATCTGGAAATGCAGCAATTCTGAAGTCTTTTTTTATTTCCTTGCTGTGATTTCAGTGTGCGTGCCTAAAGGTGAAATCAAATTTTGAGCTCCAAAAACAGAAATAGGAGGCCAGGCACTGGGAAAGAAATTGATTTAGGCTCAGTTAGCTGGAAATGTGTTGCGGTCAAAAACTCATTTTTAGAATCATCTATTGAGTGTTTTCTGCAGATACAGCAAAATAAATAAAATAAAGAGCATTTAACCCTTAATCTTAACTCCTTGGTGACTAAATTGAATGGTTTGTCCAATCTGGAGTGTGTATCTGGTACTGAAAAAAGAAGGGTAGGGGGTAAATACAAAAGCTGTGAAAGGATAGCTGTAGATCAGTAATCTTGTAAACCTCTCCATAATGAGCTGTAAGTGTGATAGCAGTGTATCTGACCACATATAAGTGGTATTCCTTGGGAAAAAGGGTTACATTTAAGTCTCAGTGCTGTCAGCTTTGCGTTTTTCTTGCATGAATAACAATCTGTTCTTTCTTATGCATTGTTAAATCTTTAAGGGAATTGTGGCATTTATCCCCAACACTGAATTGAAAATCCTTCAGCCATGAAAGTTAGTTATGTATCACACATGTGTCATGAGGTCTCTTTCTCTGAATGATTCAAATATAAACATGAGACTTGCAGTGAACATACACAGCACATAGGTTAAATAAAGGGTCTGTGTTCCATATAGCGCCCTAATAAATAAACCCATTTAAAATGGTGTTGTACTGAAATTTGAAGGCCAGTTCTGCATGCCCCTGTTGACTAGCTTTCATCTGCCACATTTACATGGCTAAGCATATAACCGGAAAAAAGGTGAACTGTTAAATATACTTTAATAAGCAGGTAGACAAAATATATTGCAAACCAGAAAACAGCACACAATGCTATTTAAACCTTTATTAAAAGCCCCCCCACCACCACCACCCAATTTGTATTTAATTTTTTATAAAAGTGTTTACTAAATCACTTTACCAGCCTTGTATATCCTTAGGCCCCTTTCACACTGTGACGGGAGGTGTGGTGGCGGTATAGCGCCGCTTAAAATAACGGCGCTATACCGTCGGAATTGCCACGGGATTTGGCCGCTAGCAGTGCGGTATTAACCCCCGAAAAAGGGTTAATACTGCCCGCGGTTTCCCATTGTTTTAAATGGGAGGGAGCAGTATACACACCGCTCCAAAGATGCTGCTTGCAGGAGATTTTTTTCACTGCCGCCAGCGCATCGCCCCAGTGTGAAAGCCCTCAGGCTTTCACATTGAGATTGCTGGGCAGGAGTTTTTCAGGCGGTATTTTGGCGCTATTTTTAGTGCTAAACCGCCTGAAAAACTCCTCAGTGTGAAAGGGGCCTTAAAGGGGTTGTAAAGGTAAACATTTTTTTCCCCTAAATAGCTTCCTTTTACCTTAGTGCAGTCCTCCTTCACTTACCTCATCCTTCGATTTTGCTTTTAAATGTCCTTATTTCTTCTGAGAAATCCTCACTTCCTGTTCATCTGTCTGTAACTCCACACAGTAATGCGAGGCTTTCTCCCTGGTGTGAAGTGTCGTGCTCGACCCCTCCCTTGGAATACAGGAGAGTCAGGGCGCTCTCTACATTGCAGATAGAGAAAGGAGCTGTATGTTAGTGGGCGTCCTGACTCTCCTGTATTCCAGGGGAGGGGTCGAGCACGACACTCCACACCAGGGAGAAAGCCTCGCACTACTGTGTTAAGTTAGACAGAAGAACAGGAAGTGAGGATTTCTCAGAAGAAATAAGGACATTTAAAAGCAAAATCAGAGGATCAGGACTGCACTAAGGTAAAGGAAGCTATTTAGGAAAAAAAGTATACATTTACAACCCCTTTAAGAAAATAATGTAAACTTTCTTTGGTAAACAAATTAATAACATTAGAGTAATTGTCAGGTTAAGACTGGCCAATACACATTGCAAATTTATTTTCTGCAACCACGGGTTGCAGGAAAATAATTTGCACAATTCCCCCATCAATACAGACAGTGTTTACAGTGAAATACCTCCTGCCGAGCAATTGTCTTATCCCAGCGGGCAGGGAAAGCCGTTCCCGCTGGGTGAAGACAGTGATTATTTTAATTTTGTCCAGTTCCTGCTGATGCACACTGATACATTTGGTCTGGGTATTCATGCATCAATTACCTTTGGTCATGGAAGTGTTAAAGGCCAAATTCAACAATGGACATAAATAGACACATTTATTCTATGACGAAATGTGTTGGGAGAGGCAGAGCTAGACACACATTCTGCAGAGGAGACAAATGTTGAAAACAGGGCTTGGGTCTGGGAAGAAAAAATATCTGAGATGCTCCAGACTTGTGCAGTTTTAATTGTGAGTGTTGTCTATCTACTGTTTTTTAATAAAACAATCCTAAGTTGGTATTATACTATAGGTGTATCTTTTGCTTATTGCATTTTGGGGAGTAGAAGCATAAGTGGGAGAAAATATAGCAATGGAAAGGTGAAAAGTGTTTTTAATGTTATCCCCTTCCCCTTTCCCTTTCCCTCCCCCTCAAAATTGATATTTGATTGGCTGTGACAATGGTCACGTGATCAGGAGCCCATCCGCTCCCAGCATGCACAGTGCGTGTACGCTCAGCACAAAATCCTCAGCCTCCATGAACACATGCATTTGATCTGCTGGTCTTAAGGCCTACTCCACCTGTTGCCGCACTTATGCGTTCTGTGGTCGGCAAGAGGTTAATATCAGAAAGGCATGTCTTTCTTTATTGTTCGAAGTGGAAAAGTATATAAAAGTAATAGGATTGTGGAAAGGGAAAGTTATTATTTTATGAATTTTTTTTATAACTGAAAGGTAGTTTTGGCTGCAGATCTTGTTTTGCATCCTGTACTAATACACCTGAATGGTCAAAGTAGCAGACACAACAGATCTAAAAAATATAGGAAAGTTTATTCTTAAAAATAAATAATGCTAGAGCCCTCAACTTTGTTCAAATTGACCTATGACTAAATGGTTTAACAAAGTGTAAAAAAAAACACTTTAAAACCACAACCCTACATTTTTCCTAACCCTCTCCCATCCCTGCATCCCCAAATTTTCCTACAATATTGAAAATACAGAATTGGCTAGCGTCAAAAAGATAAGGTAGCAAATAGAAATAAACAAAGGCAGGTTTTATCTTGAAGTATAAATTATAGCATGTTATTTGAGAGACAATAGCCACAAATATTGTACAGTGGCAGGACAGTGTAGCTCCAGATAGCAGCGAGCATCAACTGTCATCCGGACCTTTTCTTCAGTGTCCTGAGCTGCGCAGCTCAGGACACTGTAGACTGATTCACTGTGAAGAATATCTTATAGTAGAGCTGCTGCTGCTTTTTATATTGTTTATGATTTCTAGAATATTTTTCCCATAAGCACGTTTTCTCTCTTACTAATTTGTCATCTGGAGTTGCAAAAATAAATGTACACTATAAATATGCCAGTCCAGTCCCCAGTCCAGTGGTCTAAGCCCTACTTTGCCCAAGTTCTTTGCTTTGCAACCCCACTCCTATTTTTAATATGGTGGAAGAATTCGAGCCTGAGTTGCCCCAGAGTGACAGTATCATATCTGCAATAATATTTTTGCTTGTTTATTTTACTTATGTTAGTTTGTATTTATTTTGTTTTTTTATTTTCATATTTTTTATTGATATACAGTAGAGATTGGGATGCACACAGCAGAGGCCAGGCACAATTCCCTTACTTTGCCAGCATAATCTATCTCCTCCCAGGCACTCAATAGAGAGTTTTATTTTTGTATTAATTTCAAGTCAGAGCTCTAGTGTCATAGCTGCAGGAAAACCTAGGGCAGGGGTGGCCCTCCAGCTGTTGCAGAACTATGGGTCCCATCATGCCTTTGCATGTGGGAGTCATGCTTGTAACTGTCAGCCTTATAATGTCTCATGTGACTTATAGTTCTGCAACAGCTGGAGAGCTGCCAGTTTGACACCTGTGACCTTGGGACATAGGCTGCTAACTGTTCCACAATGCAAGAGGAATGGCAGGGAGAAGGAAATGGAGGGAGGGATTTCTATGGCCAGGGAGAAAGGGAGGGCATCATCAAAAATTTTAATTTGAATTCTATGTCCATAGGAAGCTTGCTCTTGCCCAAATAAGGACTGCCAAAAAAAGACAGGAAAGCCTAAAAGAGAAAGCAATGCTGCTCGGTAGTAGGTGGAAATGCTTGCCAATGTGACTTCTTTCTTCTCCCCATCCACCTCCTTCTTCATCCACTCCTCCTTTCTCCTTCATCCTCTTTCTCCCACACCTCCTTCCTCTCCACTCTTCTTCCCCTGACAATGGCCTGATGAAAGGCTCTGGGGAGCTGTTGGTTTCATTTACCCTGGAAGTGGCTCATCACGCAGGAGGTAGTGAAGTTTCTGAGAAAGCCATTGACTTCTTATGCCTCCCAGATGCAGAGCAGCCAATTGTTTGAAATTATTGCTAATGCACCGCTTTCCTCCTCTGCTTTTTTTCAGCCAGTTATAGACCACTGCTATCATTGTGTCCACTCCACAAATCTTTACAGTGTGCACCTTTTTTGGTGTAAACATCCAGAAGCAGTCAAATTGATGGGTGAGCAACACAGCAAACAAGCATTAACAGGCCCAAGAAAAAAAATAACAGAACTGCATCATGCCTGCAGCTCAAAGTGCCATCTAGTTTGTCCTTCTCCCAAAGCTGACAGAAGAGAACACCCTACAGGACTGTTTAGACCTACGTACATACAAATGATAGTAGATAACAATTGAGTAGGGATGAGTGTCGAGTTCAAGTCGAACATGAGTTCGACTCGAACATTGGCCAGTTCGGCAAACAGCGATCAATTTGGGGTGTTTGCGGCAAATTCGAAAAGCCGCGGAACACCCTGTAAAATTCCATGAGAGAATTCTAAAGTGCTCATTTTAAAGGTTAATTTTCAAGTTATTGTCCTAGAAAGTGTTTGGGGACCTGGGTCCTGCCCCAGGGGACATGTCTCATTGCAAAAAAAAGTTTTAAAAACAGCCGTTTTTTCGGGAGCAGTGATTTTAATAATGCTTAAAGTAAAACAATTAACGTATAAATATAATAAATAAATATTCCTTTTAAATTTTGTACCTTGTGGGGTGTCTAAAGTATGCATGTAAAGTAGCGCATGTTTCCCATGCTTAGAATTGTCCCTGCACAAAGTGTAATTTCTGAATGAAAAAAGTAATTTAAAACTATTCATGACTATTCATGAACTGTCAGTCCCGGCAATACAAAGAAAAATAATTGAAATAAATTACAGGGGTTTCCCCCCCAGTCCATTACCAGGCCCTTTGGGTCTGGTATGAATATTAAGGGGAACCCCCTGCTATTTTTTTTCAATTACTTTTATCTGTATTGCTGGCACCTGACAATTCATTAATCACGTGACACCGCCCCCCTCTGACGCAAGGGGAAATGCCGGGCTTTCCCATTGACGTGGATGGGTGGTTTCTGTTGCATCAGAGGGGGGCAGGGTCACACATCCATGTCATTAATAGCGTGCACAAAGGCAGCTGTCAGAGGAGAGAAGACAGATCGTGTGTTTCTACGAAGTAGAAACCACGATCTGTCATCTCACCTAGTTAGTCCCCCCCCCCCCCCCCCCACAGTTAGAACACACAATAGGGAACACAGTTAACCCCTTGAGTTTGGGAAATACCTTATTTATCTTATTTAGTATAGCTTCACTTCCGGGTATTGACCGCGCCATTACTACTGCTGTTTGTTGAATCTATTCTGGACATCATTTCCGCCCTTACTATGTTTCCCTTTGCAAATCTTGCACATGCGCTGTAGCGTCGAAACCAAGCCTCTATCTCGATTTCTGTTAATACGGCAACAGAGTTAAACCATAGCTGAAGGTAAATCTATGCTGCTCTGATTCACTCCCCTGTGTGACTTCTTATTCTGTCACAAGGGGGAGAAGCAGGAAGGAGATGATCAGAGCAGCATTGCAAGACTTCCTTCTGTGCCGTTCTGAGAGGAAGCTAATGAATGCTAATGACCCGGCATGCATAGGAGACAGAAACGGCACACACAGTGTGCCATTAAAGAATATACCTAGTGCCCAATAGCGCCTGATGTCACTTAATATTGCAGGACCATTGCTATGGAAACTAACACAGTGAGTGCACTTTCACAGGCAGCGATCAGCTGCCTGTGCTATCTAGGTTTCCAAGAGCTTAAGACCTGCCAGTGCCTGCAAAACTTACCTAATCCACATTATCACAGGCAATCCTTCTTTCCCCATAACAGCTAAAGCATAATATTAATATGGCTGCTGAGAACCCACCCTTTTATAGTGAGGAGGTTTATTTTTGAGCCTTCTAAACCAGCTTACCTAAATTCAAAGGTCAGACAATGTATTATCAATACTATGGTGAATTACCTCATTAATTCGCCAGAAGTGCAAACATGCAGGATTCCTTACAAGGTGACTTGAAAAAGAGCCACACCCCGAAACGCGTTGTCAGGACAACAGCTATCTCTGTAACCTCTCCCCAGCTTGCGTTCCAGTGTACCTCTGCATTCCACACCTCGTCTTGGACCAGCATTCTCCCGAGCGGACATGTCTCCTGCTGATCTACGCTATTGCAGACCGGGCTTGTCTCTCCCTCTGTGGCCGTATGGCTGCATGGATTCCATGTCCCCTATTCACACAATTGGCTGCATCCATCTGGCCAGACATCCATACCTCCCATTGGGCTCTGCTCAATGACTAGAGGAGTGACATCTAACCACTGAAGCACCATCCCGCAGGGATGTTAGACAGCCCACTGCATGTATAAGGTACTCATACAGCGTTGCTAACACTGGTTGTTTTTTTCCATCTGACAGAGGGCAGCTCTGCTCTTATTGATTTACATTGTTCAATATGAATACTGTCTCAAACTCTTTTATGTGTTTTTAACATTGGCACCATCATAGACTATTATTCAGCATAGCGGCCATTTACCTTTCTCTGACAGGAGTTTCCATTTATCGCTTTTTACTGTGTTTTTTTTTCCATTGGTTGTTTTTTAGGATTTCTTAGAAACCTATGGTAGTGACAAACTCAAACCCCATCCCTGCATACTATTTATTACTCGGACCATTTTCTACAGGGGTTAAGTTCCTTCTGCTCACATTTTTACTAATGCATACAAGTATGGGTGGGGCAATGACAGACCATTAGGCACAGATGATATTCACACACTGTGAGTCTAAACATCTTGCTAGTGAAAAAAAAATCCATTATGCACTCATGTGACTAATCAAATACAGGTTAATGATATGAATCTATCTATAGCTATAACTACAGAGATATAGCCATAGGCTTCCAGACACCATGGTTGTGCTAGCAACACAGACATCACTCTTCTATGAAATGAAACAGTTAAACCCAAAACAATCACTTGATACCACACAAATGGTAAATTGAACTAATCACTTTCAATGGTAGACTGTCAGCACAAAAAGAAAACTGTTATAGTTCAGAAATATAGACACCTAAAGTCTGATTTATTGGACCTTCTGAGAGGCAACGCTCAAACTTCCTAAAGACAACAAGAGTATAAACTGTGCACTCTTCCTGCTTGGGGTCCCCTCACAGTCATAGTACACAGTCCATTTTCTCATTGCATACATTCCTAGAATGAGCTCTTAAGGTGCCGAGTGCTGTAGCCACCGCCAGCTGGATACTGGAACATACATGGTATAATGTAGATATTCGCCAGCACACCAAGGATCTTCAATTACGGCCTATAGGATATAATAGGAATTTATTGATTGCTTTATAGTACGGACATACATATCATATAGGTAAACATTAAAATTGATAGAAATGATAATACAGTACATATGGTAATGACAATGATATCACATGATATAGCCAGCAATAACTTTCCAAAAGCAAAGTTTGTATGAAACCATAAAATATAATAATGCCTGCAGGACCTATGGCCTCGTTGATCCTAAAAGATGGGTATTGCAAATTGGATTGAAGATCTAAGTAGGTATTGGTGAAAACACGGCATATGGTAGCTCTACGCATTTCGTGGCAACCAAAGTAGTGTTGCAGCTCTGTCTGTCAAAATGGCCTGGATTTAGGCCTTGTAGACAAGGTTTTGGAGGTTAATGCAGGTTTTTGTAATCACCTCTAGGTGCCAACACGGTACACCTGCAACAGGTGAAGTCCTTTACAAATCTATCAGTGAAAATAACAGAGCCATAGGTTTTCAGTTCTGAATTGATTATTGTGCTAAATACAAAACGCGCCCTTTAAAATTTTCTTTTTCCATACCATCCACATGATTTTGTGCTCTGTTTTATTGCTATAATTGTAACAATTAGTGGCACTTCACACTACTGAAATGAAGTCATCCAATAACCATCACTAGTGAATTAGGAGGAAATGCACTAAAAAATCCCCTTGCAAGCATTGTGTATAGACTAATGTGACATATGGCAATATTGTCAGCGCTTTGTACCTGCAGGCATTAACGTGGGTGAATCAGCATTTATTAGTGGACATTTCTCATGATCGTATCTATACCTCGAAATGTAATGTAGGCTGTAGTATTAAAGTGAGTTTTTACAGTTATATTTTCCAGCACAGAGAATCCTGTGGTCTTGCCACAGGGTAACAGACGGGATATACAAATTGTCATCATTTCGTGCTGGCACTTAGCTAGCAGTAACTTAACTTTTGCCCCTAAGTTAAATTATTGTTGAATTATTTATCACACCAATGTAATAACCTCATAGGCTGAATTACCCAGGCCAAAGCACACAGAGATTTATCAACGTTGCCGAACAGAATGGCAGTGTAAAACAAGAGCAGTGGATACATTTTATGATTTTATGAAACAGGTTTCCTGTAAATTCACAGTTTGATTTATAAACCCATTTGCTTCTCAACAGTCACACTGTTCTGATACAAAACCATGACCATTTCTTAAGTGTTTGAATGTTTATAAGTGAAAACGTCACAGGTGTTTGCAAAACTGTCACTACTGCAGGCTTCCCAGGATTTCAAACACAGCGGTTCCAAAGGCGAGATTGTTGAAATTCTTTTGCTAAATGGAAGGTCACATGATTTGCACTAAATAAGAAAAAAATGAATATTTTTTACTTTTTGCTATAATAAATATGCCCCAAAAATATATAAAAAAAAAAAATTTCCTCAGTTTAGGCCGATATATATTCTTCTACATATTTTTCATTAAAAAAATCGCAATAAGCGTTTGGTTTGCGCAAAAGTTATAGCGTTTACAAAATAGGGGGTATTTTTATGGCATTTTTATTAATATTTTTTTTTTTACTAGTAATGGCGGCGATCAGTGGTTTTTTTTTCAGTACTGCGACATTATGGCGGACATTTCGGACACTTTTGACACATTTTTGGGACCATTGGCATTTTTTTAGCGATCAGTGCTATAAAAATGCATTTGATTACTATAAAAATGCCACTGGCAGTGAAGGGGTTAACACTAGGGGGCGGGGAAGGGGTTAAGTATGTTCCCTGGGTGTGTTCTAACTTTAGGGGGGGTGGCCTCACTAGGGGAAATCACTGATCTTCTGTTCATACATTGTATGAACAGAGAATCAGCATTTCCCCCCCTGACAGGACCGGGAGCTGTGTGTTTACACACACAGCTCCCGGTCCCCGCTCTGTAACGAGCAATCGCGGGTGCCCGGCGGCGATCCCGCCCGCCGGGCACGCGCACGGGAGTCGGGGGCGAGCGGGGGGCTTGCGCGCACACCCCTAGTGGCCTGCGTGAGAGCCGACGTTGTACTACGGGCTCTCGGGCAGGGGAGCCGACTTGCCGCCGTAATATGACGGTGGGCGGTCGGCAAGCAGGACACTCTCTGGTTCTTCTTTTTAAGGGCTTTGTTTGCCCATTTTTATTAAACGCAAGTTCAGAAAACAAACTTGGGTTTCCCTCGCAGGGGTTTTCAGCATTCCTTTTTCCATCAACAAAATGACATTCAGCCTAGTTGGCTCTCACTTGCAGCACTGCTCCTCTGGCCTTACACTCCAGGACCTTGTCTGTCTTGTACAGACTTTCAACGACCACCTTGGTGCATATAGCTAGCAGCCTCTTGCTGTACTGTCTCCCCCGTGAAGCCCTTCTGACTCCTGGTACTCAGATTTCCTATCTGCTGGGGTGGATCCCAGAACTATGGTCAGGTTACTCCTAAAAGACCTATCAGTATGCTGGCTGTTCTCAAAATCAGGACCCAGGACTGAGGATTTCTGAAATGCCAGTTTCTTTTTCATGTTACAAGCTCCCTGGAGCCACTCAACCTGTCTGTTTGAGAATTCTGGGTCACATCCTTCTTCTAGACCATGGCAGGGCAACGCTCTGCCACTATATATATATATATATATATATATATATATATATATATAGTGTAGCGCCTGGCTATTTTCAGAGCTGGTGCTATTGTAAATTTAGAGGGAGTTCAGAGAAGTAGTTGGCTCTGAACCTGTTATTTGGTTAAATTTTAGGCCTCTGCTAAGCTTTGGCTTTACTGTTTGTGCATACTGTCGTTGTCTGGGGTTGTGTTCCCACCACAGGCCGACAGGTGGCAGCAGTAGGGTCAAGTGCAGTTGGATATTTTTTTCCCGGCAGCCAATCAGGAGGGTTGATCGCCTCGCTGTGCATGCTGGGAAGGGGTATTTAAAGGGCAGATGCCATTGGTTCGGGGGCGCTGTGTTCCCGCCGTTGAGCAGTCGTCCCAACACACCCATGTGTGGTCCTCCTGGCCGGGGGTGTGCGTGTCGCAGTGTTCCTGCACATTCACCTAGATTGTGGATCCAGTGAGTCGACTTGGTCCCTATTTCGCCAAGTGGTCTTGGGCTGTCCGTCCAATTGGAGGAAGCTATCTGATGAGGAACCTATCTGGGAGATACCGAGCACGAAGCCGGTGTTTCAGGAGAGGCCTGTCTATTCATCGGAGGACACTTTGGTTCTGAGAGGCTGGATGTGGGTCACCTATCAGTTGCTGATTTAACCAAAAGCTATGTGAAGGAGAACCAGGTGCTAAATTCAGTCAAGAAGGATTTTGGACCGCAATTGTCTTCAATCTTCAGGAGGGTCTGTGGCAGAGACTTTATCCTATCCATCCGAGTGACACTCTTGTTGCCAGGCTGGTGAGAGAGGCCTGTCCAGATGCACTATACCCACTCCGGCTGGAGTGGCAAGGTAAAGTTGTCGTTGGAAGCATGACTGTTTTCTATATCCAGTTACACCTGAATCTGTTGTTTCCTATTTTGCTATCCCTTCACCCTCCTACTACTTATCGTTTTTACCCAACTGGGTAATAAAAGCACAGAAAAGACATCTGTTGTGGGGACATTGACTTTACTGCAGCTCTCATCCAGTACCCTTGAGGGACTCAACAGAACAGGGGACTATCAGAAGAGCAGTGCAGTCCCAGCCTTACTCTCTGAACCCTGTCCAGCAGCACTGATCGCTATAAAAATGACAATGGTCCCAAAAATGTGTCAAAAGTGTCTGAAGTTTCCACCATTACTAGTAAAAAAAAAATATTAATAAAAATGCCATAAAACTATCCCCTATTTTGTAAACGGTATAACTTTTGCGCAAACCAATCAATAAACGCTTATTGCGATTTTTTTTTTTTAATAAAAAATATGTAGAAGAATACGTATCGGCCTAAACTGAGGGAATTTTTTTTTTACATATATATTTTTGGGGGAAATTTATTACAGCAAAAAGTAAAATATATTTATTTTTTTCAAAATTGTCACTCTATTTTTGTTTATAGCGCACAAACTAAAAACCACAGAGGTGATCAAATACCACCAAAAGAAAGCTCTATTTGTGGGGAAAAAAGGATGCCAATTTTGTTTGGGAGCCACGTCGCACGACCGTGCAATTGTCAGTTAAAGCATGTATACATACCTGTAAAAATGTTTATGCATACCTGTTTTCCTTTGCAACACCACATATCATCTTGCTGCTCTTATGTCTTAGCAGTTGGTGAGTCGTGAATGCTGCAGGAAGTGGGGCCATGCAATGATATGGCACTGCTTTCTGCAGCATTCTTCTGTGAGTCCAGAATGGCCCAATGGCACATACTAAGGGTGGAAATCCTTTACTTCTAGGATCATAAAAAGTGGGTTTGTTGATGCTGGATGCCATTCAACACAGAAAATCAGCACCATCTAGTTTCAGAGACAACTTTATGGGAGGGACAACACTTGAGATAGGGTAAGTATTGCAGTGAGAGCTGCTTATCGGAGCTCTTTTTAATAAATGGTGCTTTGCACTAGGCTGGTGTGCCCATATGTTTTTATATACTTAAAGTGGTTGTAAAGCCTAGTCATGAAATTTGAACTAAGCACACATATTTGTAGTGTTTACTTGTCTCTATCCAAAGCTCTAAGTGTTGTTTCTTTCTGGTACTTCCTCTGTTATCAGCATGAGTCACTTCTGAAAAGTTCTCTGACACAAGATAACATGAGCTAAAATTTGTGTCAGGGAGGGAGATAAGCACACAGCTTGACTATTCGGAATACAGCTCTGCATGTTTCTTTGTTGCTCTGCCTGCGTAGAGGGGGCATGTCCGTTTTTTCCAATCAGCTCTCACACGGTGTCACAGAGCTGTAAGTGCAGTTCTCCACTTGCTTCTCTATACTACCCACAGATGCATAAAGATTTTATCATTTTGAAGGGTTGTAGAGAAGAAAAGATAGAGGTAGGACTGTAGGAGCATTTGTATAATTTTAGGCTATTCGCTTCACTGGGTATATCTGAGGGTTTACAACCATTTTAAGTTAATATTGGTCTAAGAATCTACAGCTGGAGGCATATACGATAAAAAGGGAGGCATTGTGTCATAAAACAGAGATGGTTATATTTACAATATAATAAAATATATTTATTATAGCATAATAAAATACTAATTTATTTTACATGGAAATGATGCAGGTATAGAAAAATATTAGGGTTAGCCTTAAGCACAAAAAAAAAAACGTTTGATAAGTGTCCCTTTACGTATCCACCCTATGGCTTGACCTTATGCATTGGCTCTTATTCTCCTTTTCCAGAATGTTGCACTTACTTATTCTAATTTAAGATCAGTGTTTTCCTGTATCAAAGAAGTGCCATTGAGTCTCTATAACAACTGACACTTCTTGATGAAATGCAGCAGAATATATTCCTATTTATTACAAAATATATTTCTATTTATTACAAAGTCAACATTAGTAAGCATCAAAAATGAAAATATGGTATAGAGCCCTAAAAGGCAGTGTAATAGGTTTTATGCTTTACGAGCTTACTCATAATTGATTCCATGATTTAGTGCTGAAAAGCATGAACAGTGTTAAGACTTTTTGACTTAAAATAAGTCCTTCCTGCCTTTGGCAGTGTGCATGCATATGCTCAAAACAGAATTCTTGTTTTAAACTCTATGCAGCCGTCGTACAGATTTATTTTTGGTGGCTAACTTGAATTAATACATAATTAGGAATTCATAATAAACATGAGCTAAAGACTACGAAATCAGTCACACAAAGTAGCAGTGACTTGTCAGATCTGAGTAAGTGATTGCAATGGAAACATCCTGATCAATGTAAACTTAGTTCTCTAAACCAGCCTTTTACAATCAGGGTGTCCAGGCACCCCAGGATGACTTGAGGTTTCTTCAGGGGTACCTTGACAAAATGCCTAAAAATTGCCCCAAAATTGTATACAAGACGGTGGGTGTATAAAACCTGCCTTTTTAGTTACACAAAGCCACAGGTTTTCATTGTACACCATTACAACCTTCTAACTGCCAACCTCCTAACGACCAATGACATCATCGGTTGATAGGGAGGATGTCAGATATCTGAACACCATCCTTGTTTGCCTTGCCTCTCTCCATCAGTTTTGGGGTCTCATTAGCTAAGTGGAGAAAAACTGAGGGAGAAGAGAAACATTGGAATACTAGTCAGTACCAGTTTTCAAAAATGTATTTCTTTGGAAGAATAAATGACTGTATTTATCAGCATATAACATGCATTTTTTCCCCTTAAAATCAGGGGAAAATCGTAGGTGCGTGTTGTGTTTTTTTTTTCTTGTTCTTTTTTAAGATATTTTTATTAGGTTTAAGACAAACCAACAAACAGAAAAACATACAAAAAAAAACACCAGACAACCTGGTCATAAACGTTAGGCAATACACTCAAACATAGAAAAATAAACTGACATCAATGCAAAATATAAAGTAGGCACAGTGGTAAAAGGCTCCGGTATAAAACCAGGATATAGCAAAAGTGGAGGTCCAGACATTAGAGATCTGTGAGGCACGGCCCATCAATGGTCAAGCAAGAGTAGTACAATCAGTGCTAGGAGAGGGTTAGCGGACTAGCCAACCATCTACCCCAAATTTTGTGGAAGGTTTTGTTCCGTTTCCGGAGTTCAAAATTTAGTTTATACAGTGGGATAGCGTCATTAATATGTTTTAATCAAAGGGATTTCAGAGAGGTCTGTGTCCCCTTCCAGGACAGTAAAATAGTTTTTTTTAACATAGAAGAAGAGTATACGGAGCAGTCTCTTGGCATGTGATGAGAGGTGTAATTCGCCAAAGATGCCCAATAGGCAGTTCTTGGGGTAGATTATGTTTGGGAGGCCTAGCGCCGATGAGATGAAATCACCCACTTCTTTCCAGAAGTCCTGGACTACCGGGCATGACCAGAAGCAGTGTAAGAAATCGGCCTCCCGGCCACAGCCACGGAAACAGGCAGCTGAGGGCAGGAGACCCATCCTGTGTAACCTAGCCGGAGTGAGGTGGGTTTGATGGAAAATGTTGACCTGTATGATGCGGTCCCGGGAAGCAATAACAGAGGTTTTATACGTATCACTAAATTCTGACCAGTCCTCGTCTACCAGGGAGATGTCCAGAGAGGTCCATTTTACCTGAGCTTTGTGAAACCTGGGGTTAAAGTCAGTCATTAGGGCTGCATAATAGGTGGAGACAAGTTTAGTGGGATCTGGCTGTCTGAGAAGTTTTTCCAATGGGGGCAGGTCAGTGGGATCATCCAGGGAGCCAAACTGGGCACGGATAGCGTGCCTGAGCTGGTAGTAATAAAATAGGTACGATCTTGGTAAATCGAAATCTAAACGTAGCTCAGAAAAAGATTTAAAGCCCTGAGCATTGTACAGGTGGCATAAATATTTAACCGCCTTGGAGTACCAGCGATTGGGATCAGGAAGGGAGTATAGTTCCTGCAGCCGGAAAGGGGCCAGTGATATAGGAATTGACCCGAGCTACAGGGGAGGTGTAAAGGAGTTTTATCCATGCTACAGCACGGGGGCCAAAGCCATACATCTGTAACACCCGAAACAGATATATGGCCTTTGAGGGAAGAGGAACGAGCGCCACTGAATTACATAGAGCCCTGATCTCCTGTGTACCCGGCTCTCCGTCATACAAGGCCACACCTCCTGGCCCTGCATTGGGCCACTGTTCTGTCTATCATATGAGCAGGGCCAGGAGGCGTGGCTGTGAGTGACTGTGAGTACACAGGAGATTGCGGCTCTGTGCAATTAAGCGGCGCTTGCTCCTCCTCTTCCCTCAGAGACAGCAGGAATATTCCAACACTGGTGAGGCTGCAATGATGGGAAAGGTGAGGCTGCAGATGGGCACTGAACAGGCTGCATTGTTGGTCAATTTATAGGCTGCAGATGGGAACTGAACAGGTTGCATTATTGGGCAATTTAATGGCCGCAGATGGGCACTGAAGAAGCACTGAAGACGCTGCATTGTTGGTCAATTTATAGGCTGCAGATGGGCACTGAGCAGGGTGCATTTTTTTTGTCAATTTTAGAGGCTGAAGATGGGCACTGAGCAGGGTGTATTTAGGAGCTGTAACCCTAATTGTGCTTCAAAGTTCTTTATTTAAAATGTAAGTTTTTTTCCTTAAACTAAAATTGGGGTGCGTGTTATAAGCCGATAAATCGGTAACTCTAATGTTGGGTGTCCTACGTATATTGATGTTGCTGCATTATGTAGAATCGTTTTTACATTTTAGAATGGGGTCAATTCTCAATAGGTTTGGAGGATGCCTGAAAATTGTTCATCATTTTAAAGGGTGACTTGAGTGAAAAAAAAGTTGAGAAACTGCTCCAAACAATGAAAAACTGGAGCAGTGTAAGAATTCAGCCCAAATAAACCAATCAAACCCTAGCTTTATTTACAATTGAAGTTAGTAATGAAAGTAAATATGTTGTTTTTAGCTTGTGACAAGTTTTTCTACAAAAATGCAAGTTGGGTAAATTCTGATTTTTGATTTAGTTTACCCTAACCTCACTTGCCCCCGCTAGCCTATGTTTCCTGCTCCGTTGACTCTCTCTGAGACCCCCCCATATTTTTTTATGAACTTTAATTTATACATACCTAAAAAAAAAAAAAATACCTTTTCTCCAAGCAACAGTTTTGAACAGTGTAGTGTACACTCCTAGGTCATTCCTGGAATCTGTAAGATGCTAGCAATGGAGCCAGGTGCCAGAATGATGTAACTCCAATGCATATGCACACATCATCATTGGCCCCTAATAAACAGAGGGAAGACACCAGATCACAAAAAGCAGCAGATAGAGTAGTAACAAGTACTGTGGATCTGCCAGTGCTAGAGGTGAGCAAACCTAGATGTAAGTCAGCATAATTGTGCAAGTATGCTATGCAACAACAACTGAATTTAGGTGAACCTTGATGGGCAAAGAAAATGGTCACTTTTCCTACAAAATGTGACATCAGTAAGTTTCCATGCCTGTCCGCCCCTTGCTGTCTTCTCAGCCACTGGGCAGCTGAAGCTCACTCATAAGTTCCTCCCTCCTGCCATCATCCCGGCCTGTTATTTTACAGTGCGGTTAGGCTGGGAACACATGTATTAGAATATAGGCTGATCGCAATTCCAGCACCCCAGCCTATCGCCAGCATTGAGGAGACAAGTGTAAAGGCTACAGGACGCAGCTGAAAAGCTACACTATCCTAGCTGCTGTGACAAACACTTTGGGGGTTTAGACCCCCCTGGCTCCCCCTTATCTATGCCCCTGCCCAAGCTGTGGACAAGGTGTGCAGCAGCAGTGATCAGGACACCAGCATGCCCTCCACTCTCTCCAGCTAGGACGATGAGCTGAGATCTGACAGAGACTTTATAGCCAATAGTCTTACACTTGTCCTGTGCCCTCGGGGTTCCAAAATGGACACTGACACTGGGAGCCTGGGGAGCAATAAGGAGGAGAAAGAAGTGAGGCAAGGGTCCGCTGCGCCCTAGGCTACTGCCTAGTTCGCCTAGCGGTAGCGCTGGCCCTGGATTGGTCACAACTATCATATGATAAAGATGTGTTTTGATTGGCTCTGTCTGTACCATGTGATCTGTGTGGCCAATTTCCAGGATCAGCAAAATAGAATACAATGAATGGCTATGAATGGAGTGATTCATTCTTTGTGTACAACTGTCATGTGATCGCTGTGATTGACGTCCACCAAGAACTGTAGTGCTCCCGCTCGGCCATCATTTATCTAAAGGGTGGGCAGGACCTGTCTGTATGTCTCAGCTGCAGCTAAATTACCTTCCAGGGAGACTTTTTGGTTTACCTTCAACTATGTAGTGCAAGGGCCTGCCTGATTGCATACAATTTAAAAGTGTTTAGGTGTGACCTCAAATTATATTGTTTTGGTAAAATTGCATAAAAAGGAAAATTGCATAATGCATAGCCAGTCTAAGGCCTCGTACAGACGAGAGGATATCCGCTGAAAACGGTCCTCCGGACCGTTTCCAGCGGATAAATCCTCTGGCAGATTTTGATCTGATGGCTGTACACACCATCAGATCAAAATCCCCACGGAACACATCCACGGTGACGTGGCCGCTCCGTCGCCGCGACAATGACGCGGCGACGTGCGCGACCCTGGAAGGTAAATACTTCCACGCATGCATCGAATCAATACGACGCATGCGAGGGATGGGATCGAACGGACTTATCCGGTGAGTCTGTACAGACGACCGGATAAGTCCGGCGGACTGGATTCCAGCGGATAGATTTCTTAGCATGCTAAGAAATTTTTATGCGATGGGAATCCGTCGGCTGGATTTTTATCCGCTGGGAAATGTCCGCTCGGACGTACACACGACCGGATCTATCTGCTGGAACTGATCCGCGGATCAATCCCAGCGGATAGATCCGGTCGTGTGTACGGGGCCTTCGATGGCCTAGTGCTGAAAAAAAATGCAATGTTGAAAAGTCACTGAGTAGACAGTTGTGTTCCCATTACCTGTTTGATTAAAGTGATTGTAAAGCTTTGATTATAAAAAAAAAATAACAAACATGTCATACTTACCTTCACTGTGCAGTTTTTTTTGCACAGAGTGGCCCCTAACACCGTCTTCTAGGGTCTCTCGGCGGCACTTGCAGCTCCTCCCCACATCAGATAACCCCTAGGATAAGCGCTCTCCCGGGGGGATTACCTTGCGGGCACGCTCCAGAGTCCATCATTCAGCGTCCATATCCGTCGAATGTATGACTCGGCCCTGCCCCCTGGCGCCTATGTCATTTGTATTTGATTGACAGTAGCGGAAGCCAATGATTGCACTGCTATCAATCTATCCAATCAAGAGCAGAGAACCCTGGGCAGAGGGAAGGAGTTCCCGCCATGGAAAATTCCAGGGCTCAGGTAAGTAAAACGGGGGGCTAGGGGGCCGGTCACTGCCAGGTGTTTTTACACCTTAATGCATAGGATGCATTAAGGTGAAAAAACACAAGGGTTTACAGCCTCTTTAAAATATTTGTGTTTGATTAAAAGATCATTTTAATTTGCTTACATTTCAATGTGTTTTCCAATTGATTTTATATTTCAAAATGGGATTTTTGCAGCAAATTTCTGAAGATCATCATAAATGTACCAAATAACAGATATAGCCTATGTCAGTACTTAACCCAAAGAGTTAAACAACAGCATTGTGACTGTGCAGTAAAGATGAATTATATGTGACTCTATCTTTTATCATTCTTTCATAGCGCCAGCATATGTCACTGTGTGGGTGTGTCAATCCAGATAAAACTCTTTGTTTTCATAAAACAAATTTAAACAATGGCAATGTGAATGATCTTGCTTTTGCTCTGAAAAAAAGGCAAATAAAAAAAAATGCCTGTCCTCACCAGGGGGCATTTTTATTACTGAGTGCTTTTCAGGCTGTTACACTGCAGATGTAAGAAAAACAGTGCAAATGGACTGAATAACAGATTGCTCTGTTCTGAAGGATGGAGGGTCTCTTCCTATCTTGCCCTCTCATGACGGCCCTACACGAGGACTGCTGTGTCTTGCTGATAGTCTGCACCAATGGAAGGGATAGTAAGGCCAATTTAATATTAGTAGTGCTATCTCAGCTTTGCAAAGATCCCTTAGGCTGCGCTTAGGCTTCTTCCATAATGATTGCTTCAATTACCCAGAAAGTTATTTTAAATCCACTAACCATTTTACCTTTTTTTTTAGGTTGCAGTATATGCCACATGCAGTTTGGTATAATATGTAGAAAAAGATACATGACATTTTATTTGAACTTTGCATCATGTTAATGAGAAGAAATGTAATCTAGGTGCTTTGTCATTAGTAGACAACTGATAGTGTTAGATGTTTTGAAATATAACATTGCTATAGTAAATGGTTTGTTGTCAAAGCTTATGATCAACTGAACATTCCTTCTATCAAACAATATAATGTTTATGTTTTACACATAGAAACAGAAACAGATGTTCTACACTTGGCTTGGAACAAACCAGTTACATTCACAGTTGAAATGCATATACATGAACCGTTATTGTTAGCATTAGAAACATTAATAATTCTGATCAGCCAGTCTCCTGATTCACAAAATGAATTCACATACTCCTGTCACACTGCAGAGCAGGACATTGACACCACTGCACAGTATTGCAGCTTTGCAGCTCTTCATTGGATGAAAAATGAGAATTACCCCACTGGTGACACACCTATGTATGCTCTTCTTTCTTAAAGCTGCCTGAATATTTCTCCCCTAAGGCTACTTTCACACTGGGCCTGTCCATGCATTAGCACTAAAGCATTGCTCGTTTTAGCGGTGCTTTAGCGCTGTTTAAGTGTCGCTTTTTGGCTAAAGAAGGTGTTAAAAATGGTGTTAAAAATGTCCATATTTCTAGCACTAAAATGCCTGAAAACTGCCTCAGTATGATAGGGGTCATAATATACATGTCTTTTATGTTCTATATGAAGGGCCTGGTATGAATTTTGGGGGGGGGCTCCACACTTTTTTTTTTTTTTCACATTTTGACGGGGGGTTTCCCTTAACCACTTTAACCACTTCCTTACTGGGCACTTAAACCCCCTTCCTGCCCAGAGGACTTTTTGCGATTCGGCACTGCGTCGCTTTAACTGACAATTGCGCGGTCGTGCAACGTGGCTCCCAAACAAAATTGACGTCCTTTTTTTCCCACAAATAGAGCTTTCTTTTGGTGGTATTTGATCACCTCTGCGGTTTTTATTTTTTGCGCTATAAACAAAAATAGAGCAACAATTTTGAAAAAAAAATAAAAATGTTTTAATTGTTGCTGTAATAAATGGCTCAATTTTAAAAAAAAAAACATTTTTTATCCTCAGTCTAGGCCGATACGTATTCTACATATTTTTAGTAAAAAAAAAAAAAAAAAAAATCGCAATAAGCGACTGGTTTGCGCAAAAGTTATAGCGCCTACAAAATAAGGGACAGAATTATTATTTTTTTATTATTATTTTTTTTACTAGTAATGGCGGCGATCTGCGATTTTTATTGCGACTGCGACATTATGGCGGACACATCGGACAAATTTTTGGCGCCATTCACATTTATACTGCAATCAGTGCTATAAATATGCACTAATTACTGTATAAATGTGACTGGCAGGGAAGGGGTTAACACTAGGGGGTGAGGAAGGGGTTAAATGTGTGTTCCCTATATAGTGTTCTAACTGTGGGGGAAGGGGGGTGACTGGGGGGGTGACCGATCTGTGTCTCTATGTACAAGAGACACAGATCCGTCTCCTCTCTCCCCTGACAGCACCGCTGTCTGCAAGAGCCGGGAATGAGAGATGATCTCATATGTAAACATATGAGATCATCTCTCATTGGCCGCACAGATCGCCTAGGAAACGTCCGCTCCGATTGCCCATTCACGGCGATCTGTGACTGGCTGTGTCCAAGGGACACGGCCAGTACAGAAGTTCCCCGCTGCGCGCTCGGGAGCGCGCACGGGGAACGCGGAAATGAGCTGCCGTCAATTGACGGCGGCTCAGAGATTTAGAACCACCCTGCGGCCGTCAATAGTCGTACGGCCGTAGGGAAGTGGTTAATACACTGTGTTATATATATTACACTGCCACTAACTAACCTGCCTGCCTAATCTAGCTCAATCTATCTCCGTCCACAGTCACACACTATACATGGGCGCTAAGTGTGGGGCATGGACTTAGTCCCCCTGAGCCATGATTGGCCAAAGGCACCTTGCCTTTAGCCAATTATGGCTCTCGCAGCAGAGCGCGCTATGATTGGCAAAAGCATCCAGTTTTTAAATGTTACTGGCATTGCACCTACTGGCATTGCACCTATTTCGACATTCCAAAATGCCACCTGTGATAACACCTAAACATTAGCACAGTCAATTGGCCATCCTAGCATATCAAAGCATGATTACCTTAAAGTGGATGTAAACCCAATATATATATATATATATATATATATATATATATATATATATATATATATATATATATATATATATATATATATATATATATAATGTCACAATGTAGAGAATAAGATTTTCTATCATCTGTGCCCAGTCTTGCCACACATAGTTAATCCAGCTCTGAGCAATCCTCTTTTATTGTTCAGTGAAAATTAAAAGTCCGAAAGCCTCTCTCCTTGGCAAATACAAACTTTGTCGCAATGATGCAGTGCCTGGACTGACTTCTGCGAAAATGGGTCACAGGAGTACAAAACAAATTGCACTCCCGTGATCCATATGAGAAAAACAGCCAAATGATATTTGACTATACTTCTCCTTTAAAATTTCCTTCAGACCTGCAATTTGAATAGAATCCAGGTTGAAAAAAACAGTTTTCATCACAATATATTTGTTTTTTCCCACATTTAGAATTGTATTCATCGTAAAAACAAAATTTCAATCCTGCATCCTTGCATTTTCACTACAGCGAAAGTGAATATTAGTTTGAGACTACTAACACTAAGGCCTCGTACACACGACCGAGGAACTCGTCGTAAATGAAACATCATTTTCCTCGACGAGTTCCTTGTTAGGCTTGTTGAGAAACTTGACAAGCTTTCTTTGCGTACACACTGTCAAGACCAAATCTCCTCGTTCTCAAACGTGGTGACGTACAACTCATACAATGGCAGGGGAAGTTCGATTCCACTGGCACAACCCTTGGGGCTGCTTTTGCTAATCTCATGTTACTGCGTGTTAAGTAAAAGTTTGGTAGAAGATTATTTGCACTTTTCAGTCTGTTACAGCGTGACAAATGTGCTACCCAGGTCCCATCGCAAGGGGCATGTATCAATGCTATCTGCTTAATTAGTGGTGCATGTGTGTATTTATATGGGGACAACTGAAGGAGACAACACTGCTGGGCTCTGAGGAAGAAGGTTGTCCTTTGAAACATGTCAGCCGGCAGTGGCCCCCATCATACCCTATGTGACCATTTGGAGTGTTTTTGGGTCTGACTCATTGCTGCTCCCTGGCTACCTGTGGAAACTGTTTACATTGTGAGCCTTTCACCTACGCTTGTGAGTAGTTTTCATTTTACCTTCTTTTAATAAAATCCATCCAAAGGATAATGCACTAGGCTGGTGCACCCTTTCTTTCTGTTTCTTCTTTATTATTAGGATGCCCCTATCCCTGAGGGCAGCAAGGACATGCACCATCACGACACACTGTCTGGTAATCCACTTGTGCGCAGGAGTGTTTGTTTTCTGTTGTCATAGCTAAGCGTCCTGGGGTCCTACCCCAGCACTGATCAAAATATGGGACCTATGGTTCCGGAGATACAGGGCTCCCTGTGCAGCCTGTCAGAAGCTACATACAGAGCGGCCAGTTTAAATACAAGCTGGCATACTCTGCAGCAAACTGAGAGGATGAGCTCACAATGATCTCACTTCTTGTCAGAGGCCCTGAGCTTAATGGACAGCTTGGAGCCTTGGACCAATGGTAAAGTACCATTGGCCCAAGCTGTCCAATAAAAATGCTGCAGTGGAGGCTCTCCTCTCACTTTAGTATCATAGAAGGAGGCATGTGTCCAAAAGACACATACTGTACTCCCTTCCAGCCCAGCCCTCTTAACTAGAAGGAAAAAACATGGGTTAATGGGTATAAGATTTACCCATAATCCCATGTCTTTCTCAAACGTAAGAGGGAGAATGAGAATCTTCTACAGCTGAAAATTTACTGTTTTAATCAGGCTAAATAATATATTATTATGCTATATGTTATAAGATAATTTATTATTTATCTATTTACCGTGAAATGACTGGTGTGAAGTTTTAACTTCAAACGTCAGTAATTTGTCTGTTAAGCCACCTGCTTGAGTACAGATTTTTAAAATATAGTAAATGACCTAAAAATCAATATATAATAACTAATTTGTATATTACTTACTTATGGAAATTAACACCTTGCCACATAGGCCAATTCTGACACTTCTCTCCTAACTGTAAAAATCACCTTTTTTTTCTAGAAAACTCTCAGAACCCCCAAACATTATATATATTGTTTTAGAAGACACCTTAGGGAATAAAATGGTTATCATTGCAACATGTTATGTTACACAGTATTTGCGCAGCAATTTTTCAAATTACATGTTAGAGTTAAAGAGGTCTTGTGCTTTAATTTTTGCTCTCGCTCTAACATTTGCGATGTATGTAACCTGTGTGTATCTGGCTCTGATACTAGACTAGTCCCTCGCCAGCCACTGACCTCACCGCACGTCCCTGCAGTACAGTAGGAACTGATGCTGTGGACAATAGCTGTCATGGAAGAGGGGACATCAGTGCAGGGATTTGGATTTATTTTTCACATAACCACTCTGTAATGATGTGTATGCTTTATGTTATAGTTCAATTGTTATGCCTAGTTCCTTATGCATGTTATGATTAGGGATGAGCTTCAAGTTCGAGTCGAACTCTGCCCGTTCACCGAACAGTGAACAATTTGGGGTGTTCGCTGCAAATTCGAAAAGCCGCGGAACACCTTGTAAAAGTCTATGGGAGAAATCTAAAGTGCTAATTTTAAAGGCTTATATGCAAGTTATTGTCATAAAAAATGTTTTGGGACCTGGGTCCTGCCCCAGGGGACATGTATCAATGCAAAAAAAAGTTTTAAAAACTTAAGTTTTTTCGGGAGCAGTGATTTTAATAATGCTTAAAGTGAAACGATAAAAGTGAAATATTCCTTTAAATTTCATACCTGGGGGTGTGTATAGTTTGCCTGTAAAGTAGCGCTTGTTTCCTGTGCTTAGAACTGTCCCTGCACAAAATTTAATTTCTGAAGGAAAAAAAGTAATTCAAGTGGACACAACAAAGGGTTGTCCAACTGCAGTTTGCAATTTCTTATGAGACTTACAGAAGGTATTATTTTAACAGCTTAACTATTTGTTTTACAGAATACAGCTCACTCTTAAATATTTTTGTAAAAGTTATGATTCTTATTTTTCCACTACCTTTTACTTACATTACAGATTTTTATTCATATCACATTTGGTTGCTCTGCGGTTTACCCCCCTTAAAGCCTTTGATGGCTCCCAGATTCTAGCAAGCACAGGGAGAATATGTGCATACTCGTTACGTGGCCTAAATGTTAAAATCAGGGCAGACTGAAGAAAACTGTTTTTTTTTTTTTTTTTACTTCTTACTGCAATTTTTTTTTTCTTATGCATTATGAAGGCATCACACTGCTGGTTTGTGACATTCAGCTTCATAGTACTAAACGTGTATAATAATCATTTATACATTTTTAACAAACTACTTTGCAACTATGATCAAACATAACTAGAGTTATAGTAACATTTGCTGCCATTAAAGGGGACCAAAAAACAAGAAATTGCAGTAACATAATAAAATATTTACATTTTATACAACCTTCTACATATTAAATGGAGTTTGTATGGAATTACCCATGAACTTGATGGTGAACTCATTGAAAATGGTTAGACATAACTACACACAAGGTTAGAATCTAAAATATATAGTTTTGGGCGTGGCTTGGCGCATGGAGGAGTGAGACGTGTGTGCTAGGAGCTCCCGCACACACTGCCTGACTAGCGGCTGTAATCACCGCACGGACACACCAAACAGGTCGGTGATGGGACGGAAGGGAGGGGGAGACACTCACCATCACCCCAATCCAGGCCGGGACGGCGAGATTGACCGTTTCTTCCCCAAATTACGTCCGGAGCAGCGCGGAACCCCCTCGTCCAAGATGGCGGCAGTCCGTTCCTCGGGGACACACGCGGCCTCGCAAGGTACTTCTTCCCAACGCTCCACCTCTGCCATGAAAACCAGACAGAGGGCCAGCTCTCCCCCGGACTCTGATGCAGGCTCCGTTCACTCTGCCTGTCACTCCCCAGACTCCCATCGCTCCTACGCAGGGTGGGACCTGGAGGCCTATATTAAGGCCTTGCCCACCATGCATGATTTTGAGGCCTGTGTGCAGAGGATGGAGCGCTCCTATAAACAGGAGATTTCTGAGCTGCGCAGGGATGTCACGGACAGGCTGGAAGAGGTGGAACACAGTGTGGAGGAGACTGTCTCTACCCTACAGGCTCATGAAGCCATTCTAAACGACCACACAGTGCAGATCCAGCAGCTCATGCTATCCCAAGATGACCAAGAGAACCGGGCCAGACACAACAATATACACGTCCGCAGCCTTCCTGAATCAGTTGAATCCAAGGACTTGGCCCCTGTAGTCACCACCATATTCAACGACCTGCTCCAGAAGGACAGAGAGGCAGCTATAGAGCTTGATCGAGTACACAGGGCCCTGGGACCCAAGAATCCTAACCTGAACTACCCCAGAGATGTGATATGCAGGGTTCATTTTTACGCCATCAAAGACGCTATCATAGCTTTGTTGTATTTGTGTACTACGTAATAACTGGATTTTAAGCCCTGTACTTCGATCAGTGGAGGGACTGGGTGTTGAATTTGTGGGCAGACTGTGGGATGCAAGGTTTTAGTTGAGGCCTGTTGGCCTCATGAGTGATGGTGTTGGAGGGTGGGGTTGTCTCTGCCTGCTCAGCACGGTTTAAACTTTGTTCATGTCATTATATATGTCTTGTGTACAATTTTGGTGCCTCCAAGGCATTATATGGATTGTGTATGTGTAATCCTATTATTTTCAGACTTGCAATACGTGGATCTGTTTGTTGTATTTTATTGTATTGGCACAATAAACCATTTTTCTGATTTAAAAAAAAAAAGACGCTATCATGCAGGCCGCTCGCACGCAGGAATCCATCCTCTTTAATGAGATTCGCATCCACCTTCTACCTGATGTCTCCAAGCTAACCTTGGACCTGCACCGGGCCCTGAAACCCCTCACCGGAGCCCTTCAGACCAAACAAATCAAGTATCACTGGGGTTTCCCCTTCCAATTGTCTGCCCCCCATGAAGGAAAATCAGCTGTGTTTCGCATACTGGGTGATCTTCCTTCATTTTTGGGGACTTTTGAGCTTCCGCAGATACGTCTCCCAGACTGGCCACTGCATGCTGCCACCCCTGGATTTCAACTTTCCTCTGGCTGGAAGAGACAAACCAAGAAACCTAGACGTTCCAAGTCAGAGGCCTCCAAGAGTACATGTTGGGGGCTCACACCCCCGACTTGTACGCAGGTTATGTTTCATTGCATAGTCCCTTTGGGTCCTGATTTGATTTGTTTGTTTAGTTTGCCGTTGCTAATTGCTATGTATTGAACTGTTGCGGTGTGTGCAGGGACCTCTCCGTGCGATGACCGTGACCCCCAACCTAGGCCTTTCAGCTACCTTTGTGGTACTGGCTGAAATGTTGCTTGCAACATTGTTAGTGTGGCCATTTTGGCCCAGCTTTTCTTCCACCTCTTTCTTTTTTCTCTCCCTCTTACCTTTCCTTGAACCCCCTTCCTTGTGTTGTCCCCCTCCCCCCCCTCCCCTGGATTCGGTGTGCTCGTTCCTGGAAGGTTCCCATCCACCCCTCTTACTATTTTTCCCATGGCTACTCCCGCTTTCTTGACAGTATCATCTCTGAACTGCAGGGGGTTTAACACCCCAGAGAAGCGGAGGCAGATTGTGTTTCATTTTCATAAATTGCGCACCAAAATTTTCCTCCTTCAAGAAATCCATTTTAGGTCCGACTCCATTCCCAAGATTTTCCACAAACATTATCCAACTTGGTTTCATAGTACTAACCCCTCCGCGAAGTCAAATGGGGTTTCCATCACATTCCATACCTCCTTCACGCCAACTGTTCTAGACTCCTATGTAGATACTGCAGGGAGATTTATTTTTCTCAAGTTGTCATATAAGAATGTGGTTTACAATGTTTTTAATGTATATTCTCCTAACCAGGACCAACTGCAGTTCTTCTCCTCTATGATCTCCCGCTTGCGGAAGTTCGGCACGACCAACATGATCCTGGGCGGTGACTTCAATGTGGCTCTGATAATTCGTATGGACACGTCGACCGGTAAGTCCTCGCTCTCTCTAGCTACTCTGACCAAGCTACGTTCCCTCTTTGCTGAGCTTTCCCTAATAGATGTGTGGAGGGTCTTACACCCCACGGCTAGGGACTACACATATTATTCCCCCGCGCACTCCTCGTATAGCAGACTGGACTATATTCTCATTTCACAATCTCTGTTAGACCTTTCCCCTGGTGCATCTATTGGTCTCACACTTTGGTCGGATCATGTCCCTGTGCATGTTAGTCTGGGGAGGGTTCCCGCTCACAAACCTAGATCTTCCTGGCGACTTAACGACAATTTGCTCTCGGACCTGGCATGCACTGACGACATCATTCAGACCATCGCACACTTAATTTCTGATCACGCTCAGGACACCACCAATTCGCTCACAAAATGGGAGGCCCTTAAATGTGTCCTTGGGGGCAAGTTTATTCAACATGGGTCCAGACTCAAAAAAGCCAGCTCGGCAGAAGTTACTCGCCTTCTTGCCTCTATCGCATCTCTTGAGGACTCGCACAAGCGATCTCCGGACGCGGCCACGCTTGTTGAATTGGCTAATGCTAGGAGAGACCTTTTGCAAATTTTTGCTGAACGTTCCTTAGTGGCAAGGGATAAGGGGCGATTCACGTACTATTCCCAGGCTAATAAATGCGGTCGGCTGCTGGCTAGCACTTTGCAACCGCGTCAGAGTAGAAAACACATCCCTTTAATTGTCTCTCCCGGTAAGGGCAGGTTACAGACTAACTCTGCCATCGCTGAGGAGTTTCACCAGTACTATGCGGGCCTATATGATCTTCCTCCTCAGGCGCCCGTTCCCCCTCCCCAGCCTGGTGGACCCCCCTGTGATATGTCATCTTACATCAGAGATACCGTACTCCCTACTATCCCAGCTCCCGCTGTTGAGGAACTAGACTCTCCCTTTACTGTTGAAGACTTTCTACTAGCCATTAAAAAACTCAAAAACGACAAGGGCCCTGGCCCGGATGGGTTTACCTTGCGCTTTTATAAAATGTTTGCTCCCCAGTTAGCTCCTTTTCTAACGACAGCTTTCAACGCCATCGACGATGATACTTCCCCTTTTTCTAATCTCCTTCTAGCCCAAATAGTAGTTCTCCCTAAACCCGGTAAGGATCCATCTCAATGCTCTAATTATAGGCCTATATCCCTTCTAAATATTGATTTGAAACTTTTCGGGAAAATCCTGGCCGACCGTCTTTCACCATTGAAAAAAAAAAAAAAAAAAAATATATATATATATATATATATATATATATATATATATATATATAGATGCGCTGATATTAACTTATAAGTGACAAACGTACAAACTAATCAGGGAGAATCAATCTCCATAAACTGTGAAAGTGGCACTGAATACACATAAATCATGTGGCAAATCCTCAAACATGAACGGGCACTCAAAAGCAGGTTATGGGGGAGAACCTCTGGGGGAATCCAGGATGGAGAAAGATCTGGGGGTCCGAATGCTTAACTTCCAGATTGTGCAAACATATATCTTTGCTTTGTACACAGCACGGAGAGGAGGCTGCCAGCGGCTGTGCAGAGGATATGTGCCCCCCTGTGCCTCACGGTGGGTACGTGCCCCCTTTCCACCTTTGCCCAGCGCCTCACTTACACACAACCAGCAGCTGCCCTGTGACTGAGACCTAGGAACTCTCAGTCACAGGGCAGGAGGATAGGAACTGGCTCTCAGTCACAGGGCAGCTGCTGGTTGTGTGTAAGTGAGGCGCTGGGCAAAGGTGGAAAGGGGGCACGTACCCACCGTGAGGCACAGGGGGGCACATATCCTCTGCTGTGCTGTGTACACAGAGCAAAGATATATGTTTGCACAATCTGGAAGTTAAGCATTCGGACCCCCAGATCTTTCTCCATCCTGGATTCCCCCAGAGGTTCTCCCCCATAACCTGCTTTTGAGTGCCCGTTCATCTGAGTACAGCGGTGAAGTGTTGGATCTGCATTCATAGTGAAGGAAGGCACCGTATGTTTTTCCTGATTGGGACTCTTTTTGATAATCACTGTGCACATGTTTGAGGATTTGCCACATGATTTATGTGTATTCAGTGTCACATTCACAGTTTATGGAGATTGATTCTCCCTGATTAGTTTGTACGTTTGTCACTTATAAGTTAATATCAGCGCATCTATATATATATATATATATATATATATATATATATATATATATATATATATATATTTTCACTGTATTGATTTGGTATCACCCAGATAGCAGCTATATTATTTGTTTTTTTATAAGGTGCACCTGAAATTATTAATTTAATAGCGCTGTAGTTTATTTTTATAATAACGTCTTTCACCATTATTGCCTGACGTTGTACACAGGGATCAGGTGGGATTTGTACCAGGACGGGAGGCCCGGGACAAGACCATACACCTTAAAGCTTACGCCCAACACCACAGAATCCCATTGTGCCTTCTCTCCTGTGACGCGGAGAAGGCATTTGATAGGGTCAGCTGGCCATTCTTGCAGTCCACCCTTGCTCAAATAGGCCTAGGTCCGAAAATGCTTTCTCGGATCATGTCTCTGTACTCCGCCCCTTCCGCCACTATCTTGGTTACCGGAATCCAATCGAGCGTGCTATCAATTAATAATGGCACTAGGCAGGGGTGTCCCCTTTCCCCCCTCCTTGTTGCTCTTGTAATAGAGCATTTAGCAAATTAGAGCAAATCCAAGCATAGGCAGGATCCAAATTTTTTCATACCATTGCAAACTCTCCCTGTATGCGGACAACTTGCTTCTTTATGTCACTCAACCCCATATTGGCATCCCTTCCATTCTGGCGGAGATCAATCGGTTTGGCAGACTTAGTAACTATAAATTGAATCTATCTAAAACGGAAGCACTCAACCTTTCCCTCCCGTGGCCTACTCTTGACACCCTCAAAGCAAATTTCTCCTTCCCGTGGCGGGAGAAGTCCATCTCTTATTTGGGGACAGCAATCCCAATGCAGCTGTCGGAAATTTTTGCTTTAAATTATAGTTCACTACTGACTAAACTTTGGCGTCTCACTGAGACCATCATTGACCTACCAGTGTCATGGTTCAGCCGTATGAGTACACTAAAAATGTATATTTTGCCTAAGCTATTATATCTGTTCCAGGCACTCCTGATAGTCCTTCCATCTGCTTTTTTTCGTACGTTATGTACAATGGCCATTCAGTTTGTATGGAGGGGTAGTCGCCCTAGGCTGAAGCACAAGCTCCTTTGCTCCCCCGTCGCTGGCGGAGGGGCGGGTCTCCCCGACTTTGAGCTTTACCATATGTGCTTTCCCGGGTTTTGGAGTGGTTTCCTCGTCCTCTTAAGTAAAGTTTCCACACATGTTAAAGAAAGACCTATCCTCAATGGACCTTCGGGCCCTACTCTGGGGGTACGCTACTTCTCATCGAGCCCTCTCGGGGTAATCCCCCCCCTCACCAGGGATGCCTTGGCGATTTGGTATCAAAGGAGAGAGCTGTGCGCCCTCTCTACCAATCTGAGTCCCTTGACCCCCCTCTTTGATAACCCAGCCCTCCCAGAGAGCAGATTGATCCACTCCTTAGCAGGCTACCATAGAGAGGTCTGGCCCTTAGCACAAAGTTGTGTTAATGTCACCACAGGCTCCTTCGTGATGGCCACACCTACTGCGTCCCCTAGAGTGACCTGGCTTACACACATACATCTGAAAGCTTACTGTAAGACACTTCATGACTCTGGACAAGTTCATAGGCCCCTAACCGGGTTTGAACAACTTTGCTCTTTCCCGAACACCCAACGGCATACCCTTTCTTTGATCTATAAAATGATTCTAAGCCACACGCATGGTTCCCTCTTAAATTCACCACGGCTTGGTCGGAGGAGCTGGGGAGAGATATCAGCGAGGCGGAGTGGCGTAAGGCCTTTTTCTATACTCATAAATCCTCTATATCAAGTTATGCTCAAGAAAAAAATTATAAAGTGTTATCACGATGGTACCGAGTGCCGACCACCCTCAGGATCATGTTCCCTTTCGGCCTCAGACTCTTGCTGGAGATGTGCCTCAGCTACGGGTACGTATAGCCACATTTGGTGGGACTGCGACAGGATACGTCCGCTCTGGACCCACATTTTCCTAATTTACTCTGACCTTTATGGTGAGCCACTTATCCCATCTCCCTTTTTAGCCCTCCTCTATTCTCCCCGAATCTACTAAATTTCAGAAAAATACCCTTTTAAAATTCTGTCTAAGTGCTGGGTGGCAGCTGATTTCTAGGCACTGGAAGTCGTCCTCCCCCCGACTATTGTCGAATGGATAAACGAAATGAATAGCATTATGCTTATGAAAGAATTGCAGGCCAAATCCTGTGATAGATACGCTAAATTCTCCTTCACTTGGAGTGTTTGGAGGCATTACTCCACCTCAGATTAACTTAAAGGTAGACTCCTGACCGCAGTGTCCCCATGACCCCCTGTCGGACACAGACTTCTGGTTCCGGAGACAGTGGGAGCCTCTGCTTCTTGATATGATGTTTTCCTGGTTGGATTTGAGCACACCTCTTCCCCTACCCTGTCCCTTACCCATTACCCCCCCTCCCTTCTCTCCTTCTTTCTCTGCCTCAAGCTTTCTCTTCCCTTCATCTCTGTCTTTTCATCTCCCTTTCTGGCCGACTCCCTCTGGCCACACCCCTTCTCCATTCATACACATTCCTTCAGTTCATGTGCCAGCTATTTCCATGTTTTGTAATTTTTCTTTAATTTTTTTTTATTTTTATTGAATGTGGTATCAGCTGGTTTTGGTACTGATGTCATTTGCCTGTCCGTTTTGGTCTTCTCCCCGTTGCTTCCCTGAGCCGTGGACGCAGCAGGATCCCATTGGGGCGTCCAGGCCAGGGGAGACCATCATGGGTCGTGGATTGGCCTTGTAAATGCCTACGTTTGCAATACCCATTTCTTAAAGTAGTGACTGTTTGTACCCATTTATTTTTTTATGTTACGGAATGTGTGTATTCTATGTTTCATGGATCGGGTCGCCCTTTGTCGGGCGCTCGATCAGATTCTGTTGACTCTCTGTTTATAGTTGTCTAAAATATATAGTTTCGGAAGTAGGCAGAGTGAATTTGTCCACTACCAAATTCTAGACCCCTTTGAAAGAGCATAAAAAATGTTTGTAGATTATTATTCTTCTGCTGCTTCTTCTATGTCATAAAACAGCAATAAAGTAGTCTAAGGAGCCAGTGTGCCCACTAGAATAACAGTATAGGAAAGGACATTATCCCTAGAAGCTTTACATACTGACTGGTTAAGCCTACAGAAAGTATCCAGACCCATTTTGAACCCCTTTAGATTTAAGAGGTGGCATCAAACGCTTAAAAATTGATTCATAGAAGTCTTTGAATCTCTGGGGTCACTCAACCAAATAACTTGCTGAACAAGAAGAGATTGAATGTGCTGAAGATTAATTTACTTCCACACTTGCTTGAGCTGAGTCTGTCTGGCCTTCACTGGGCAAGTCTGAATAGATAAATTCTCAAAAAGAGGGATTATATAGTAGTGTAATTAGTCTTTTGCTACACATCTCTCAAGAAGGTTATTGTGACAAGGCTTTGCTTGAGCTTTTACTCTTCCAAGGCTAAATCTCTCATTTACTCAATTAAAGGGAAGTAAAACAACCATTTTAATACAATTCTAATTTAAGTACTTCAAGAAGATCCTTCCATAGGATGGCATCTCAAAAAGCTGAAATGCATAATCTTACCCCTGCAAAACTTAATCATATGTTGGGACCCTCAAAAAAATCTTCATAAATTTGTGTGGGTGTAGCTAAAACCTTATCTGGTGAATGAGGCTTTCTTTAAGGGAGGTGAACTACATATGACACTTTCTTACAAAATGCTTGTTGGGAGTGTAATATTATCTCTTCGTAGTCTGCTACAAAATTCATAATTAGTCAATGATTTTTTGTCCACATGGCCAGCATAAATCCATTTCTGGCCTACTGTGGCACCTGAAACTAGATGAAAAATATTGTCTGGGTTAGGAGTACAAATATAATAGGTGTAATATTATCTGGCACATAAAGATCTGTGTCTGTCTGTGTTTTAAAGAAAATCAATACCATCCCATCAATCTTTGAAAAACATAAAAAGAAAAACATTTTACTTGGTCTGTATGATGGTCTGATTTCTGAGAAAATAGGTCTATGACAATAGGGCAGCAACAACAGAGAAAGAAAACAAAGTGAAGCCAGGAAGGCTAAAGACCCAGATAAAAAAAAAAGAAGGGAAGACACATGAAAATAGAGTTCATTGGTGTCATGCTGCTGTTTTTTAAAATGGTGCTGGACCAGAAACTATATAGGCACTATCAGATAGGAGGTCAGTTAGCCACTGCTCAGGGAACCAATAGCAACCTTTGAGGGAACTCTGATTGAGACTGACTGGACTAGATACAATAATGTAGCACTTACCCCCCAGTAGCCTCTGGTGATAATGGGTTCTCTATTCTGCCACACCTCTCTAAACTGCTTGGTCCCCACCGACACCTGGTTATAGGCTAGAAGTCATTCACGCCTATGTAACTCAAGCATTAGTAAGCACTCTATAATACACATAAATTAAGCCACAAGCAACTTGGTGGTAGATTGATTGGATGTATTATGGCAATGCAAATAAACAAGGAGTAAATCGAAGAGCGCACGGAGCTGGCTGAGGCCGACATGTCCTGCTGAGGGTACCGGTACTCCGTGGCCAGATTAAACACCCGCACGGCTTCAGAAGAGGTAGACAAAGAACTACTAACCTTCACTGAGGTACAGGGAACACATTATGATGTTCCGTGGGGCCCATCTGAAAAGTACAATAAAGAAGAACTCCAGAGACGTTCTGCCCAGGGCTATGTCTAAAATGGCACCTCCCCCCTCACCTCACACAAGCTCTTCTCGTGCTGCTAAGCAGAGGCAAAAACAGCCACAGGATGATACAGCTGACACAGCTGAATCTGATGTTGAATACACTGCTTCCTCACAAACTGCAGTAATGGACACTTTGCATCCTAATATTATTAAGCAGTTTGAAAAGATGCTACAAAAAGCACTAAAACAGACACATCACAGAAAGCCTGACTAAAGAAATCAGATAATTAGGCCAGTGTACATCAGACCTAGAAAACAGAGAAGAAGACATGGAAAAAAATGTACAGTCCCATGTTTGTGAATTGGAAATTCTTAAAGAGGAAAACCTTACTTTGCAAATGCGTTTGGAAGATTTTGAGAATAGAGCACATCGCTCTAATCTATGCATCTGTGGAATACCTGAGGCAATTGTTGATCTTCAATCGATCATCACTGCTCTATTTCAAGAACTAATGCCGTCAATCCCAATTGATCAATTGGAACTTGATAGAATTTATAGGGCTTTAATGCCACGCAAAACTGAAGGTCCTCCTCGCGATATAATCACAAAGTTATATTTTTTTCGCACCAAAGAGCAAATTTTGGCTGCAGCAAGAGGAAAAGACTCCCTCACTTTTCAAGGTCACCCTTACCAACTATTTGCTTATCTTTCCCCAGTTACAGTTGCTAAACGGCGAGCCCTAAAACCCCTTCTCCAAATCCTTCAGCAAAATCAAAAAGCTTATCAATGGGGATTCCCGTTTTCTGTGCGTTTTACCTATCAAGGTACCAAACACACCTGCAGATCTTATGACGAGTTGCAAAGTACCCTGCAAAATCTACATCTAATAGATAGATCTCTACTTAAAGTGGTCCTCACCATTGTACTACACCTGATCCATCATGAGATTCCTCTAATGCTAAAGATGACAGAAGTCGCCAAAACTCATCTAAATGCAGTTGCCGCAATTCTCCAAATGAAGACCTTGCAGATACTATGGACCAGTGGTCTCCAAACTTTCTAAACAAAGGGCCAGTTTACGGTCCTTCAGACTCTAGGGGGCCAGACTAGGGCCATTGGGAGTAAAAAATGTCCAGTGGGAGAAAATACCATATCTTTGGTGACAGTGGGAGGACTAGTGCCCCACCGTTGGTGTTAATGGAAAGAATTGATGGTGTCAGTTGAAGGAATAGTGCCCCATTGGTGTCAGCAACAAGAACTATGCCCCATTTAAATTGAATAGAATAATGCCCAAGGACCGCATTAAAGCAAGCAAAGAGCCACATCCGGCCCAATGGCCGCAGTTTGGAGACCCCTGCTATGGACTGATAGATCCATATAACACTTTTTTTTGGACTCTATTTTGTTCTGCTTTTCCCTCTTTATGCCATTAGATGTGTTGGCAAATGTTAACATCATTATCCTCATTTCATCCGTATTTAATGACAAAATAAGTGAATAGAGTTCACTTTTACCCCCTAACCTAATTTTTCCTAGAAATTTATTATTTTTGTGTATCAAATTTTAAAGCTTCCTTCCCCCTTTTTTTTCTCTCCCCTTTTCTCTTCCCCTTATTAACTAAATGGTTAACAAATCTAGCACATAAGTTTATACCCTTCATAGACGTGTAATATGCTTCAACTCAATGTTTTCCTACTCCCTCCTACCCTCATTTCCCATCTCCCCTTTTTCTACCCACCCCCTTTTGACCCATCCCTTTTCTCCCTATCCCCTTACTTATCGCTTATTATAGCCGATTTTGGGTGTTAGTATACTTTATTTTATATATATATATAATATATGGGTTTTGGCTGTCGTGGTCTCGGGAGACTGTCACCGCTCTCCCCATCTTTCTATCTTTGGGTATTCCTCCTTCCTGTTATTTTGGGGGAACTCCCTAGATAGCTACTAGGCCTCTGGGTTCATATTTTTGTGTACCCAGTACGCCGCTTTCTTACTTTTCAAATAATTAAGCTTAATGTTGATTGTCTATATATAAACCTTATCTCTCTCCTCTATCTTACATACTTCTTCCTACTCTTCTACTGGTTCTTACTCTTCTCCGAGGTAAGAGTAGCAACATAAATTGTAAAGACTAATTTTGACTATATGTCTTTTATACTCTTCCTATGGCTCCCTTAAATGTACTTACTTTAAATGTACAGGGTTTAACCGCTAAAGCCCTGGGCCATTATGCAGGTAAAGAACCTGGCCCCTTTTTGCGATTCGGCACTGCATCGCTTTAACTGACAATTGCGACGTGGCTCCCAAACAAAATTGGCAATCTTTTTTCCCCACAAATAGAGCCGCCTTTTGGTGGTATTTGATCACCTCTCTGTTTTTTTTTTTTGCGCTATAAACAAAAATAGAGCGTAAACAAAAACAAAAAACTATGGCCCAGATTCACAAAGCACTTACGCTGACGTATAACAAGTTACGCCGACGTAAGTGCAAATGTGCGATGTCATATCTGTGAGCCAGACCCACAAACTAATATGCGCCTAAAAACAGGCTACACCATGCCGACGTATCTTGCTTACGCCGGCGTAGGGTGGGCGTACATTTAGGCTGGGAGCATGGTGCCACTCCCATTGATTAGCCATTCAAACATGCAAATGAGGGAAATACGGCGATTCACGAACGTGCGTGTGCCCGGCGCATGCTGCGCGAGATGTGCGTAAGTTGTACGTCCGGCGTAAAGTTATTCCCCATAAAGCAGGTGCAACCCAGCAACAGACATGCTCAGGTCTGCACCAGGGAACACAAGCCGGTGTATTGTGCGTTGGACATGTGTCTGGCTGGGCGTACGTTATGTTCACAGCTTAGGCAGTTGTGCCGGCATGGTTATGAGCAGGCGCAGGGAGGTGCGCCCATGTCACGGTGCATGCGCAGTTTGTGATATGTACCTGTCTGGCGCTCCGCCCATCATTTGCATGGGGTCACGCCCACTTCCACCTACGCCGGCGTACGCCTTCGAAACCCACGCCACGCTGGCGCGCAGCGTTGGGGGCACTGGCTTGCTGAATGCAATGCTTGCCTCTCTGCTCTGTGTTGGCATAGCGTACAGTGTTTGCTCTACGGCGGCGTAATGTGCGCCTTGCTTTCTGTGACTCTGGGCCAATATTTTTTACTTTTTGCTATAATAATCCCCCAAAAATATATATAAAAAAATGTTTTCCTCAGTTTAGGCCTATACGTATTCTTCTACATATTGTTGGTAAAAAAAAATCACAATAAGCGTTTATTGATTGGTAGCGTTTACAAAATAGGATAGTTTTATGGCATTTTTATTTATATTTTTTTTTTACTAGTAATTGGCGGCGATCAGCGATTTTTTTTGTGACTGAGACATTATGGCGGACACATCGGACACTTTTGACACATTTTTGGAACCATTGTCATTTTCACAGCGAAACGTGCTATAAAAATGCACTGATAACTGTAAAAATTACAATGGCAGTGAAGGGGTTAACCACTAGGGGGCGCTAAAGGGGTTAAGTGTGTCCTATTGTGTGTTTCTTACTGTAGGGGGTGTGGCTGGATGTGTGATGTCACTGATCGTCGTTCCCTATGACAGGGAACAGACGATTAGTGACAAGCCACAGAGAAGAACGGGGAAGGTTTGTTTACACTCACCTCTCCACGTTCTTCAGCTCCTGTGACCCGATCGTGGGACACCAGCAGGGATCGGGTCCGCGGGTCCCGTGGGGCACTGTCACGGACCTTCGGACCCTTTAAGAACCGGCACGCTCGCGACCCACAGCTGGGTTCTTAAAGGGGACGTACATGTACGCCCTTGTGCCCAGTCGTGTCATTCTGTCAACGTATATCGTCGTGCGGCGGTCCTTAAGTGGTTAAATATACCACAGAAACAAGCTAAAGTTTTTCGCCCATGGGCATCAGCCAAGGCACACATCTTTACTACTACAGCAACTCCCTAATATTTTAGCCCTTTATACCCACACGTTTTCACGGCTTCACCTGTTTCTCTCCAAAAAGAGATCAAGGACCCTGAAGGGAGATACCTAATACTAACAGGGTTTTTATCAGATTCCTCAATCACAGCGGTATCCTATTATGCCTCGAACAAAACTCCAACATCATTTCTTTCCCACTTGCTACATGTGATCAATACCCACAAAATGGGCACACTGTTAATCTGTGGTGACTCGAACCAAGTCCTTTAGCCGTTCTTAGACAAATCCTCAATACCTATCACCTCTAATCCACAAAAGCATACCTTCCAATTATTACTCCAACAGTAGCCTTTATTAGACCCTTGGCGTGGAAATAATCCTACAAAGTGACAATTCACTTTTTATTCCCATCCACATAAATCATTCTCTCGAATAGATCACATATTGATCGCAATAGATATGACCCCAGAACTCCTTTCCTCTTCTCTTGTACCATTTGCGTGTACAGACCATAGTGCTGTACTAACAACATTTGCTTCTTTAATTCCCAAAGCACATGACCCCACATGGCTTATTAATAATTCCATATTGTCGCATCCATCTCATTCCTTAGATCTGAAAAAAAGCTTTAAAGGAATATCTGGATAATAATGTGACTCCCGACATATCCTCAATGACACTTTGGGAAGCGCATAAGCCGGTGATTAGGGGTGTTTGTATACGCCAGGCTTCTTTTCTCAAAAAAGAAAAACACCTAATGCAGCAAAAACTAGAAGCAGAATTTAATTCTGCACATATACTCTTTCAATCAAATCCTTCTCCTGTGACAAAATTAAAATTAGATAAAGCATGCCTTGATCTTGACCTTTTCCTTTCGGATAAAATGATACATAAATCCAGACACTTATTTTATTTTAAAGCCAATAAACCTAGTACTAATTTTGTCCCATAAAACAATTTATGAAAAAAAAAAAAAATTATAAAAAAACAGTTCATATGTAGGTTTCCAAAGCTGTCACTGCTGTGAAAAATCCTATTTAAATGGATCCAATATTCAGTGCACACTACCACCTGCTAAAATGCCTGCTCACCTCAAGGATGAGTATAACTCATAGACAGATCACTCCTTGTGTCCATCACAATCAATCCACTTTACCAATGGTAGTAAATCCTACAGTCTCCAGACTGTACCTCTGTGTGTTTTAATCAACGTTTGAATTGTCTCCAAACACCACCTTCCTCCATTCGCTTTTTAATAATCAATTCCACGTGAATATCCAGGGGTTAAGGACATGAAACAAAAAACACAAGTACCATAGTGTTCTCTGCTTTTGAATTTATTAAAAAGCCCACCCTAAAAAGTTACACTTGCAAGAAATAACAATAAAAAAAGCATGTATCAAATCACCAGCTCATTCACCGCAGATCTAGACTCACGGTGCTTTGCCTGACATTACAGATATGACTCCTCCCCTCTAAACGCGCGTTGGCCTCTCATTGGCCTTCATCAGTAGAACCTAGTACACTTCTTGCCCGAGCCCTTAATAAGATAAATCGTCACTCTAAACCAATACGATTGAAATTATCCCATGATACATATACCAGTAACCCTATAAAAGTCCTAAATACCTTCCAAAAACATCTTGCCTCCCTAAACAATAGGAAAGATCCTTTAGATCAGACCTCAGCAGACTTCTTCTTTTCACAGTTCACTCTTCCAACTATTCCTCAGGCTCATTGTGAGTGCCTTGAAAACCCAATATCCACTTGTGAACTCCTGATGACCATTAAATCCCTCAAGTTCAATAAATGCCCAGGCCCGGGTGGCTTTTCAGCCTTAAAATCCAAAAAATTGCTTCTATCCTAGCTCCAGTATTGACTGACGCCCTTAATTCTCTACTAAACGGACATTTAGAACTGAAACATTAACTGCAATTTTTTCAATGATACCTAAACCCCACTCTGATGAAACATCTTGTTCTAATTACAGACTCATCTCACTGCTTAATTTAGACATCATATAGATGGTTCTTTAATACATAGAGATCAAGTAGGCTTCATCCCAAAGCATCAAGCGGGGGATAATATACGTAGAGCGGCACTATTGATGCATTTTGCCAAATCTAGGAAAATCACACTTTTTGCCAGATTCAGAGAGAGTTACACCGGCGTATCAGTAGATACGCCGACGTAACTCTGAATCTGCGCCGTCGTAAGTTTAAGTGTATTCTCAAACTGAGATACATTTAATCCTAGCTAAGATATGGCAGCCTGCGCAGTCGTATCTTAGGGTGCAATATTTAGGCTGGCGCTTCCGTTGAGTTCGGCGTAGAATATGTAAATGCCTAGATACGCCGATTCACGAACGTACGTGCGCCCGTCGCAGTAAAGATACGCTGTTTACGTAAGATGTTTTCCGACGTAAAGTTATTCCATCAAATAGCTGGCCTAGGCAATGTTAAGTATGGCCGTCATTCCCGCGTCGAAATTTGAAAATGTTACGTCGTTTGCGTTAGTCGTCCGTGAATAGGGCTGGACGTAATTTACGTTCACGTCGAAACCAATACGTCCTTGCGGCGTACTTTGGAGCAATGCACACTTGTATATGTACACGGACGGCGCATGCACCGTTCGTAAAAAACGTCAATCACGTCGGGTCACCAAACATTAACATAAAACACGCCCCCATCCTCATTTGAATTAGGCGCGCTTATGCCGGTCCCATTTACGCTACGCCGCCGTAAGTTAGGAGGCAAGTGCTTTGTGAATAAAGTACTTGCCTCTCTAACTTAAGGCGGCATAGCATAATTACGGTACGCTACGCCGCCCTAAAGATGCGGCGACCTACTTGAATCTGGCTATTTGTTTTTTATCTCTAGATATCAAAAAAGCATTTGATACAGTTTTGTGGCCCTACCTATGCTATGTCCTATAATGCTGGGGATTTGGGCCCCATTTCCTTAGTTGGATCTCTTCTTTATATGATAAACCCAAGGCATATGTAAAATATGCAGGGTATAAATCAAATATATTTGACATCTGCAGAGGTACGAGACAGGGTTGCCCACTATCCCCACTTATATTTGGCTTACTTATTGAACCCCTTGCCCAATCTATTCACTCTGATCCCTCCATTAGCGGCCTTGAGTTAGCTGGACACCATCACAAAACATGTCTCTTTGCAGACGACATTTTAATCTTTATGTCCTCTCCACATATTTCCGCTCCTAATCTTACCTGAAAACTTCATAATTTTTCTCATATTTCTGGCCTAGTCATTAATCCTCAAAAATCCATGGCACTAAATATCTCCCTGTCCCCCTCAGATGTACAACACGCACAAGCATCTCTCCCTTTCTCATGGTCTACTACCAGTCTTCCATACTTAGGAATTAATCATACGCCCCATCTCTCTGAACTATTTACGAATAATTTTCCTACCTATCTTACGACAGATTAACTTATTAACTTATTAACTCAGTGGTCTTCTCTCTCTATATCTTGGATCGGTAAAATTAATGTTATTAAAATGGCTATACTACCTAAAATTCTTTATCTTTTTAGGGTTTTACCAATTGCGTTCCCAACATATTTTTTAAGAATACTGCAGCATATATTAACAACCTTTGGTGCTTTTTAAAACCCTGCCTACCTAAACATACATTATATCTTCCAAAACTTAAAGGTAGCCTCGGACTTCCTAACTTATCTACTTATTACCATATGGCTGATTTGGCCCAAATACCTAAATACCATGCGACTACTGAAATACCACTTTGGGTAGCTCTGGAATCTATAGATTGCGACCCATTATCAATATCCAATCTCTTGTGGTTACAACCCTCCTGACGAAAAAAAACATACAAATCCGATAACAAAACCATCCCTCATAATATGGGACAAATTTAAATTGTTATGTGGCTTACAATCTCCTCATAATCCACTCTTATCGTTCCTTAAAAATCCTCTTTTTTATCCTGCCTGGAAATTTTCTAAAACATTTAAAACATGGACCATCTTTAAATTTACCCAATTACATGATCTCACTTCCTCTAATTCCTTTCAAACATTCCCTGACTTAAGTAATAAAATACGTATGTGTAGCGCTAAAATTAATAAATGAATATCAAAATACTAAAAAATGTGTATAGTAAAAAATAAAGCACATATAACATTAATAAATGTTAGACACAAATTGTGAAACATGTGAGATTCCTCTGTAGCGAGGGGTGACAACAGTGCCAACTGGCACGTGAACTGATGCACCTAAGGTGGTATCAAACATAAAAACAAAGTCCAACAAAAACTCTTAAGTGTGATGATCCGAGGTATGTAGCAAAGTTCATCAACATCCACAAGTCATTCAAGTGAAAAGGTGAATAAATAGAAAAAGCGTGACTCCTTTAACGTGACAATCCCATCACCGGAAAAAGTGCAGGCTTACCGGAACTTGTTGACCACTGGTGGCATATGCCAAAAGAGGTCAGTCAAGGCTTTATATGACGATTGTCAAACAGCAATCCTTGGCAGGAAGCGTAGGTCCAACTGGTGGGTAGGTCCTTATATGGAATAGGTCCCCAGGAGTAAGCCGGAAGCTATACTGATGTTGGTATCCCAAAACCAATTGGCTCAGTGTGTTAGTGGTGCATAGAGAAAAATAAAGAGAAGTGGCCACATAGCGTAACTCCGTATAAAAGAAAAAATACGTGTTTATTCACAGCTAACAAACTTACATTTGGCTGGAAGTAAAAGAGCTCTTGCATGTAAATGGGGCGACAGTGGAGTCCTCCCGACGCGTTTCGTGGTCAAAAGCACATCGTCTGGGGTGTCTCTCCACTGCAGCCCACTCCAATATATGTGTAGTCCATGTAATCACATCCAATCAAATGAAGATCTGACTCACCCCCAAACAATCAGCAATCACAGACAGCACATCACCTATCCAAGATGGCACTGCAGTTTGCACTCCAAGCCTCTATATGAAACAGGAACCTGCAGTTTGCACTCCAAGCCTCTATATGAAACAGGAACCTGCAGTTTGCACTCCAAGCCTCTATATGAAACAGGAACCTCACAGAGAATATGGGTATAGTGTCTTTAACGTGGCTGTTACATTTGGAATGTAGTCATTAGGAGTGTGACATGGACATACTGAGTAAAATGAAACAAAATGAAATGCACTGGCCATTAAAATACTTGAAATATATAAAATAAATAATAGTTGAGGCAAACTGTGAAAATTTACCATGCCACGGACGACAGATGCGACCGCGCGTGCGCCAGAGCCAAGCCTCGTTTGCATGTGCTAACAAGCACGGCAGAGCATAGTAACCATGTATTGTTTGTGTGTCGTGGATTACACTATGCTACCGCGCGTGCGCGATAGCCAAGCCTCACTCTGAGTAGATAGAGGCTGCCGTGTAGTGTCCAGTGAGAGCGCGCCTGCAGACCAGGCCTCGCTCTGAGGAACCCGGATGTCTGGTAGCTAAAGTGCGCATGCGTGCGCGCCAAGCCTCATTATGAGAGAGGTCATCCGTGATTGGTCAGAGCGGCGCCCGTAGAGAGGAGTCGCATGTCCAATCAAACAAATGAAAAAATGGGGCACAAAAATAAACGGAGAATCACAAAAATAATGTCTATTGCAAAGCGCAGTATAAATGGGTAGTGTTAATACTCCCATCAGCGGCACATCAACTATAAGGGCCAGTCATAAAAATTAAATAAAAATAAAAACTTATAAAAATATATCGATTCTGCGCTGGAGATGGAAATTGACATCCACTCCAGATCAGAAACAATTAGTGTTAAAAAAAGAGTTTATTTAGAACATGTATTTAATATGTTAAAATTGCGATCTTGTATAAATAAATGTATATATAGATTATCGCTAAAAACAAATGTGTTAGAATCGCATATATAAAAAAAAAAAAAAAAACACAAAATATATCCCTACTACCTCATGTGATCAAAAAAATGCCTCATGTTTAGTGTGAGTCAGATCACCATATACATTGACTCTCATAGCATAAATGATTGTAAATATAACAGAATCCAGAATAAAACATTAAGCGCGTATATGATTATTGCGCGTATATATTGAATTTCCAAAGACCCAGAAAATAGAACAAATAATATGAATAGCTCATGACATATTAATAAAAGAATTTATATCCCATTCGACGTTCATTCCGAACGGGGTATATGTCTGAAGTTCGTATATCCAGAATGTCTCTAGGCGGGAGACCCCCCTAGTCATGGCTCCACCTCTCCATGGAGGAGTATATTTATCGATGACAACAAATTGTGTCCCTTTGGGGTTTCTATGATGAAATTCCCTGTAATGTCGGGGGACTGGATGTTTGGTGTCCACGCCTATTATGAGTGCAATATGTTCGCTCACTCTGATCGAGAAAGTGCGGATGGTGCGACCGACATATTGCATGCCGCAAGGACACGTTAGTAAGTATACAATGTACTTAGTCGCACATGTACAAAATGTTTTTATAGTATACTGCTTGTTGGTAACCGTGGAGGAAAACTCCAAGATTTTTCTTGTGGTTAGAGCATTATGTTGACATACCTTGCATTTCCTGCAGGGGAAGAAGCCTACTAAATTATGGAAAAAAGAGCTTTTGACAGGAGGGTTTATTATATTTGGAGCGATTTTGCTCTGTAAGGAAGGTACGCCTTTAAAGACCACTTTAGCCTGTTCAGGAAGCAGTGGACCTAAAATTCTATCCCCTCTAAGGATGTTCCAATGCCTGTTGAAAATACTCTTAATTTGTTTATATTGAGTGGAATATGTAGTCAGCATAGCAAATTTGAAACCCTCATCCGTAGGACGCTTGGACTTAACAGATATTAGTGACTTCCTGTTTAATGAAAGGACTCGCTGTAATTCTGAATCTACATCACTGATGGGGTACCCCTTTTCTAGAAACCTAGATTTTAAAATCTCTGCTTGGGCAAGATAGGAGTTATCGTCCGTACAATTCCGACGCAGTCTAAGGAATTGACTGCGGGGAACCGACCGGAGCCAAGATGGGTGGTGGCAACTCCCCGTAGGGATATAACCATTACGGTCGGTTGGTTTAAAATAGGTTTGGAAGTGGAACTTCTTATCAACTATGGTTATCTCCAAATCCAAGAAATGAATCTTAGTAGGACTAAACTCATATGTTAGGGAAATACCCCTATCGTTACTATTTAAAGAGTCAAAAAATGACTTCAATGACTCAGGGCTACCATTCCATAGGAGGAGGATGTCGTCTATATATCTAGCCCATAGGCCCAGAGATGGAACTGTCTGGGCATAGACGACATCCTCCTCCCACTTGGCCATGAAAAGATTCGCTACACTCGGTGCGAATTTGGCGCCCATTGCCACGCCCCTAAGTTGTAAAAAGAAGCGTTGATCGAACCAGAAATAGCTATGTTTTGTAGCGAAATCCAAAAGTTCGATTAAATAGTCGCTTTGAAACGAAGCGAGTGATTCTTCGCTACTTAAAAAGTGTTTTACCGCTTGTATGCCTAGATGATGAGGAATGCAGGTGTACAGGGAGGCCACATCTGCAGTGACCATGATGCAACCCTCCTGTACGTCCAACCCCTCCAGAAGGCGGATGGTGTCGCCTGTATCCTTGATGTATGAAGGAGTGCGTTTGACTATGGGCTGGAGGTAAAAGTCTATATAACGGCCTATGCGTGAGGTGACAGAATCGATGCCGCTCACGATAGGCCGGCCTGGTGGTTGTGTAGGATGTTTATGTATTTTAGGCAAGTAGTATATTGTCGGAATTCTGGGTACTTTGGGAACCAAAAAAAGTTTCTCTTTCTTGTTGAGAATCTTAAGATCAAACCCCTTGTTAACAAGGGTTTGTAATTGTTTCTTATATGTGGCAGTAGGATTATTGGGGATTTCTTGATAAGTACCAGGTTCCCCAAGTATACGATGCATCTCTTGCTCGTATTGTGACCTGTCTAGAACAACAATCCCCCCGCCCTTGTCTGCCGGACGAATGATCAAATCCTTGTTATCACACAAAGAGCGAACGCCTTGGCTAGACAAGGGCTGCGAGGAGTGTCTCTTCTCTTTTAATTGAGATAAGTCTTTGAGAACCAGCTCTTTAAAAATTTTGACAGCAGGAGCCACAGCGACGGAAGGATTGAAAAGAGATGGGTTTGATAATCCTGAGTGAACCGTTCCTGAGGTCGCTGCCCTGTTGTCTGTTACAAATGTATTGGAAACCATATAGCGCTGAATATTAATTTTGCGTATAAATTTCTGCACATCAATAAATGTGCCAAATTTATTTAATGGTTTTGAAGGAGCAAACTTGAGTCCTTTGTCCAACACGGACTGTTCTGCCACAGTCAGTGTTTTGGAACTCAAGTTGAATACTCCTTGGCCACTTATGTTCTCCTTCTCTTTTCTCTTCTGTATGCGCCGTCCTGCTCTACATCCTCTCTTTGGTTTGGACCCTTGGAGTACCAAGGGCGATCTCCGTGAAAACCCTGCCCACCCTGGGCATTGGTGCCACGGGAGCCATGACGGTAGGGTGATTGCTCATAACCGCCACGTGCTTGTTGTTGCCCATAGTCTCTGTGGTCTCTGAGAGGGGAAAATCTGTTATGAACAGGCACAGCAGGTGAATTGTAATATGATTGGTGGGGATGGCGGTCATCATATTGCTCTCTATATGGAGCTGGAGACGCCCATCCGGAATAACCTCCCTGATCTCGTGACGGACGTGATCCAGAATGATGAGAGTTACCTCTATTGTGCCCTTTCCCCCCACGTTTTCCCCTATTGTTAGCCCTTCCTCTAGCGGGGTAATTGGGCGTACGGGGGCTCTGGTATTGTGGCCTTTGGGGCATTGGAGGTAATGCCTGGGTTGGCGGGACACTCAAAGGCGGTAAGGATTTGGCACCAAATTGAGATGCCAAACTCGTAGTGCCACCTGTGGATGTAGAGGGTATTGCTGAACCAGTATTTGCAGCTGGGGCAGTATCCATTGAATTAGAGGTCGTGAGTGTTTTCTGCCATCCAAAGACAGTGTTTGATTTATAATCACCCACGTCTCTGGCATATTTCTTGTGTTTTTTGATTCTCTGATCCTTGTCCTCCTTCTCCAAATGACTCTGGAGACTGGAGGACAAGGAGTTGTATTCCAGAGAGTTCTTATGTGTCACAAGTTTCTCCTTAAGTACCTTGATTTCTTTGTCCAACACAAGTAATTTATTCCTTTTTCTGGAAATGAGAAATCCCAGAAAGTTGGTACCAGCCTCATTGAAATATTTATACCATGATTCTAAATCTGGGTCTCCTTGTTGGGGATGGATCTCCCAACGGAGGCTGCGTGGGACCATTTGTTCAGAGATATATTGTTCCAGGAAGATCAAATCCCACTGGAGATGTATCTCTGAAGTCATGACATTTTTCAAACGCATGAATAACCCGCCAAGTTCAGTGTCATTGCCTGTGACGGTAAAGACACCGTCAAAATTCACGGTGCGGGATGCTCTGTACTCAAATATATCCATATCTCTGTGAATATATCACTGAGAAGGCTGCTGCAGTGTAGATTTCGAATAGAAAAAAACAGAAAGAGAGTCATGAGCTATTCATATTATTTGTTCTATTTTCTGGGTCTTTGGAAATTCAATATATACGCGCAATAATCATATACACGCTTAATGTTTTATTCTGGATTCTGTTATATTTACAATCATTTATGCTATGAGAGTCAATGTATATGGTGATCTGACTCACACTAAACATGAGGCATTTTTTTGATCACATGAGGTAGTAGGGATATATTTTGTGTTTTTTTTTTTTTTTTATATATGCGATTCTAACACATTTGTTTTTAGCGATAATCTATATATACATTTATTTATACAAGATCGCAATTTTAACATATTAAATACATGTTCTAAATAAACTCTTTTTTTAACACTAATTGTTTCTGATATGGAGTGGATGTCAATTTCCATCTCCAGCGCAGAATCGATATATTTTTATAAGTTTTTATTTTTATTTAATTTTTATGACTGGCCCTTATAGTTGATGTGCCGCTGATGGGAGTATTAACACTACCCATTTATACTGCGCTTTGCAATAGACATTATTTTTGTGATTCTCCGTTTATTTTTGTGCCCCATTTTTTCATTTGTTTGATTGGACATGCGACTCCTCTCTACGGGCGCTGCTCTGACCAATCACGGATGACCTCTCTCATAATGAGGCTTGGCGCGCACGCATGGGCACTTTAGCTACCAGACATCCGGGTTCCTCAGAGCGAGGCCTGGTCTGCAGGCGCGCTCTCACTGGACACTACACGGCAGCCTCTATCTACTCAGAGTGAGGCTTGGCTATCGCGCACGCGCGGTAGCATAGTGTAATCCACGACACACAAACAATACATGGTTACTATGCTCTGCCGTGCTTGTTAGCACATGCAAACGAGGCTTGGCTCTGGCGCACGCGCGGTCGCATCTGTCGTCCGTGGCATGGTAAATTTTCACAGTTTGCCTCAACTATTATTTATTTTATATATTTCAAGTATTTTAATGGCCAGTGCATTTCATTTTGTTTCATTTTACTCAGTATGTCCATGTCACACTCCTAATGACTACATTCCAAATGTAACAGCCACGTTAAAGACACTATACCCATATTCTCTGTGAGGTTCCTGTTTCATATAGAGGCTTGGAGTGCAAACTGCAGGTTCCTGTTTCATATAGAGGCTTGGAGTGCAAACTGCAGGTTCCTGTTTCATATAGAGGCTTGGAGTGCAAACTGCAGCGCCATCTTGGATAGGTGATGTGCTGTCTGTGATTGCTGATTGTTTGGGGTGAGTCAGATCTTCATTTGATTGGATGTGATTACATGGACTACACATATATTGGAGTGGGCTGCAGTGGAGAGACACCCCAGACGATGTGCTTTTGACCACGAAACGCGTCGGGAGGACTCCACTGTCGCCCCATTTACATGCAAGAGCTCTTTTACTTCCAGCCAAATGTAAGTTTGTTAGCTGTGAATAAACATGTATTTTTTCTTTTATACGGAGTTACGCTATGTGGCCACTTCTCTTTATTTTTCTCTATGCACCACTAACACACTGAGCCAATTGGTTTTGGGATACCAACATCAGTATAGCTTCCGGCTTACTCCTGGGGACCTATTCCATATAAGGACCTACCCACCAGTTGGACCTACGCTTCCTGCCAAGGATTGCTGTTTGACAATCGTCATATAAAGCCTTGACTGACCTCTTTTGGCATATCCCACCAGTGGTCAACAAGTTCCGGTAAGCCTGCACTTTTTCCGGTGATGGGATTGTCACGTTAAAGGAGTCACGCTTTTTCTATTTATTCACCTTTTCACTTGAATGACTTGTGGATGTTGATGAACTTTGCTACATACCTCGGATCATCACACTTAAGAGTTTTTGTTGGACTTTGTTTTTATGTTTGATACCACCTTAGGTGCATCAGTTCACGTGCCAGTTGGCACTGTTGTCACCCCTCGCTACAGAGGAATCTCACATGTTTCACAATTTGTGTCTAACATTTATTAATGTTATATGTGCTTTATTTTTTACTATACACATTTTTTGGTATTTTGATATTCATTTATTAATTTTAGCGCTACACATACGTATTTTTTTTGTTGTTTTGCTTTTTTGAATAAGCCGTGTCAGCAGCTACCATTTACGCACACCTGGCAGCGCAGGGTATCCACTCTCTTTCTGACTTAAGTAATAGTCATGAACTTCCAAAATTTTCCAATATCTTCAGATTAAACATTTTTATATGCCTGATATCCAAGGAAAACTTGCGCTCGATAAATTATCATACTTTGAAAACCTGACCTGTAAACCTGTAAACATGACCCCCATGCAAAAGGACTTATTTCAAACATATATCCCCAACTCATTTATAAATCGGATTCTAGACCGCCCACATATGTAGCTAAGTGGGAATCTGATCTTGAATTCTCATTGGAAACAGAAATATGGGATACAATTTGGATTACTACAAAATCTTCCTCTCGAAAAATTTCTGCTTTAGAAACTAACCACAACGTACTTACACGGTACTTAGATCCTACCAGAATTGCGAAATTTGCACCTAATTACTCACATATACATATTGACGCTATGGTACTTGGCATATCATGGGGTAAAGATCAATCCTGCACAACATGGGACACTGGAAGGGCTGGATGGTGTTGAAAAATCTAGAATAAAACAATATAAAAGACATAAAATCATCTGTATGGACATCATGCATCTATGTAAGTCCGACGTGTTTCATTTGGATGTACCAACATTTGCAATGGTAATCTATAAAGAAACATAACCATATGGTATAATATTGTAGCTGAATAGGAATAAGTAATGGTTGCAAGGGACAGAATGGACACCCCTATAAATACTCACGCAAAGTGTATAGATGTGAACAGTGGATCAGAGCTCTTAGAAATGTCTGGTATGGGAGCAGAGGTAGAGACATGTGGACAAGCAGGGAGCACTTTGGATTCCCCAAGGCCAATCTGAAAAGGTAGGTAACAGTGAGCCAACGCTTCTGTGGATTGAGATCAGTAGTATATATTGAATGTATAATATTATTGAGAAGTGTGAAAAGCCTGTACACCAGGTCAGATAACTGAACTTAGCATAGATGAAAAAACAGATACTCAAAAAAACAGCTTGTTGTTGAAATCAGAGAAAGTCACTGTATCTAAAACAGCTGGAACTGAACATTCAGGAATGGTGTTGGACAAAAATGATGAATGAAAACCGTAATTAGCAAAAAATAGAGATTGCTTTGTGGCAGAATGATTACAATTGTAGGCAAACTCAGAAAATGGCAACAATAATACCCATCCTGAGAAAAAGAGGAAAAACAACGTAAATATTGCTTGCGCATATCTATAAGCATCCTATACGCATTGGTGCAAATGCGCACGCACGTGAGCACAAGCTTGTGCACCTTTCCTATGTGCACATGAAGTGCTGTGAGGGAGCAATCTTGTCTGCTGGCATGCCTTTCTTGACAGTCCTATTCATCTACTGTAAGGCTTGTATGGCCTTCTCCAGCCATTCCTTGAAATTCTCCTCATTGATTGGCACTGGTTGTTTCCCCTCAAAAGGCTCTCATTTTCCAGTACTTAGACCAACTGTATTTTGGGTTATTCTTCAGACACTTTGCCACAAAGTCTCCCAAAGTGAAAAATAATTCAGGCCCTATCATGGCTACAGGCACCCCTCCGTGGCAAGGATTTGTGCCCCTTGACCCTTGTAGTCCAAGCCCCTAGTCACTTCCATTACACAGCCTCCAAGAACTACATGTCCTATGATCCTTGTGTGCCTTCCATGGGTTGGTCCACTGCCCCTGTTCCTCTTGCTCTGACTCTGCTGCCATAAGGGAGGGGGGAAGAAGTGAGTTGTAGATTTTACACATGACCACTCCTGGCTCCCTCTATGCAAGTGGGGGAGGGGGGGTTGAGTTTCACAAGCAACCAGCCTGCTCTGCGCACAGCTGGTGAATGAGGGGAGAGAACTGGTTAAAGATCACACAGCTTGGTGCTGTGTGTGTATATATGTGTCTGTGTGTGTGTGTATGTGTGTGTGTATATATATATATATATATATATATATATATATATATATATATATATATATATATATATATATATATATATATATATAATTTGGTGTGTTTGGTGAATGCTACATGAGTTCAGGGCTGCTCCGTCCCTTAAAGTAGAAAACAACCAGAAAGCATCTCCCATGGGACTTTGATGTAGCCAAGCAAGTGAAGTTATTTGAATTATAAAAGGTAAATATGTATTTATACAAACAATGATAAAAAATCACTATTAAAAAATTTGGTCTATGTACATGCACAATCTAGAATACAGGGAAAAGAAGGGAAAGCCTGTTTTAAGCCCCACCTTTTTCTTATGGGATTGTGACAGGGGCAGTTTCAAGGCCCCCCTCCTGCTGTATCTAGTGAGTGGGTTCATTATAGGTCAACTAGGTCAGAGGGTGAAACAATTAAAAAGGAGATTGGGACTTTGAATGAGGTGGTTGACTCATGTAGAATAAATATGGTAATAAATTTAATGTTGAAGTAAAAATATATAAATACATAACGATGGTATATATCATGTAGAGCAGTAAATATATAGGGCCAAATCCTCAAAGAAGATACGCAGGCGGAACTGCTGTTCAGCCTGCGTATCCCTGTGCCTATCTTTGGATCTGATCCTCAAAAGGATTTTTCCTAAGATAGGCAGAAGATCTGACATCTGTAAGACACTTACACTGTCAGATCTTAGGATGCAGTACCGCATCCGTCGCTGGGGGCATTTCGAGTCGAAATGCCGCTTTGCGTATGCAAATGAGTACTTAGGCAGATCCACAAAGCTTTTTAGCTTTGTGTTTTCTGCGTAAGTTACGTTTTGCATACGTAAAATTAGTTCTGCTTTTACAAAGTGTAAACTAGTAACACCTTGTAAAAACAGAACTTTTTTTCGATCGCCGCGTTTTTTTTTAAATTTAGATTTTTTTTTCCGGCGCGTAACTTTTTTTTTTACCCGACGCAACTTTATTGTCCCGTCGCAATCCACAAAGCCTGACGTAACGTAATTTTTCGCGATGCACGTCGGGAAAATGACGTCACACGCATGCGCAGTACGGCCGGCGCGGGAGCGCGCCTCATTTAAATTGTAATCGCCCCCCGGAGAGGAGGACCGCCTTGCGACGGAGGCACTTAAGTTACACGGCCTGAAATTTCTAGGTAAGTGCTTTGTGGATCGGGCACTTAGGTAGAAATTTTAAGGCCGTGTAACTTAACTCGGAAAAGTTAAGTTAGGCTAGTTTTCTGAGGATTTGGCCCATAATTACTAACATATTTGTACATAAGTATGACAATAAGAACATCATATTCACAATTGTGTATATATAATCAACACATAGTAATTGTATATATCATGATCAGTTCACATGGCAGCTAGCAGCTTGGTTAGTGTTACAGTAGGTAAAAAATATGGCATATCCAGATATGTATCCTAGTAGGGCATATAGCTACATCCTTAAAGCTTGACGCGTTTCTGTTTAGAAACACTTCTTCAGGGGCGGATGTTGTAGTGTATCTATAAAGATATATAACGTAAACATTTATTAATTCTAATCTTAGGATAGGTACAACAGGGCAAGTTAGTATTGTCAGCCCTGAGTACTTGCGTGCCAGTCAGTAGCGACGGTGTGCAGTATTTGCAGAAACAGTGCCTCATTCAAAGTCCCAAACTCCCCACTTATACTAGGTCAGAGCATAAACTGGAATTTTCTAGTTTTAGGGTTCTGGGTTTTATTGGTTAAAAAAGATCACATGATCCATGGATGCTTCTGGAACACTGTGGATCCTGTATAAAAAGGACTCCCTACAGAAGAAGATAGACGCAGGCCAGTAGCAAAATCTTTTGCTAACTGGTAACAGGGGATGTGTATATATGCTAGTGTATTATGTGAGAGATTTCTGGAGAAGACCCCGGGTATCTTTCAGCATATAGATATTATACAAGAAGCTTATAAGAAATGTTGTGTTTTTTCCTGGAACACTTATGATGAAGCATTCCGCCAAAAATTGGCAGTGCAGTCGGGTTTACAGTGGGGTACAAAAGATGTTGGTCTTTTGGCTTAATCTTTTTATTCCTCCTCAACCCAGTTTTTCTGGACCATCATTACCTCCTACTACTAGCATGCCTATGCAATTCAAAAAAGGCAAATGTTTTGCTTTTAATTATTGCATGTGCAAATGGCATGCTAATTGTAAATATAATGAACAAGCCAATTGGGGTTTTCACAAACCCCCTCAGGGCACAAAAAGGCAGGGAGAAAGAGGAGAGGAACCAGAGGGGGGAGGCGGATTAGAGCTGCCAAAGCGGTCAAAAATGTGAAGTTCCAAGGTTCTGAGTGGACCTGAACAACTCATTCTGGACCAGGGGCTTAAGTTTGCACCACCAAAGGGTTTGGACAAATTCCATACTTATATGATGTCCACAAATTTGTCAGAAAATTAAGCATAATGAGGTATATGGCCACTAATACCTTTTCTAATTCAGTTGTGTCTAATATCTATACCCATTCAGGTCTGTCCAACGCATCCCTATTCAACCCCTCTTAAGGTCTTTCGAGACGTCTTATTGAGGGATTTGGACCTGATGGAAATTAAGAAAGCACGTCTGAATAAAACTATGCAGGAGGGTTTAGACCAACTCTGTCAAAACAAAGAGTTGGTAGTTAGACCTACGGATAAGGGGGGTGGGATCGTGGTATTGGACAGATCTGACTATCTAAGAGAGATGAATAACATCTTGGGTGATTCCAATACATATTCAGTTATGCAGTCAGACCCCAAAAACAAGCCTTGATGGCTAGAGGGTTTTATGAGGGAATCCTTACTCCCAAAGAAAGGCTTTATTTAATCCCATTGGCACCACGTACGCCAACCATTTATTATCTGCCCAAGCTCCACAAGGACCCTATCTGCCCCCCGGGGCGTCCCATTGTCAGTGGTATCGACTCTGTGACGTCCCGGGTGGGCAGATATGTGGATTTTTTCTTGCAGCCGTTGGTTAAGGGGATACCATCTTACGTAAAAGACTCTAGGCACATTATTAACCTTTTGGCCGGTCTTTCCACCAAAACCGGCATGTGGATGGTCACGATAGATGTGACATCCCTCTATAGCATCATTCCCCATGAATTGGGATTTGAGGCAGTGCTTTTTTATTTGTCACGTGATTCTGGTCTCCCTGATAAACAGGTAGAGTTCATTATGTCACTTTTGAGGTTTGCTACCTCCTCGAACTATTTTTGGTTCGAGGAAAAGTTCTATAAACAGGAAACGGGAGTAGCGATGGGGGCTAAGTATGCCCCCAGCTTGGCCAACTTGTTTATGGCCAAGTGGGAGGAGGATGTCATCTATGGTGCCAATATGCCAGAGCTCATGGTATGGGCCAGGTATATTGATGACATCCTCCTCCTATGGGATGGTCCTTTGGACGGGTTGGAAGTTTTTATGGCAGATCTGAACCTTAATCAGAGGGGGATTCAATTGAAGTTTGAAGCCAGTCAATCTGAGGTTCATTATTTAGATCTTAAGGTCCGTGTGAGGGATAACAAGTTCAGCACCTCTACTTTTTTTAAGGTGACGGATCGTAACTCCTTTATCCCTTTAAATAGTTGCCACCACAGTCAGTGGCTTAAATCAGTACCGAAAAGCCAGTACCTCAGGCTTCGTAGGAATTGCTCTGACCCCCTCGAGTTTTCTGAGCAGGCCAAGGTGTTGACTGTCCGGTTTTTGGAAAAAGGGTACAATGTGGAGTCCTTGGAGGATACTTTGAAGACTGTTAGCCTTGTCCCTAGGGAAGATCTTTTGATTGAACGACCCCAAGGTGAGCAGGATCACTTTCAAGGTTGTGTTCCCTTTATCACTAATTATTCTATTCAGCATGGAGGGGTTAAACAACTCCTAAATAAACATTGGCATTTGGCAAAAAATGATCCTGTCCTTAAGGGACTTCTGCCCGATAAACCAAGGGTAGTTTTTAGAGGCGCACCCTCTTTACGCAATCGGATTGCACCAAATATTTTAAACCCCCCTCATAATGGTCTAAATACTTTTTTCAACCAATTAACAGGTTTTTATCAGTGCAGAAGGTGTAGGGTTTGTTCTACAAATTCGTGCAGAAGTAGACGCACAACGGTTTTTGAGTCCACTGTCACTAGGAAGGAACACCTCATAAAGCCCTTCATTACCTGTGAGACTACAGGAGTGGTCTATTTATTACAATGTCCGTGCGGCCTACAGTATGTGGGCCGTACTAAACGACCATTACGTGTTCGTTTAAACGAACACATTACTAATATTATTACGGGTTTTGAGAACCATTCAGTGTCAAAGCACTATCTTTTAAAGCACAAAAAAGACCCATCTAATACATTGTTCCTAGGCATCGATAAATTTAGGCCTAATTGGAGGGGTAACTCTTTAGTGAGGGATATATCCAGGCTAGAAATGGCCTGGATACATCGCCTCAAATGCTACACACCCCATGGTCTTAACATAGACACCGATGTTAACGCATTTATAAACAATGCTTGAGGTCTTGTAGTGATGGTGTATGGTATATATTATTGTTTTAAATGTTTACAATTTATTTTGATTTTTTATACCAGCCTCTTTTTGACCTCACCAGGACGGGATTATATGTATGCATGTATTTATACATATATGTATATATTTTTATATTCTTTCCCTAATTTCTTTGTTTCTAAGAAACATATACATTTGTTGGCACTATGGATACATTTTTGTATCAATTTACATTATATATATTTTTTTCACTGTATATATTTTTTCACTAAAATTAATTAATAATAATATTTTTTCAATTTTATTTTTATTTATATATATTTTTTCACTAATATATTTTTTCACTAATTTATTATATGGTAACATATAATATATACACATATTTTTTATATGGAAACGGGGGTTGATCTGATCATGTTTCCATTATGTTTTTACCACAATTATGTTTCTCACCATAATTATCACATATATATATATATAAACTTTATGGACTCAATATGTTATTAAAGTCTCTTTTTTAGGCTGTAGCATTTGAGTTTCGGCACATATTTTTTAGCTAAATATTTATATATTGGCTAATATTTATTAATTTATTATTACTGGCATGAAGTTCCATCTCCGTCCAGGAGGGGGACTGGATGCTTGTGTTCGTCACGGCACACGTTATATACATCATTTGTTTCTACATACTATTTATGTATGAACATATTCACGTCTCGGTTTAGAATTCATTTTTAAACACGTAATGTTTCTATTTATGTCCCGCTAGGGAGCTTTCTCCCTGCCTTTAGTCTTCCATAGATTTTTTATCCTTTTTTAGTTTTGTATATAGTTACCAGGTATTTTTTCCCATTTTCAAAATGGCGATTCTGGTACTTCCGGTTCCTGGCGGTCAAAGCGAGGTCTGGCTATTTATAGCGGTGGATCACTGCAGAGCCCATCCCCATTGAAAACGTCATTTTATGACGAAACGCGTCTGGGTCAACGGCGTGCAGTGACGTCACCGCATTCTCACGAGGAGGAAGGGCTCCTGTTTATGCCGGCCGGCATCTGTTTTTACACGCCTGTTTTAGCTTCATCGCTGTAAGTAGGTTTTTACCTTTTAATAAATTTGTCGTTTGGACGTAATACACTATGTGAAGTTTTCTTCTTATATGACATGGTGATGAGTTTCTGGAAAAGCCTAAGAGGATTTGTCTGTGTCAAGTCTGTTTCATCCCTCTGTGGATATATGATTGTTATGATCTATGCTGCACATCTTATCCTGGCTTGGGGTTACACTCTGGATATCTGCTGAGACCATTATTAACGCTGTTGATTGGTTTATTTCTGGTAAGCCTCAGTCTGTGTGGTGGTGGATCACTTTATCATCAGTGCACCAGGTGTTGTCTGTTCCAGTTTTTCAGTGTTACATCGCATGGACTTCTACCATTGATTTATTTTCTGTGGTTTAAAAAGAACTTGAATGTTATACCATCAGGCTGGCGCAATTTTTACTTTTTTTCAAATATAATCATGAATGTTCTTCACCGGTTCACATCCAGTGCCAAAATGCTTTAGGAAAATGTCATACAGTTATCAATCAAAGTCTAATAGAGAGCTTTTTCTCAAAAGCAGCCACCCCAGTGAAATTGGAAAGCATCCTCCCCGGGCTCCAATGTTACCCAAATCAACAGAAAGCAACGCTACTAATTAACGGGTTTTCAAAGGGTTTTCTTTTCCCGCCATTTGAAGATTCAGGGTGTCCTATGGTAAAAAAATCTTCCTTCAGTTTCGGATTTATCACAAGTAGTGACAGAAAAGTTCAGAACAGGATTTCACATCCCTTTGATTATATGCCCTTTAAAGGTTTTTGATTATCCTCTTTGGGGCTGGTACCTAAAAAAAGAACCTAATTTTTACAGTTTAATCCATCATTTATCTTTTCATCTCGGTTCTTCTTTAAATGACCAGATTGATAATGATCTTTCTTCGGTTAATTAGACGTGAGATACAAAAAAATTGACTATTGGGTGAAAAAGCCTTATTAGCTAAGACTGATGTAAAAGCAGCCTTCAGGTTGTTCCCGATACATCCCAGTTTTAGTTCTTTTGATTTTCATTTTACCAGTAAGTATTATTTTGACAGATGTCTTCCAATGGGGTGCTCCCTTTTTTTTTTATTTAGAATCATTTTCCACCTTTTTAGAATGGGTGCTTTGAGTCAAGTCAGGTTCCCCCTTTTTATACATTTCCTTGATGATTTTCTTTTAATGGGGGCCAAGAATCCTGCGCAATGGATTTCCCTGTTAATTTTTTTTTTATTAAACTTGTGTGGATTTTGGGGTTCCTTCGGCGGGAGAAAAAACACGTTTGCTCACAACATGTCTTGTTGTCACTAAAGAGCCACCTCTTTGCTTCTTCCAACCAAACCAAGTGTATGAAATGCCTGCTCTCCTACTATACTCACTACTAAATGATGTACAAGACAGTGGGAGGAACCACTGTAGGCAGTGCGGAAAAAAAAAATTTACTTATCTAACCAGATAAATATTTGGAGTAGCCAGGGAGCAGTAAAGAAAAATCAGTAAACTACATGACCTTGCCCAATTTTTGTTTTAACGATAGATTTTAAAGATAGATGCAGTTTTGGCCGCCAGTAGAAGGTACAGATTGGAGACAGAAAACTGTCTCTACATCAAAGTTGCCAAACCTCTGTGACTTTTATTACTACCAAAACATGAAAAACGTACTGACCAATCACATTTTTTACTGACAACCTAAAAAATGACAGAACTCGTTTTAGAAACTAAGAAAATACTAAAACAGTATAAACATGATATGTAAACAATGACGGTACCCATAGCTAGTAATTTGCCTGGTTTACACTCAAGGTGTTTCTAAACCCACAGAAAAAAAACAGTCTGTATGCTATATGTAGTAAAGCATGCTTGTTATAATCACTGTGGAACCTAAGAGGTTAATCCTCTGTGTCCACAGTGCAGCAATTGTAACTTGATGTCACGGTCTGGAGTCAGGCTCAGAGGCCAGTAGCTATAGCAGCAGAGCGGATATTCACACAGGTCACCCTGACTCATGACACGGGTTCACCTGAGGTGCGGGGTCTAAGCACTAACCGGTATTCACCAGAGCTCCTGATGGTGGAGATGGGCTTTGCTGCGTGTTAGTGCCAGGTCACGGTCCTTAGGATAGCTCCACCAGGTGGTGAGCAAGCCGGGGTCCGGAAGCAGATATAACAGGTAGGGCTCAAGCAGAAGCGGAGTCGGGGAACGAGCCAAAAGTCGGTAACAGATAGTTGCAGGTTGGGATTCAGCAGAAGCGTAGTCGGGGGACAAGCCAAAATTCGGTAGCAAAGATCGGTTGGCAACAAGAGAGACAGGAGCAAGATATTGGCTGGTGAAGGCACAATATTCTGGCAACCAGGAAGTGCAGGGACATGGCTTTTATAGGAAGTTCATGGGAGGAGCAAAGGGTTCAAGGTTCAAGGCAAACAAGATTCAAGTCAAGATCATTCAAGGAGCTATCCAGCATTCCAGGTGACTCAGCAAGCCGAGTCACTACCAGACACACCAGAGGTTCCAGGTTCAAGACCAGGTCCTTACAGTACTCCCCTCCTCCCAGGATGTCCCCTGGATGTCTTAGGGCCAGGTTTCTGAGGAAACCTCTGGTGAAATTCCCTTGTTAATCTAGGGGCATGAACATTTTTTTCAGGCTCCCAAGAATTTTCTTCTGGCCCATATCCTTCCCATTGAACCAAATATTGCAATTTGTTTCTAGAGATCCTGGAGTCAAGAATTTTTTCCACCACAAATTCCTCTTCACCCTGTACCTCAACAGGTGGAGGAGGAGAATGAATTCTTCCAGAAAAAGTATTTTCATGAAACTGTGAATCTTCATATTGTCAAGAAGTTTTAGGCAAAAAGTGACCGGGTTGATTTGAGCAGAAATCTCAAAAGGTCCAATAAACTTTTGACCCAGCTTAGCACATGGAACCTGAACCTTTAAATTTTTGGTAGATAACCAAACTGTGTCACCTACCTGAAAGGTGGGAATAGAACTACGGTGTCTGTCAGCAGCCGCCTTGTAATATTCCTGCGCCTCCTTCAACGTATCAGTCAATTTCTCCTGGATCTCATGTAATGCAGTTAGTCTGTTGGTAACATCAGGAATTGAAGTTGAGATAGGGAGATCAGGAATAAAAACTGGATGATACCCAGTGTTTAGGAAAAATGGGCTTTGGGAAGTGGAGCTATGTTTAGAGTTATTATAAGCAAACTCTGACGTAGGAAGGTAGTCCACCCAGTCATCCTGGAGATAACTCACGAAACATCAAAGGTATTGCTCCAGAGTTTGGTCCTCTTGGTCTGACCATTAGACTGCAGATGAAAAGCTGAGGACAGATTAATTGTTACACCCAAAGCTGAGCAAAAACATTTCCAAAATTTTGAGGTAATCTGTACCCCTCTGTCAGACACCACATCATCAGGAATTTCATGAAGTTTAAAAATGTCTCTAACCATTACCTCAGCAGTATGTTCGGCAGAGGGTTCCCCTCTTAACTGGAATGAAATGAGCCATCTTAGTGAGACGGTCAACGACTACCAGAATGGTGGTCATCCCTTTTGAAAGAGGAAGGTCGACTACAAAGTCCATAGAAATTGACCCCCATGGTCTTGATGGAACAGGGAGTGGTAGAAGTAACCCCAGAGGAGAAGATCGGGGTGTCTTATTGCGAGCACAGGTTAGACATGAAGCCACATATCTCTTTACATCTTTCTTGTACCCAGGCCACCAAAAGGAACGTAATAAGAGTTCTTCTGTCTTAGAAACCCCAAAATGACCGGCAAGTTTAGAGTCGTGTACCAACCTGAGGGCTTCTTCCTGAACTGATTCAGGCACATAGAGGCAATGCGCTTGAGTCCAAAAACCATTGTTGTACTTGAGGTTAATGTCTGTAGGAGGATTATTAAGAAGTTGGTCAATTTCATAACCCTCCTTGAGGAGATTAAGAAATGTCTTTGAACTTGTGGCCCCTAGAAAGTTCTTTTGAGGCAGGATTGTACATTCAGAATAGCTTTCCTGGAGAGGCCCAGGAAACATCCGTGATAGGGCATCAGCCTTACCATTCCTTGACCCAGGGAGGTATGATATAACAAAATTGAACCTGGAGAACAAAAGGGTCCAACGTGCTTGTCTAGATGACAACCTTTTAGCAGACCTAATAAATTCTAAATTTCTATGATCGGTAAGAACGGTTACAGGGTGCTTAGCCCCTTCCAGCAGATGCCTCCACTCAGAAAATGCTTCCTTTCTTGCCAGCAGCTCCTTGTTTCCAATGTCGTAATTCTTCTCGGCTGAAGACATCAGTCAAGAGAAATAAGCGCAAGGATGAAGCTGCATTTTTTTTCTCCAATTCGCTGAGAAAGGATAGCTGCCAAAGCAGAATTAGAAGCATCTACTTCTACGATGAAAGGTAGTTCTGGATCTGGATGTACCAGTATTGGTGCAGAAGTGAAGAGAGTTTTCAGTTTACTAAAGGCAGCCTGTGCCTCAGGTGACCACAAAAAAGGGCACCCCTTTCTTTGTCAGCTGTGTAATTACCTTGGAGAAATTCCTTATAAACCGTGGCCCAGATTCAGGTAGATTCACGCAATATTTGCGTGGGCAAAGGGCAACGAGTTTTGCTCTGCGCCCACGCAAATATTTTGAAATGCCCGCGATTCACGGAGCAGTAGCTCCGTAAATTGCGCGGGCGATATGCAAAATAGCCGGGCGTAAGGCTGCCTAATGTAAATGATCCCGCCGGGGGCGGGAATCATTTAAATTAGGCGCGCTCCCGCGCCGAGCTAACAGCGCATGCTCCGTCTGGAAACTTTCCCGACGTGCATTGCGGCAAATGACGTCGCAAGGACGTCATTTGCTTCTAAGTGAACGTGAATGGCGTCCAGCGCCATTCACGATTCACTTACGTAAACGACGTGAAATTTAAATTTCACGAGCGGGAAGCGCAGCTATACTTTAGCATTGGTTGCCCCTGCTATAGCAGGAGCAACCTTGCGCTAAAGTCGCCGTACGGAAACTCCGTACCTTGCGTGCGCAGGGCCCGCGCAACTTTTGTGAATCGGTGGTAGTATGCAATTTGCATACTATACGCCGATCACAATGGCCGCGCCCCCTAGCGGCCAACGCAAGAATGCAGCCTGAGATATGAAGGCATAAGGAGGCTTATGTCTGTCATATCCTAGGCTGCAGTCGGTGTAACGAGGTTCCTGAATCAGGAGCACTCGTTACACCGGAGCAAGTAAGCACTTGCGCCGCGCAACCTATGGTTGCACGGGCGCAAGTGCTTCTTGAATCTGGGCCCTTCTGTAAAAGTTGGCAAATCCAACAAATCTCTGTATCTCCTTAACATTCTTAGGGGCAGGCCAATCCACCACTGCTTTGATCTCATCAGGATCCATGCTTACCCCTTCAGAAGAGATTATGTATACATTAACTGAGGGATGGAGATGCGATTTCAGGAGTGTTACATAATTGCCTCCACAGATCTGCCACCAACAAGTTAATTCATGCATTGTCATTTTTTGACTAGCTGACCCAGTTTGATGTGGTCCGCATCCAGTTTGGTGGTATTTTAGTTTGGTAGGCATGTTTTGGTTTCACCCCTGTTTTTTGTCTTTTCAGTGCTCTCATTTGCCAGACCAACCATAGATAGGGGCGGTTCTATGTTGCCCTCTGCTCCCTGTCTATTAGTTAGCACACCTGGGTTCCTCCTTTTGGAGGCCTTTAAATTCATAGTTAGGACTGCAGTTACATAGAGTGCCGTGACGTGGCCTGCAGCTTCCCAGACATTTGCAAATGACTGCAACTAAACCTCTGTTTTAATTACATACAATTAGACAGATGAATTTGGTTTTGTGCTTCTTTGATTTGGCATTTGTGAGCCTGACTATTATGGTAAGAATTTTTGTATTTTCCATATGTATATTTAATCGCATTATGCTAATCGCATCTCATTTAAAGTCCCAACCTTCCATTTTTTAAACCCTTTCAGGGATGGAGGCCTGTGGTGGTGCAAACCACATGCCTCATTTAAAGTCCCAACCCCACTTTTTCCTATAACATTAACTGAGGGATGGAGATGCGATTTCAGGAGTGTTACATAATTGCCTCCACAGATCTGCCACCAACAAGTTAATTCATGCATTGTCATTTTTTGACTAGCTGACCCAGTTTGATGTGGTCCGCATCCAGTTTGGTGGTATTTTAGTTTGGTAGGCATGTTTTGGTTTCACCCCTGTTTTTTGTCTTTTCAGTGCTCTCATTTGCCAGACCAACCATAGATAGGGGCGGTTCTATGTTGCCCTCTGCTCCCTGTCTATTAGTTAGCACACCTGGGTTCCTCCTTTTGGAGGCCTTTAAATTCATAGTTAGGACTGCAGTTACATAGAGTGCCGTGACGTGGCCTGCAGCTTCCCAGACATTTGCAAATGACTGCAACTAAACCTCTGTTTTAATTACATACAATTAGACAGATGAATTTGGTTTTGTGCTTCTTTGATTTGGCATTTTTGAGCCTGACTATTATGGTAAGAATTTTTGTATTTTCCATATGTATATTTAATCGCATTATGCTAATCGCATCTCATTTAAAGTCCCAACCTTCCATTTTTTAAACCCTTTCAGGGATGGAGGCCTGTGGTGGTGCAAACCACATGCCTCATTTAAAGTCCCAACCCCACTTTTTCCTATAACATTAACTGAGGGATGGAGATGCGATTTCAGGAGTGTTACATAATTGCCTCCACAGATCTGCCACCAACAAGTTAATTCATGCATTGTCATTTTTTGACTAGCTGACCCAGTTTGATGTGGTCCGCATCCAGTTTGGTGGTATTTTAGTTTGGTAGGCATGTTTTGGTTTCACCCCTGTTTTTTGTCTTTTCAGTGCTCTCATTTGCCAGACCAACCATAGATAGGGGCGGTTCTATGTTGCCCTCTGCTCCCTGTCTATTAGTTAGCACACCTGGGTTCCTCCTTTTGGAGGCCTTTAAATTCATAGTTAGGACTGCAGTTACATAGAGTGCCGTGACGTGGCCTGCAGCTTCCCAGACATTTGCAAATGACTGCAACTAAACCTCTGTTTTAATTACATACAATTAGACAGATGAATTTGGTTTTGTGCTTCTTTGATTTGGCATTTTTGAGCCTGACTATTATGGTAAGAATTTTTGTATTTTCCATATGTATATTTAATCGCATTATGCTAATCGCATCTCATTTAAAGTCCCAACCTTCCATTTTTTAAATGTATCCCAAGAACTGGATCTGAGTTTGTTCAAACTCGCATTTCTCTAGTTTGATGTAAAGTTTATTCCGCCGCAATCTCTCAAACAATACAGACATGTTTGCGGTGTTCTTCCAAAGTATCAGAGAAAATGAGAATGTCATCCAAATGTGCTATTACAAACTGATCAAGCAAATCTCGGAAAGCATCATTAATAAAATGTTGAAAAGTTGGAGGAGCATTACAAAGCCCAAAGAGTATGACCAAAGACTCAAAATGTCCATATCTGGTTCTGAAAGCAGTTTTATATTCATCTCCTGGACGAAGATTGTATGCCCCCCGTAAATCTAATTTGGTAAAGAGCTTGGTGGAGCGGAGTCTCTCAAGCATTTATGGAATCAGTGGGAGTGGATAGCGATTCTTAATTGTGATCCTATTTAAATCTCTGTAGTCAATACATGGACGCAGGGTGGAGTACTTTTTCACCACAAAGAATAAGGCTGCCCCAGCAGGAGAGGTTGAGTGTCTGAAAAAAATCTTCTCTAGATTCTCATTAATCCATTCTTTGAGCACCTTCAGTTCAGGTTTCGATAAAAAATAAAGGCGCCCAAATGGTATTTCTGCCCCTGGAAGCAATTCAATGGGAGCGATGAGGAGGCAGCTGATCTGCGTTCTTTTTATCACAAACGTCCCGAAACTCAAGATATTGTGAAGGTAGCTTGTCGTATGACTTGATAGTTGCCAAAGATGCTTGTAAAATAAGTTAATAAACAATTAACCTTATTTGCTTCCTGAATCAAAGGAGAGACGGACTGAGAAATTGAGTTTATTTGTTCAGATACTGTAATATCTGTTGCTGCAATTGTTCTTTTAAATTTATTGGGACAATTAACTGCATAATGTCCAGAGTCTCCACAATAAAGACATGAGTTCTTTGAACGTCGTCTTTCTTTCTCCTGAGTAGTAATAGATCTTTTAATAGCATCCACCTGCATAGGTTCAGGAGTGTCAGAATCAGGAAAAACTCTTGGACCCTTAGGAGGATACTGAGTAGTAGAAAAACGCATGCCACCATTACTGCCTAAGATTCCCAGTCTCTCCTTTCTCCTTTCAGTAAGTCTCTGATCAATTTGAATACATAATTTAATAAAAGCCTCAAGGTCCTCATGACTTTCTACTCTGGCAAGCTCATCTTTTACTTGTTCCGAGAGTCCTTGACAGAACTGACTCTTTTGTGCTGCTGGATTCCAATTGATATCTGAGATCCAACGTCGGAATTCAGTTGTGTACTCTGCAACAGGGCGTCTACCCTGCCGTAAATTGTGCAATTTTGCCTCAACAGTAGCGCAGCGGTTAGGATCATCAAAAACTTGGTTCATCGCAGTCACAATAGAATCTAAATCATCCAGGATGGCATTATCTTTCTCCACATAAGGGGAGGCCCAGGCTAAAGCTTCCTCAGTCAGGAGGTTGATAATAAACAGCACCTTTTTCCTGTCCGAAGTAAATGCAGCAGGTTGCATCTGAAAGTATATACAACATTGATTAAGGAACCCTCTATAATGGTGGCGGTCGCCGTTAAACTTAAGTTGTAGGGGCTTTCGTGCATTAGTATCTACGGCAGAAGTGTCTTGGGCACGAAAGTCACGCAATTGTTTATTCAGATCAAGGATTTCCTCTTGTAGTGCTTTCACTTCAATTTGTAACTCAGAATTTTTTTCCTGGTAGTTAACACCAAACGTCTGCAACTTAGCAATTTGCACCCTGAGAGGAGCTACAGCAGCTGCTACAACGGCCTCCATGTTTTGGGCCCGAATATTCTGTCACGGTCTGGAGTCAGGCTCAGAGGCCAGTAGCTATAGCAGCAGAGCGGATATTCACACAGGTCACCCTGGCTCATGACACGGGTTCACCTGAGGTGCAGGGTCTAAGCACTAACCGGTATTCACCAGAGCTCCTGATGGTGGAGATGGGCTTTGCTGCGTGTTAGTGCCAGGTCACGGTCCTCAGGATAGCCCCACCAGGAGGTGAGCAAGCCGGGGTCCGGAAGCAGATATAACAGGTAGGGCTCAAGCAGAAGCGGAGTCGGGGAACGAGCCAAAAGTCGGTAACAGATAGTTGCAGGTTGGGATTCAGCAGAAGCGTAGTCGGGGGATGAGCCAAAAGTCGTTAGCGAATGGTAGCAAAGATCGGTTGGTAGCAAGAGAGACAGGAGCAAGATATTGGCTGGTGAAGGCACAATATTCTGGCAACCAGGAAGTGCAGGGACATGGCTTTTATAGGAAGTTCATGGGAGGAGCAAAGGGTTCAAGGTTCAAGGTAAACAAGATTCAAAACAAGATCATTCAAGGAACTATCTGAAGAACTGTCCAAGGAGCTGTCCAGCATTCCAGGTGGCTCAGCAAGCCGAGTCACTACCAGACACACCAGAGGTCCCAGGTTAAAGCCCAGGTCCTAACACTTGACATGTCAAGTTTCACAGGTGGCACCACCTGCCAAACTTGCCAATTGAATTCAATGGGACTTCACTTATGCCACAAGCCAAACTATTGGCTTGCAGTTGTGACACAATACTTCAATGCAAAATTACCATTCCGCTGATAAAAAAAATAATAATTACGGAGCCAGCAGTATCACCTCCTGAATGCCTGCCAACTGCCTATGCAAAGCAATCCACTGTGAATAGCTTTATAAAGGGGTGTAAGGGAGGTAGCATGTGTGAAAGAGGTCTTTGTGGTAAATTATACACTTTTTTAACCACAATGGTCTTGTTCTGAATCCCATACACTCAATTTATTTTGTGGACATATAGCTTGATTTGAGACTGCATCCCAGTAATGGTCAACTAATGAGGTCTCGAGGGCCTCAACTGCTGATACACCTACCTAAGGATTGTGCACATTATTTAGTGCTAGACATACTACTTGAGATGGTCAGAGACTGCAGATGTACTACAGGAGATGGTCAGAGACTGAAGACATACTACAGGAAATGTAAGAGACTGCACCACCCTGTTTACTGCCCACTGCACCGCCCCATGTACTGTCTGGTCTATTATCAGTATACACTGTCTGCTGAACACTCAACAGGGTTAGAGCTCTGAAAATTAGCATTTTCAAAGCTGACAACCTGTAAATTTATGGGTGGTTAGCAACCCTGCTCTACATCGAACTGAATTTCATCTTCCCAGAGCAGTTTCAGAGCCAAGCAAAAAAATTCCCAGTACTTAGAGCCAGGAGGTTGTAGGCAGAATTCCAACAGGCGGTATTTCAAATGCATAATTTTTAGTGTAAGTGTAATTATAATCTAAAATTATTGCAATTTAATACACAGACAATTTTTTTTCAAAACAAATAAATGTGACATTAGTTATTATAAGATATTTGCAGAACTGCAATAAAAGAGCCATTACAAATATAGCTTAAAAACCATTATTCAGCCAACTAAATTGTAAATGATGTTTGGCTAGATAATGAAGAAACGTAAAGGTATAAGAATAAAACATGTATTACCAAACAAACTCCCTACCCTACAGAAGGTGATAAAGGCATATCAAATTGTCTGTATAAACAGGGTGAGAAATGGCATCCTAATTGTAGTATATAACAAACTTTATTGTATAAAAGACAAGTGGCAACTTCATCCATCATGATGGAATGGTAGCAGTTTCCCTCTGGACTAGTGACTTGTTTCAATCCCTGACTTTGAATGTGTCACCATCAGTAAGGAATGGAGATACAGGCAGAAAGTGCTGAACACCAGGGAGCCAGAACCATTGCGGAGCACAAGCGGCATACCTGACATCACACATCGGAGAGACGCATTAGGGCACATGGTTACACGTTTTTGGGCTTCAATGCTCCTTTCTCAAGCCACTATTGTGTACCAAAAATATGCTATATATATTGTCAGAGGACTACTATAACTAGCATAATGGATCATATAAAATAGTGCTTGGAACTCACATATAGATATAAGAACACATACCATTATCATAAGAAATCCATACCATAAGTATATAAATATTCACCAAAACAAGCTAATACCAACCAATAGTGTTGTTTATCATGTTCCATGGGTCGACAAAAATCTACTGGGACCACCCAAAGGGAATTTCTTTTTATTAATTAATAGATACATACTGTCTATATTACATTTTATGTAATATTTAAAATAAAAATTACAACCCCCATACCATGTATAAAAATATATTAATAAAAGTACTGTATTTATTGGCATATAACACTCACTTTTCCACCCTACAAATCGGCTGCAAATAGTGTGTGCGTGTTATACACTGATACTGCAATTTGGGCGGCCTTAGAGAGAACGGGGAGGGGGCTGGGGATGAGTGCCGTCAGATTACATACTGCAAGAATCTCCTGTTTACACAGTGGCCCCTTTAATAGGAAGTGCCGTCTCCTGGGCCGGCATTGGACCAGTGTTCTGTCTATCATAGAATCCGGTCCAGGAGGCCGGATTTTGTATTGAAGAGGCCATGAGTAAACAGGAGATTCTTGCTGTATCAAGCTGCATTGATGGGCAATTTTGAGGCTGCAGATGGGCATTGATCAGGCTGTATTGATGGGCACTGACCCTTATTTTGCTTCAAAGTTCTTTATTTCAAATTTTTGTTTTTTTCCTGAAACTTGCCTCTTAACCTTCCTGGCGGTGTTCCCGAGACTGACTCGGGGTTAGATTTTCCTGCTACGATCGGTAACCCCGAGTCAGTCTCGGGCTTGCCTCGCTAGATCCACAGGCACTTTTTACTTACCTTGTCCCTGGATCCAGCGATGCCACCGCGCTGTGTGAGCGAGCAGGACCTCGCTCGATTCACATAGTGCCTCCGTGTGACGCCGATCTCCGTTCCCTGCGACGTTACGACGCACGGGGACGGAGAACGGCGCCAAATTCAAAAACGTAAACAAACACCTTACATACAGTATACTGTAAACTTATAGATTACAGTACTGTATGTAAAAAAAACACACCCCCCCTGTCCCTAGTGGTCTGTCCTGTGTCATGCATGTCATTTTATATAATAAAAACGTTTCTTTCTCCCTGCAAACTGTAGATTGTCCATAGCAACCAAAAGTGTCCCTTTATGTCAAAAATAGTTTTAGATCAGCTAAAAAACAGCGATAATAAATTATAATCACTTGCAGAATTGTGCGATAGCGATTTGTGGGGAAATTCGTCATAAAAAAAATAAAATAATGACGGCAACAATTCTGCAACTGAGCAAATTTCAGTGATTTTAATTTGATTACATTATTGAATAATTTTTATTATAATTATATTATTATTTGTTATAATTATTTATAATTATTTATTATATTATAATTTATAATTTTGTTTTTAAAAAAATGTCATACCCGGGATGCCTATTAGAATCTTGTTTGGTCAGATTTAAGTGAGTTATTTCTAAAAATTACAGGCCTACAATATAAAACGCCAAATTTCCTTGCAAATAATGGTACCGCTTTCAGCATGTTTTTTCGGAAAGAATCATACCGCCAGGGAGGTTAAATGAAGATGTGTGTTATATGCCTGTGCGTGTTATATGCCGATGAATATGGTATATGTTCAAAACATTCAAATTTATCTTGATAAAAAAATGTAATAATCATAAAGTTGTGACACACTCAAAGAATCATGAAAAAATAACCATGAAGTTTTTTTGCAGTAATAATAGACCCTTATAGACAGTATATTTTCATTATTCCTGTATATAAAATATACAATTTTTTTTAAGATACTTTAAGTGTGTCACAACTTATTTTTCTTTTTTTGAAAAAATGTTTATTTGGTTTTTATACAATACATTGATATATAGCAAATAAATCTGAGACATGTACAATAATAATAAAAGTAAACAATTGAAGATAGGGAAAGGGGAGGATGACTAGGAAAACATATTTACCTGTATAACAATAATACAACAAAGTGTTTCAGGAGGAAACGACAACTGAAACTTTAGTACCTTCAGGAGTGGAAGGAACATTTGGGTTATTGAAATAGTACTCTCAGGGATTGACTTAGTTATAACAGTGGGGGTGGGTGAGATTGTTGGTTGTGAATAGGAAATAGTCATGTTCGCCAAAGAGCTTCATGGGTTTGTGGTTGATCCTTAGGGAGGCAGGAACAGATGGGTCAGACAAGTTAGATAGTTTGAGGTTACCTAGAGAATTTGAAATATCTCATTTTAGATACCAGTTTGTGTAGCGGAATGGGTGCATGAGTTTCTGTAACTCCTTTTGAGTGAATGAGAATTCCATAAATTTGCGCTATCTTGCGAAGAAGCGCGGTGTTGAGCAAAAGTTCAAAGTAATGGTGTCTAGTCTTTCCAGGTAAAAGAGCGATAAAAGGGCTTTTTAACTGCTGGTAGGTTGGGCAGAGTGGATTTGATCCAATGTGACATGATAGTCCTGAGAGCAAATAGGAGACGTATATGAGTCCACTGGGAAATGTTGCATGGCCCCTTTGCTGATGATGTGGACAAGGCATATAAGATGATGTTTTGGTATCTGGATTTTAGTGATCTTGTAGATAAAGGTCAACACAGAGTTCCATTACGTAGTGATAAGTGGGCATTCCCAGAGACGATGATGGGTCAGCTTTGGGGGTTGAGGTCAGGCGGGGATCCAGTCAAGGCCAGGTGGAGGGATAGGTTCTGGATAGCTGGAGTCCAACTCCATGGTCGCCACAGAGAGGAAGCAAGGGAGTGCGCTTGCTGTAGGCAACAGGTGTGGGTATAAATCTAACTATATGGTAAAAGAGAGGTGCTGCATGTTGCCCCAGTATTTGCAACAGAAAGTCCAAAAAATACTAAATAAATTAAAGACAGAGGTGTGGGCGAAAAAGAGAAAATGGGGAAATATTATCCGTCTCCCATATTGAGCCGCAGATAGGAAGTCTCTGAAGCACTTCAGCATTTTCCAGAGCGATCATCCTGGTGGGTAAAGCGACTGCGTTTGTATGGCGGCTTAGTTGGGCTGTGCTGTTTGTGGGGTACGGAGGAAGGAATAGTCGGTATCGAGGAGGAACCTTCTGCAGAGTTGATATGTTCAATTTCTGTTCCGGTGGAATTAAGATAGTGTTCCGCTTCTTCTGGTGAGGTAAAAGTGAGGTGTTCTCCTGCGTGCATTTGAAACGTAGTATAGCCAGGTAAGCCAGGGAGAATCTCACTTGGTCGTTATACAGCATTGAGCAGATTGTGGAGAAGGCCTTGCTTCATTTTGCCACTTCCATCAAGTAATCTGCAAAGAGCAGCAGTTTTGCGCCATCTACTGACAGGGAGCACGTAAGGCAAAATTTCTGCATAATGCCATTCTTGTTCTTGTTTTAACGATGACATGGCAAGGTTTGGCGTGACTTTCTGTGTACTGACCTATGCGTGAGCTTCTTTAATAGTGCAGGGTATGCGTTGCCCCAGTTTTTCAGGAATGATTTCAGCACATATATTTGTAAGCTGAGTGTTGGTGACTGATTCTGGCAGGCCAATTATGCGCAAATTCTTTCTCCTTGAACGATTTTCCAAATTGTCAATCTTGTCCCATATGCCTCTATTTTCAGTAGCAATGCAAGCTAGCACAGCAGAGTTTGAAGTGGCATCATCCTTTAGTGCTGATATTCTGTCCTCCACATGTGGGGTTCTCTGTGCCTGAGTCTGCGCTTCGAGGTGCAGCTGCTCTAATCCTCTGTGCATAGCAGTGTCCACTGTAGCAGTCAGTGTTTGGCACAGCAGGGTGATTACTGCCTGTTCTATGCCCGCTGGAGATGCAGGATCTGTGGCCGTTACTCCCTGCAGTTTGGGAGACTGTAGTGTCTCCACAGCTTCCATTTTTTCTTCTCCTGCTGCCACGTCTCCCAAAGGGGGAGCTGTGGAGGACACCGCTCGAGCGTTCGATCGATCCACAAGTGGTCCATTTGATCCCTCAGTGCGGTAGGGATGGATGGGGGATGGATGTTGTTTCACCTGTGGTGTTTATTTTGGTCCAGCAGTACACCAGAACCTTTGCAGCCATTGTGCTATATGCTGGGTGTTTGGTGTGCTCCTGTACCTTTAAGGAGGGGTGGCTCCCCTTCAGTCCACCTACCGCTATCTATCCATTACAATGCATGTGCCTCCACTGTGGGGACGCTCATTGTTTAGTGTTGGGACCACAGATTGCAGGGTGCCTTGGCGCGGCTCTGTGGCTCACACATGCGTTTGCAAATGCGTGCGGACAAAACCCCTGTTTTTAACGCATACTGTTAGACAGGTTAATTTGGTTGTTCTGCAGGCTGGTCGGTAAGGAGGCTTGGTTGTTGTTATGGGGGTTTCCCCGATGCTCTGGCAGGCTTAGTTATCTGGGTTCATGGGGAGTGCAGAGGGAGCAGTGAAACAGCTACCTCTGCCTTATGTGGCACCGGAACCGGAGGGATCACAACTTCTTTATGATCATTACATTACATTACACTGCTTCATGTTTGTTCTGGCTCCCTGTTGTTTGGCACTTCTGGCCTGCATCTCCATTGCTTACTGATGGCCGTACATATAAAGCTTAGGCTTGGAACAGGTCATAGAGGGAAACTGTTACCACTCCACCATGATGGATCAGGTAAGCTTTACTATTTAACATTCATGTGAGTTTCCCCTTTTCATTTATATTTTAAATTTTGGCACATAATACACGTGGGTTGGCTCCCTCTGCTGTTTGTTTATGTTTTTCCAGAGATTGCTTTAGTCGTTTTGAGGTGCTGCAACAAGTGTTCAAGGGTGTGAAAGGACCATACCTTGTGCAGCCTATGATGAGCATTCATATATTTTCATCATCCTTGTATTAATATGCTTTACCTTCATCTTTGCACCATTTTCAATTTTTTCCAGTTAAATCAAGGACTAGCTAAAGACCACTCAGCAATCTATTCATGTCATAATCCAGCTTAAAGTGGTTCTAAGTGCAGAAGATTTTTTTAACCTTAATGCATTCTCTGTATTAAGGTAAAAAAAATAAAACTGTAGTATCAGATGTCTCCTTTTTTGTTCTGGCTACTTGCTTAGAAGCAGCATTAATGCTCCTCTCTCTCTCTCTCTCTCTCTCTCTCTCTCTCTCTCTCTCTCTCTCTCTCTCTCTCCTCACATGCATTGAGGTAGCAGCAGAAGTTATTGGCTCCTGCTGCTGTCAATTAAATCCTATGAGAAGGGGGTGGGGACAAACTGCACTGTGTGTCTATGGACACACACAGCCCAGCTCAGGAGTGAACCCATGAGAGCGTGAACTCAAAAGAGAATGCGCATTGGGAAGTAAAAATAGGGTATGAGAAGAGGGCAAGGAAAGAGGGCAGAGTGAGCAGATACAAGGGGATGGGGGGGAGAGAGTAGGTTAAGGCGAGCAGGTAAATAATGTACCAGTCTAGTATAGTATAAATGTAGACCTATTACACTCCATTATGGAATGAGCTATCAACGTAACACAGTACAATTAGGATTTTGTAACCATAGTGACCATGTTTGGACAAAATTGGAGTAGGTAAAGTTTTTTTTTTTTTTTTTTTAGAGCAAAGCTTTGCTCCATATCACATTGGCAATTTTAGCTCTGAGACTGTCTCAGATATAGAAGGTATTTTGGATGTTTTCCACAGTCTATTAATGGCTAATTTTGCTGGAAAAAGTATATGAATAATGACTGTCCTGGATTTGGGGGGAAATCCCTCTATGTCTATGTGAAGTAAAGCCAGATTAGGGTCTGGGCTGTTAATTTTCAGTCACCCCTGCTATCAGTTTGAAAATGTTATTCCAGTAGGATATGGGGGATTTGCAGGACCACATGATATGTAATAATGAACCTTGTTCCCCAAATTGGCAGCAACAATGGGGCGAAGTGTAAGTGTACATTTTAGACAATTTTTAGACATTTTGTAAAAGTTTAGAAAGTTTGAAGGGCGTTAGTGCTAAAGGTGAAGGATTTTTAGGTAAGACTCCCAGTGATTCGCACAACGGGAGGCATTAGCGGTGTAGGAAAATATTTTCTGCCAGGAGAGGTCAGAGATATTACAACCAAGGGTCGGTTACCATTTTCTTAAAGCGGGGTTCCACTCAAAAGTGGAACTTCTGTTTATTTGTCTCTTCCCCCTCACATTTGGCACCGTTCAGGGGGAGGGGGGGAACAGGTACCTGTTTTTGACAGGTACCGTTCCCCACACCTCCTGCCTCCGCCGACGGACCAATTATAAAGCACAGCATGCGTTTGTGCTTGCGCAGTAGGGAAATGGCTGTGAAGGGTTTCCTTAACAGGAATGGCAGAGGCTACACTCAACAGATGACCCGAAGATTGGGTGCCGACATCATGGGCTCCCTGGACAGGTAAGTGTCCATATATTAAAAGTCAGCAGCTGCAGTATTTGTAGCTGCTGACTTCTAATTTTTCGTGGGGAGGCACCTCTTTAAGGAAGGTGTCCTAATAAGAAAATTTAGGTTGTTAAAATAGGAACAAAAGAAAGAGATTATGTGTCTAAAGTACTTGGGGTTGTCGTAAAACTGCAGAAAAGGGGCTGGGAGAACAGTGCTAGGAGGGATTGTGCAAGTACGTAAGCAATGGTAAATTCTTATATACATATAAAATTCAGAGGGAGATAAGGCAAAAAGTACTTTGCAGGGCACGGAAGAGTAATAATTTATCCCCTCCATAAAGGTCTTGTAGAGTATGGACCCCACCTCTTGTGCAGGGCATTACGTTTAGATCAGGTATTATAGCTTTAATGATATTAACTGGTAGAGCTAATGATCTGAGTTCTGTGAATTTGTATGTCAATAGCGAGATCTAAGCTTCCAGGAATGCTTTAATTATACATGGATGGGTCAAAGCATGGTGTTTAGAGATTACAGATCCCAGGCGGAGAAGGTTATGTGGGGTAAGTGGGTGAAATGATTTTAATAAAATATAACTTGAGCCTTTACAATCACTTTAAATAGGCCATTTGGCACCAATGTCAAATGTCTGTTTAGTGTGCATGCAAAAAAGTTTCCAAGTGCCTGCTAATACACATTTTGCAGTGAGCCTTTGCAAAAGTCTTCTCATTCTAGTATGTACTTGACTTTTCTTACAGTATGACATAAACATTTATACACTATTACAAACAAAAACAGAGATATAAATAACAATGGTAGGAATATAAGTATCCCTAAGAATACTAATCTTTGAAATAGGTATAAGGTCATCTTTGTTCCCTTTTTGGGGAAATGATTGAAAAGTCGAAAGGGAAGGAGTTGTTCTCAGTTGAACCCAGTTGTTCTCAGAGACTCACTGCAGAAGTTGGGCTCTGATGAAGAAGAACATACCTTTTGAAATGCGTCATCCAGCAGGGAACTTGGTGAGACCCCCCTGAGCTCAAGTCTTTGGCAAGCCTGGGAGATTGGAGCCACAAGTAGTGGCCTGATGAGCGCTTTTACTACACATGTTTGTGAATAGATATTTATTATGCTTCACTTTTAATAAAAATGTTGTTGGATAATGCACTAGGCCAGTGCGCCATCTGTTTTTATCTATTTTCACAGTGTTTCAGAGGACAGCCCCAGTTCTAGAGGGCAAGCAAGGTATCAAAAGGATTATCCATTTCTGAAACAGAGTGATTTTTCCTGGTGGGTAGGGATGAGCTTCGAGTTCGAGTCAAACTCATGTTCGACTCAAACATTGCCTGTTCGCCGGCCAGCAAACAATTTGGGGTGTTTGCGGCAAATTCGAAAAGCCACAGAACACCCTGGAAAAGTCTATGGGAGAAATCTAAAGTGCTAATTTTCAAGGCTTATATGCAAGTTATTGTCAGAAAAAGTGTTTGGGGACCCGGGTCCTGCCCCAGGGGACATGTATCAATGCAAAAAAAGTTTTTAAAAAGACAGACGTTTTTTCGGGAGCAGTGATCTTAATAATGCTTAAAGTGAAACAATAAAAGTGAAATATTCCTTTAAATTCCAGACCTAGGGGGTGTGTAAAGTATGCCTGTAAAGCAGCGCTTGTTTCCCGTGCTTAGAACTGTCCCTTCACAAAGTGTAATTTCTGAAGGATAAAAAGTCATTAAAAATCGCTTCTCCAGAAAAAACTGGCATTTAAAAAAAAAAAAATATTTGCATTAATGCATGTCCCCAGGGGCAGGACCCCGGTCCCCAAACACTTTTTAGGACAAAAACTTGCATATTAGCCTTTAAAATTAGCACTTTAGATTTCAAGCGTTCGAGTCCCATAGACTTTAATGGGCTTCTAATTTTCACACAAACTTTTGGTCTGTTCGCAGGTTATGGTGCGAACCACACGGGGGGGTGTTCGGCTCATCCCTACTGGTGGGCTATCACACTTATGTGCAAGGGGATTATCATTGTAACTCACTGCAGAAGGCCTATATAAAATGTCATACCAAAGACAATTTGAGGGTATTTTAATTTATCAAAATACAGTATTTCCTGAATTACATTTTAAGTCAACAAATTGATTTTAAATTGTTGCCATGAGTTGCTCATTGGGAACATTGACTCAAAATCTGGATCTGTCATTCAGTTGACATGCTTGTCAAAATTAGCCATGACACTTGAAAAATATTAATGTCTACAGTGTAATATCACTTGGCTCTTGGCCTCCTTAGTCTTACGTGGCCTTTAGGTATAATAAATATCTATGGCATGAGCCTTGTGGTTTTTCTAGGTTGTCTGTGAGCAGACACCTATCTCATAATCAATGTATAATAAAATTATGGTGTTTACCCAAAGGGCCCAAACGACGTGCTTTTTATCTTCTTTTGTTTTCAAAACATAGAGACAAATTAATGCTCTTGTGCATACCACTTCATTCAATTTGATGTTTATGCTCTTGTAATATTAATTGGGCTATATTTTGAAGTGCAAGTGTTAATGATTTTAGTATGCGTTTTGATGTGTAAATATATGCAGCTGGTGATCGTTGTTCTAGTCCCCGAGCGGCCCAGATGACAGAAGCCATTTACATTGAAGGTAATGATCAATATTCTGCATACAGTAACCAGCAATCAGCATGCATTTCACTGTTTCATTTTTTTCCCTTGGATTTCAAAGCACTTTTGACTGGAGCACGTTGGAGGCCCAGGCATTTTTATGGGCTTTAACTTCTATTTCACTGTGTGACAAATTAATAAACCAAACTCATTTCTGAGGCCCCATACACACCATAGAATCTATCCGCAGATAAATCCCATCAAATGGGTTTCTGCGGATAGATCCTATGGTGTGTACACGCCAACGGATATTTATCCGCAGATAAATCTCCCCTGGAATGGATTTCCAGCAGATAAATATTTGTCGACATGCACAGAATATCTATCTGCTGGAATCCATTCCAACGGATGGATCCGCTCGTCTGTACAGACTTACCGGATCCATCCGTCCAAAGGGATTCCCCGCACGCGCCGTAATGAATAGACGCATGCGTGGAATTCCTTATATGACAGCGTCGCGCCCGTCGCCGCGTCATAATAGCGGCGACGGCGCGACACGTCATCGGCAGAGGATTTCAGCGCGGATTTCAATGCGATGGTGTGTACACGCCATCGCATTGAAATCCTCTGAAATCTTAGAGAGGATTTATCCGCGGATACGGTCCGCTGAACCGTATCTGCGGATAAATTCTATCGTGTGTATGGGGCCTCAGACCTATTTATAGGATTCTGATGTTTTTCTCATAGCTCTAAGTACCCGCTCTTCAAAATAGCTGAGGCCTATTATAAACAGCTTTGATTTACAGTAGCATCCGGCTGAGTACAGCCACAGTTGGACATCTTTAGAAAGTGGAACGTTTTTATTTGTGTCAAGAACAGCTTTTAAAGGGGCATTAGGCAGGTAATAATGTATTTATTGGCATATAACACTCACTTTTTTACCCTGAAAATAGAGGGTAAACTGTGCCTGCGTGTTATACGCAGGGGGCTGTGGAAAGTTTTTTTCCTGAAACTTCCCTCTTGAAGTTAGGGTGCTTGTTATACGCCTGTGCGTGTTATACACCGATAAATACGGTATTTTAAACCTTTTAAAATATGTATTACTTTTTTTGATCAGGCAAAATTTTACATTCTAAGCTTACCCTTATGAACAGCAAAACAAGAACCCTCTAGCGGACTTTAGAAGGCAATGGATCCAAGAATTGTGTGTGTAGACAATAATTATTTAAAATTATTATAAGTTTTTAATAATACAAATTCTAAAATCATAACAAACCACTATAACACTCTAGTACAAATGTATCAAGTGAAAACTCAACGCTTTTCAAAGATTATACGTCATTTCTCCATCAGGAGATAGTGACATAGGGATTTATGATATCTACAATTTAAAAGATACAGTAAGTACAGAATATGGATTTAGTCGTGTGTCATTTACTGTGCATGTTCTTCTCTGCAAGAGCTGAGTGCAGTTTGTTACTTTCAGTAATGTTTTCTATGATTATCCAGATCTGGGCCACGGCATTCCCGCCACAAACGACTTGGCTATGGGATGGGCTCTTTCCCTTCAATTGGCTCCCCCTTTTGATCTCCATTGTCCTATGGCCATCTTCTGCCTCTGCCTCTTGGGTTACTGCTTGGGGTCAATGCAGCCAATCTCCTTTCTTGTCTGTTATCTCTACAACAAAAAAAAACCTTCATCCTCCCCTCTTTTTTTGATGTATCCAAGATACCTGCTTCGATCCTCTTGGTTAGTAAACATGGTGTATATATTGTAATTAAGTGCCTGCTCTGTGTATTAAGTAAATGTTTTTTTTTCCAAAAACAACTATATATATATATATATATATATATATATATATATATATATATATTGTGACAGGAAGTCAGGTAAATCTGGGAGTGTTGTCACAGACGGGAGATACATTTCTGCCTTGTTTAGAAAATTCACCAATTACTATCAGGTGTCGGCTGCAGAGGTAGCCAGAAAGGTTTAAAGACATTGGATAGCTTCAGCTGTTCAGAATGGAAAAATTAGGCCTCTATAAGTTGTCCAGAGGATTACTACTGAATGCTGCATCCTGAGGCTTGTTGAGTTAAGGAGAGCAGTGAGCTGAGGAAGACTTCTGAAGGTGAAGTCATTGTTTATATTTTTGCTGTGTGATAAGAAAATCAAAAAGACTATTGTTTTCTGCTGGAAGACCAGCAGTGTCTGCCCAGCAGTAGGCTGTGCCAGACTCCATAGGTAGGTTCCTGTGTTGTGAAGGTAGACGGCCCAAGTGGCCAGGGTTTATTTTATGTTTTGTTTTGTTTATGCTGTTTGCATGCTTGCACTTGTTTGCAGCAATATGGAAGAATAAACCATTACCCTTGTTTTTTTCAACCACCCACGGGTGCCTCTCTGTATAATTCAGTGTGTAGTGAACCCACTCAGGAGGTCACACACCCCCGCTACCGAGCTAACCCCTTACACATGGTGGAGTGCCACGGGCAGTTAAAGTAAACCCAAAATGGAGGAGATAATGAAGCAGCTGGCTATAGCAAATGCAAATCAACAGCAGACAAATGCAGGTTTGCAGCGGAGCTTTGCAGCTCACCAAGAGAGCATTGCAGGCTTGGAACAGAGACACCAGCAGCAAATGGAGGCCATCGTGAAACAGCTTCAGAGCCAGCAGGCCGAGGTTGGGAGTCAGGCCAGTAACATACCGACTTTTTGGGTAAGCCACTTATTGCCCAGCGGTTGATGAACCCATGCAGTGTGACTTTCTGACAGAGAGACGACCGTCCCTTTTTTCAACCACATGCACTGCAGTAAAGGGGAATGAGAAACCTTTATGTAGAATGTGCTTAGATGGTAAAGGTGTTGTGGTATTGTTGGATTCAGGTAGCCTGGTCACCTTAGTGAAAAGTGATCTAGTGGTGGGAAAAACCTTACATCCTAGGAAAATGGTTTGTGTACATAGGGACACTCGAGAATATCCGGTGACTACGGTTTCCTTTGAAAGCTCCCTCGGTAATTTGTGTCACCAAGTGGGTCTAGTTCCCCGATTGCCACATGACGCCATTGTGGGAAGGGATTTCCCAAAGTTCTGGGAACTCTGGGATTGCCCAGATTCCCCAGTAAGTGGTTCTTCTGAGCCTGAACCATCTACTCCAGAATCCTCTAACTGTGAGGATTCTCCTGAGTTTCCGTTCTCAGTCTTAGCAGGGGAAACACCTGTCCCTAGGGAGGAGCTGGCTACCTCAGAAGAGGAACAGCGGCCGATAGGGTTTGATGACCTTGAGGTGCACAGAGAAAATGTTATCACTGAGCAATTGAGGGACCCCACATTGATAAGAGCCCGGGAGAATGTAGTGAAGATAGATGGGGAGTTAGTTAACCCTGACGAGAGGGTTGCCCTCCCTTACTTCATTATTGAAAGGGACCTGTTATATTGAGTGTCACAGAGGATAGAGGACACCATTGAGCAACTGGTAGTGCCTAAACCGTACCGCAAGATGATGTTGGAACTGGCACATGGGCACATTCTTGGGGGACATTTGGGAGCAGAAAAAACCCGGGAGAGAATCACCCAGAGGTTTTCCACTAAGGAAGTGGAAGTGTACTGCTCTTCCTGTCCAGTGTGTCAGATTACTGCACCCATGCCACATTTCCGCAGTCTGTTGGTACCCCTGCCCATTATTGAGGTACCTTTTGAGAGGATCGCAATGGACTTGGTTGGCCCCTTACTGAAGTCCACTAGAGGGCACCAGCACATCTTGGTAATAATGGACTATGCCACCCGTTACCCAGAAGCGATTCATCTGAGAAACACCTCTACTAAAACCATTGCTAAAGAGTTATTTCAGGTTTTCAGCCGTGTGGGTCTCCCTAAGAAAGTCCTAACTGACCAGGGCACCTCGTTTATGTCTAGGGTGACTAGAGAACTTTGTAAACTCCTGAAAGTGACCCAATTACGTACATCAGTATATCACCCTCAAACAGACGGGTTAGTGGAAAGGTTTAATAAAACCTTAAAACAAATGTTGAGGAAGGTGGTGGATAAAGACGGAAAGAATTGGGATTATCTGCTCCCTTATCTGATGTTTGCCATAAGAGAGGTTCCCCAATCGTCCACAGGGTTTTCTCTGTTTGAGTTACTGTATGGGAGGCACCCCCAGGGCCTACTGGACATTGCCAGGGAAACATTGGAGAGTGAGAGTTCCCCTCATCGAAGTGTGATTGAACATGTGGCACAAATGCAAGATAGAATTGCCCAAGTGATGCCGATTGTGAAGGTACATTTAGCCCAAGCCCAGTTGGCTCAACAAAGGATTTACAATCGTGGGGCCCAGGTCCGTTCCTTTGCACCTGGTGATAGGGTGTTGGTACTGGTCCCCACGGTCAAAAGTAAATTCCTAGCCAAATAGCAGGGTCCCTATAAAAGTGTTGGAGAAAATGGGGGTGGTAAATTATAAAATTAGCCAACCGGGAAGACGAAAACCTGAGCAACTCTATCACGTGAACTTGTTGAAACCATGGAAGGATAGAGAGTGCTTGGTCGCTAAGACTACCCGATCTTCTGCTCCGTTTAACCTGGCTGTCCCTGAAGTTGGGATAGTGGAGATTCTGTCCAAAACTCAGCAACAAGAGGCTAAAGAGTTTGTGCTCCGAAATAGGGAAAAGTTTTCAGACTTGCCAGGTTGGGTCTCTGGAGTTGAACATGACATTATCACCACACCAGGGTATAAGGTCAAGTTGAAGCCTTATCGAATTCCAGAAGCCCGGCGAGAGGCAATTCGCCAGGATGTAAAAAAATGCTTGATCTAGGGGTGATAGAAGAGTCAAATAGTGATTGGTCCAGTCCCATTGTCCTAGTACCCAAACCAGATGGAAGTTGGCGGTTTTGTAATGATTTTCGCCGCCTGAATAAAATCACTAAGTTTGACACCTATCCTATGCCACGCATAGATGAACTGATTGATCGCCTAGGCACTGCTCGGTACATGACATTAGACCTGACCAAGGGTTATTGGAAAATTCCTCTCTCGGAGTCAGCAAGGGAAAAAACAGCATTTGTAACTCCAGAAGGATCTTTCCAATATCGGAGGATGCCTTTTGGGTTACAGAATGCTCCCGCCACGTTTCAATGCACCATGGATAAGACCCTTCGGCCTCATCGAGCCTATGCTGCTACATACCTCGATGATGTGGTCACCCACAGCGAGGATTGGGACTCACACTTACCAAAAGTTCAGGCTGTGTTGGATTCCATCTGGGAAGCCGGGTTTACAGCCAATCCAAAAAATGTACCCTTGGGTTAGAAGAGGCGAAGTATCTGGGGTATACCATTGGAAGAGGTCTAATCAAGCCCCAGATAAACAAAGTTGAGGCTATTCAGGATTGGCCACATCCCGCCAATAAGAAACAGGTTCATGCATTTTTGGGGATCGCAGGTTATTATCGCCGTTTTATCCCCCATTTTGCCTCACAGGCTGCTCCCCTGACCAATTTGACCAAAGGGAAGGAGTCTGTCATAACCAAATGGACTCCCGAGGCAGAAACAGCTTTTCAGGCTTTAAAACAGGCCTTATGTAGTCAGCCAGTTTTAAATTTGCCTGATTTTTCACGGGACTTTGTGGTTCAGACAGATGCGTCAAATGTGGGGTTAGGAGCTGTACTGTCCCAGATTATCAAGGGGGAGGAACACCCTGTTCTTTACCTCAGCCGAAGATTGAAGGCCCATGAGGAGAATTATGCTACCATTGAGAAAGAGTGTTTGGCGGTGAAATGGGCTTTGGATTCTCTCCGGTACTACCTCGTGGGTAGACAGTTTGAACTGGTGACGGATCATGCCCCATTGAAGTGGATGGCACAAAACAAGGAGACCAATAGGAGAATAAATAGGTGGTTCCTGGCCCTTCAGGAATTTAGTTTTGTGGTAACGCAAGGCCCCGGTGTTAAAATGGGGAATGCAGATGGTTTGTCCCGAGTACATGCGTGCCTGGCAACCTGTGTCCCAACCCTAGGGTTGAAACAAAAGGGGGGGTATGTGACAGGAAGTCAGGTAAATCTGGGGGTGTTGTCACAGACGGGAGATACATTTCTGCCTTGTTTAGAAAATTCACCAATTACTATCAGTTGTCGGCTGCAGAGGTAGCCAGAAAGGTTTAAGGACGTTGAATAGCTTCAGCTGTTCAGAATGGAAAAATTAAGGCCTCTATAAGTTGTCCAGAGGATTACTACTGAATGCTGCATCCTGAGGCTTGTTGAGTTAAGGAGAGCAGTGAGCTGAGGAAGACTTCTGAAGGTGAAGTGGTTGTTTATATTTTCGCTGTGTGATAAGAAAATCAAAAAGACTATTGTTTTCTGCTGGAAGATCAGCAGTGTCTGCCCAGCAGTAGGCTGTGCCAGACTCCATAGGTAGTTCCCTGTGTTGTGAATTAAGGTAGACGGCCCAAGTGGCCAGGGTTTATTTTATGTTTTGTTTTGTTTATGCTGTTTGGATGCTTGCACTTGTTTCCAGCAATATGGAAGAATAAACCATTACCCTTGTTTTTTTCAACCACCCACGGGTGCCTCTCTGTATAATTCAGTGTGTAGTGAACCCACTCAGGAGGTCACACCCCCCACTACCAAGCTAACCCCTTACAATATATATATATATACATATTCTGTACTTGCTGTATCTTTTGAATTGTAGATATCATAAACCCATATACCACTTTCTCCCGATGAAGAGAAATGGTGTATAATCTTTGAAACACGTAGAGTTTTCACTTTATACATTTCTACTAGAATGATATAAATTATCGTCTGTTATGATTTCATGTGGATACACTTCACTGAACTTGTAAACTTGTGATACAATACTTTTGCATGTATCTATGCTTTTTAGAATGTGTAATATTAAACTTATAATAATTTTAAATAATTATTGTCTACACACACAATTCTTGGATTCATTGACTTCTAAAGTCCCGCTTGAGGGTTCATGTTTTGCTGTTTCTATGCTGTATTAGGAATGTGGGCAATGTCTCCAAATCCCTACCAGAGTGGAACTTTTTCATATAAGCATAGGCTTATAAAGTTAAAACGTTCTTTTCAGGTTGTTTTTTAGTAATGCGGTTGGGTAGTGCTTTGAGTTTATGTTCTTCCTTTTTGTTATGAACTGTGTCATTGTTCTTAAAAATTAGTTTTTTTTTAGAAGCAATATAATGAGTTTATAAGGAAAGCTTTCCACAGCATCTAGTCACCACAACCATTCAAAGGGGGGAATCGACAAGCTTGCGGAACGAGGTAGTGTTGGCTGTGAAGTGGAGGGGTAGGAAAGATGTATACATCATGTCCACCATCCACGATGACACCTCGGTGGAACTTCGCAGAAGAAGTGGTCCCGTTCGAAAGCCTTCCTGTATCCTTAAGTACAATAAATTCATGGGGGGGGTGGATTTAAATGATCAAATATCCCCCCAGAAAGCATTGGATCTGATTGTGTCAGCAGACTACACAAGCGCCATTTTCCGGACCATATTCCAACATCAGGATCCGGGAAGACGAAGCCAAATATATGCCGGGTCTGCACCAAAAGAGGAGTTGGGAAAGACACAAGCTTCCATTGTTCTGACTGCCCCTCCCAACCTGGCCTTTGCATCAGAGAAAGCTTCAAGTGATATCACACTCTCGAAAAACGATTAGCCCATATTTCTAATACTGCCATTTCCCCGTTTCCAATTTCTACCCTGAATATTTCCCTGGTGCCTCAACCAACCATATCATTGTCTTCCATGTGAACGGACCCTGGCCTGTTTCTCGACTATGCCTCTGCCTACTGTCTGTATTGTTTATCCGCCATGTTTCTGCCTTTCACATGAACTGACCCTGGACTGTATTCACTCTGCCTTTTACCTGCACTGACCTCGGCCTGTTGACCATGTTTTTGCCTGCCCCTTGGACTGATCTTTCACCCTGCTACACAGGGGTCTCACATATGTAAGGGGCTCCAGAATAGTGTTCTGAGTTGAGAAAAACAGTTTTTGGTTTTCTGTGTTCCCAGAACAGGGTCTGGTTGTCCAGAGGCTTCAAATCAATTTGGGTGGGAGAAGCCTCTACCCCTGTCCCCATTCTTTCCTGACTGATGCCCTAAGCTTGATGGTCCTGCCCGCTCCCTGGACAAATACTCTGGCTGTGCTGACCATACCTCTGCCTGCTGCATGTACTTACTTTTAACAGTATTCCTGCCTGATGCATGGACGATCCTTTTGCTGCTGCTGACCATATCCCTGCCTGCTATCTGGACCAATGTTTTGGCTGTGCTGACAACCTCTCTACTTGTTCTGACTTTTTCTGCCTGCTGCCTGTTTTGCTGTCGCTGTCCATGTTCCTGCCTGCTGCTTGAACCGATGCTCTCCTCTGTGGCTCATTGCATTGTATTTTGGTTTGTAATTGGTATGTACAGTACATGCTATGTGTTAGAAATATGAAGGGCCTTCAACAATGTGATAGGTTGGCAGGAATGTATGTGTGTTTATGCTCCTAGAACACCTGGCTCCTAGTTTATGCTCCTAGAACACCTGACAGTGCAACTTGGATGTTGGGCCTCTGTATGTGGCAAGGCTGTGTAAAAGTCTCACACATGTGGTATCGCCATACTCGGGAGGAGTAGCAGAATGTATTTTGGGGTGTCAGTTTTGCTATGTACATGCTATGTGTTGGTAATATCTTATAAATGTACAAACTTGTATAAAAAAATGCGTTTTCATTTTTTTCCCACATATTGCAAAATTTCTGGGAAAAAATGAACCATTCAAAAGACTCACTATGCCTCACAGATTATACGTTGGGGTGTTAGCTTTCCAAAATTGGGTAATTTTGTGGGCGTTTCCATTGACCTGGTGCTCCTGGTGCGGGAAAAATTTACAACTTCAAACACCCACAATGTCTCTTACTAAATACCTTGGAATGTCTGCTTTCCAAAAAGGGGTATTTTGGGGGGTATTTGTACTTTCCTGGCTTGTTAGGGTCTCAAGAAATTGAGATTTTTCAATGATATGCACTATAGCTTCTAGACTCTATAACTTTCACAGAGACCAAATAATATACACTAATTTGGGTTATTTTTACTAAAGATATGTAGCAGTATACATTTTGGCCCACATTTATGAAGAAAAAATACTTGTTTGCTAAATCTTACAATAGAAACTAAAAAAATATTATTTTCTTTTAAAAAATGTCCCTCTTTTTTCCCTTATATTGCAAAAAATAAAAAAAACAGCAGTGATCAAATACCACCAAAAGAAAGCTCTGTGAGAAAAACCATATAAAAATGTTTTGGGTACAGTGTAGCATGACTGGGTAATTGTCATTTAAAGTGTGAGAGTGATGAAAGCTAAAAATTGGTCAGGAAAGGAAGGGTGTATAAAAGCCCTGTATTGAAGTGGTTAAAGACCTTTTCTTTTCTTAAAGTGTTTGCTAACCCAAAAAAATAAAATAAAAATACAGATCCTGTTCCTTTAAAACAGTTCTCTCCAAACTGTGGCTCAGGGGCCAGATGCGGCCCTTTGATTGCTTTTATCTGGCCCTTGGGCGCAATTTCATCCACTGATACCAATAATGGTTCACAACCCCCCCCCCCAATGACACCAATGAAGGGGCACAATTTATCCCAATGACACCAACAATGGGGCACAATTCTTGTCGCTGACACAGATGTGGCACACTTCTTTCCAATGACACCAACAATTGAGTCCAATGGCATCAATGTTAGTTTACAATTCCTCCCAATGACACCAAGAATGAGGCGCAATGACATCAACAATGGGGCACAATTCCTTCCCCTTACATCAATAATGGGGCGCAATTATTTTCACTAAAACAAACAATGGGGCATTATTTTTTCCCCACTGACGTTGGGACCTTTTCTACTCCCACTTGTCACAGTCTGGCCCTCCTGAGGTCTGAAGGACAGTAAACTGGCCCTTTGATTAGAAAGTTTGGAAACTTCTGCTTTAAAACATGTTATACAGCACAGTGCTTGTGCTGTGTCATTTGGCCCCCTGTAACACCTAAAATACCTGGCTGATCCTGACATTTTCTGCCCTCCCCCTGTAAACTCACCATGGTTTATCATGGCTGCTGAGCCCTGACACCGTGGGCAGTTTACATGCTTCTGTCATCCGCAGCCCTACTCTCTGTCTCCTCTGTCCTCCTCCCCACTCCCTTCTATGTCTGTGAGCTCCATATCCGTGTCCACCCCTCCCCTTCTGCTGCTCAAATTAGGGTACATACATTATCTCCTCAGCTGATGAATCTAATGTCCCCCTGTGACTGTGTTTTATAACAAATGCAGCTATATACCCTGTTTACAGAGTGTTGATCAGCGTTCATGTGACCCTCTGTCTTTCCTATTTCGCATGACCGCTGCAGTGGGTGGGGCCGCCTCTTTCCTTTTCTCCTCCTCCCCTTCTGAATGATGTCAGCGGAGGATCCTCAACCCCGCCCGCTGCAGCTGTCATGCAAAAGAGAAGAAAGATGGTGGGTCACATAATCGCAGATCTGCGCTCTGAAAAACAAGGTACATAGCTGCATTTTTTATAAAGCACAGTCACAGGTGGACATTAGATTCATCAACCAAGAGGGTAATGTAAATTGTACATTGTGGGTTAACAAACACTTTAACTACTTGCTGGCTGCAGGGATGTGAGACAGATCAGCTGCTAGAAGTAGCACCCTGTACACACATTACACATAGGCACATAGTTAACCCCTTGATCACCCTAGATGTTAACCCCTTTCTAACCAGTTTCATTAGTACAATGAAATTGTATAGTATTATCATTGTATTAATGTCACTGGTGATGTCAGCTGCAGGTCGTCCATTCCCCCCAGCGTCAGTTAATGTCAGATTGGCTGCTGCACTATCGCAATCCATTATAAGTCGCTGAATGCCACCATTAATAGTATAAAAGAAAAGAAAAAAAGAAAAATTACAGTATAGATACCATAGTTTGTAGGTGCTATAGCTTCCACGCAAACCAATCAATAAACACTTATTGGGATTTTTTTTTATCAAAACATGTAACAGAATACATTTTTGACAATTGATGACAATTTTTTTTTTAATTTGGATTTGTTTTATAGCAGAAAGTATTTAAAAGATAGTTTTTTTTCAACATTCAATTTGTTTTATTTATATCACAAACAATAAAAAAAACAGTGGTGTTTAAATACCACCAAAAGAAAGCTATATCAATTTTGTTTGGGTACAGAGTAAAATAGCGCAGTGCCGAATAGCAAAAAATGGCCTAGTAAAAATACAAAAGTAAAACCTATTGGCATATAGGAAAAATCTGTGGATTTTCTTTACTTTCTGTGGTAAGCAGGGGAGTTTTTTTTTTGTTTTAACAAATAGGCAGTACAACCATTTCAATATATGTTTATGGTGAGCATTATTTCATTTGAACAGCCACTCTAGCTAAGTTGATAATAGCGAAGATCATTTAGTTATATAATATTAGTATAACAGTTTCCACTCAAAAATAATGAATAGTGATTTATTATAACTACAGCTCATAGGTAGAAAATGTGTTATATTTGCACACAGTATATGTTTGCTGGTATACTGCGTTGAGGTTTTAAATAAATAAAAAAATCCTTCTTATGATTTTGATTGATTAATCCTCTGCCTTGATTTGTAAAAATTATTACAAACTGTATTTTAAAAAGAAGTGTGTCTATTTTGGAGGTAAACATAAGCTTAATGACTTTACTAACAACATTCGGAAAAAATGTATAAGCTTATGTCACTGTTCACCGGGGATGATTCTCACATCAGTGCCTTCGTAAAGATAAGTGACACACAAATAATTTAGATGAATCCCCCACGCTGGGGTTGCTATAATCCTGGCAACTGTGAGGGTGAGATAATCTGTTGGTAAAACATGCTGACCGGTCTGTAATTCTAAATAGAACGAAATGATGTTTAAATTGGAATTAATGTGTCGGGTCCATTATCAGCTCTATCTGTCTTGCATTCTTCATCTTTCCTTGAGGACTGCACACAGGGAAAAATCAAATGCAATTTCCTTATGTTCTGTCACTGAACAAGAAAAATAAAATTTCCCTGAAGACCGTCCAGTTCTAATCCGTTTAAACCCAATCCAAGGAGCACAGACAATCAGTAATGACCCAACACCACTTCTCGCTCCTGGAGTCACACTGCCTTGGATGGAGACAAGGGATGAAAGGTGCTCAGTGCTGTGTGCCTAATGTGCTTGTCTGAACGTATTTATTAAAAAAAAAATCCCCCAAAGCACCTCTGCAGATCATCGAAGGATGACTTGCTTGCCTTTGTCCATCCTTAGCTACCCCTAGGTATAAGTAAAATTGCTGCTATCTAGATACATTATATTGACAATTTATTTTCTGCTCTCTGTTTATGAATCCACTTTTTTCCAACATGTCTTTTAAAGCACTGCATCTTTTAAGTACTTTTTTTGATTATTAAGCAAGATAGAGAAGGACAGAGTAATTATGGCCAAGTCTACAGTGCTTAAAGTTATCCTGGAAAATAATAATATTGTAGGAGCAATCATATTTTATAGACAGAATTCTAATTCACTACCCCGTGCAATATGCTGTTTGTACACTTTAATATCAGCTGGGATTTATATCCTGAAAACATAGTAAACCTTTGGCTATTGCAAAGTAATCTAGGACTGCCAGAGCATTTGCAATCATATGTTCTTACTGGTAATTAAAGCAGTGTTTTGGGGTACCCCAACCCCCTCCCACCACCAATTGGACTCCTATATTAAACCGCCTCTTCCTTGTGCTGTCCCTTCTTTCCTTCTTTTGTCCTCTGTATCAGTCCTATATTGCAAAGTACAAAAAGCAAAGATGTGGTGGTCACTTTGCGACAGAGCTGTTGATGACTAGCACAGTGCAGTAATTCTTACTCATGTGTATGCTTGGACAGGTCAGCACAGAGAAACGTATTACAGTGGCAGTCTATATGCAATTTATTTGTGCAGTTCTGCTGTGAAATTACCAGCATCTCTGTTTTCTCTACTTTAAAATATTAATAGGTATCCATAAAAGGGGACAAACAGCTGTAATGTAACAAAATAGGTAAAAAGCCAAGGGGGGTGAATACTTTTGCAAGGCACTGTAGTTGCCCACCCCTATATTTTATCGAGGTCTTCTTGTAAAGTTCCCATGTCTTGTTGTGAGCTTATTTTCCTGCTTAGCTTTGTATAATCAGCAAACCCTAATATTTGCATTTTTATTCCTACCTCATTTATGTACACGTTAAACAAAATATCTCCCAGGACAGAGCCCTGGGGCACTTTGCTCACAACTACAGACCATTCCAAAGAGCCTCTATTTATTACTGTCCTTTATAGGTGTTCCTGTAACCAATTTTCTATCTAAGTAAACACACTATTTTCAATGCCAACGGTCCTCAATTTGTAAATAAGTGTTTGTGGGATACTGTATTAAATGCTTCAGTGAAGTACAGGTTACCTGAACTAAGCCATAGACTAATGTTTGGTGTGCTCCTGAATGCAGAAGTTTTGATGTGCTTTCAGAAAGTGCACCACCCGCGAGTTTATAATATAATTCTATGGCAAAGCACAGATAACCCTCAAGAAAGCCACAGGTGCACTTTTCTGCATCCGAAGTGTGGATAAACTGCAGTGCCTCAGTGTTAAAGCAGCCTTAGACCCATTTACATGATCGCTCCGATCAGGTCCGCCTGTCTGTTTTTCAGGTGGACCCAATCGGATCCTCCATTCACCTCTATGGGTGACTTGTGTCCATTTACACCCACCTACCTAGAAATGGTATAGGGAAAGCCTATAGTGTAGAGTTGTGTCCTTGTCTGCTGTGCATATGCAGAGGGGACACAGACCTGCCATCCTCCAGCTCCGCTCATTGTGACCCACCATCGGTCAACAAGTCGCTTAAGTGGCCTTTGCTCTTCAAAGGGTTGGAGGCAGAAAATACAGTAAAAACACTTTCATGAAAAATAAATTACCAGGCCATTATGTGGTGAATGTGTTTGCATTATGTTTGGAAAATAAGGATTTTGTTTTGTATCACTTTAAGTCACAAAATCTTTTGTATTTAATGTTAGCAAACACCCTGGTGATCCAAACCAAGTTAATGCATTCATAGATGTGTCCACAAATAACCAACATAGCTTGTTTTACAGCAGTATTTTATTACATTTAATAGGACAGAAGATTCATTTTATTATTATAAGGTACTCTCTAACATTGCAGAGAACTCCTGAGCTATATGTTTACTCATGTCTCTGACTGCTCAGGATAGCAAGTGGGTGATGTTTTCTGCAATCTTCATTTGGAAAGCATTTCGTATTGTTACAACAACAACAACAAAAAAACTCACGATTTTCATGTCTATCTCCAATTCCTTCTTGTGTTGTTTTTCACAGCTGTATAAAAACACTTTATCATTCCAAACACATCCGTGTTAACTGTTTGCTGAATAGATATGCAAGTTTTTCTATTCTCTTAAGAAAATACAAGCTGCTCTTTTCAAAAGAAAAAACATCCTTCATATGTGTTACTCTGCCTTATTTGGGTTATTTTTGTGTGTTGAACTGCCTATTTAAAACAGTAGTAAACCCAAAAAAAAACCAATATACTAAACAACACAAATCAATAAATACTGTGGCTGCATTAGTTTTAAAGGAGTTGTAAAGGCAGAAGGTTTTTTTTTTTTTTATTCATTGTATGCATTAAGATGTAAAGTCTTCTGTGTTTATAGCAGCCTTCCCAGCACCCCCTAATTCTTACCTGAGCCCATCTCTCTCCAGCGATGTCCACGAGTCCCTCGGCTTTCCCGGACTCCCCTCCTGATTGGCTGTGACACACCAGCGGCGCCATTGGCTCCCACGGCTGTCATTCAAAGTCAACTAGCCAATCAGAGAAAGGGGGCAAGGCTGAACAACAGATCCATGTCTGAATGAACACATAGAGCTGCAGCTCAGCTTGGGTGCCCCAATAGCAAGTTGCTTGCTGTGGGGGCACTCGACAGGAGGGAAGGGCCAGGAGCACCAAAGAGGGACCCGGAAAGAGGATCCGAGTAGCTCTGTACAAATCCACTGTACAGAGCAGGTAAGTATAACATGTTTTTTTTGTTGTTTTGTTTTTTAAAACAAGACTTTACAATCACTTTAATTTTTTACTTTTATTTTCACCTGGTGGTCTGGCCAGTAACACACTTTGTGGGAGATTTACTCAAACTGGTGTACAAAGCATCTGGTGCAGCTGCATATAGTAACAAATCAAATTCTAAATTCAGCTTGTTCAAAATAGGCTTTGACAATAAAACCTAAAAGCTCACTGGTTACTATGCACAGCAGAGAAGTTTTATTATAAATTATGGAGAAGGGGTGGGAATAGATAAGTTTGTACTTCTTCCCATTCATTTCGAATATGAAAACAATTTTTTTTTTTACAGTAGTTTTATTTATTTTTTTGTCATCTTCTAACAATTTTTTTTATGATTGTCTACTAAATGATTGCTTCTTTTATTTTGTATGTTTTTTTTGCTTTTTTTACATGCTCGAAAACAAGTAAAACTAAGAGCTGCATCAGATTTTATGGGCAACAGTTTTAGTAAATCCCCTCCTTTTTGTCCTAGAGTCACTCCACTCTGGATGGAGGAGAAACAGAGACTTTTTTTTGTACAGCAGCAGTGTCAAACTGAACTGAGGATAGTATAGCATGCACAAATTAAAGCCGAACCCTTGCTAAGCACCCCCTATCAATGTATCATAGTTTGTCTCAAGCCTCTAACTGCTAATTTTGCTGGACAACTTGGTCTGGAAAAGAAAGTTGAAAAGTAATACTTACTAGCCACTGATCAGGTCATATAAAAAGGCAAAAAAATAAAAAAGCCTAAACAAAGAAAATAAATGCATTTACCATATCTAAGAATTGGTGAGCTGTAATATAATACACATTTGCTTTGGGTTTAGTACCGCTTTAAGCTATGAATAAGCACTAAAGTTTGGTGTGAAACGCGTCAGTGTTTTACCCTGTCTGCTGTGGCATGCTTTTTGTGTGTTTTTTGATTTTACAATAGAAGCAATTTATTTTTGGAGTGCGGCTGTCCAGAACGTTTTTCCGTCATTTTGCATAATACCGCTTTAAGGCTTATGCCCTGTACACACGATCAGTTTTTACAACAGGAAAACAATGGGGTTTTTTTTCAGCGGAAAGCGGCTCAAAATTGTCTTGCATACACACGGTCATTCAAATCTTTGCTGAAATTCCGAACGTCAAGAACGCAGTGACGCACAACACGTACGACGAGCCGAGATCAATGAAGTTCAATAGGCAGTTTGGCTCTTCTGCTTGATTCTGAGCGTGCGTTTTTTTGCGTGTCGTAATTGCATACAGATGAACACGATTCGCGATAGGAATTTTTCCTGTCACGAAAATTTAGATCCTGCTCTCAATCTGTTCTTGGCAGGAAAACTGACAGAAAAAATGTGATGGAGCATACACACGTTCGGTTTTCCTGACAAAAAACTCACATCGCACTTTTCCTGTCAGGAAAACCGATCGTGTGTACAAGGCCTTACAGAAGATGACTGTTGTGTGTGTAGCGCCCTGCTCCTGAAGAACAGGCGCGGTTTCAAATTTAATGGGGGTCTGAGCTGTTACTTGGCTCAGACCAGAGTGATTAAGGGCAAATTTATCCTGGTAAGGACCATGCAAGAGGCTGGTACCTTGGGAGAAGGCCTGGAAACCTCATCTAAGGATGCACCGTACACCGAGAGGTCTGACAGTGTCGCCTGTCGGATCTAAAGATTCTAGTGCGAAAAAGCTAAAGAGATCCGGGTGCTGAATCCTGTGGCAGAGGATTCCGGACCAAAACATCTCACAAGAAAGGAAGGTCTGTGGCAGAGGCTGTACTTTATCCCATGCACCATCCTGGCTGCTGGGCAGTGAGAGGGACCTATCCGGGTGAGCAATACCCACTCTGGCTAGAGTGGCGACGAGAAATGTTTGCTGGAAACAGGAGTGTTTCCTTTACTTTGTGACTGTGTACCTGAACCTACCTACCCTTCCACCCCTTACTGCTATTTTCTACTAAAGTTCTCCAGAAATAAACCCAAAGAGAAAGAGGTACATTGTGTGTGGACATTGAAATTCTTTGAACTCTCCTTTCACCCTGGACAGCGAGAATAGAGGTAACATGCCACCCAAACCAGCAGCTCCTGCGGGAGTAGTGCTCCATGTAGTTGTGAAGAATTCATATAAAAGTCAGGTAGTGTATAGTATAAAATGTTAGCATTCCATTCAAAAACAAATTAAGTAGGATGGAAGCTTTGGTGTTCTTTCTCCAATGTTTTTCGAAATAGCAATTGCTCAAAGCGGAAGTAAACCTGTTACATTCCCGATGTGTGCCAATGTAAATATCACATTTGCTTGTGCTATCAACCAAACTGTCAAACCATCAAATGGCCGGTGTCTGATCACATAACTGATAGCAGATAACAGAGGCCAAGATGGCGGCTTCCTTGGCTGAAGAAGATAGGAGGGTTTACTTTCACTTTAAATTAAACTTTTCATTTGTGAGTAATAAAAAATTCACACAACACACTTCAGGTGCTGGTAATAACATGTTTTTAATAGGTATCTTCTCTAAAAATTCTCTAAACATGTCCAGGAGATCATGGGTATGAGAAAAGCTTTAACTTGGGGTTTGAGTGGACTACTGATATTCATAAATGCACAGTCAATGCCAATGAAAATATGTCCACAGGCATAGTGCACTGTTATTAACAGCAGGAAATCCACCCTGAGAAACACCATGCATTCCATCACTGGAGTGCATGTATATAGACAGGAAGTGGTTTAAAAAGGCTGTCAGAGATTATCAGTACTGATATACTTTAAAGGAAGAAAAACAAGTTTGTGTTTTAAAGAATATGTAAACATAACATTTAATATTCTCATACGTTCCTGTTGTACCATGTACTTGTATGAAAAATGATCCTATTCCCTTTGTATTGCTTCCTTTGTGTGAAATCCCTGGTTTTATTTCCAGTCTACCTGCTTTCCTAATAACAACTGACCAAACAAGGTAGGAGAACACAGCGTAGTCAGTTTTCTAGCTCAGCTGGGAATTTCGCCTGCTCTCCTCCAGTGAACAGACTTGTGCTGATTTGTCTGTCCCCTCCGCACAGCCATTTACTGGGAAGACCAGTGTTCCGCTGTTTCTCCTCCCCCAGCTCTGTAAGATCCTTATGCAGCTGAAAAGAGGGTATGTGATCACTTATAAAAAAAAGTTTTTGTATATTTTTTGTATATATATATATATATATATATATATCACCAGACCCTCTTTCCCCGGGTCAGACTGTGATGGTCCCTCCACTCTGTACCCCATCCTCTCCACTGTGTTCTGTGGGAGGGGTGTCCTGTCATAGGTCACAGTACAGTGGGCTCCATTCACAAAGCAGTATTTTCCTCTTTAAATGTAGCTCATAGCGTTTTTTCAAAAATGTGTTTGCAATTCACAAAATAAACACTACTAAAATACTGCATGCGGTATTTCATAGAAATATGCGGTATTATTCTCATGAAACCATGCAGTATTTTATCTCCTGAAATATCCAATGGGATGGATACAGTGGAGAAGAATTCGAACCGCTGTCAGTTTTTAATACTAATAAAGTGGTAAAACAGTTTAAACCTTTGAAATATGCAAAATCATTAAGTCAGTTTGGTCCCTGCAGCCTATGTATTAATACAAAAGAAAAAAAGGTGACTTGAATACCAGACAAAGGGAAGCTGCTTTCATTGGACACATGTGGTATATCAAAAACAACTAAGGCCCCTTTCACACTGGGGCGGGAGGCGCTTTACCGTCGGATTTGCCGCGGGATTTGGCCGATAGCGGTGCGATATTAACCCCCGCTAGCGCCCGATAAAGGGTTAATACCGCAATGCACCTCTGCAGAGGCCCATTGCGGGCGGTATTACCGTGGTTTCCCATTGTTTTAAATGGGAAGGAGTGGTGAAGGAGCATTATACATACCGCTCCTCTCACAGCTCCACAGATGCTGCTTGCAGGAGATTTTTTTCTCTCCTGCCAGCGCATCGCCTCAGTGTGAAAGCCCTCCAGCTTTCACAGTGAGGTTGCTGGGCTGGAGTTTTTCAGGCAGTATAGCAGCGCTATTTTTAGCGATGTACCGCCTGAAAAACTCAGTGTGAAAGGGGTCTTAGTTCGATTAAGTAACTACAAAATATCTTAAAAAATTACAAATATTGAATGAAAATAGTATAAAAAAATTACATATATATATATATATATATATATATATATATATATATACATTGTAGAGGACGCCGTGGCTGGGTCCTGGAAGGACGTTACATTTCCCCTCTGTTTGGACTGTGGTCCCTTTAAGGGAACGGAAAGGGTTAACGCACCTGTCTAAGGAAGTTGTTTAAAGTAGACAGGAAGTTGTAGGTGAGAGTGGAGGAGTGTAGTAGAGTCTATGCATGGTAATGGTGGACAAGGAAAGGCTATGAAAAGCTGTGAAAGGACTTGGCAGTGTCCTGCCTGGAAGCCTGCTACCTGAGAACTTACCTGCAAGGACTGTTTAACTGCAATAGCAGTTCTGAGCTTTACGAGTCGGTGAGACTGATTATTTATTTTGTTTTTGCTGCTGTGAAGCCATTTGTGTTTAACGTATAGATATCGCTTTCAATTTAAATGGGAACCGCACGCTCTCTCCTATTTAGGCATACATTTGACTTCCTCCATTAGCCAGCTATATAAAAGCAACTACCCAGGCCTCTTTAAACGATTGACAGACGATTTAGCAAGGTGGCAGTTGCATCCCCCATCGTGGTTTGGCAGATTACACTCTACAAAGATGAACGTTCTACCTTGATTATTGTACTTTTACCGCACTTTACCTATATCATTGCCCCGTAACGACCTTAAGCAGTTCCAACGTAGAGTCTTACAGTTTATTTGGGGGGACAAGAGACCTAGGGTGAACAGGGGCACTCTATATACGCCAAGGCGAAAAGGTGGTCTCGGACTACCGGATTTGCTTAAATATTTTTACGCCGCACAGGTGGCACAATTATCGAGATTCCATTCCCAGAGGCCACAGGCTATCTGGATGATCATGGAATCTCACTCATGTCGCCCCAGTCCAATTTCTCACCTTATGTGGCTCCCAACTAACGAGAGGCCGGCCATCCTGTGCCCTACTTTGTCATTGTCTTTAGACATCTGGGATAGACTTTCCAGAACTCACAAATTTAGGTCACCCCATACCCCGTTGGCGCCTTTTTTGCAGAACAAAACTTTCACCCTGGGTCTCACCCCCCAAGCATTTAATTGGTGGACTAATAAAGGTCTTATGCAGATAGCAGATTTGTGCGATCATAAGGGTATGTTGTCCGAGAGGGTCATGATTGACAAATACCATATGCCTCCAACAGAAGGTTATAGGTTCACCCAGCTTACCCACTACATACGGACTTTGGCCCGTAAGGGCGACTTATCTACCTCTACACCCATGGAACAATTATTTAGACAGTACGACAAGATTAAAGGCCACATATCTGTTGTATATTCTATATTGTCGTATGTAGCGGCTAAGTTGAGCTATATGGTCCAGTGGGAAACCGATTTGCAGGAAACCATTGAACAAGAAGACTGGTGTGAAATGGTAGAGATGGCTTTCCTTTCTATAATAGAAGCCAATTATAAGGTTTTGCTGCGTTGGTACATGGTGCCAGCTAGGCTGGCAACTTTCGTACCAGGAGCTACTCCGTACTGCTTTAGGGGATGTGGTCAGCTTGGTACTATTTATCACATCTGGTGGACATGCCCCAAGGTGAGGAGGTTCTGGATCAGGGTGTACAACTTTATTTACTCCCTCACCCGGATAAACCTGCCCAAGTCGGCGAAGCAGGCGCTGCTGGGAAGTGGGGGGGTCGAGGCCCCTAAATCTGGCAGGCGACTACTGACATTTATTTTTATTTCGGCCAAAATCACCATTGCCAGAAACTGGAGGTCAGCTGCTCTCCCATTTGAACAGCTTAAGGGCAAATTATCCTGGCTGATGTTAAATGAGAGGTTGTCGGCCCTAACACAAGATAAAATTAAATTTTTTCATCAGGTGTGGGATCCTTGGATTGGTTACCTCACTAATGATACCAGTGTGCGTGGGACTTAGTTATAATTTTCAGTTCTGTAGCTTGGAAATGCCGATCCGTTGTTCCCCCCCCCCCCTCCCCCTTCACTTCTTACTTTTCTCTATTTTTTCTCTTTCCTTTCTAATTCTTTCCTTTATATCTTATTTTCTTTCTTGGACTTCTCTGTCCTTATTGCCTTTGTATATTGTTATTAACATGACCGGATTCAGCCCATGCAGGGTTTGCTGGGCTTTGACGTCCTCTTTCCTGCCTTATGCGCATTGTGCGATCATTGTCGGTCAACGATCGACCCGAAGTTGAGGGAAAGAATTGTTTGTTGCTAGTCTATGTGATCTCTATTAGATTATGTATTCTATTTTTGTTTTTCTTTTACCAATGTTTTCATGATATTCCAACTAGGAGTTTTAGACGTCAGGGCCCTTGATATTGAAATCTCATTTGCTATTATGATTGTACAATGACTAGATACGCTTCTTGTCTGTTAATATCATTTCATCTTTTCTAATAAAAACATTGGAACATAACGTATAGATATCTCCGCTCCCGGACGAGAGCGGAGATGACGTCACCGACGGCTCAGCTGTTCCTCATGCATTATGTGGCAACTCACACCACTTAATCATAGGATCATCCTATGATTAAGTGGTGTGAGTTGCCACGTAACGCGTGAGGAACAGCTGAGCCGTCGGTGACGTCATCTCTGCTCTCAGCCGGGAGCGGAGATATCCATACGTTCTTCTGATGTTCTTGAATTGGAACTTTTAAATGTGAGTTTACTGCGTTTTAAATACAAGTTTGCTATTTCACACTATTGTGAGTGTTTCCTCCTTTATATGCACCCTATGAGAGCCATTGGTTTGAGGAAGGATGGATTACTGGTCAAACGCTGCTGTTTGGTGTGGAACTACAAGTGACCTGCACATGGAATAGGGAAGAGAAGCTGCGGCCATTGTGATCATAATTAAGGCTTATTGTAAGCCTCCTAGAGGTGAGAGGCTAGCACTACTGGTCACTTTGAGTGGAGCACGTTTTTTTTGGATTTGTTTTCCCTGAGCACTGCACTTTGGAAATTATCGTGTGGACATTAATTACCTTTGGGCTGCATGTTTGGGATTTTGCCCTGGATTTACATTGCACGCTTGCATGGGAGACTTTTTTCACCATTTTTAATTATGTTATGGACATTTATCGATCATTTCATTTACGCATTTATGCACTTTATTATATTGTTCTGATGCACTTGATCAGCACATATTTAATTTAGGCACTTTAATTTATCATTATTGCTGCACTTTATTCACATATATTGTGTGATCTATTTATTGCTTATTTAATGTTGATGTTATCACTATTATTGCACATTGCAAATTTATTGATCAATTAGTTATTTATTTATAATTTTATATTACTGGTAAGTGCCCCAACACCCCCCATCCTTCTCATTTTACTTCTTGCTATAATACATATCCTAATTAAAAAAAAAAAAAAAGCTTTCCTCAGTTTAGGCTGATATGTATGCTTTTACAAAAATATATATATATATATATATATATATATATATATATATATATATACAGTGAGGAAAATAAGTATTTGAACACCCTGCTATTTTGCAAGTTCTCCCACTTGGAAATCATGGAGGGGTCTGAAATTGTTATCGTAGGTGCATGTCCACTGTGAGAGACATAATCAAAAAAAAAATCCAGAAATCACAATGTATGATTTTTTTAACTATTTATTTGTAAGATACAGCTGCAAATAAGTATTTGAACACCTGAGAAAATCAATGTTAATATTTGGTACAGTAGCCTTTGTTTGCAATTACAGCGGTCAAACGTTTCTTGTAGTTTTTCACCAGGTTTGCACACACTGGAGGAGGGATTTTGGCCCACTCCTCCACACAGATCTTCTCTAGATCGTCAGGTTTCTGGGCTGTCGCTGAGAAACACGGAGTTTGAGCTCCCTCCAAAGATTCTCTATTGGGTTTAGGTCTGGAGACCTTGATATGCTTCTTACAGAGCCACTCCTTGGTTATCCTGGCTGTGTGCTTCGGGTCATTGTCATGTTGGAAGACCCAGCCTCGACCCATCTTCAAAGCTCTAACTGAGGGAAGGAGGTTGTTGCCCAAAATCTCGCAATACATGGCCCCGGTCATCCTCTCCTTAATACAGTGCAGTCGCCCTGTCCCATGTGCAGAAAAACACCCCCAAAGCATGATGCTACCACCCCCATGCTTCACAGTAGGGATGGTGTTCTTGGGATGGTACTCATCATTCTTCTTCCTCCAAACACAGTTAGTGGAATTATGACCAAAAAGTTCTATTTTGGTCTCATCTGACCACATGACTTTCTCCCATGACTCCTCTGGATCATCCAAATGGTCATTGGCAAACTTAAGACGGGCCTTGACATGTGCTGGTTTAAGCAGGGGAACCTTCCGTGCCATGCATGATTTCAAACCAATTACGTCTTAGTGCATTACCAACAGTAACCTTGGAAACGGTGGTCCCAGCTCTTTTCAGGTCATTGACCAGCTCCTCCCGTGTAGTCCTGGGCTGATTTGTCACCTTTCTTAGGATCATTGAGACCCCACGAGGTGAGATTTTGCATGGAGCCCCAGTCCGAGGGAGATTGACAGTCATGTTTAGCTTCTTCCATTTTCTAATGATTGCTCCAACAGTGGACCTTTTTTCACCAAGCTGCTTGGCAATTTCCCCGTAGCCCTTTCCAGCCTTGTGGAGGTGTACAATTTTGTCTCTAGTGTCTTTGGACAGCTCTTTGGACTTGGCCATGTTAGTAGTTGGATTCTTACTGATTGTATGGGGTGGACAGGTGTCTTCATGCAGCTAATGACCTCAAACAGGTGCATCTAATTTAGGATAATAAATGGAGTGGAGGTGGACATTTTAAAGGCAGACTAACAGGTCTTTGAGGGTCAGAATTCTAGCTGATAGACAGGTGTTCAAATACTTATTTGCAGCTGTATCATACAAATAAATAGTTAAAAAATCATAAATTGTGATTTCTGGATTTTTTTTTTTGATTATGTCTCTCACAGTGGACATGCACCTACGATGACAATTTCAGACCCCTCCATGATTTCCAAGTGGGAGAACTTGCAAAATAGCAGGGTGTTCAAATACTTATTTTCCTCACTGTATATATATATATATATATATATATATATAATGCTTTGGGGTTCTAAGTAATTTTCTAAAGGTTTGATCTAAAAAACAAACATGTTATACTTCCGCTGTGCAGCTCGTTTTGCACAGAGTGGCCCCGATCCTTGTCTTCTGGGGTCCCTCGGCGGCTGTCTCGGCCCCTCCCCGCATCAGCTAACCCCCCTGGGAAGCGCTTCCCCAAGGGGGTTACCTTGCAGGCACGCTCCCGAGTTCTGTATTCGGCGTCCATGGCCACCAACTACTACTGTCGTCATTGGAGTTGATTGACAGCAGTGCGAGCCAAAGGCTGCGCTGCTTTCAATCTATCCAATGAAGAGCCGAGAAGCCAGCGCGTTCTCGACGTATGATTTTGAGGGCTCAGGAAATTAAGTGGGGGCCTGTAAGCATCGGATGCTTTTTCACCTTAATGCATAAGATGCATTAAGGTGAAAAAACGGGAAGCTTTACAACCCTTTTAAGTAAATCAAACCAAATGATTCCATATTTCCATATTTAAAATAATTAGTATACTGGAAATTTGAAACAATTTTGGTACAAAAGTAACACCAAAATAAAGCAATGAAAGAACAATAATAGGAACAATTAGGGCTGCGTTTAAAAACCTTTATATGCGCATGCTTTTTACTATAAAATGTTTTTTTCAATGTTCAGTATTAAATTAACAGAAAAAAATCTATAATATAATCTTCAAGCAAGGCGTCTAATCAATACATATCCAATTTATTTTAATCACTAGCATTTAACTTCTATTTCTATTGAAGTTTAACCAAACAAAACAAATTTCAAGTCTTATAACAATTCTTATACTGCACATATATATAAATCTAAAATTGAACATTAAAGTTTGAGGCTGGATTCACACTAGTGCGGTGCGAATTTCAGCTCTCTTATCTCTGCTGAGAGATAAGAGAACTGTTCAGCAGATCATCTCCGTTTTTAGCTCTGTTTTAGCTGCGAATTTGGAGACCTGGGAGAGGGGAGGGGGGAATTGTATTGAGGTGAATGAGAGAAATCCTGAAGAGAAATGAACACATCTGCGAATTAGATGCGTGCCCATAGAAGATAATGGGCCTGAATTCGCACCTGAGCCGCACCACAATGCCTAGAAAACGCACACATTTTTCCGGCAATGCGCAGTGCGAATGCATCGCACATATGTGAACCATCCTCATTAAAATCACTGTATTTTATAATGTTATGCGAATTGGATGCCGTTTAAGCCGCAACCAATTCGCATAGGTATGAACCTGGCCTATTGGTCCTATGGTGAGGATGGGCACTGCAAAGTAATACATTGTTCCATAAATATGCTTGTAATACAAAGCACTCATATATCAAAGCTAATTTCCCCATAACAAATAATGGAAACTCAGATGAATTGTTCCACAACCTTTTATTTATAAATCCTTCAGTCTGTGGGCCGTATAAAAAGATTATAGCAAAGTGACTTTGAGGCAACTTTAGGGAATGGCTGGGTAACTGATTTAGGGTTCATACACACTGCGGCTCAAAAGAAAAACTGCTTTTACAGGCATTTGAGCTTTTATTTCAGCTTGAAGAAGCTTGTGCTTTTTTTGTGCTCTTGTGCATGTTTTTATTGAGCTTCTTTAAGCTCCTTTGAGCTTTTTTGAGTATTAGCATATTTTTTTTCACAAACCCTCAAAGTCTATGGGCACAAGTTGGATAGAAGTCGCCTTGAAGTAGTACAGGAAACTTTTCTAAAGTCGGACTTCAGTAGTGTTTATTAAGACAGCTCCAATTGACTAAAATGGGACGTGACCCTACTCGTATCCCAAGACCTCGCTCGTTTATTAAGGTAAAATATTAGGGCTGTTACTGATCAAAATTTTTCTGTTTGATTAATCGTTTTTTTTGTTAATCGATTAATTGACTAATTTCGATTAATTATAACGCACATACAGATCCAACTACTTTTAGCTGATCCTCTTTGCAGGCTGATTCCCAGTGCAGCGACCAACCACTGGAAAAATGGATAGCAGGATACAAAAAAACACACAAAGGCAGCGCTTGATGGGAATAGCATTAAAACCTTTATAGTCTTCAAGTAGGTAACCAAATAAATATTGCACTGGAGATAAAATCGATGTAGCTACATAAACTGTAAAAATGGTGCGAGTATAACCAAACGGTACCAAAAGCAGTCATAAAAACATGTAGCTAAGTATGATACTGGTATAAAAATGTGTACAACGATACCACTGCTGAATCCAGATGAGGAGAGGTTAACATCAGTCCGTCAGCATGTAGATGTCCCATGAAGGGAACTATCAGTGGATGGTTGTAGAATCCCAGGTTGATAGAGGGAAGTGTAACAGCCCTTGCGTGTGGCAGATAGTAAGGTCCCGCCGGCATGCAGATATGAAGGCACAGCAAAGGAGCCCTTCAGATGGACACGGCAAGCCCCGCCGGTGTCACTGACGTTACTGGATCTCCGACGGAACTCCCAGAAGCCTTTTGATCGATCAAAGAAAGATTTTGATCGATCAAAAAAATTAAAGATTAATCGATTAATTAAAAGTTAATTTGCACAGCCCTATAAAATATATTTAAAAAAATAAGCTTTCTTGTAAAACACTTGCAGACCAAGTTACTCACAATCCAAGGTTTTACGTACCTTGTAATAGCTCCCTTAGGTTAGATTTAGACGTGTGTTTAAATCTCCCTGGTCTCTGAAGCTTGATTTTCATACGGATAGTGCTCCAGAGGCTACTGACAGGCGGTGAAGAGGTGATGTAACGCCTCCTTACCACCTGTTTTAACTAAAAAAAAATTACAAACGCACCATACATTGCAGTTGCAGGGCTTTCGCAGCGCTTCTGTATTCACTTAAATGTGCAATGTTTGGCGGCGTTACTGCCCTCTGATTGTTGTAAGTTGGGGAAACTTCGCCACGAGCGTGAAGCAAGGCCTTGTGGCTGAAACATGTAAACACTCCCGTTTGCTGCCTATTGCAGTTTATAAGGTGGTCGTTGGCAGGTGTCAAAAATGTGTGGCTGAGATGCGTTTTCCCAGCCCACCAACCGCTCCCCCCAACCACAAGTCTAAACGAAGCCTTGGGCTTTATTCACACTGACTTCAGCCTGTGTAGAGCCGCCTACACACGACCGTTTTTCATGACGTGAAAAATTAAATTTTTTAAAATGGTAATTAAAACGATCGTATGTAGGCTCCAGAGCATTTTTCTCGACGTGAAAAATGGGCATTAAAATTTTTTCACGTTGTCGTTTTTCATGTCGTGAAAAACGGTCATGTGTAGGCTTTACTGAGACGGGAGCACTCGTTCTGGTAAAACTAGCGTTTGTAATGGAGATAGCACATTTGTGACTGAAAAGCGCAAATCGTCTCTCACCAAACTTTTACTAACACAAAATCAGCAAAAGCAGCCCAAAGGGTGGCGCCATCTGAATGGAACCTCCCCTTTATAATGCTGTCGTACGTGTTGTATGTCACCACGCTTTGCTCTAGCATTTTTTTTTCACGATCGTGTGTATGCAAGGCAGGCATGACAAGAATCACGTCGAAAAATACTTTTTTACCAGGACATTAAAAATGTTTGTGTGTGGTGTATCAACACAGGGGCAATGCCCACAAATTTGAGAAATTATGGGCAAAGTGGTTGGATGTGCCAGGTCTGGCCCCGGTAGACCTTGTGATGGATAGACTCTTGGGCATTAATGTGGGGTGAGATGGAGACGGTGCTACTTTGCGGGATGGTGATGTTGGATAAGGTTTGGGGGGAGGGGGCCCTACCTCCTGCATATAAATACTTAACGAGTACGGGATGTCTTAATCTATGTTGCTATTTTGTCCCCGCAATGTTAAGGGGACCTTGTATACTTTGTACCTCTGCAAACTAAATAAAACTTTGTTGGATTAAAAAAAATAAAAATGTTTGTGTGTACGTGGCTTTAGAACAGTGTGTTCAAAAACCTTTTGCAAAGCTTTCAACAAACTTTTTGAGCAGTTGAAGTCTTTAGGCCTCGTTTACACTTGCGTCCAGATCACTCTTCAAACAGCAAAAGACGGGCATTGAGGAGGCATTGTATCGCCTCTTCACCACCTGTTTTAACCCTCTAAATAATATTGGATATGTTGTAGCAGAAAGTAAAAAATATATATTTTTTTTATATTGTGGGCCTTTTTTTGTTTATGGCGCAAAAAAAAATAACCACAGAGATGATCAAATACCACCAAACGAAAGCTATATTTTTGGGGAAAAAAGGGCACATATTTCATGGCTGCGCATACATCAATTAAAAGTAATGCAGTGCGGTATTGCAAAGAATGGCCTGCTCATGAGGGGGATAAATCTTCTGAAGGTCAAGTGGTTTAGCGAACTCCAGATAACTCCACAAAATCAGAAATAGGCATATAGTGAAGAAAACACTGGCAGCACCAGTTCACCCTCGGCTCAATCCGCTCTCCACATAAACGTCTCGCTAACTTCCCATTCAGTGAAACAGAACTAAACAGCTGAAGTCAAATTTAATTGAATTCAACTTCTGTGTCTTATTGAATTGTTAAGCTGCCTGGGGAAGGTGCTAAGTCAGCAAGTGACCATACTGTCTTGGCAGACTGGATCTAAAGAGGTATGTCGATGCATAAAGTAGCATTTGAAATAGAACACATCAAAGGATTGATTGAATGGTCATATTAATTAGTGTATGCCCACCTTTACAATACTATCTTTGCATTTAGAAAATGTTTCCGACAGCTTATTCAGTGATATTTATTGTAGCACCCTCCGAGGTAGGTGCTAGAAGGGAGTATCAGTTTTGGTCTTTCTGCTTACCAGGAAGATTGTCAGGCAAACTTAAGCCTCATACACACAATCAAAATTTCTGCAGACAAAGCCTCTGACTTTTGTCCAAAGGGCGTTGGCAGTGAACTTGTACAAATGGCAAACAATTGTCGGCCAACAAACATGAAACTATGTGGTTTTTCAACTCTTTAGCACCACCCTTTGGGCAACTTCTGCTAATGTTGTGGTATGGTGAGCATTGCTTCCGAGCAAGCGTGTTTGTACTTTGGACTTCTGTGTGACAGACTTGTGTACACACAATCAGATAATCCAACAACACACATTTGTTGGCGGACAATTTTAAAGCATGCTAACCCACATTTGTTGGCGGAAAATCCGACAATAAAATCCGACAATAATTGTCCGATGGAGCTTACAAACGGTTGGATTATCCGACAACATCCTGTCATCACACAATTCCCGTTGGATTATCCGATCGTGTGTATGGACCTTTAGATTGCTCTCTGCCTACCAGGGAGCAGCATCTATTGGTAAGGTTTGCTTATTATGCTCAGGTGCAGCTCAACTTGTCTGAATGTCTCACACTGGTCCAATAGGGAGGCATATTGGCAGGGCTTTTTTTCTCAGAAAATAGGTGCAGGAACTCAACCACAACCCCCCCAAAAAAAACTCCTCCCAAGGGTGTGCTATGTGCAGAGTTCCAGTGTGCGCTTGGTACATAGTACAACATTTAGGCATGTGCTACATGCAGAGGTTGGGGCTATGCTATGTACATAGTGAAGAGTTCACAGGGGTTTGCTGCATACAGAGTGCAGAGTTTAGGCTTCTTCCAGAGCTCCCCCTTCACTTCACTCATATCCCCCACCAAAAGCTCCACCATCTTCCACATATCTTACTTATGTTGCTGTATTATGCTGAAGCAGTCAGCTCTAGTACCTCTCCGCACACTGTATTATTATATAGCCCCAAAAATTAGCGCAGCACTTTACAACATGGGGGCAGACAGTACAGTTAGAATACAATTTAATACAGAAGGGATCAGAGGGCCCTGTTCGTTAGAGCTTACAGTATAAGGCCCCGTACACACGAGAGGATTTATCCGTGGATCCGGTCCACCGGACCGTTTCCACGGATAAATCCTCTCGAGGATTTGCGAGGATTTTGATCCGATGGAGTGTACTCACCATCGGATTGAAATCCGCGGCGAAATCCCATCGCGATGACGTGTCGCGCCGTCGCCGCGATGATGACGCGGCGTCGTGCGCGACGCTGTCATATAAGGAATTCCACACATGCGTCGAATCATTACGACGCATGCGGGGGATTCATTCGGACGGATTGATCCGGTGAGTCTGTACAGACCAGCGGATCAATCCGTTGGGATGGATTCAAGCGGATAGATTTGAAAGCATGTCTTCAAATTTTTATCCGCTTGAAATCCATCCCAGGGGATAAAAATCCGCGGAAACAGATCCGCTGGATTGTACACACCAGGGGATCTATCCGCTGGAGCCGGTCCGCGTATCAATTCCAGCGGATGGATCCTCTCGTGTGTACGGGGCCTAAAAGGTAAGGTCAAGTGGAACAAATGGTAACAGCTGTCGGGGATGATCAGATGGAGAAAATTAAACTAAAGTTGCTAGGTGTGGGTAGGATAGTCTTCTCAGGGATTGTCTAAAAGCTATGAGAGTAGGAGATAGACGGACAGATTGGGGTAAGGATATAAAAGTGAATAATGATCAGCGCAACTTTCTAAAAACTTGCTGAAATCTATGTCTAAAATAATAAATGTGATTTAAAGGAATACAATAGAATAATACGTCCACAATTTTCAAATATTGATTATTTTAAACACTATGGCCCCGATTCACAAAGTAGATACGAAGGCGTATCTCCAGATACGCCGTCGTATCTCTGAGTTGAGCCGTCGTATCTATGCGCCTGATTCTTAGAATCAGTTACGCATAGATTTCTATTAGATCCGACCGGCGTAAGTCTCTTACGCTGTCGGATCGTACTTGCATATTTACGCTGGCCGCTAGGGGCGTGTACGCTGATTTACGCCTAGAAATATGTAAATCGGCTAGATACGCAAATTCACGAACGTACGCCCTGCCGACGCAGTACAGATACGCCGTTTACGTTAGGCTTTTCCCGTCGTAAAGTTACCCCTGCTATATGGTGGCGTACATGCGGCATACCAATGTTAAGTATGGACGTCGTTCCCGCGTCGAAATTTGAATATTTTACGTCGTTTGCGTAAGTCGTCTGTGAATGGGGCTGGACGTAATTTACGTTCACGTCAAAACAATACGTCCTTGCGGCGTATTTGGAGCAATGCACACTGGGATATGTCCACGGACGGCGCATGCGCCGTTCGTGAAAAACATCAATCACGTCGGGTCATGGTTATTTTACATAACACACGCCCCCTATTCCGCATTTAATTTAGGCAAGCTTACCCGGCCTATTTACGCTACGCCGCCGCAACTTACGGAGCAAGTGCTTTGAGAATACAGCACTTACCCGTCTAAGTTGCGGAGGCGTAACGTAAATCGGATACGTTGCGCCCGCGCAAAGATACGCCGATCTACGAGAATCTGGCCCTATAAAAACAATCTTCAAAATGTGTCAAATCTTCTGTGTAGTGTATCAACCAATTCTTCTGTGGTAAATCTTTGTGATAATCACAAGGACTTAGTGCTCACAGAGCGCTTACCTCAAAGAGGGATATAATCAGCCTTCTCAATGTTGTAGAGTCAAGGCAGAAAACAAGCTCCTAATCTAAAGGGGTTTCTAATTCCCTGTAATGGAGAAGTAGGTCAAGAATCTTCAAAGGTGGCGATGGCTTTCTAGACTTTCGATTGTGTATGGATCTCCTCTGCTGCCACTTGCACCTGGAAGAAACAGTAGAGGAACCATTTTTAACATTCACATGAGGGTGCAGTAAGCTTGTGCGACCATGTGCTTTCACAAGATGGCGGACGGCACTGAGCTTGATTGCAGATCAGGTACACACATATACACAGCAGGCTGTAGGAATTCTGTACATCTTTTGACTATTCTGACTCTGATTGTTATGAAGCGATCATCCCTTGTGAGACCTCTATGCCTGGCCTGTATAAGCAGATATAATCACTGAGGACAATCCTCTTGAGATAGCTTGAACTCACCAAGTACAGATTCTATTCGCAGAGGTGCTTTTATTTCGGACATCAGGTTAAAACAGATGACAGGATACAACAGATGAATAGGTTATGGTACTTATGCGGTCAAAAGATTATATTGTCTGTAGCTTACTATGCAGAATACATGTGCCCATGTTACATGTGGCCTGTTAGCTGTCTCCATTACACAGCAAGTACAAAACTCATGAAGAAGGGTGGCGCATTACATAGAAAGGAAGTGTGTCATAAATCGGACAAAGAAACATGGAAAATAGGTGCATTACCACAAAAGGTCACTAGATGGCTGCATGTGAACTAAACATAACGTCCATAGAAAATGGTTCAGAGAAACAGTCTATATAACAATTCTATGCCCCATTGGGGCAGCACAGTACAGTCACAGGGACAAAGGCATGGAGTTTATTGAGGAGGGGGGGCTGGTCAACCGTATCAAAGGCAGCAGAGAGGTCCAGGAGTAGGAGTACAGAATGGTGTCTATTGGTTTTGGCTGTTAGATATTTTGTTAGTTTTAGGAGAGCAGTTTCTTTGGAGTGTTGAGGCCAAAATCCAGACTGAAAAGGATCAAGAAGGCTATTGTCAGCAAGGTGGTCGCTCAGTCGGTTGTACACCAGACATTTAAGGAGTTTGGATAAAAAGGGGAACAAGGAGATGGGATGTAGGTTGGCAGGATTGGATGGGTCCAGTGAGGGCTTTTTAAATATGGGGCTGACAAGTGCATGTTTTAGAGAGTTGGGGAAGATGCCAGAAGAGAGGGAGAGATTGAACATATGGGTCAGAGAGTGTAAAATAGAGTCAGAGGGTGAATGTAGCATTTGTGAGGGAACAGGATCCAGGGGGCAGGTGGTAACTGTAGGTGACGTCTCCTCTCTGACTTGCAGGGAGAGCATCTAGTGGGGTTGTCGGCATCCGCAATGCACCCCGGGCACCTGCATCTCCCTTGTTCCCATCCTGCACTCAGTAAAAGCTGCTGAGGAGATCAGATCGGTGGGAGCCATTGGGAGACAAGCTATCGCTGGTAAACACAGAAGCCCTGCATATTGGACAGTGGGAGGGGACCTGGCAAGTGAGGGCACAGGCGTTGTTACAGTCCTGGCTATTGGCAAAGGAAAGTGCCTGAATGCATGCTGGGACACTGTATAAAAGCCAAGGGAAAACGTGCTCTGGGTCTTTCAGCTGAATAGTGGGGTCGTGTAGGAAGGGGGAGGCTTCCCCTCCTCTGTAGAAGTTATGCAGCCTTGGGTAGTCGACTTAAGGGCCTGAAGTCAGAGAGGAGCTGAACCCAGAGGTCCTGCAGAGCTGACTGAAAGGGGGATACAGCAAGGATCTGATTCTGCCTACAGTGAGTACAGATCAGTGTATTTGGGCCTGTCCTGTGAGGGCCACCACTTTAGCTAGAAGAGTCAGTAGATGGGTGTCGGTCAAGGGGATGCTAGAGAGTGTCCTGAAGATAAAGTAGAGGCATTAAGTCTATTGCTAGAAAGAGCAAGAAGACTTAATTATTCCACAAATTCCCTTCTCCCATTCATGTTCCACAATAAATATTAAAAACAAATACCCTGGACTGTTTATTGAGTAACAAGAAAGCAGGAGTAAGGAGGCATAAGTGAAAACATCTAGCAACTGGCTGCAGGTAATCAGAGGGAGGACTAAGAAGTCAACGCACAGCAAGACCTATGGGGACAGTGTTACATTATTATGATAGCTTCTTAATAGTATTGTAGATAGTGTTTGCAAAAAAAACAATTTTATACCATAACTACAACAGTTTGTACTTCACATGCATCTATTTAACCATAAGCTGCATTTGGAAGTGAGAGAAAATACTGTATATACGCGAGTATAAGCCGACCCGAATATAAGCCGAGGCACCTAATTTTACCACAAAAAAATGGGAAAATTTATTGACTCGAGTATAAGCCTAGGGTGTCCATCTGCATGCCTCACTGTGCCCATGACTAGACTTACGTTTAACATGGGAGTATATAGAAGGGGTGCCCGGCTTTGAAAAATCGGTGCTCCCCGCCTGTAGGTCCCCCAGACAGCAAACTTTGCACACTTGTAGAGGAGAACTGGGGCTACATGTGTGCCAAGTTTTGGGCCCAGGCCAGTACCGGTTCCCCAAAGATACTGAAGAAATTACCGTTTAACATGGAAGTCTATGAAAGGAGTGCCAGACTTTGAAATATCGGTGCTCCCCGGCCGTAGGTCCCCCGGACAACAAAAAAAATGTGCCGAAAAACTCTGCTTATACTCGAGTATATACGGCACATTGTGAACAGTCTAAAAACTATATATCTGGAAACCTGAATGTTTTCACCAAAGCAGGGAATGCTAAGATGGTAGGAATAAGGTCCACATAGAACGCTCAGCAATGGTTATTTTACTACAAGAAAAATATACTTTGAATACTCATTTTTGAAAACTGAACACTTGAAGAAATCGTAAAGGAAAAGGTTTCCAGCAAAGCAAGAGAATTGACTATTAGCAGACAAGGAAGTGGATGCAGATTTGTCACCTAATTATGCTTAGATTTTAAGCACAACTAAGACCGATACACACAGCAAGGAGGCTGAATTATTTTTGGTTTAGTTCAGAGCAGACCTGATTTGTCACACTTAAGCTGGAAAGTGAAAATGTGTTACTCATTTGTACATGGCTTACAGATCCGCCCAGCACATGATATTTTTAGGCATGTGTAGGTTCACGTTGTAATTGCACTATTTGGAACTTGTTCCAGAATACTGACAATACACAATAAACTATTAACCAAAGCAATCTACCACCCTTACCATTTCCCCACAAATGCCAGCAAATAATGGACTGAAATTGTGATGGAAGGGAGATTTTCAATAGATTTCCACCCCAATTTAATTTAGACAATCAACAATGGATTGCTGTGGTATATACTGTGGGACACCTGATGCCGCATACACACCATCACTTTATGTGATGAAAAAAAACGACATTTTCTGTGAAGTAAAAAACAATGTTTTTGAAACTTAAATTTTCAAAGACGAAGTTGCCTACACACCATCGTTTTTCTCACAATATTCTAGCAAAGCGAGGTTATGTTCACCACGTTTTTCCATTGAAGCTCGCTTCATAACTAGCTTCTGGGCATGCGCGGGTGTAAGAACGTTGTTTTAAACAAAGTTTTTTGCTACACACGGTCAATTTCTGTGAAGTAAAAAATGACGTTTGAAAAACGACACATAAAATTGAAGCATGCTTCAATTTTTTTTTGTCGTTTTTCACAAGACATAAAACTACATTTTCCCCCACACACGGTCATTTAAAGTGACGTTTTTAAAAACGTAATTTTTTTTCATCACATAAAGTGATGGTGTGTACGCGGTATTAGGAACAATATGAAATCTATAGGTTTGTATATTGACAGATGTTTGGCTACAGGGCTTTCCTGTTACAGCCTATGGCTCTGCACCGCCAATGTGCAACCTGACAGTTATAAGAGAAGTACAGTATAGGGGTCACCAATGCAGGATTTCATCTGGAAAAAAATGCTAGCTGCCTGGCTGTACCTTGATTTTGAATTTGCAACAGAGGCTTGGATAATGCACCACTTATTCATTTGCTGGTAAATTAAGTGTAATTAAAGTGTTACTAAACCCATAACAGTAAAACCAGTCTGTATATGCAGTAAAGCATGCTTGTTGCACTCACAGTGGAACCTAAGGGGTTAATCCTCTGCATTGTGTAAAAAGGCTGTCGGATCCCGCCCTCTCTGATCCTCCCCTTCTTCCACTGTCCTCAAGCTATCTGCTGATAGTACTGAGCCTTGGGGGCACTCTGCACATGCTTAGTTTGATGTGCATTGCTAGAGAGTTATTTTTTTTTCTTGGGAGTGTGCATTTGATCAGCACAGGGCCAATCAGCACTGTCCAGACAGAGGGTCAGGGGTCCTGCAGACTTATGACAATCAAAGGGGAATGGAAACTCGTCCTAAAAGCTTTAACCAGACACTGATAGAAGTCACATGACTGCTATATACTGCTGCTAAGTAAAGGTATTTAGCAGTTTGAATTTACTAAAATAATTGCATTTCCATGTTCTGTGTACTGTGCGAGACCAGATAAAGGGAATGCAGGGTCCTGGGTTTGGTAACACTTTAAATGTTGAAGTTCATCTAGTTAAATAAATAGAAAATATAAATAATAAATATTAATTCATTAGAATTATAATTGCTTGTAAAAATTTAAATATATAATAATGAATTATAATAATACTCATGGTTTTATTATAGGAGATTATATAGCAAATATCCAGTGATTGTGCAGTGAACAGCATTATAAATTGGTCTCTGTGTGTGTCTCTCTCTCTATAGATAGATAGATAGATAGATAGATAGATAGATAGATAGATAGATAGATAGATAGATAGATAGATAGATAGATAGATAGATAGATAGATAGATAGATAGATAGATAGATAGATAGATAGATAGATAGATAGATAGATAGATAGATAGATACTGTAGATAGATACTGTAGATAGATAGATAGATAGATAGATAGATAGATAGATAGATAGATAGATACTGTAGATAGATAGATAGATACTGTAGATAGATAGATAGATAGATAGATACTGTAGATAGATAGATAGATAGATACTGTAGATAGATAGATAGATAGATAGATAGATAGATAGATAGATAGATACTGTAGATAGATAGATAGATAGATACTGTAGATAGATAGATAGATAGATAGATAGATACTGTAGATAGATAGATAGATAGATAGATAGATACTGTAGATAGATAGATAGATAGATAGATAGATAGATAGATAGATAGATAGATAGATAGATAGATAGATAGATACTGTAGATAGATAGATAGATAGATAGATACTGTAGATAGATAGATAGATAGATAGATAGATAGATAGATAGATAGATAGATAGATAGATAGATAGATAGATAGATAGATACTGTAGATAGATAGATAGATAGATAGATAGATAGATAGATAGATAGATAGATAGATAGATAGATAGATAGATAGATAGATAGATAGATAGATAGATAGATAGATAGATAGATAGATACTGTAGATAGATACTGTAGATAGATAGATAGATAGATAGATAGATAGATAGATAGATAGATAGATAGATACTGTAGATAGATAGATAGATACTGTAGATAGATAGATAGATAGATAGATACTGTAGATAGATAGATAGATAGATAGATACTGTAGATAGATAGATAGATAGATAGATAGATAGATAGATAGATAGATACTGTAGATAGATAGATAGATAGATACTGTAGATAGATAGATAGATAGATAGATAGATACTGTAGATAGATAGATAGATAGATAGATAGATACTGTAGATAGATAGATAGATAGATAGATAGATAGATAGATAGATAGATAGATAGATAGATAGATAGATACTGTAGATAGATAGATAGATAGATAGATACTGTAGATAGATAGATAGATAGATAGATAGATAGATAGATAGATAGATAGATAGATAGATAGATAGATAGATAGATACTGTAGATAGATAGATAGATAGATAGATAGATAGATAGATAGATAGATAGATAGATAGATAGATAGATAGATAGATAGATAGATACTGTAGATAGATAGATAGATAGATACTGTAGATAGATAGATAGATAGATAGATACTGTAGATATATATTTAATATCTATCTATCTATCTATTGCATATTTTTGTGCACGTATCTGTACAGTATAAAGACATAGTGATCTATAAAACCCAATTAGCACGTATTTTATCAGTCTGGATGAACGCTGCTTAAGTTCCATGAATAGAAAATACAGGACCTAATTACTCTATACACAAATTGTCAAATCGAGCAAAGTATTTAATTCCATAAACTAGTGCATTGACAGAAAACAAGAAGTCACTCCTCTGATGATTTTTACTTGTGCTCCTGTCTATGGAGAGTTTGCCTGATATGCACTGAACATCAGATATGCAGCCATGAGTGAAAGATATTGTTCCAAAGATACAAATCCCTTGTGTAACGGTATAGTCTGTAGCCTCTGAAGCGAGGACATATCTACAGCAGCAGTCACACGGATCCACTCTTTCCAGTAATGCTCACTAAAGTCTTAGAGCCAAAGTGACTATTAGCTATAGCGGTTCATCTGCTGCTTACTGGCTGGTGCGCTGTCACTTTATAGAGGTTTGCATTCTTCTGGAAAGAGAATTTAGAAGACTCCCAAAACGGTTTTCTTTAGACTCTTCCCTGAAAAAAAAATGTCAATATCAATTTCATTTCTCCAGTCGTGTGAAAAGCGTTTGCACCTGATTGGGTTTTCAAAGTCAACAGGAATGAGTTTTCTACATAATTGGATGATTGACGCTAATATTCAAACAATTTTGTTCCATGAAGATTCTCTATTTCTTTAGTAAATCAGCCTTATTGTTTTCGAATTCCCATTTTGATACGAAGAAGAGAAAGCACACGTGCTATTCACACAATAGTTAAAACTATCTTAAAATGGTGCTGTTGTCATTTAAAGTGCATGTCCAGCAAAAACATACCGGTATTTCTTTTTTGTAGAGTAGAGAAGGATTTTTCAGCCATCTACTGGAAAGATTTCCCTCACTTCCTGTTTCAGTGACAATGGTTTCTTCACACAGCAATCTGCAAAAACAATAAAGACAAAAACAAAATCTGACAGGGGTTTCCCTCATCTTCTTCTAGAAAAAAAGCATTTTGATTTCTGACTGTATTGCCTTTGACTTTCTGTCTTTAGAAGCCATTGTTGCTGGAGCAAGTGTGGAAAAATCTCTGTAAGGGCTTGTTTGCATTAGTCTCTGAAGCGTGATTGGCAGAGGATTGCTTTTCAGAGGGTATTTAACAGGCAGTTAGGGGGCATTATGTCACCTCCTCATCACCTCTTTTAACACCTAAAAGCCCACACCACTGCAACACAATCATGTGCATTACATTCAAATAGTACAAACTAGGTCTAACAGAGCCCCAGACAGCGGTAAAATCTGAAAGAGGTTCTAAATCTTCCTCAATCCAAAAAGCAGTTTTGGCTGGTGGTCTATCCTACAGAATTGGCTACACTCTGCAAACCCTTAAGACCATATTTCTGGTTGCTACGACCTCTGTGAAAAAGGGTGTCAGAACTGCAGGCTTTGTACTCAAAGAGCCTGACTTAACATTCTACCCGAACAGAATAATCCTAAAACGCTAGACTGCTTTTATCCATGGGGTGTCTTTCTCCTTCCAATTTAACTAGAAAGTTAATTTGCTGTCTTTCTTGGTTGAGTGAGAGAACCACATCCCCTGGATGTTGAGCTAACCCCCAGTGACCTGCATGGCAGTTGCCTTTTCATTCAGGAAAGCTGAAATATGTACCTGGTTCCAGCATGGCTTAAGGCAGGGTCAGCATTCTAGATTGTTAAGAACATTAAAAGAGCCTACTCTTCAAGGCCTTCCTGTTTTGGAGGTCTTAAGAGCACATTTAACTAGGGCAGTGCCAGCTCTGTGGACAGCTCAGCGCTGAGTGTCTCCTGAGGTTATTTGCAAGTCAGCAATATGGTCCTCCCAGGACACCTTCATTACACTTTAATAGGTGAACCCAGCTCGCGACAGTAACATTTGGAAAATTCAATGTGCATACCTGCCCTACTGATGATTACAACATTTTTCTTGCACATGTGGAATAGACTCCCTCAAGAGGTGGTTCTGGCCAGCTCAGTAGATTGCTTTAAAAAAAGGCCAGGATTCTTTCCAAAATGTAAATAATATAACTGGGTACTAACATTTATAGGTAAAGTTGATTCGGGGAAAATCTGATTTGCCTCTAGGGGGATCAGGAAGGATTTATTTACCCCGCTTTGCTGGGTTTTTTGCCTTCCTCTGGATCAACTGTGGGTATAGAATTGTGTATATGGCATTGTATGATTTTTTTCGATGGAACTAGATGGATTTTTGCCTTTTTTCAACCTTCTTAACTATGTTTACTTGGGATCCAACTTCTGAGACCCCAAGTCACAGGACATGTGTAATAAAAAAAAATTCTATGAGGGCCATTTCTACTGACACGACAGAAGCCACTGTGACTTCCGAAAATATTCCTGCACTACTTTAGTTTGACTATTGAGACGACTTTAGTCCAGAGGGTGTAAAGTTAGATCAAAGACACACAAAAAGTTGCATCAAAGTCGTGTTTCTAACTTGGTCCTAATCTGGAAAATGGTGCCCAGCCACTCATAGGATGATAATAAAAGATGAGAATTGGCTAAATTTCGATTCTGAATGAATGGCTTGTATAGCGCTACTCATGCGAACTGAATCGCCTCTGGGCGCTTTTTCCAGCCAGTGTCTTCTTGGCTGGTTCGGTCATTTTACCCCGTAGGATCGTGAAACGCTTGGGACACACATTCTCCAGCCATAGAAGAACACAACCCCTCCCCAATGCATTTCGCTCATGTGGGGCTTAATCATAGAGGCTCTATGAATAAAGTGGTTGTAAAGGCTGATGGTTTTTACCTTTTATGTTTTCTCTGCATTTAGGTTAAAAAAAATCTTCTCTCTGCCTCTCCCCCCTCCTATGATGATCCAGCGATGTGCACAAGACCAGCGTCCTTTTTGACTCTCCCTCGTAAAGACGCCTACTAAAATTAAAATTTACCTTCACTTTTAAACTGGATTGGTTAAAAACAGCCTGAAAATCACAACACATCTTTCAAACATTTGACTTCTTTCCAGTTTACATAAAAAAACAAGGCATAAAAATAACTATATGACACAAGCATAGAATCAACATATCTTTAAACTGTTGTACCCAAAGTGGAATTCTAGCCTGTTTGGATTGTTTTTAATAGAGTGGGCAAGGTTTGGAAGGTTTTATTGCTGCACAAGATGCTTTAGTGTGAATGTACAACTTGATGTCCCCGTCATAAAGAGAGAAAAAAGTTCCCCTTCTGTTTAAAGGAGATGCATATACATAAGCTTGAAGCAGTGTGCTCATCTGACCCACAGATTGGGGTGGGTATAGTCATTTGGGGTTAAAAGAACAGATTTTATAATAAGCCCCTTTGGAACAATTAGTGGCATTTGATCCAGGACTATACACCACTGTTTAAGTCACATAACTGAATCACATCTGCCGTTAGTTTGAAATCAAGTAGACTAGGTTACAGGTAGCAAATTACAATGATCTGTTTGGTGGGAGGTCAGCTGTCAGAGAATATGTACATGTACTCCAGGACTGGAGTTGGCAGGTTAAACCACTCCCATAGGCCCTGTTTACATGACTTCTGTGTGCATTGCAGGTCATTCTGCCAACACAGGGGTGTGCAAGTGTTGCATGCATCCCTGTGTCAGCAGTCCCATAGATGTCTGTTGGGAGACGTGGCTGCACAGACACAGCTGCTGTGACATCCAGACGTGTGCGTATCCCTGAATTCACCCTGAATGCTTTCCAGGCTGTGCACCCTCACCAGTATGGACGTCACATTGGGACACAGACGCTGTGTCCATGCAGCCAAGTCTCTCCCAATAAACATCTATGGGACTGCCGTCACAGGGATGCAACCAACACTTGTCCATCTCTGTGCTGGCAGTACATGGCCCTGCACAGCACAAAAAAGGAATCAGCTGTGTGAAAGTATTTTACCTGTGTATTTAGCTGTTTAAAATGTACATTTCCTCTAGGCAGATATAAAATGCCTAACCTAATCGGACCCTGTATCCATTAATAAGCATGAAATGTATTTTATTCAAGTAGTACACTGTATAAGCGCCTGAATTTAACTTGATATCAGCCTCTTGCAATCTACTGCTCAGCAGAGCTCAGACTAATAGCTAGATTCAGATAGCTTTACGCCAGTGTATCAGTAGATACGTCGTCGTAACTCTGAATCTACGCCGTCCTAAATTTAAGCGTATTCTGGAAACCAGATACGCTTAAATTAGGCTAAGATACGAGCGGCGTAAGTCTGCTACGCCGTCGTATCTTAGGGTGCATATTTACGCTGGCCGCTAGGTGGCGCATCCGTTGAGTTCGGCGTAGAATATATAAATTACTAGATACGCCGATTCAGAAACGTACGTGCGCCCGGCGCATTTTTTTACGTTGTTTACGTACGGCTTTTTCCGGCGTAAAGTTAGTCTAACAAATAGCTGGCCTAGTCACTGTTAAGTATGGCCGTCGTTCCCGCGTCTAAATTTGAAAATTTTACATCGTTTGCGTAAGTTGTCCGTGGATGGGGCTAGACGTAATTTACGTTCACGTCTAAACCAATACGTCCTTGCGGCGTACTTTGGAGCAATGCACACTGGGATATGTCAATCACGTTGGGTCACAAGTAATTTACATAAAACACGCCCCCCTCATTCTCATTTGAATTAGGCGCGCTTACGCCGGCCCATTCACGCTACGCCGCCGTAACTTAGAAGGCAAGTGCTTTGTGAATACAGCACTTGCCTCTCTGACTTACGGCGGCGTAGCGTAAATACGATACGCTACGCCACCTCAAAGATGCACACATCTACCTGAATCTAGCTAGGAGAGGAGAAGCAGCAGATTGAGCCAATCATGTCTTCTGCAAGACTTGATGGCTAACAAGGAATAAGGTGGTAGGAGGAGAGAGCAGAGTGACAGATGATTACTTCAATCTTCTGCTTCCTCTTTCACTATGCGGTCACGGGCTGGAAGTGTCAAAACTTTAATTGTTACCTAACTGCAATAGGGAATAATCAGGTCTCCTGCTCTGCCAGACAGGACCCTGCTGTGTGCTAGAGCTGTATAAATCTCTGAGCTAAATGGACAAAAGTAGAAATCCTTTGTTGGATTAAACAGCTTCCAGAAATGTATTCCATCTGTGTATTTAGCTGTTTGCAATTACTGACAAGTCCCATATCTTTTAAACAGATCATTCGGAGACTGGCTCATTTTTGAACAGTGAGTGCCTAAGTCCTGCCAGGGCTGTGGGGCAGGATTTGCTGAAAGGCCAAATGGGCTCTGGCATGGAGAGGCAGAAAAATAGGGGGTGGCACAGTATCACATTCCTTTCTTATGTACAGGAAGTGATTAGAGCAAGTCATTACATGATGAAAATTTGATTTCACACTATATAGTAATCCTTATACAAGAATTAAAGCTGGACATTTTTTGAAATGACCTGGAACAGAATTTACAGCAAACAGCATTATTCTAGTTTGGAACGATTATGTTAATGCCATTTTCTTCTGGAATAGAAAACCCTTTTCATCCAATTGTCTGTTAATATGGCCAGAACACTTCTATCTTTTATCTTTACTTTTAAAACATACATAAAGGGTTTAGTAGTTTGACTTATCAATTAGTGAAATGGTTTTATGAGTTTTTGTAAGTACTGTACTAGGAGATGATACCGGTAATCTGTAAACTCCATAATATTTCTTTAATGTCTTGTTGCTCATAGTAAATTGTACGAATGCCTTTCCGAGAAATGTCATGAACTGTTTCATGTTTTATGCACTTGTCAACTGTTAATGATTTTAAATGTAATTTTACAGTTTTAAAGAGGCATTTTGCTTTAAGTTTTCATGTGATTATTTTTTTCGCAATTAAATCCAAGTGACCCATCTCGGCTAAATCCCTACAATTACATTTTGGTAAGGATAATTGTACATTTAAAAGCTGCATTTGAGATAAACATTTGATGTTGTGCCCAAAGATGAGTGAATTCATTCTGCAAATTTCATATTCAGCCTGGAGCAGATCAAATTGTTCCAGGCATGGGTTTACGACCATTTGAGTTCCCTTTTTGTCAGTTTGCATCAGGCGGATACTGGGCTGGTGGATAGAGAGATGTTAGGTCTGTGGGCAAAGTAGCATTGGGTCGCGTTGACAAATGGTATATGTTGAGATGGTAACCCTGAGTGGAGATATTCCACCATTCAGACCTCAGTTGGAGTTTTACCTGCAATAAGTGGGCTATATATAGCTATTTATTCCTTGTTCAGGCCTACAATCACTATGCCAGAAGAAGCATGTAGCTTAACCTAATATATATATTGTGTGTGTGTGTGTGTTTGTTTGTGTGTGTGTGTGTATGTGTATGTGTGTGTGTGTATATATATATATATATATATATATATATATATATATATATATATATATATATATATATATATATTAGGGCTGTGCAAATTAACTTTTAATTAATCGATTAATCTTTAATCTTTTTGATCGATTAAAATTCTTTTGATTGGTACTCGCCTCTCCGCCGGCTTCTGGGCCTTCAGGGAGTTCTGTCGGAGATCCGGTGACGTCACGGACACCGGCGGGGCTTGCCGTGTCCATCTGAAGGGCTCCTTTGCTGTGCCTTCATATCTGCATTCCGGTCGGGACCTTACTATCTGCCACACGCAAGAGCTGTTACACTCCCCTCTATCACTTCCCTCTATCAACCTGGGATTCTACAACCATCCACTGGGAGTTGTGATAGTTCCCTTCATGGGACATCTACATGCCGACGGACTGATGTTAACCTCTCCTCATCTGGATTCAGCAGTGGAATCGTTGTACACATTTTTATACCATTATCATACTTAGCTACATGTTTTTATGACTGTTTTTGGTACAGTTTGGTATTACTCACACCATTTTTACAGTTTATGTAGCTACATCGATTTTATCTCCAAGGAGATCAGCTAAAAGTAGTTGGATCTGTATGTGCGTTATAATTAATCGAAATTAGTCGATTAATCGATTTAAAAAAAACGATTAATCAAACAGAAAATGTTTGATCAGTAACAGCCCTAATATATATATATATATATATATATATATATATATATATATATATATATATATATATATACACAGAAATGTTGGCTTACTGAAAAGTATGTCATTTGTACATTATAGTATGCTCTCAATACTTTGGCTCTCTTTGCATGAATTACTGCATCAATGTGGCATGGCATTTAGGCGACCAGCCTGTGGCACTGCTGAGGTGGTATGGAAGCCCAGGTTGATAGTGGGCTTCAGCTTGTCTGCATTGTTTATGACCACTGCACTTCAAACAGTCCTCCTCAAGCATATATTTTTTTGGTCAGGCAACCTCTTCCTGGCACCCCTTCTTCCCTGATGGAGACACAATGATTCTTTGTAGGCCGTTTTGCACAGAGCAGCCTTGAAACTCTTCTTCTGGGGTGCCCTGCTGGTGCTCCAGGCCCCTCCTCTTTATCAGGTGCCCCCAAGGAATGTTGCTTTCCCTGGGGACACCCATGTGTCCATTGACACAGACAGCAGGATTCAGCCCCCCACCAGTGAGTCTAATGGGTGTCTTCCCTGCATCCCTTTAGCTGTGATTTCCTATTGAAAGTATTTCACCAAAAAATTTAATTTTGTTGCAGGGGATGCCGGGAATCAGTCTTGTATCTTAGTGTAGACTTCTGGGAAAATTGGTGAGCCAATCACACAAGCAGGAAATTATGTTTCTGGGGGGGGCATTCTGTTCACATTCTGTATGGCAGGTAGCCATATTGCATTTTCAGAAAATTACAGAGCTGCAGATTGAAACGGAAAAGGTAATTTTTAATAACATTCAATCACAGTGGTGGTTGTGATTACAATCTTTTTTGGAGGGGGGGGGGCGCAAACTGAAAAAAAAAAAAAAATTGCAGCCACTGTGCCCACCAAGCGCCGCCACTGTGCCCACCAAGCGCCGCCACTGTGCCCATCGAATGCTGCCACTGTGCCCATCAAACGCAGCCACTGTGCCCATCAAATGCCACTTTGCGCATCAAATGCTGCCACTGTGCCCATCAAATTCTGTAACTGTGCCCATCCAACTGTGAAAGTTCGCCGTCTGCCTGCCACTTACCCCGTCTCGGTGGGGCAGTGGGTAACGGCGGTGAGCGGTGTCCTCCATGCTCCTCCATGTCTTCTCCTGTCCTCTCCTATAATGCATGAATCTATCCATTGGTCATAGAGGGGGTGGCTGGAGAGAGGGGGCAGCACCCATGCGCCCTTATGGACGCACCGCCTCTATTCAATCACAATATAACTTGTGTTGCAATTGTATACGTTTTATTATTTTTTCTATTTTTGCTATTTCGTTCCCCCATGAAACTTTAACTATGGGACAAATAGAGGAATGCACAAACCGAAAGCAGGCTCACCTGAAGATTGCACCTACCTCCTTAAAGGTACAGCAAAGCACCAGAATCCCAGTCATCTTTGCAGGACAGCTGAAGGTTTCCAGTGTGTGTCGGAACCAATTTAAAGAAAAACAACAATGGAAGAGGAGCATCACCACATTGCTGGATTTCTGAATCTACAGGCCATTTTTTTTTTCAACCAGTACTATAAACTGATAATGTAGTTTTTTTTTATTAATTTTTTGCCCAAATTGGAGTTGGGCTTTAATTCTAACAATATCTACCCTTATAAAAGGAGGTGATTACATGCTTTTCTGAACCACCCCTCTCCCCTTTAAATGGTTTCTAGTTTAAGGTATGTATTTACTTTGGTTGGCAAGAATATCAGTACTCCAGTGATTCTGCAAAGCACAGTTCTTTGGAGGAAGGCAAAAATATATATTAATTGACAATAATGGGATGGCCCGCAAGAACGAGGATGTCTTGTTTTCTTGACTATGAAACTGGGTACCATCCTGTCCTGGCCCCGGGACAAGCGGTGGGCACATGGGGTGGCTGCCTTAGGCAATGTGGTATCATGTGAGGTTTGGGGCACCACAAGGAGATTGGGGAGTTTTTATTTGGAAGGGGGAATTAGGGCAGCAGCAGGGGGTAAGTGTTGTTCTATGAGGGTAAATTTGAGGGGGTGCTAAGAGTGGTGATTTGGGGGGGATTTGCATTGGGAGGGGGGATCTGGGAAGAAGATTTGTGCTAGGAGAGGGGATTTGGGGGGAATTTGTGCTGGGAAGGGGATATTTGGAGTGGGGGAGAGAAGATGTGTACAAGGAGGAAAAATTTCAGGGGTAGAGGATTTGTGCTAGAAGGGGTGAATTTTTTATTTCTGGGGGGTGGGGGGGGGGCAAAGATTTGCACTGAGAGGGGGATTTCATCAGGGGGGGTGGATTTGTACTTGAAGGAGGGGGAATAAACTTGCAGATTAGTTCTGTGTTTTTGTGGGGGGATTTTTGATGACACATAATGCTCATACATATAGAGGGTGCAGTTTGGCATATTCGCCCTGGGCTTTAGATGACCTTGTCCCGGCACTGATTCAGTTAAGTTTGAATGGGATTCCCCCTTTATCTTTTCAGTGTTTGAAGTTTGCTGCTGTTCCAAAACCCCTGACACTAAGCTGCACTGCCTTGTTTGCTCTGTATGAATATGCAGGAATGATCACCATTGTGTCATCAAGATCAATCAGTGGTGCTCCAGATGAGCAGACAAGGATAGAGGTATTAAGAGCCACAAGAGAGATCCTTCTAAGACTAGTATTCAATTTTTTATATACGAAAAGTATGACACAAAGGGGGTAATCCACAAAAGGGATACGCCGGCGTATCTACTGATACGCCGTCGTATCCCTGTTTCTATCTATGGAACTGATCCACAGAATCAGTTTACCATAGATAGGCAGAAGATCCGACATGTGTAATTGAATTACACTGTCGGATCTTAAAGATGCAATTCTAGGCCGGCCGCTAGGTGGCGAGGCCATTGCGGCCGGCCTAGAATATGCAAATGAACACTTACGGCGATCCACGAACGTTCCGACGGGCCCGTCGCGCTAAATCTACATCGTTTACGTCGAGTTACGCCGCGTAAAAATAGGGCTGAGTCCTATTTGACTAAGCCCTATTAAGTATGGCCGTCGTTCCCGCTTCGAAATTTTAAACTCTACGTCGTTTGCGTAAGACGTTCGTGAATGGCGCTGGACGGCATTTACGTTAACGTCTAAGCAAATGACGTCGGAGCGACGTCAGTTAGCGCAATGCACGTCGGGTAAGTTACCCGACGGAGCATGCGCAGTACGTCCGGCGCGGAAGCGCGCCTAATTTAAATGGGACTCGCCCCATTAGATTCGGCACGCCTTGCGCCGGATGGATTTGAGTTACACCGCCGCAAATTTCCAGGTAAGTGTGTTGTGGATCGATACCTAACTTAGGAAATTTGCGGCAGTGTAACTTAAATCACTTAAGTTACGTTGCGCTGAGGGGCTGTGGATTTGGCCCTTAGTGTAGTAAGCATATACTTGCATTCATAAGGCTCCTAGATACCCATCCTAGGGTCAAGCAACCTATTTTAGCACATGTGGAGAATATGGCAGGTGTGGTCAGTTGTTGATAGTGTTTTAATCTGTTTTTATAATAAATACTAACCGTCCTGAATAATCCAGTGGGTCCACCTTTATTGGTTGCCTCTGCTAACCATACATTAGTTCCATTTTGGAGCCTCATCCCTTTTTACCCTTGTGTCATCAAGCTAGCTAAGTAATAGTGGAGACAAAAAGCGAGGTCTATTAGCAAACTTGGCCCTTCTCATAACATTTATGTTGTTGCTCTGTTTATACTTTCAACAAAATCAACCAAGAATCATCTAGATGAACTTGAATTTCAATAGGTATTTTAATTTAGAAATAATAGCAATGTAACTGTCTATAAAACATGTAACTGCCTGAAACTGGAGTATTTAGTTGATACAAATACACTGTTATATTACAGAAAATCACTTTCAAAACTTACATGATTCTTTTGATTTTGCCCAAAGGTCCATTTTTAACAAGCCTGTCATCAAATCTGATTTGCCATTGTAGAGGGTCACCCTTATTATTTGAGAGGTCTAGCTGCATATAGACCCTTTGTCAGTGTGCGAATGAGGTGCCTCCGGCTCTCTCTAGTTCCACACCTCTTCTCCCCTGGGCCAAATGGATTCTAACACATTATTTTCACATTGCATGATTTGAGGCTCGACAGACAGACCCCAATATCTTTAAATCACTCTTTCATTTGAAGATAAAAGTACATTTAGACATTTACAAATTATATCTGATGCTAGTTCTTGCAGAACTATATTTTGAAGAAAATTGGATCTTGGTAACTCTATATCAAAAAATAGAGAGAGCTCTAACGCTAGCATAACACACAAAATAACATTTTACAAATTGCATTCCAAATCATCACTTATGAATTAACAGATTTAACCAACACAGCCTAATGTGCAAGAAAGAGAGAGAAAGAAATGGAAATGTATGATCTCATTCAGCTTTAGTGAATGTGTTTAAATCAGCTATGTCTCTTGTCATTTTCTATATTTATATGAAGTAAGGCTGTGACAAAATAGTCAGGGTATGCAAACACTAGCTGTGGTACTTAGAATGTAGCCTTTTATACCATCAATAAAAACCTATGTAGCACTGGCAAGAAATACTATTGGGTCTAATCCATTAAAAAAAAAAAAAACACAAGGAATTAAGTTCGTTTATAAAAACCACTCAGATAATCGTATATTTGTACTGCAGTTTTTGGAACAAAACATGGTTGGTTGCTGCAGATATGTAATTTTCCTATTTCAAGACAATCATTAGTTCTCAGCACTGATTTTTGGACACAGGTTCCTTTTGGCACAGGACCATTCATTTTGAGTGCCAATGCTTTGGCCCAAGGTAAAACTTGGGCTGGGTGCTGGGTTAGTTTTTAGGGCTATATCGGTAGTAAACCACTGGGTGACTTTTTTTTCTGACCTGCAAGGTAAAGCCATAATGTGCTACTATGCATTGCATACTAGTACATTATGCGAAACATACCTGAAAAGGAAGCCTTCTAGTGATGCACTGTCATTGCTGGTGGCCGCTTCTATCTTCACCCGTCTTCCTTCCAGGTCAACGGACTCCGGCTGTGTGACTGGCCAGAGCTGCCACGATGTTGCTCCTGCACATGCACAGACGCAGTTTTCGGCACAGGATTCTGAAGGAATGGCCTGGGCAGCCGCTTTCCTCTGCTCTCCTCCGCAGGCATCACGGCAGCTTCCATAGAACCCACAAGAAAGAAAGAAAGGAAAGGAAAAGATAGGGTAGGAGAGGAGAAAGGATATGAGCCTATTCCTTAAACCAATAAACCCAGCGGGTCAGTGTACCTAATAGGGAGAGTTAAGACTTGTTTGTTGTTAAAAGTCTACTGTATGGGTCCCACCACCTCTATTGGTAGATACGAAAAAGAGTCTGTAGAGAGGATACCTGAGATGTTGCTAGACATACGCGCTCCAGATGACGTCAGATCGACGAAACCGGTAGAGCAGACGCTATTCTAAGCCACAGCACGTTTTATGTTAATGTTTGTTAACCTTTCTACTAAATGTGAGTACCCTGTTATATGTGAATAAAAGTTGTTTATCACTTCAAAAACGGTATCACGCTATTGGGCAATCTATTTGTCTCCTCTTCTGAGCGGTCAAGATTTTTAGATTCTGGGAAGATCCAGGGATTTTGTCAGTATATTATACTGTGAACGCCCGTTACCCCTGTAGGGGTTCAAGTATCTGGTGAGTGCGGGACCACAGGGAGTGAGCACGGTTTTTGCACAGAAGATTTAGATCAACGTTGATTCACGTGGAAGAAGCACACAGCACTTTATTTATTTTATTTTTATTTATTGCATGGAACTTTTTTGCATAAAGACTTTTTACTTACAGTATGAGTACTGTCTGTTGAAAGCACACAGCACCATATATATATTCATATATTTTTTGATTCACTCAATTTGTGCATGAAACAGAAATGGAATGAGGATTTTGTTTTAGCACTGGAACACATTTGAATTTTTTGTTTGTTATTTGGATTATCACTAAGCATTTTTTCGCTTTTGTTTTGTTCTGTTTTTATATTGTACCACCCACACACTATCATTAATTACTATTGACACCAGTTTACACTCTACACTTTAGGGTGGCGCCACCACCTGCTTTTCATATTATTTCATACGTCTATGAAAGAGCACCACCTGGTTTCAAAGCGTTTGTTATGCCAATCATTTTGTAGAATGAGGTCTAGTTTTTGTCTGAATAATAAAGTTTTGAGATCCCTTTTAATTTCAGATAAGGTGGGTGGTGTTGGAGAAATCCAGTGCTTGAAAATAATCCTCCGAGCTACGAGAAGACTTAAGAGTGTCCATTGGTAGTTTCCTTGGAGTGAAGATGTGAGTGAGACCCCGAAGGGATTCCACAGCTTGGGGTATCCAAACAGGAGGAGTAGGGGATCTTTTGGTATCTGACAATCAGTTACCCCCTGGATGAAAGTTTGAACTGTGTTTCCCTCCAGGATTAATTTGTTACCAATTATTGGGTAATTGCATATCCTTCTAGAATTTTTTCTACAATATCTTCTCCAGATATATCTTTTGTCCAGGATTTTTAATGATGTGTGGTGTAGCAATTTCGTGAAGCTTGAATTCAGTGATTTGTAAATATCCGAAATCGAAAAATGCTGTTCTAACAGGAATGGGTGAAACCTAATTTGTTTATTTGAACAGTTCTTATGTATAAAGTTCGAGGTTTGTGATACTTGAAAAAAGTGGTGTTTCGGGATATGGAATTCCTCGGCCAGAGAGTTTAATGGCTTAAGAGATCCAGTGTCTTCATCATATAGGGAGACTACAGTTATCAATCCCTTGTCTTTCTAATTTGAGAATGGTTCATACTGAAGGCCTTGAGGGAACATTGGGTTTCCTTGAATAATTAAGTATTTTGGGACAAATGGAGAAAGTCCTAGCTTTTTCCTAGTCTCTCTCCATGCTATTAGTGTCTTGGATCAATAGGTTTTGCTTGATATGGTTGGGAGTTGATCTTAATGAGCTATGTAGCAGTGCAGATAGGTTACAGGGTTGAACCATAGCTGATTCTAAATCACAGTTTGTGTACTTTGAGGCTTGGATAATCCAGTCTAACCCCACTCTAAGCAGACAAGATATTTTATAAACTCTGATGTTTGGAAAGTTTGACCCCCCCCCCACCTTCGCTACTTGGGAGATATAATTTACTCAGAGCTATTCTAGGTTTTTTGTTGCGCCATATGAAAGCGGTGCCCGCCTTATTGATTTTTTGAATATCTTTATGCTTCATAAGCAGAGGTATGGCTTGGAGGGGGTATAAGAGGTATGCAAAGCAAGCCATATTGAACAGGGAGAGCGATAATGGGAGCTCCATCCACGTTTCTAATTCGCCCACAATTTTAGAGATCAGAGGAGGATAGTTATAGAAGTAGAGAGAGGAAGGTTGCCTACCTATTTTTTTGCCAAGATAAGTGATATGTTTTCTGTTGATGGGGAGTACTTCGCTTTTTCTGAAATTTATTTTCAAGCCAGAACATAGGAACATAGGCGTAATGAGTCAAAAATCCATTGTATATTGGCTTAGTCCGTATCTTTTTAAAAGCTTTTCCAGAAGAGTGGAGACCTGTTATAGCTGTCAAGGGGTGGACTCCATATAAATGTCCATGGTTTGGGAATGGGATTTTTTAACCCGTTCATATGGTTAGATGTTCACAAACTGTTGGCCATATACTAAAGTAAGGAAGTTGAAGATAACCTTGCAGTTAGTTAGGTTTTAGGGGAGTAGGTTTAAAGTTTGAGAAAGACAGTTAAGTGTTAGGGTCAGATTAGCAATTAAAGGTTAATTTGCAGTGTCGGATTAGGGGTTTAATTGTAAGAATTAGAGTACATTTTAGATATGGGAATGTAGAGAGACTACATTTTTTAAATGATTCCCTTGCCTGCAATAGTTATTTAGCGATTTAATTACTGCATGCATTTATTTCATATTAATTTTTTCTTACAAAAAAGTATTTTATCTCTATGTAAAATGGTTCGATTTTCTGCTCTCCTGTAAATATTGCATTGAATCTCTTTATGTCAGTCAGAAGTTGGCAATATTTTAAGGAGTAACAACCTCTGCAATAAGAATGTGCATACATCATTTTTTAGAGTCTCCAGTTATGTTGTGTGTTTCCTGATAATATGTGGTTGCCTGTTGTAAAGTACTATAGAAAATGTTAAACATTGCTATTGGCTAATATTTTAAGTTAATAGGTGTAGTGGAGCCCTTTCTCATCTGTTTTGCAATTCATAGGGACAAACTCATAAAACAGCAAGTGTCATGTTCACTGCGTAATCAGCAAACTGTTTAATTGCATTTATAAAAGCATAATTGCTTTATTTTTTCACCCTCATACATTTTTTTCAAAGAAAAATGGTGTTTACTGAAATTTCACCTGATATTTTGGTTTCACTGAATTTCTTTTCAGTATTTTGGCAAGAGAAATATGAAATCCAGTGACAGAAGCTTAGCAAAGGATTCCCTAGTTTCACGCCAGGTTACTAGCCTGCAGTGTGTTTCCATTCTGTATAATAGACAGCTGTAGGCCATGGCTTGTGCTATTTGACTATCTATTGAGAGTATCTCTTATCACTTTGTGTACCTGTAACACCTTTACGCCCACCGTACGCAAATATGCGTCCTGGGCTTGAGCCCAGGTTCACACTGGGTACGATGTCCTTCGATTTGAGATGCGATTTCACATGTGAAATCGCATCTCAAATCGGCGGCATTTGCCGCCAATTGTCGGCAATGACACTGTCCTAATCGGTGCGACGCCGCATCTGCGGCGCTGCACCGATTTCAAAAAGTAGTTCCTGTACTACTTTTTGCGATTTCGGGCTGCAATTTACATAGACATCTGTGCAGAAACCTGCAAAGATGTCTCTTAAATCGCGGCCGAAATCGGGACTGCCGGCGGGAGTGAAATCGTGCGAGTTCAGCTGAACTCGCACGGCTTCACTCCCGCAGCCCAGTGTGAACCAGGGCTGAAGGGGTTATAACGGAGCGATGCCTACAGCCAGGGCCGCTGATAGGGCAGTACAACCCACCCTGTTGTACTGGGCCCGGCCCTATCAGCTCAGCAGAGGGGGGCTGGGAAGCTTTATAGTTCATTTCTGACTAAATAAATGAAAGCATTTTACTAACCCCCCCCGCCCCTAATTGCTTTCCAGGGTGTACTTGTATTATCTTATACCAGTAGATTTGTGATGTTTTTCTTTGTGGATTTTTATACATTAAACTTAATTTTTCCTTCCACATAGCCTGATGTAAGTGGACACAAGTCCACATGTCTATTTGGCCACCAATAGAGACATCACAAGTCCTCCCCGTCTGCTGTGTGTTGTATGCAGACTCAAACTGAACAGACCTGGATGTCAGAACACTGACATCTGTCTAGGGCCAGCGCTACCACTAGGACGCAGTCAGGACTGCTGGTTTCCCTAACTGGTCTTGCCTAGGGTGAAAAATAGCTCTGCATCTGTCCCATTTAGCTCCAGTTCAGTAGGGAATCCACTCACTGCTCCCTTGCTAAGTGGAGCAGCATTGTTTGAACGAGCCCTTATGGTAGTGGTGGGTTAAGTACATATGCAGCAACCGCAATGCTTTTTGCAGAGCAAAAATTATCCCTACTGTAACGACCCATCATCTTCCCTGATAAACATGATCCCTTCCAGTTACTGTTGGCATTTTTAAGTGGTTAAAACAGGTGGTGAGGAGGTGATACAATGCCTGTTCACCACCAGCCAAACTCTGTCTGAAGAGCGATCCAGGCTGCAGATCACTTTTCAGAGAGCAATGCTAGAATTAGCCCATAAAGATTTTAAATTATTGGAGTGCATGCTTCATGCTGATTTATTGGCATAATCAACGTGTCTTAAGGAAAAGCAGGAATGAGCTCAGGTGTGTTCAGATCCTAGTCTAATCAAATTTATAACAGCCTGGACAAAGATAAACATCACAGTTAAATATCACTTTTTTAGGGCGGGTGGGCAGGGTCAAAAGCGTGGTTGGGACCCCATCAAGAAGGCTGTACGGGGCAGCATGATTTCTAGCAGTGGTCCTACATGCAGCTGCAGGCATCACCCCGGTTCCGTTTTCAGAGCCAGCGGTTGGCTTTTTAGTGATAACAACCAATGCGGCTAAAAGCCACTGGTGTGTTAACCTAAAGGAGCTGTAGGTTAAAAAAAAATCAAAAATTAAGTAAACAAGAAAAAAAGAATAATAATTTAAAGCATCCCTATCCCTGCGTGCTCGCGCAACAAAGAAAATGCATATGTAACTCACGCCCACAACTTTAAACGGTGTTCAAATCACACATGTGGGGTATCGGCACGATCATCAGAGTGATAGCAATAATAAACTCTAACCTGGTGACTGTTAAAGTGTTTGTGAACCCAAAAGTATAAATCACTGCCAGCCCCTCTGTATAAGTCTTTTATCAAAGTCTGTATAAGTCTTTTATCAAAATGAGGCTTGTAAATACCTTTTTAGAGTGATATACCCCCTGTATATGATAAAGCCATACAATATACTAGCAATGTAGAAATGTAGAACCCTAGCATATGCTGTAACCTTTCCCACAAGCATACAACAAATAAGCAACAGAGTGGTAAATTTAGCAAGAAAATGTGGCTAAATTGCCTGGGTGTACCTATGATGGATAGGCTAAATCTAAGCCCCTGTTTGCAAATGGTAGCAATATGCAATGACTAAACCACATAACAGTCCTTATTGTTGATATGTGCTTGTCAGCTACATTGGGGCCCTGGTCTGATTGGCTTGCTTGACCAGAGTCAATCACCCCACTCACAAAGTAATGTGGTAGAAGTTGTAAATTATGCACTGTGAGATATGGTGCAAGAAATTGACTGGGTGATTGTGGAGCCAGGATAGAGAACCATGGAAGAGTCAGGCAGATTGGAAGGGGCTTTGGGCAGCTTAACTGGCTGGAGAGGATGAGAGTGCAACTTAACCTTGCTTAAAGTATGTCTTCTTTAACAAAATAACAATGAAGTGGGTCATTGACCCTCTAACCAGTTCCTTGGGTATAGTTAACAGATTGTGGCAGTGGAGAGAGTACGCTGATCTCACCGTGACAGCTTTATGGACAGGATTGGGCTGGTGCTATGTGTCCCCAGTGGCGACCTAATGAAACTCAGTGGCTGAAAAAGTGGATAGTGGGTCTCGCTGGATGCGGCACTTACTCCTTTGGACACCACTGTGCAAAGTGATGCACCACCAGCAGGTCTGGTATAACCTAGGATGTGTGTTGCATGGCCCAAAGGGGTGGGCGATGAATCACTCTGGTTACTGTTTAGGTCTCCCTTGGGTCCCCTATGACCATCACTGCACAGCAGCTGGTACAGTGTAGGATGTGTGCTGACTAGCCCAGAGTGTGGGTGGTGGATCACCCTGGATACAGTGTAGACCTCTCTTGAATATTCTGTGGTGATCCTTTAGATCAGATATTAATAAAAAGAGAAAAACAGACGCTCAGGGATCTCTCAAGAGACATCTGTGATTGTCATTTGATAGATTGGTCAAGGTCTCGACTAGTTTTGCGGTAAACCACTTCCTCAGGAGAGCCAATCTATAGAACACATAATACAGTAAGAACATATAAAAACAATAATTGAGAATTCAGAATAACTACAGCATGTAATACATAGGTAGAACAGGTAACTTACCCAATAAATGAAAAATAGTATGGGAACCAGGGTCGTCCATCAAAAATCCCCCAGCGGCGGACAAGGGAGATTATGGGTGGATCCTTGTGGTATAAAGTATAGAAGGTAAAAAAGGAGGGTAAAACCGATAGAGTATATGGCAACCATAAAGAAGGGAAGGGAGGAAGAGGAAAACAGAGGAGGGGGAGGGGAAAAAAGGAGAGAGGGAAGAGGGGGAAAAGGAGAAAGGGGGGAGAAGGGGCGCAGAGGAAGGAAGGACAAGGGGGCACAGGAAGGGAAAAGGAAGAGGCAACCAGAGGAAAAACAAAAATGGACAGAGGGGAGAAAAACAGAGGGGTAAAACAGGAAGGGAAACGGGAGGGGGAGAAGGAAACGGGGGGGGGATTGCCAATACTAACGGATAGTTACATTGGAGAGGTTAAAGTTATAACTCACCCCGGCAAATGTATCAGGAGATAACCCGGAGAACAAAAGGCTGCTGGTGTTGTAGGGGCTAGGGAACAAGTGGACTGGTGGATACCGGCCGGTCGAACTGCACGATTAATTAATTAAAATATGTTCATAGCCTCAGAAGCACGGTAATGCAGTTACTGCGGCAGGGGGTAGACATACCCAAAAACCTCCTTGGCTGCCAGCCGCGTCCATCCTGTAGATGCCTCGCAACAACCACCGCCAATAGAAAGATCCACCGTGCTCATCCCAGGGCCCTAAGGCCCCTTAAAATAAGCTCCCCAATCACGGGATGCTCATGATGCCACCAGACGGCGGCGTCTGACATCACCAGGTCGGTTTTCCCGCACTGTGCGGGGAAACCGACCTGGTGGCGTCATGAATGTCCCATGGTCAGGGAGCTCATTTAAGGGGCCTTAGGGCCCTGGGATGAGCACGATGGATCTTACTATTGGCGGTGTTTGTTACGAGGCATCTACAGGATGGACGCGGCTGGCAGCCAATGAGGTTTTTGGGTATGTCTACCCCCTGCCGCAGTTCTCCGGGTTATCTCCTGATACATTTGCCGGGGTGAGTTAAAACTTTAACCTCTCCAATGTAACTATGCATTAGTATTGGCAACCCCCCCCCCCGTTTCCTTCTCCGCCTCCCGTTTCCCTTCCTGTTTTTCCCCTCTGTTTTTCTCCCCTCTGTCCATTTTTGTTTTTCCTCTGGTTGCCTCTTCCTTTTCCCTTCCTGTATCCCCTTGTCCTTTCTTCCTCTGCACCCCTTACTTTCCTCCCCCCTTCTCCTTTTTTCCCCCCTTCCCCCTCTCCTTTTTTCCCCTTCCCCTCCTCTGTTTTCCTCTCCATCCCTTCCCTCTCCATCCCTTCGCCCCGAATTTTGATGGGCGACCGTGGTTCGTACACTATTTTTCATTCATCGGGTAAGTTACCTGTTCTACCTATGTATTACATGCTGTAGTTATTCTGAATTATTGTTTTTGTATGTTCTTACTGTATTAATTGTTCTATAGATTGGCTCTCCTGAGGAAGCGGTTTACCACGAAACTAGTCGAGACCTTGACCAATCTATCAATTGACAATCACAGATGTCTCTTGGGGATCCCTGAGCGTCTGTTTTTCTCTTTTTATCAATGTCAACTGTGTATTTGTTTTTTATCTACAACAAAAGTTTTTTATATTATATTGTATTCTATTTTCATCGGTACCGAGATAGTCCAATAAATTCCTGGGTGGGAATGCTACAAGGTTAGTCTCAGCAACTATTCCCCTTGCCCCCACCCCTCCCAATTTTCACGCCAATATACGTTGGCAGAATGGCACGTACAGGCAGATCAACGTACCTGTACGTCGCCTTTAAAATGTGGCATTCTGGGCGCACGTGCCGCCGTCCCATGGACTCGATGTCTGCAGGGATACCTGCGATCGTCTCACAGAGAGGAATAATGGGGAAATGCTAACGTAAACAAGCATTTCCCCATTCTTCCTAGTGACAGGACACTGATCACAGCTCCCTGTAATCAGGAGCTGTGATCAGTGTGGTATTACACATAGCCGCGCCCCCTACAGTTAGGACACACTTAACCCCTTCAGTGCCCCCTCCTGCTTAACCCCTTCACTGCCAGTCACATTTACACAGTAATAAGTACATATTTATAGCACTGGTCGCTGTGTAAATGTGAATGGTCCCAAAATAGCTCCAAAAGTGTCAAATGTGTCCGTCATAACGTCGCAGTCACGATAAAAATCGCTGATCGCCGCCATTACTAGTAAAAAAATATTAATAAAAATGCCATAAAACTATCCCCTATTTTGTAGACGCTATAACTTTTGCGCAAACCAATCAATAAATGCTTATTGCGATTTTTTTTATCAAAAATATGTAGAAGAATACGTATTGCCCTAAACTGAGGAAAACATTTTTTTTATATATTTTTGGGCTATACTTATTATAGCAAAAAGTAAAAAATATAGTTTTTTTTCGAAATTGTCGCTCTTTTTTTGTTTATAAGAAAAAAGGGGGGGACCACCGAAGGTGTTTGGGACTTTAAATGAGAATACCTATGTGATGTATCTCCATCCTTGTGTCTGGACTTTATATGAGATTACATCCATACTATATCTCCATCCCATATGCGGAAAATTGCAACAAAGGGAATTTGGGACTTTAAATGAAACAGTGGGCTAAATGGGGACAAAGTAATGAAACAAACCATAGATGAAATGTTCATGTATTGAGAAAATGTAATATTTGGTAGGAACAAATAGCTTGTACAAAAGTACAGAACATACATTTCATACCTAATACAATAGTTGATATAAAAATACATTGAATAAATAACAGTTGATGTAGAAAAAAGGGGTGGAGATAAGGGCCGTCTAATGTGAGCCACCCTCACTGCGCGTAGCTGGAGAATAAATGTGAACACTAGTGATATTTATAAAATAAATGAATAAATTAATAAATATGCAAGAGCTGCTGCTTTAAAAATTATAGAATCCAAAATAGTTAATATGCAAATACAGTGATACCTATTATAAATAAGGTGCCAAATGTGATATTAAACAGCGCTCAAAAAAAATATGTGAAAATGTAAATATCAACAAATATAATATTGGTACAGTGACATAGTGAAAAATAAATAAATAATCCACCCTCTAAGTGAGTCAATATATAAGTGTCCAAAAATCCGTGCAAAAATCGCATCAAAAAATACCAGGTTGGCAAATAAAGTCCATGAACTGTCTAAGTGAACAAAAAAATATATATAAATAGTTCATAAATGGAGAGCAAAGGAAAAGAAAAAATCCTTCCCGATCTTCAATAAGTGCTTTCACCACACCACAGTGACTGCGTGCTTCCACCACCCATCAGAAATGCAAACTCACCGCAACAAATGGCCTGACACTTTCGTGTTTAGGCACACAGGCTTGTTAACTGACCCCCTCAGTTTAGTTGATAGAACTCCTTCTTTTCATATAGGGTGGAGCATTCAGTTAAACAGATGGAGATCCGAAGCAAAAAGAAAACTCCAAGATAACAGCCATATGCAAATAAGAAAAAGAGAGCACAATAGTGTGATACTGTAACACAACTTTTAATAACACACTACAAATCTCCCAAAGAATGCACTCACAAAGGTAACTCTTGTTACAAGCAGTGTATAAATCCAAAAACTGACACGGTGTAAAACAAAAAATAAAGATATCCTCCAGGTGAACTAGTGGTCACAGCGGACCAACGAATAGCCCAAGTGTTACTCACAGCCCTTGTGCAGGTGTACTGGAGCTGCTGCTTAGGTAATTGAGCTGGTGGCAGATTAGACCATTCCACGTTCAAGCTTAGAAAGTTAGGTGTGCGGTTGTGACTTCAGTAATCACTCCCCGACATGTTTCATCGAAATGATTTCTTCATGGGGTTACTTACCAGCTGTCTAGTGCCGCTTTATATAGTTGCCAGGGTCCTCCCTCCCCCCTTGTGTTAATCAGTAGGCACGCATCATAACAAGCTGCAGCTGAGTGGACTTACGTTCCTCCCAGCCATGCTAACATGCAGCTGATCCGCTCATCCAATCAGAGCAGCATCATCGTCATGACGCTGTAGCTGGCATTCTTCCAACGTGGTGGAGGCCCTCAGTGGCGACGTTGGTGTATTACACCACATCCCACTGCCTAGTATCGAATGTAATGTCTAACCCCAATGGTTAAACTGGGGTATGACACTCAACCTGCCTGCAGTGTATTCCATAATGGAGGGATGAAAACCAAATATTGCTGACTGTCAGCTTTTCGGATGTCCCTATGACCACACGTTACCTCTAGGGTCTATGCATACAGAGTATAGCAATATAAATTCAGAAACACAGAGTACATTGGCTCTCATTATTTAAGCACAAGAGCCAGCCAATTAGTGGTGTGTATAGTTATGAATGACATGTATACATATATAAAATATATATTATATAGCACTCTAAAATCTACAAACACATCTCTAGACAATAAGTGTATATACAAAATATAAATGATATTTTAAAAATTGTATATAAAAGAGTTGCAGATATTGTTATCCATATTAAAAATGCATAAAAATATTAGTTAAAAGATATTAATAGGAATAAACAATATATATAAAATAATACATATATTTTTAAAAATGTTAAAATTATTTAAAAACATTATATTAAAATGAATACTGGAAAAAGATAATAAACTGGGCCATGAGCTGTAAATGACATGTGTATAAATATACGTTAGTAAAACAAATAAATGCTCTGGTTTAGACGTAAGTGGGTGTACTACATCATCCCCATATGCATGCACTCATCAAAACTCTGATCATGACGGGTAGCCCAGTTGTTTGGCCCCCTTATATAAACATAGCTCATGATCATCCTATATATGTAAAAACGCATGTCTCAAATCTATTGCTCATAATTTAGGCATTGCTAATGAAGCAATTCACATCCAGTTCTATGTTTAGTCCCCTCGGAAAATGGCTTTTTAACAGGAAGATCCATTGAGTTTCGCGCTGCGACAGGTCTCTCACCCTATTTGAGCCTCTCCACGAAGGGTACACACAGTCAATGCCGCAGAACTGAGCTAACGAGGGGTCTTGGTTATGTTTTTCTTTAAAGTGGACTGACACACTATGATACTCGAAGCCTTTCTTAATATTCGCAAGGTGTTCAGCCACTCGAATCCGCAATAACCGCTTGGTTCTCCCTACATAAAGTAGCCCACAGGGGCACCAGATCAGGTATACTACGTAAGAAGAGTTACACGTAATAAATTCTTTAATAGAAAAACTCTTCCCATCACTACTCATGACCTGTTGTTTACCCCTGTTACTTGTTCGTACAGTTCTACAGCAGATGCATTTCCTACAGGAGAAAAATCCTTTAAGATCTATTCTAAGGGCCTGTTGGTCTGGGGGATCTAAAATCTTACGAACCACCTTATCACCGAAATTAGGAGCCCTCCTGTAGATGAATCGTGGTTGACTCGGAAGAATTTCGGCAAGGTGTCTGTCCTTGCCCAAGATGTGCCAATGATTTTTAAAAATGGCCTCTACCTCCCTATATTGGGCATGAAACCCAGACAGGAATCCGCATTGGTGTTGATTATTGTTTGGCTCTTCTGCCTTCTTCTCCAAGCATTTATCTCTAGGGATAACAGCAATGTCTTCAATCATAGTATTCAAAGCTGGCTCATCATATCCCTTTTGAACAAATTTATTCTTGAGTATTTGTGCTTGTGAGAGATAGTCAGTGACATCTGAGCAGTTGCGTCGAACTCTTAAAAATTGCCCCTTAGGGATATTTTTAATCCACGCTGGATGGTGTCCACTATTAATGGACAGGTAACTGTTCCGATCAGTGGTTTTAAAATACACTTTAGTCTTTAATTTATTTCCTTCTCTTTGAATAGTCACATCCAAGAAATTGACAGTATTTCCACTGATCGTGTATTCCAGTTTAATATTATTGGAATTATTATTGAGTTCACCAATCCACCAATGCGGATTCCTGTCTGGGTTTCATGCCCAATATAGGGAGGTAGAGGCCATTTTTAAAAATCATTGGCACATCTTGGGCAAGGACAGACACCTTGCCGAAATTCTTCCGAGTCAACCACGATTCATCTACAGGAGGGCTCCTAATTTCGGTGATAAGGTGGTTCGTAAGATTTTAGATCCCCCAGACCAACAGGCCCTTAGAATAGATCTTAAAGGATTTTTCTCCTGTAGGAAATGCATCTGCTGTAGAACTGTACGAACAAGTAACAGGGGTAAACAACAGGTCATGAGTAGTGATGGGAAGAGTTTTTCTATTAAAGAATTTATTACGTGTAACTCTTCTTACGTAGTATACCTGATCTGGTGCCCCTGTGGGCTACTTTATGTAGGGAGAACCAAGCGGTTATTGCGGATTCGAGTGGCTGAACACCTTGCGAATATTAAGAAAGGCTTCGAGTATCATAGTGTGTCAGTCCACTTTAAAGAAAAACATAACCAAGACCCCTCGTTAGCTCAGTTCTGCGGCATTGACTGTGTGTACCCTTCGTGGAGAGGCTCAAATAGGGTGAGAGACCTGTCGCAGCGCGAAACTCAATGGATCTTCCTGTTAAAAAGCCATTTTCCGAGGGGACTAAACATAGAACTGGATGTGAATTGCTTCATTAGCAATGCCTAAATTATGAGCAATAGATTTGAGACATGCGTTTTTACATATATAGGATGATCATGAGCTATGTTTATATAAGGGGGCCAAACAACTGGGCTACCCGTCATGATCAGAGTTTTGATGAGTGCATGCATATGGGGATGATGTAGTACACCCACTTACGTCTAAACCAGAGCATTTATTTGTTTTACTAACGTATATTTATACACATGTCATTTACAGCTCATGGCCCAGTTTATTATCTTTTTCCAGTATTCATTTTAATATAATGTTTTTAAATAATTTTAACATTTTTAAAAATATATGTATTATTTTATATATATTGTTTATTCCTATTAATATCTTTTAACTAATATTTTTATGCATTTTTAATATGGATAACAATATCTGCAACTCTTTTATATACAATTTTTAAAATATCATTTATATTTTGTATATACACTTATTGTCTAGAGATGTGTTTGTAGATTTTAGAGTGCTATATAATATATATTTTATATATGTATACATGTCATTCATAACTATACACACCACTAATTGGCTGGCTCTTGTGCTTAAATAATGAGAGCCAATGTACTCTGTGTTTCTGAATTTATATTGCTATACTCTGTATGCATAGACCCTAGAGGTAACTTGTGGTCATAGGGACATCCGAAAAGCTGACAGTCAGCAATATTTGGTTTTCATCCCTCCATTATGGAATACACTGCAGGCAGGTTGAGTGTCATACCCCAGTTTAACCATCGGGGTTAGACATTACATTCGATACTAGGCAGTGGGATGTGGTGTAATACACCAACGTCGCCACTGAGGGCCTCCACCACGTTGGAAGAATGCCAGCTACAGCGTCATGACGATGATGCTGCTCTGATTGGATGAGCGGATCAGCTGCATGTTAGCATGGCTGGGAGGAACGTAAGTCCACTCAGCTGCAGCTTGTTATGATGCGTGCCTACTGATTAACACAAGGGGGGAGGGAGGACCCTGGCAACTATATAAAGCGGCACTAGACAGCTGGTAAGTAACCCCATGAAGAAATCATTTCGATGAAACATGTCGGGGAGTGATTACTGAAGTCACAACCGCACACCTAACTTTCTAAGCTTGAACGTGGAATGGTCTAATCTGCCACCAGCTCAATTACCTAAGCAGCAGCTCCAGTACACCTGCACAAGGGCTGTGAGTAACACTTGGGCTATTCGTTGGTCCGCTGTGACCACTAGTTCACCTGGAGGATATCTTTATTTTTTGTTTTACACCGTGTCAGTTTTTGGATTTATACACTGCTTGTAACAAGAGTTACCTTTGTGAGTGCATTCTTTGGGAGATTTGTAGTGTGTTATTAAAAGTTGTGTTACAGTATCACACTATTGTGCTCTCTTTTTCTTATTTGCATATGGCTGTTATCTTGGAGTTTTCTTTTTGCTTCGGATCTCCATCTGTTTAACTGAATGCTCCACCCTATATGAAAAGAAGGAGTTCTATCAACTAAACTGAGGGGGTCAGTTAACAAGCCTGTGTGCCTAAACACGAAAGTGTCAGGCCATTTGTTGCGGTGAGTTTGCATTTCTGATGGGTGGTGGAAGCACGCAGTCACTGTGGTGTGGTGAAAGCACTTATTGAAGATCGGGAAGGATTTTTTCTTTTCCTTTGCTCTCCATTTATGAACTATTTATATATATTTTTTTGTTCACTTAGACAGTTCATGGACTTTATTTGCCAACCTGGTATTTTTTGATGCGATTTTTGCACGGATTTTTGGACACTTATATATTGACTCACTTAGAGGGTGGATTATTTATTTATTTTTCACTATGTCACTGTACCAATATTATATTTGTTGATATTTACATTTTCACATATTTTTTTGAGCGCTGTTTAATATCACATTTGGCACCTTATTTATAATAGGTATCACTGTATTTGCATATTAACTATTTTAAATAACAGTTGATGACAACATATATAGCCACATAGAGGTTGGGCATAACCACGCAATAGGTGAAGTATAAAATGTAAATAGATCATAGAAGTACTGGTTGATCAGAATGGGTCCCATAAACGCGTATAGCTACATCTTTATAAGCCCGACGCGGCGTTTCGTGTATATGAAAAACACTCATCAGGGGCGGATGTAGTGGGATATCTGGAATACAGATTTGATTAGTGATCAAGGTATTAAAATTAGATCCACCAAAAAAGAGGGCGTCAATTTTGTTTGGGAGCCACGTCGCACGACCGCGCAATAGTCAGTTAAAGCGATGCAGTGCCGAATCGCAAAAAGTGTCAAATGGTCCGGGGCTGAAGTGGTTAAAACAAGCAAATATTTAAAATGCTTATTAAATTAAATTTAAACAGAGTTTGCTCACACATTTTATTATACTGTACATTATAGTACATTGGATGTGTACAGTACATCTACTAAACTTTAAATGTTTTTGCAATACTGCAGTCAGTGACCCTTTCTGGACTTCTGTTCAAGAAAGGCTGAATACATTTGGATAAAAGAAAAATTACAATTCTACTACTATTCTATTACCATTCTATTCAATTACTTTTCTTTTTGAAATATGACACTGACAACTAATGCTGGCAGCTTCCTTCTTTAGTTGCTACCTTAGTATTTCCAGTGCTCCCACAGTTTTCTTTTAAACCTTTTCAACCTGGGTGGGTTAGGGTTAAAATGTTAAGGACTGAATAATAGCAGCAATAATAACCTCTCACATTGGTGATGGTAGTTTCAACAATAATAACCCACAGCAATTATAACCCACAGTTGTGACAGTCTCTGCAATAATAAGCCCTAGCACTAGTACCAGTTTTGTAGTAATAATCCCCATAATCAGTGCCAGTTTCTGCAATAATAGGCATTGATGCCCGGTTACGCAAAAATAACCCCCAGCATAAATGTCTGTTTTCATAATAACCACCAGCATTAGTGCTAGTTTACGCAATAATAACTTACAGCATTTGTGTCAGATTCAGCATTGGTGCCCCCAGCTTCTGCAATAATAGGCCCCAGCATCGGCGCCCGTTTATGCAAAAATAACACCCAGCAGAAATGGCAGCTTCCAAAATAATAATCGCCAACATCAGTGCCAATTTACGCAATATTAACCCACAGAATGGGTGTCAGTAGCAGCAATAAAACCCCCAGCATCAGTGCCAGTTTCTGCAATTGTATCCCCCAGCATCTGTGCTAGTTTAGGAAATAACCCCCAGCATAAATGGCAGTCTCCATAATAAAAATCACCAACTTCATTGCCAATTTACGCAAAAATAACCCAGTGTTGGTCTTCGTTTCTGAAACAATAATGGCCAGCAATGGTGACAGTTTAGGTAATAATCTCCAGCATTGATGGCAGTTTCTGGAATCCTAATGTGAACCAGCCTGGAGTAGTTAACTCTTTGGGGGGTTCATTAATTAACAATACTATCTGTAATATGCAGCATGAAGGGGCTTAATGTACTGCCACTGCAGTGAACTCCTTTGTGCTGCATTAGTGGCACCAGTATCAGTGTTTATAAACCCTTTCATATTGCAGGACCTGTCAGCCCCTCTGCTCACTTACACAGTGATGCCGAGCCAGAACTAGGAAGCACCTGCCGGGCAGAGATCACTCCGCCTGACAGGGAAGTGAACGGGTTGGTCCTAGACTTGTGACAGAAGGAGGAGCGCACTATCTTCAGCCCCTGTAGCTCTGCAGCTTCTGTATTGTACCACATCCAGTGGTAAGCTGTGTACAGTTAGTGCACTGGTCCCAGATAAAGCAAGATTTTAGCAGAACACTCCTGGCACTTTACCTGCGCCCCCACTCTAAAGTAAATTGTGGCACCCAGGGCTTCTGTCTCTTCTGCCCCCCTCCACCCTCCTGTCCTGGCCCTGCCTGGGTGCACAGGCTGTACTCACATTACACTTGTATCATCTAACTAGAAGAATGGTGTGGACACCACTTCAATATCCAGGCAGTGTGTGATTATCTTATGTGCAAATGAGCCTAAATTCTGCTTTTTCCCCAGAAGTTGCCATTGTTTGCCGGTATTGCATCAATTACCCTTCTTCAAAAAGTTCCATCAAGGATTGATGCCAGGGGATTCAATTTTATGTAAGCAGATTTATTGTTTTGCAAATATTTTTGATGGGGGTCTATGCGATGGGGTTCCTCCTATATGAAGGGTTGAAAAACACGTGAAGGGGGGAATCTAATGTGGTGAGGGGACCTCTGATGTAAAGGGAGGGGGCACTGATGTGATGGGGAAGCCTCTGATGTGAAAGGGGGCTTCATATTTGGATTTCAATTTTGTTAACGCAGTTCATTGTCCCAGATTTATTGATAAATAACACTTATGTTTTCTACACTTTAGACTGGGATGCTTCAAGACATATACTTATATTGTATAATCCATGAATAAGCCATGAATAAGCACTGAAGCCAGTGCGAAACGTCGGTATTCTCCTGTTCCTATTGCTGTGATCTGCTGTGTTCTTGCTGTTGATTTGAATAAAGACAACCTGTTTGGTTTGGAGTGCGGCTGTCCATCCCTCATCTTTTTACCAATATTTGCCTTAGTGCATTGCCTGCACCCTTGGAGTCCTATATTTTTGAAACGACCCTACAATAGACCTACCTTGAGCGGTGATCTTCTCTCTACTTATATTGTGTATGTATACTTTTAAAGGTTCAAAAGGTTGAGAAACACTGTCCTAGAGCTTTCAGCACTATAAACAGCACAGGAGATAACACCCGTTCCCTTTCATTTTAAATGGCCATCATCTTAAAATGAATTTGAAATGAGCATGGGTCATTGCTATTTTTGTGCATACTTTACATTAGGGCTGCGAAAATGAACTATTAATTCCTTGATTAATCGTTCATTTTTGTTGATCGATCAAAATTATTTTGATCGGTACTCGCCTCACCGCCAGCTTCCGGGTCTTCAGGGAGTTCCTTTGGAGATCCGGTGACATCACGGACACCGGTGGGGCTTGCCGTGTCCATCTGAAGGGCTCTTTTCCTGTGCCTTCATATCTGCATGCGGCGGTTACACTTCCCTCTATCAACCTGGGATTCTACAGCCATCCACTGGGAGTTGATAGTTCCCTTCACGTGACATCTACATGCCAACTGACTCATGTTAACCCCTCCTCATCTGGATTCAGCAGTGGTATCGTTGTACACATTTTTATACCAGTATCATACTTATGTAGCTACATTGATTTTATCTCCAGTGCAATATTTATTTTGTTACCTACTTGAAGACTATAAAAGTTTTAATGCTTTTGCCATTAAGCGCTGCCTTTGTGTGTTTTTTTATATCCTGCTATCCATTTTTCCAGTGGTTGGAAGCTGCACTGGGAATCAGCCTGCAAGGAGATCAGCTAAAAGTAGTTGGATCTGTATGTGCGTTACAATTAATCAAAATTAGTTGATTAATCGATAAAAAAAAACGATTAATCGAACACGAAAATTTTAATCAGTAACAGCCCTAATTGACATGCAAATGATAAGGTTCAGCATGGGAAATTACCCTACGCAAAACCACTGATTGTATGAAACAGATTCCCCTTTCATAATGTATTGTAATGGGACTACTCTGAGATGCTTGTATGATTATCATAGCGTAGTATGTGTTCGCTGAGCATGTCAGTAACTGTTCTGTCAGATAATTTGCCAAACAAAAATATTATTTTATGGTGCCGGGCAACCTCTTTAAACATGTTTCAAATGCTATTCCTAGTAGCATTTAATAAACAGAATAATAATATGTATATTGCATTGCTTGGTCTTTGCAGGAGGGAAAATACTGGATCATCAGGATAGACATCTTGTATATGATTGATTACTCTCCTTAAATGGGGTCAGAAACTACAGCCAGCAGTTATCTCCTGGAACAAAATGGCATAACCTAGCTACATTTTCATTACACAGTACACAGACCTAATTCAAGTTTAAAGGAAACTGGTCATGAAAGAAATATGGTGGCTGCCATTACTCTTCTTTTCTTCTGACAAGGAGAGAAGTCTGACAAGTATTCTGACCCTCTAGCTTCAATCATTCGAATATTTGACCCACAACAAATATGCAGATAAGCAGTTCAGAATTAACTCTGTCTTTGCTATTATATACTGTCACACGTCAGGGTCGCTTAGCTCAGTGGTAGTGCCAAGTTTATTCCATGCAAGAAACAGTTTTTCGGGCTTATCTGCCCACTTTTACCCAAAAGAACATAAGTTCACATGGGTATGTCTTTCCACACAGAGGGTTCTCACCATTAATGCAACAAGCATAACATTCAGCCTCTTGGCTCTCTTGTGGACGCTTTACTGATCCAATTATCTCTTCAGGGTCCTCTTGAACATTCAGTGCCTTTTTGGTCCTGACCATAAACCACTTCCTAGCTGTTCTGTCCCTCATGGACTTTCTTTCAGGTTTGGGCATGCTTCTAAAGCCCCATATACACTATTAGATTTTCTTCAGATTTACCAAAACCATATAATATGAGGTCAAACCTTAACACTTTCAATTTGTATGCAATCAGGCAGGCCCTTGCACTACATGGTTTTGGTAAATATGAAGACAAAAATCTGCAGAAAATATAATAGTATGTATGGGGCTTTAGACACACTTGTGTTGTATGGGTTCCTTAGCAGTGGGAACCTACTTTGCTTATGTGTGAAGGTGAAGTAAAGTAAAATGAATCCTTCTTCACTGCAGCCATCCAGTCATTAGCAAATAATTTCTTCTTTCCATCCCTCATGTAAATGAATGAATTTTGAAGATATAGATTCACATCATCTTAACTTCCCATTGTAGTAAATCAAGGTCCACAAGACAGAAGTGAACATTTCCCTAAGTATTTGCAAAATAGCTACATGTGGACATAGAATCATGTAAATTCATGCCAGTGTACTGTTATTTGGAGATTAGCCCTTAGCAGGGTAAAGTAGGAGTTTCTAGCTTTTCACATATTTGCTCAAAACAATGAAAAATAGTTGAACACTGAGCTCAGCTAGTGCAAGTTACAAACTTACAGACCATTAGAACAAATTGCAGTACAATCACAATTATATAATTACAGTTATATAAATGAACAGTCCCATTCGCACTTTGTGGTGAAGTAAAGTGCTTGTGCATTTATCAGATAAAAGGTGCTCCAATTCAGCTATGATTAAGCACTATGTTTTAGTGCGAAATACATCAGCTTGTACCCTGTTTGCTGTGGCATGTATCCTGTGATCCTGTTTTAACAATAAAAAGCAATATTTTTGGAGTGCGGCTTTCCAGATATCCTTGTTTATTTGCATTGTTACATGCATCGCCAGCAACCGGGGCTTCAGATTCGGTGAAGAGGTTCATCATTTGTATTTTCTACCTTGAGCGGTGACTCCCTTTCTCTGACTATGCCTGGCACCCGGTGTGATCAGTATGTGTATTGATGACAGCCATTCCTATTGGCTGAAATGCGTTGAGGTTGAGGTTTGATCGCGTCATCATGACCACATATCCGCCTGAAACTGTATCATAGGGAACTGAGGCTTACTGCAAACCAGCAGCGTCATAACGGAGACCAGCTGGGTTTTCCCTATTATTATATATTTCTTAGTTTTCTTTTATTCTGTCCACTTTCCCCATATCTTAGCAAATCTTCTTCCCTACTACTCAAATATTCAATTTTGTTAAACCAACCCCTAACTGTAGGTCTCTATCTGGGTCCAACCATTTTCTTGGTATTGCCCCCTTTGCTGAATTTATTAAATATGGTATAACTGAATACTTATTATGTTTTTTTGTGATGTTTACATTATGGAATTAACAAAACCATGGGTCATTTGGAATCTCCGACCCCACAATCTCCCCCACATTCTGTTGTATCGTCTGCCAGTATTCCCTTAACTTTGGACACTCCCACCATATGTGGGACATTTGCCTTTCTGACCACACCCTTTCCAGCACAGTTGGGATTTCCTTGGTTGGCATTTCTGTACTTTATCTGGTGTCATGTACCATCTTGCCAAACACTTGTAGTTTGATTCCATTGTGTTTGTCTGCTGTAAAGCTATATATGGCCCACAGAATTTTACTTATTTGTTGTTCCCTTTGCCATTTTTCTATGAATGGGGGCAATCCCAGTCCTTCCATCTGCATGAGAACCTTGTAAGTCTGTGAAATCCTGTGTTAATTTTTTATCAGTTGACTGCATAATTGTTCTACTGGGTTCAAGTTTTCCCCACCTCTAATTGATTGCAGCAAGCTTCCCACTACATTTTTTAACTGGGAATACCTCCATTCATCTACTACTGTATCATCAGTTCTCTTCTGTGTTTTAATTTGTGGTATGGGCATATTTTCCCTTATTTTATTATATCTTTTAGCTGTGCATATTTTACTCAATTTCCAAAGTGTGTCTGATTACCAGGTGCCCATCTGCTCTTTTGTCCTGAGGTGGCGCTCTACCCGATGCTCACGCCTGACCCACTTCCATGCTTTGTGGTGTGGGTCTGGTGCCTGCTAGTTATCCAGGCCCTCCATCCTATTTTATCATCTTTCCCCTAGCCCAATACTCTCTCTATACCCTATATTAGCTTCTCATATTTTTTTCTTTTAAGGAACAAGTAACCATTGGTCCTCGTCTTGAACTGTTTTTTCTTTACAGTCCATCCTGGTATTTCCGGGATAGGTATTTCCAGTCTTTTACCAAAGACTGGAAGTTTTTCCGGTAACCTTAGTTTTGCCACATGTCCCTCTTTCCATCCCAGGCTGAAAAACCACAGTTATATCTTATATTGTGTTTTTATATCTGTCCCAGTAATGGTTTTAGCTGCTGTCTTCTTCTTAGAGTCTCCTGTGATAGATCTTCGAAAAATGTGGAGCTTTGTACTTTCATATTCTAATAGTGGTTTAGCTCTCATGTTTCCCCACATTCCGTTTTTTTCATTCTCCTAAGTCCTGGAATCTTACGATTACATCTCTTTATGTCTCCACAGTTATGTCTTTTTGATCTTCTGATTCTATGTACTCTTTAAATTTGTATTGGTTCTATTTCTTCTCTACCTAATGATGGATTAAAAACTGTCTGTGTCTTTCCTGTTAAAATATGATTTAACCTTTTATCATTGAGGGAATACAATCAAATAAGGAATGTACCATCGTCCTAATCTAGTAAAGAATAGGGGGTCCCAGGGAATTCCCACAATCCCTGAGGCTCCAACAGGAGAAAAGGTGGGTGGGGGGGACTATACCGGTACTTTAAAGATTGGTTGCAGACAACCAGCAAACAACCATAATGCACTCTCACAGTCTCCCCCCCCCCCCCCATGCCAAGCACAATGAAAGGTGCTAGAGGCCACAGAAGCTGCATCCTGGTCCCAATGACGATAATGTAGAGGTGCCAGGGAAAGTTGCAAACCTCACCTTCTGGAACAGGGGGTCTTAGCTGTGCCTGGATACAGGCCAGCACCCTCCAATCAATCTTTCCCAAGCAGGGCCACATTCCCTGAAGGCAGAGAGCCTGTCGCCTGATCCATGCAGACAAGTGAGAGGGCTGAGGAGCAGGTGACAGTTGGAATGCTCTGAATGACACTTTGCTGGTGGGGCCAGAAGGTCCCTTATGGGACTTCCTGTGCATCGCTGAACCCTGGGGGTTTCCACTGTAGACTACTGTGCAGGAGGCCCTGTAGACCTCCTAACACAAGGGCGAGCAGGAGGGAGCCCAGAAGATGCCTGTACGGGCCCTCGCAGCAGGTCCAAAAGTCTTTCTTGAAGTTACTCAGGACCATCAGCTGCTGCACAAGGCTGGGAAAGCATGCTCTCTAAATCCCCCATGGCAATTTTCTCTCCATAGGCCTGATTCTTGTACAAGCTCCGACTAAAGCCCGACAAGGTTCAGCCCCGTCTACTCATATCAAGGTGACAAACCCCTGATGCCCCAACCATCCTATCAGCCAAGTAAGATTTCTTTCTCATAAATGAACCCCCCAGCCCACTGTACAGCTCCGCCTCTTGTTCTCACCCCAGTCATGCTTTGCACAGTTTCAGGCCATATACTTTCAACTAAAGTGAATATAGTTGGAGTAGCTATATTTGTTGAGTTGTAGGTCTTAATATGCCTTAAAAGGCCTTACGTAGATGAAATTAAATGAAATTTAAAAAAAAAAGTATACTTTAACACAGTTAGAAAGTTCTGCAATTTGAAAAGTAGACATAAAAAGAATTGGGGAAAAAAACAGCTTATATTAAGTGCAGCATCCTAGAAGGGATGAGATAAGGAACCTAAGGACCACTATGCAGTTTTATTTTAAGCACCTAAAGAAGCAGAGTGACTTAAAGGTTACATTGCAAATGAGAGAAGAAAGAAGAGGTGAGAGAAAAATAAAATGTAAGGCAGTGTTTGAACACAATGACACTTACAACCTTCCTGGGTTTTTAAATAATATAATTTATTTTTCTTCACAATGTTAATTTATTGTTCGTTAAATATTTGTTTTTATATATATATATATATATATATATATATATATATATATATATATATATATATATTTAAAGTTGGCATACACTGCTACCATAGCAACTACATATAAAAATCACTTAGCTATAGCAGTCTGCAAGGTAAAAATTCAGGGCATTCTATTTAGGTTGCTAAGAGTGTTGCTGCCTTAAAAAACCTTAACTTAGTTGACCCAAGTGTTTCCCCCCTATTGTCTATCATCATTAAACAAAATGAAAAAAAAAAAAGCTTGTAGGTGAAATACACAAGACACAAATCTATAAACTATTTGCAACTGGAAAGTAATCTCTCTGTCTCCAAAACATTCCCCATATCTTTTTTATAAGATGGATTAAACTGCCAAGCAGTAAGTGCCTAGATGAAGAGGCTATTGAAAACAATCATATTTATCCATTGCTAGCTTTAATTAGTAGCTGAGAGATGCAGAAAAAACCCTTATAGTGTGAGTCTTGCCAATCTTTCTAAATACCTCTTACTCCACAAAACGTAATCACCTATAAAAACAACAAAGAATGTTCCTGCCATTGAAGAAAGCAGCAGCAATAATCCTTGTAACGGAGCAACTAAAACATTAAAAAGGTTTACTTAACTCAAAGTGAATGCGTGCTTTGTTCATGGAGGGGAAGAAACAGGGGGTGTAAACCTTAAAATTAAACTTCCCATATTTGCTCAACTTTGGTCTGTTAAATATACTGATAAAGGCATGTTGGTATTTGTTCATAAAAATGCAGATAAATAACTGTTATTTTTGCCAGAAACCATGTGAGCTAATAATGTCCTGTAAACTCTGCATGTATTATCAGTTACATTGCTCCCAGTGCTCTCTGTGGCCTATAAAGCACTGCTTCCTTATATTATGGATAAGAGGAGTTGTCCTAGGGTGACAACCCTGCTTCATAATATATACTGTATGGTGAGTAAGCAGTGTGACCCTCAAACAGTAAAGCTGGATATACCCCGTTCAATTAAAAATATAAATATATCAGAGTTCTCCAGCCACACAAAGGAGGTGAATGGACAATTACGGGACATTGTATTCAACAGTGGCACAAACAGCTGTTAGAATGCACCGATTGCAAAAAAAATGTCCCTTCAAAAGTAGTCGATCAAATAAAGGAAGTCTATCAATTGGCCGAATTATAATTAGTGTATGGCCAGCTTTAGTGTGTTACTAGCATGAACAAAGAAAACTAAGCTCCCATATCTAAGTACTTGTTAGCTGCAATATACTATATTTTTGTTCTTGGATTTTTGTAAATTTTTACTTTAGTGCTGATCATGTAGACTTGCATACTTATTTTGGTCCCTATTTCTCCTTTCACACAGTAAAGTAAAGTGACATACCCAGTACTTCAAGGTATGGTGGAAGATGTGACTCAATCTCCGTTCTATGCAGGGGTCAAGTTCTGGGAAATAAACTGTGGGAACTCACCCAAGGTTAGTGCCCTGCAATGCAGCCCTGTCAGTGTTCCCAGCAATGCTGACTTACCAGTGTAGTATTACCAGCAATGCAACCTTACCAGTGTTCCCAGCAATGCAGCCTTACCAGTGTCCCCAGCAATGCAGCCTTACCAGTGTAGTATTTCCAGCAATGCAGCCTTACCAGTGTTCCCATCAATGTGGCCTTACCAGTGTCCCCAGCAATGCGGCCTTACCAGTGTCCCCAGCAATGCGGCCTTACCAGTGTCCCCAGCAATGCGGCCTTACCAGTGTCCCCAGCAATGCGGCCTTACCAGTGTCCCCAGCAATGCGGCCTTACCAGTGTCCCCAGCAAGGCAGCCTTACCAGTGTCCCCAGCAAGGCAGCCTTACCAGTGTCCCCAGCAAGGCAGCCTTACCAGTGTCCCCAGCAATGCAGCTTTATCAGTGCCAACGGTGGTCAGTCTGCCCCAGGTGCCACACATTGGTGGTGGGTGTCATCCCAGTGCGCCCATCTTCCCTTCCCTCTGTCCTTCTCCTCCTTTGAAAAGGATAGGTCCCTGGCACAACTCCAGGGCATAACCATTCTGCCTCTGATTCAAATTCATGACAAAAGTAAGCCTGCAGTCTATAGACAAAATTTCAGGCCACAGACCTCCATGCCTTCCGACCCACAAAGAGACCGAACCTTTATTGGCATGTAGCTTTATAGACAGAGTGACATCATTCATATAAGTACATCTGATTCATTAGTCCATATATGGCTTTCATCTATTCTTGCCATGCTGCTTCACATTTCACACTCTTGGGGGCCATCTTGCTTCACTCGATGGAGGGGGCCGAAAGGAGTGAGAAGGAGACGAGTAACAGCTGTCTTCACTTAATCACTTCCTGAAGGTTTTTTTAACTCTATAATAACTTATTTTAAGGATAATAATATAATACTTTTATATGTGTGTGTGTGGGTGTGTATATATATACCGTATTTATCGGCGTATACCGCGCACTATTTTGCCCTGAAAATCAGGGCAAAATCGTGGGTGCGCAGTATACGCCGATACCCGCTTTCCCGCCATGAGTTTGAATACTGCGCCCGCATATAGCGAGCGCAGTACACTCGTGAATCTTCGGCCAGTCTCGGCGCCTCTCGTACTGACGTCCTGAGCGTACAGGACGTCAGTGCGAGAGGCGCCCGAGCCTGCCCGAAGATTCACGAGTGTACTGCGCTCGCTATATGCGGGCGCAGTATTCAAAGTCGTGGCGGGAAACGAGCGGGAGGACGCCGCCGAAGGACGCCGGACCCTCCGAAGATGGACGCCGGACCCGCCGAAGATGGACACCGGACCCGCCGAAGATGGACACCGGACCCGCCGAAGATGGACACCGGACCCGCCGAAGATGGACACCGGACCCGCCGAAGATGGACACCGGACCCGCCGAAGATGGACACCGGACCCGCCGAAGATGGACGCCCGACCCGCCGAAGATGGACGCCCGACCCGCCGAAGACGGACGCCGGACCCGCCGAAGAGGACACCCGACGAGGCCGCAGAAGGACGCCGGACCCGACGAGGCCGCAGATGGACGCCGCGCAAGACATCAAAACTGTAAGTACAAAACAACAAAAAATCTTTTTTTCCCACAGGATTGGGGGCTATATGTAATGTGCTGGGATGTGATCTAAGTGCTGGGATGTGATCTATATGTAATGTGCTGGGATGTGATCTAAGTTCTGGGATGTGATCTATATGTAATGTGCTGGGATGTGATCTAAGTTCTGGGATGTGATCTATATGTAATGTGCTGGGATGTGATCTATATGTAATGTGCTGGGATGTGATCTAAGTTCTGGGATGTGATCTATATGTAATGTGCTGGGATGTGATCTAAGTTCTGGGATGTGATCTATATGTAATGTGCTGGGATGTGATCTATGTGTAATGTGCTGGGATCTGTATGTAATGTGCAGGGGGCTTTGGAATATAAAAGGGGCTGTTGAAAGTTTTTTTCCTAAAACTTCCCTCCTAAAATTAGGGTGCGCGTTATACGCCGGTGCGCGTTATACGCCGATAAATACGGTATATATATATATATATATATATATAATATATATATAGATCAAGAAATAAAAGAAAGAAAAGCAATATTCGAGTGGTTTAGGAGAAAAATAACAAACACAAAATAATAATTTTATTAACTCCATCACCCTTCAGCAGCATCTGTAACAAGGGGTCCGGCCTCCTATAATACACGCCGGCATTGTTCCACCTAGGAGGCGGGATCTTGTTACATCAGCTGCTGGAGGAGGAGGACCAAAGGAGGAGAGGATGGGGGCGCTGGGATGACACCCCCCAATGTGTGGCACTCGGGGCGGACTGACCCCCGCTGACATGGACACCCTGCCCTTCCTGCACACCCACACTGCCTGCCACAGCTCGCAGTCCTGGTGTTCCTGCTGTGAAAAAAGTACAGGGATGCTGTTCCCATGCATTCCCACAGGACTTGAGCCCTGGTTCTATATCATAGTGCTGGTGATTACTACTTGGCCACTCAGGCGCCCAGCACTTTCACATGAGTGTAGGAAAGAGCTCTCAGCCCTTTGTAAGCTCCAAGTCATTACTTGGAGATTAACAGGGCTTCCTCAACCTACCTCCAGGTAGTGAAAAGAATGGTAAGATAGCAAACAGAAGAACGTTTTAAGCAGACCACCATTAAAGCAAAGCTGTTACTTGGTCCTATATGGCCAAAGCAAGGTTTCCTTTCAATTGTGACTTTAAATTTTAGACAAAAATTATTTAGAATTATACCGAATGACAAAATGAAAAATGGAAAGTGGTACCACAGCAGAAGATACTTAATTTAGACTCTTTGGGGTTAACCCCCTGAGCGGTATTCCCGAGTTTGGCTAAAAAACTCGGGAATGCTCGCAGTGTCCACAGACAGAGGTTACTTACCTTGTCCCTGGATCCTGCGAAACCTCCCTGCTGTGTGATCGAGCTGTGTCCTCCTCGCTCGATTCACAGTGCCTGTGTGCCGCCGAGCTCTGTTCCCTGCGACGTTACAACGCACGGGGGCGGAGATCGGCACCAAATTCAAAAAAGTAAATACATACAGTATACTGTAATCTTATTGATTACAGTACTGTATGAAATAAATGCACACCCCCTTTGTCCCTAGTGGTCTGCCCAGTGTCCTGCATGCACTTTTATATAATAAAAATTATTCTTTCTGCCTGAAAACTGGAGATTGTCCATAGCAACCAAAAAGTGTGCCTTTACATCAAAAGTGGTTTTAGAGCAGCTATAAAACAGCGATAATAAATTAGAATCACTTGCAGAATTGAGCGATAGCGATTTGTTGGGAAATTCGTCATCAAACAATAAAAGTAATGACACCGACAATTCTGCAACTGAGCAAGTTTCAGTGTTTTTGATTTGATTACATTTGTGAATAATTTTTATTATAATTACATTATTATTTGTTATAATTATTTATAGTTATTTATTATATTATAATTTATGATTTTGTTTTTCAAACCTTATACATACTACTAGACTCTTGTTTGGACAGATTTAAGTGAGTTATTCCTAAGAATTACAGGCCTACAATATAAAACGCCAAATTTTCATGCAAAATAATGGTACTGCTTTCAGCACCTAAAATCTGAAATAATCATACCGCCAGGGAGGTTGAAGGCTGTTCACTTTGCAGGGGATTTTGCAATTTGTAATGGAATTTTCCCTTAGATTACTGAACATGGCAAAAATGTACTTTGAAAAAAAAAAATGCAAAATCATGTCCAAGAAAAAAAAAAAAAGGCATTTTTCTTGTAAATGATTGGATGATGGAAGTTAGCAGAACTTCACCATATTCACTGGTGTTAGTAAGTTAGTGGTAAAATCCCTTGCAAAGTGAACAGCCTATTTGTATTTAGTAAATCAACCCTTCTGCGTTCAATACTTCATACAGAGCCATTTGATGGAAGAAAAAGAGGGGGGGTTAGTTACTTCTGACTCATTTATATGAGAGGGTTACTTATATATTGTAGATCAATATTATTATTATATTACCTTTTCATTTACTTGAACATAGTTTGATAGTTTGTCAGACTGCTCTTCAATCATGCAAACTTATGGAGCATTTTTGATTAATCACTTGAATTTGATAAACATTGTAAGGGATAACAAAAACACACATAGATTTTATATATACACTTTTTACCTACATATATTCTTTTGTTTATCAGTATTTTATGCACCATCCCGAGTAAGTGGCCTGTGTAGTGGATTCCAGATGAGAGGAGCAGCAGGTGCAGGTTGTTCGGGCAGCACACAGCAAGAACGTAGCAGCAGGCTGGTCACAGTGGGTAGGTGCAGCAGGCTGGTCACAGCAGGTTGGCACCTAGGGCAGAGCACAACAGGCAGGGCAAAACAGGAGGCGTAGTCAGGAGTTGTAGTAAAGGGCATAGAACCGGTGGTCAGCAGACAGAGGATCAGAGAGATGGTCAGGCAAGCCAAGGTCATACACTGGACAGGAGACGGAAGCAGATCTGTGGACAAGCCGAGGTCAGAGCCAGGAGGAAGAAGAGGTATCCAAGAGCAAGCCAGGTCAGTAATGGGTAGTTCAGAAGCACAAGCAAACAGGGTCACAGGAATCAGGAAGCTGAAGACCATTCAGTGGCATCTGAGTGCATCAGTCATTCTTTTAAAGGCCAGAGGGTGTCAGAACCTACCGCAGGTTGCGTGTGCCAGCCCATTCTCTTCCATTGCGTGTACATGAAATTCCACACAAATGGGCACGGCCATGTTGGATATTGCTTGTTATGCCAAATCTCTGGGCAAGTCTCCTCCAGCTTGTTACCTGACAGCCACCCTAGCAGTACAGTATCATCATAGTAAAACTACTCTTTTGGGAGGGTAATCAATATTTTTTATTTTTTATACACTGTGATTGCTTTTATAGCAAAAACTACTGTAAAACCAATAGCTGTGACAGGTTACAGCTATCACATGGTACAAGGCTGCTGTCAATAGCCTTGTGCCATATGACACATGATCGATCACAGAGATCACACAGTACCAAACAATGGTGCCAGGAAATTACATCTTGTTTGCCACTTCTATGTGATCACTAATTGGTCAATCTGCAATTACATGGTACCAGGGTTGCGCACATTAGCTCGGTACAGTGATCAGTGTTCCTCCTTTGTCGGCTAGACACAGCAGGCACAGATCACACCACGGGATGCTCACAGGGAGCACACACAAGTGACCATTCAAGGTCAGCAAAAATGTTGCTTTCTGTTGAGCCATATTTTATGTGATTTACCACAAAATATCTCCTGTTTCTATTGCAGATATATAAAAATAGGGTTATGTTAAGCAGAAGTAAATCTAAATTGGCGTTAGATAGACCGATTGGCAAAAGCATCAACCAACTTGGGAATGGTTCATTAGCTTCCTTCTGCTAGAAATGATGCATTATACCTCCCCTAGGGTGGAGTCAATTCTTGGTTACAACTCTGGCATAATGAAATGACAAAATATAATATTCATTCTGTTATAAATGTTGATTTGTACTGTAAGCAAGCCTATGATTTACAATTACGGTAAGTAACTTGTATAAGTGATAAAAAAAAACATAAAACTAAGTACAATAAAACTACCAAATTCACATCCTGCAAAATATATTTTTTATTTTTTGTTGAATATTGAGAAGTGGGGCAGCTGGAAGATAATTTCAAAATTCTTTAATACACTGCATTTTATATGAGAATAAGAGCACAGATGTGTCTATGATGTGATGAAATTGTGGACAAATTACTAAATGGTAAATTTTGATTTTATTCCAGAAACCTCAATGTTATGGTCTGAATTGTATTTACTTATGGCAAATTATTTCATTTTTCAGTGAATGACATGTTGGTTTCTCATATCATACTGAAAAATCTGTAATTATAACATTGGCAGTTTTTTGTGACACATCCTGTCATGGTATGTTTGCCGTGATCAAAATGTTATTTCTGTTGTTACAATCCAAATGTCAGAAAAGTGTCAGGGTATAATACGAAACAAAGGATATCTAATATCTAGGCCATACAATAGATATATACAGTGGTCACACAGATGTAGATGGATCTCTATTCTATGATGCATGTGCAACAAAAGCTCATAACAGACTTTTATATTTAGGTATCAATGGGTCATTAGGTAAACATTTCTAATACAGCTGAAAACCATCACCTCTGTCATAAAAAGAAAAACAAACTGTAACCCTGTAGCATAAGAAATTGACATTTAAAATGACAAATTGTAATTTGGACACCTCACAATTTTTGTAGTCATCAATGTTCTTATACTTAACACCATTTAAATAATATCTAAACACCATAACAAAAAAGTGGAGGCTGCATTCGTTTTCTGTCACACTCACCCCTATTGCAGGTGGTCAAAAAAAAATTATGTGGGCCAAGGCACCATAGGTAAATGACCTACATCCCAAATGTGAACAGAAGTCAGCGGGACTTTAAATGAGGCCAATCAATGCGGAGTAAGCATATAAGGTATACATTATTGCTTAATTGGGTTCCAACACAAAAGGGGGGAGTTAGTTCGGGACTTGGAATGAGAGATGTATAACAAAGAGCAGTCTTAGCAAAGAGCATTTTATTATGCCTTATGATATAATATAAAGCATACTGAATGACAAAAATTGCATCCACAAAATCGCATAAACATGTTACAAATTACATATGCATAATAACACCATGGTACTTGGCATATCGTGGAGTAAGGACAAGTCCTGCACAACATGAACCACTGGAGGGGCTTGATGGTAAAATGAGAATCTAGGAGTAAAACAGTATAAAAAACATAAAATCATCTGTATGAACATCATGCATCTATGTATGTCCGACGTGTTTCGTTGGTATATACCAACTCTTCAGGGGCGAATGCAATGGTGATCTATAAAGAGACGTGGCTCCCAAACAAAATTGGCGTACTTTTTTCCCACAAATAGAGCTTTCTTTTGGTGGTATTTGATCACCTCTGCGGTTTTTATTTTTTGCGCTATAAACAAAAATAGAGCGACAATTTTGAAAAAATTCAATATTTTTTACTTTTTGCTATAATAAATATCCCCCAAAAAACATATATAAAAAAAAGATTTTCCTCAGTTTAGGCCGATACGTATTCTTCTACCTATTTTTGGTAAAAAAAATCGCAATAATCGTTTATCGGTTGGTTTGCGCAAAATTTATAGCGTTTTTCAAAATAGGGGATAGTTTTATTGCATTTTTATTTTTTTTATTTTTTTACTATTAATGGTGGCGATCAGCGATTTTTTTCGTGACTGCGACATTATGGAGGACACTTCGGCCAATTTTGACACATTTTTGGGACCATTGTCATTTTCACAGCAAAAAATGCATTTAAATTGCATTCTTTACTGTGAAAATGACAGTTGCAGTTTGGGAGTTAAACACAGGGGGCGCTGTAACATTTAGGGTTCACTTTGTGTGTGTTTACAACTGTAGGGGGGTGTGGCTGTAGGACTGACATCATCGATCGAGTCTCCCTAATAAAAGGGATCACTCGATCGATCGTCCCGGATCGCTCCCGAGGCTTGCCGACCGCCGCATGTACGGGGGGGGTCCCGATCGGACCCCCGACCCACGTCAAGCAGAGGACGTATAGGTACGTGCATGTGCCTGTCCGTGCCATTCTGCTGACGTATATTTACATGAGGAGGTCAGCAAGTGGTTAATATAAATATACAAAACAAGATAAATAACCCTGTAAATACTCACGTCAACTGTATAGATGTGAGCACAGGACCAGAGCCGTTAAAATTGGCTGGCATGGGAGCAGAGGTAGAGACACCTTGCAGGTGGACAGACGAGGAGACTGCCGTAGCCAAAACCAGGATGCTGAAATGAGGAGCAGGAGTGCTAGACACTCCTGATATTTTCTTTTTTTCACTTTACATTTCTTTTTTGCAAGTATAGCAAAATACATGTTGGTCCTGCCAATTTCAGTGTTCTTGCAACTGCCTGGGAGCTGAACTGATATTTCAGACAATATTATCAGCTTTCTCAGCTATCATCTCTAAACTACAACACCTTCTCTATTTATAATGGGGATATGAGCATGAGAAGAGGAGAAGAGAGCTGATAACCAGCTTGTGTAAAGTGGACATGTACACTTATAATCAGGGCACAGGGTTCAGTCCCAACAGTGCCCACAAGTAATTCCAATCTGTGCCCACCAGTGTCAGTGTCCATCAATGCCCATAAGTGCCACCTCATAAGTGCCCATCAGTGCAGCCTCATCAACGCACATCAGTGAAGGTTAAAAATTACCTGTTTGCTAAATTTTATAACAAACTATGAAAAAGTTTTATTTTTTTTTTAATTTTTAGTCTTTATTTGTTTATTTAGCAAAAAAAAAACTAGTAGTCATTAAATACCACCAAAAGAAAGTTTTTTTTGTGTGAAAAAAATTATAAAAAAAAATGTGTTAGGGTACAGTGTTGCATGATCGCGCAATTGTCATTAAGGCTCAGTTCAGATTGATGCGGGAAAACTGTGAATCTACTGAAAGTTCCCGCATCGCACCTGACTCGCAAGGCAGTTCACACTGCCATATGCGAACTGTGGCACCTCCATTTAAGTTTGCATAATGCAGTGCGAACTGACAGTTCGGACAGAAATCGGATCGCATGGGTGTGAATACCCCTACAATCCGATTCTGATGTGGACCAAAAAAAGGATCCTGTGCGAACAAAAAAAGGGTATCTGTGTGGCTGAAATCGCATTGCACAGACATTACATGCGATTTTCACTGCAGTGCGGTGCAAATTACATGTGATCTTGCACAGCGCGCCAGTTTGAACCCAGCCTAAAAGTGCGTCAGCTATGAAAGCTGAAAATTAGCCTTGGCGGGAAGGTGGTAAAAGTGCACAGTAGGCAAGTGGTTAATGCATGTGTCACATCTAAAGACCAGTAAACTGCAATTGAATACATTTTTTTTTCTTGGGTTTAAATACGCTTTTCCTCTCAAGCATTACAATGACTTTAAGGAAAAGTTAATGCTTTAATTAATAAAATATGTCTTATGTATGAACAGTTTAATCATCAGAAGTTTTCACAGGTGTACTACAAGTGGGTGTATTTTCTGATGGTGAAGTCATCAGGGACAGATTTTTTGCTGATTAGAACTCCCACTTGAATATTAGAATAGAATCATAAAACAGTTACTAAAGAAAGCAGAACACAGTCTTGGCTGCTATTTCAGTGTTTAGAGTTCTATGTTAAAAAAAAATACAGTATTTTTTTCTCAGTTATGGTATCCTAGCCCTGAGCGCACACAAACATTCTTGGCCACAAAACGTAACCAAAAAGGGAAGATGGTAATTTAAAACAATTTTGTGTTGTTAAAAAGTTATTTTGCTTTTTTTGGAACCTGATGTTTTATATAATTTGTTTTTAATTATATATATATATATATATATATATATATATATATATATATATATATATATATATATATATATATATATATATATATATATATATACAGTGGGGCTGCATTTATATACAAAAGTGGGGCTGTATTTATATACAAAAGTGGGGCTGCATTCATATACAAAAGTGGGACTGCATTTATATACAAAAGGCTGCATTCATATGTACAGTGAGGCTGAAATGATGGGCACTGATGAGGCTGCATTGATCTCTTGTAGCCATCCATTGTCTCCTCCTTGAGGTTTGAGTCTGAAAAAGTGACTCCTCCCCAGGGCTAGAACTGGGCCAGTAGTAATCGGCGCACGGCCCTAGCAGTAGGACGTGCGGCTCCTGGTCCCAGACAGGCAGGGGTTTCCTCTCCGTCGCCCCCGCTCGCTCCTAGCACCTTGCTGCCGTTTCCACCTGCAGCTTTTTGGACTGACCAGACCCCTTACTGGTAAGACTCTATCCCTGTCTTTTCAGGGCCATCCCCCCGAAATCGCTGAGAACCGTCCTTGTAAGGACAGCCACCCCAGCGATCCAATTGTGGACACTGCTTACTGCAAACCCACATCGGACCCCACACCACCACCCACGATCGCCCCGCACCTCGCACGCCTCTTGCACTGCGCGGGCGGCCTTTTTCTCCGCATCCGCGCCAGACCTGACTCTTTCGCGGCCGACGAATTCAGGAAACACCGCGGATTCAGCCGCGGCCTAGCGGCGCGCCGCAGCCAGGCACAAATCCAGCCGGAAATTCGCTAGATCTGGGAAAGAAACTCCCCCCCTATCCCTGGAGGACCCCGTCCTTCCGGGATTAGCAATCAGCAGTGTTTTTTTGCTTTTTTTAATAAAAAAAAAGGGGAACATTGCCTAGACAAATCTGAGGCTTGGGCCTTGGTACCCCCTCAGAACAAGGACACCTGTCACCCTCCTCTCCTCCCTCTATCCTACGATACTTGGTCCAGGGCTTTGCAGCCGATCGCCCCTCAGGGATCAGGAAGGAATTTTTCCCCGTGACAGTACATTGGCTCAGCTCTGCCAGGGGTTTTTTCGCCTTCCTCCGGACCAAGATCAAGAGGAAGGACTCTACGAATCCTCCCTCCAATTGTAATTTAAATCATCAACCCCCCCCCCCCCCACACAGTGACAGGCAATAATGGGTAATCTGCGTTACTCTGCGGACTCCATTCGGGATCTGAGACAATACGCAACCACATTACCAGCCGTCACCAAAAAGGCCTTAAAAATAGACCAACTCTGGAGAGTCGATCGACGATCCATCATCAAAAATTTTAACCACTTGACACAGTTAAAACACATATCATGTGTTTTGATTAATACAAGATCGGCAGTAAAACACTGATTAGAAATCCACGATTTCTTACTACAAAACGATCTAGACTGCCTCTTTATTACAGAAAGCTGGCTCTCAGACGACTGCAACACCATTCTCGGTGAACTGGTGCCAGAAAACTATCACCTAATAACGGAAAACAGAATAGGGCAAAGAGGAGGAGGCCTTGCGGTGATCCATAAGAATCACATTGCAATCACTAAACCAGCCCTTCAAAATCCTCTTCCATTCATGGAAACCCTTACTCTTCAACTTCAAACTTCCCCCCAGGAGACTGTTCACATTCTCCTCTGCTATAGGCCACCTGGGCCAAAATCGCAGTTTTTGCCATCATTAACGGAGTTTATATCCACTTATACCCTCAACAGCAAACACCTTTTGCTACTCGGGGATTTCAATCTGTGGGCTAACTCCGCACAGGATCCCATTGCGGACGCCTGCATCGATCACCTGGAAGGATTAGGACTACAGCAACTTATATGCGGGCCCACGCATGCTTCAGGTCACACACTTGACCTAATTTTCAGACAAAATCTGGAAATAAGCATTTTAGAAAATGAACCATTGCCATGGACAGACCACCATGCAATCAAGTTCACAATCTCCAAAATCCCCCCAGTGTCAAAAGCACCCAAACCGGTGACAATACACTGGGCTAGGTCTCAGAAGAAGCTCCATTCGGAACTCTTCAAATCTACCTTGAGAAACAGAATCAAAACAATCCAACCTCAGCAAACAGCCGCAGATACACTGGACGCCATAAACGCAGCCTTGCTACTCTCAGCCGACTTAGTAGCACCGAAACGCAAATTCGGCAGCCGGAGGAAAAAGTCTGGCTGGTTTAACAACCAGCTATCGCTTCTGAAGCAAGAGCGCAGGAGGGCGGAAGCCGCCTGGAAAAGAAACCCTGCAGAAGATAATCTTATCTTCTACAGAGCAATAACAACACGATATCACAAAGAAATTTTCAAAGCCAAGAAACATCATTTTTCTATGGCGATTAACAGTTCCCTAAATCGCCCCCGCGAACTATTCAAAATGGTCACCCAGACCATGAATCCGGGATGTCTTGAAGTCCCCAACTCAGACACCCAAGAGTTCTGTAATGAACTATCGGATTTCTTCATTAGCAAAATTGAAAGAATCCGGGAAAGTATTCTGCAAAACGATACCCACCTCAATCCGGCTGTCAATCAGCCACAAAATTCCCGCAGAAACTTTCTGCAATCAACAAAGTTCACTCTGGAACCTATTTCCAGCGATACCACAAAAAATATCATCGGTGCCTTGCGGAACAGCACATCGCCCAATGATATCATCCCCACTAAACTGTTGAAGGATTGTGCCGACATTCTGGCACCACCCATCACACAGCTTATAAACCAGTCTTTTAAGGAAGGCATAGTGCCATCCCTGCTGAAAGAGGGCACAATCCAGCCCATCCTGAAAAAACCGAACCTGGATCCCAAGGACCCAATTCATCGCCGTCCCATAACAGGCCTAAACGTTCTCTCCAAGATAATGGAGAAAGTAGTGGTACAACAGCTGCAACAGCATCTAGATACCCATAACCTACTGGATCCATTACAATCAGGCTTCCGTCCCGGACACGGGACAGAAACGGCCTTACTTAAAATATGGGACGACGCCCTCGAGGCCGCAGACTAAGGAGAATCTTGTCTCCTGATTCTGCTGGACCTAAGCGCAGCCTTTGACACGGTAGATCACAAACTGTTACTGATGCGACTAGCTTCGGTAGCAGGAGTCGCAGAAGGAGATTTACCATGGTTTTCTTCCTTTCTGGAAAACCGATCACAAACAGTCAAATTGGGTTCTTTCACGTCAGAAAGGCGCACGGTGTCATGTGGAGTCCCCCAAGGATCCCCCCTGTCACCGGTGCTTTTCAACATCTATCTTCGCCCTCTCTTTGACATTATCAGTAGCCAAGAACTACTCTATCACTCTTATGCAGACGATACGCAACTGTACTTGCGCATCGGCAACAAAAAGAATCATCATCCCAGTCTAGAGAAATGTCTCTCTTTGATTGACAACTGGATGACCAACAGCTATCTTAAACTCAACAGTTCTAAAACAGAACTCCTTGTGTTTCAGGCCAGCCGAAAGAGTCAAGTGGTAACAACTTGGACACCACCGCCCATTCTGGGCCAAATCATCAACCCTAGCTCCAAAGTCAAGTCTCGGGGTCATCTTCGACACCTTCATGACAATGGACGCACAAATAGGGTCAGTAGTCAGCGGAGCGCACTATCGGTTGCGCCTACTACGCAGACTTATTCCATTTATCCCTAAAGAAGACGTAGCAGTCGTGGTGGGAACAATCGTAAATTCCAGACTGGACTATGCCAACGCCCTGTACCTCGGACTCCCAAAGTACCAAATCTCCCGTCTGCAAGTCGTACAGAATACGGCCGCCAGACTGGTGACTGGGAAAAAAAAATGGGAATCAATCTCACCTTCGTTGAGAACCCTTCACTGGCTGCCAGTAAAGGACAGAATTGCATTTAAAGCACTCTGCCTTACACATAAGTGCATCCATGGGAAGTCTCCGCAATATCTTTGCGACAAGATAGAACCCCACAATTCGAATCGCGTTGTGCGATCCACCGACCAAAATCTGGTCAGGGTACCAAAAACTAAATACAAATCCAAAGGAGAAAGAAGGTTTGCTTTCCAGGGTCCTAGACTATGGAACGCTTTACCAACCAGCATTCGGTTGGAGGAAAACCACCTGACTTTCAGAAGACAGATCAAAACTCTGCTCTTTTGAGGTCATGAGTCACAAACTAGCGCCCAGAAGCGATTCAGTTCGCATGTGTTGCGCTCTATAAATTTTTTCATTCATTCATTCATTCATTTCATTCATTCATTCATTCATTCATGTCTTCAGTCTCTGACCATCTCTTGTACCATGTCTCCAGTCTCTGACCATCCCTTGTACCATGTCTGCAGTCTCTGACCATCTCTTGTACTATGTCTGCAGTCTCTGACCATCCCTTGTACCACGTCTACAGTCTCTGACCATCTCTTGTACCATGTCTGCAGTCTCTGACCATCCCTTGTACTATGTCTGCAGTCTCTGACCATCTCTTGTACTATGTCTGCAGTCTCTGACCATCCCTTGTACCATGTCTGCAGTCTCTGACCATCTCTTGTACCATGTCTGAAGTCTCTGACCATCTCTTGTACCATGTCTGCAGTCTTTGACCATCCCTTGTACCATGTCTGCAGTCTTTGACCATCTCTTGTACTATGTCCGCAGTCTCTGACCATCCCTTGTACCACGTCTGCAGTCTCTGACCATCCCTTGTACCACGTCTGCAGTCTCTGACCATCTCCTGTATCATGTCTGCAGTCTCTGACCATCTCTTGTACCATGTCTGCAGTCCCTGACAATCGTCTACGAACTATGGGATAGATTTATGGCATTTATATTTAAATATTTTTTACTAGTAATGGCGGCGATCATTGATTTTTTAGCGGTACTGCAACATTGCAGCGGACACACCGGACACCTAATTGAGTTCTGTAAGCAACACCTTATTTTCCGGCAGTGCCCCTCCCGAGACTAGACTCTGGATCCGCCCTTGAATCAGTCCCTAGTTGTATATGTAGGAAAAGTTTTTCAATCTTAGAGGACTACGGCTGCAGCCCAGCAAATATCAACCTTCTCTGTCTTTCTCCTATCTCTTGTCTTCTCTTGTTAGAAGTTTGCTCGAGCACCTAGGAGGTAAAGAGGGACTATCTATCTCCACTATTCAACCTAAATTATTTTTAGTATAAACAGAGAGATAGATATCCCCCTTTTCATCCATTGACGTCCGGACGGTCTTTTAAATGTGTTTTGTTATAATGTATGTTTAGAATGTGTATGTTCATGTAGTGACCTGACCAAAAGTTATATTGGTTCAGGTCGTATTATAATTGTATCTAGCCCCCCCTATGCAATATATTTTCCTCATATGATGTGCTATTTAAACTTAATAAACTTTCTAATTTTTTGATTAACCATTTTTTAGTCATTATATCTGCAATAGTCCCTCTTGTTTTCAGTCCTCTATGATTGAAAAACTTTTCCTATACAAGTAGGGATGTTCGACTCGAACATCGGGTGTTCGCCTGTTCGCCGAATAGAGAACAATTTGGGGTGTTTGCGGCAAATTCAAAAGCCGTAGAACACCCTTTAGAAGTCTATGGGAGAAATCAAAAGTGCTAATTTAGAAGGTTAATATGCAAGTTATTGTCATAAAAGTGTTTGGGGACCTGGGTCCTGCCCCAGGGGACATGTATCAATGCAAAAAAAAGTTTTAAAAAACGTTTTTCTTGGGAACAGTGATTTTAATAATGCTTAAAGTGAAACAATAAAAGTGAAATATTCCTTAAAATTCCGTACCTGTGGGGTGTCTATAGTATGCCTGTAAAGTGGCACATTTTTTCAGTGTTTAGAACAGTCCCTACACAAAATGACCTTTCTAAAGGAAAAAACATAATTTAAAACTGCTCGCGGCTATAATGAATTGTCAGGTCCCGGCAATACAGATAAGTCATTGGAAAAAAACGGCATGGGTCCCCCCCAGTCCATTACCAGGCCCTTTGGCTCTGGTATGAATATTAAGGGTAACCCCCAACCAAAATTAAACAAAATTGCGTGGGGGTCCCCCCAAATTCCATACCAAGCCCTTCAGGTCTGGTATAGATATTAAGGGGAACCCTGCGCCAAAATAAAAAAGTGGCGTGGGGTTCCTCCCAAAATCCATACCAGACCTTTATCTGAGCACGCAACCTGGCAGGCTGCAGGAAAAGAAGGGGGACGAGAGAGCAGGGGTTTCCCGTGGCGTCAGAGGGGACAGGGTCACCTGTGACGCCAGGGCTGTCTTAATGAGGGCACACCTGGACACTGCCCAGGGGCCCCAGCTGCATGGGGGGCCCCTGCACTTTCCCTAAAGCAGCTGGTCCTTTTGCCCATGCTGCCCCAAAATTGAGGGCCCCATGGTGGCACTGAGAGTGATGGACACTAAGGGAAGGCAGGCTGGCAGCGGTGCGCTGTGCTGTGCAGAACAATACCTATTATTTCACAGCCAGCAGGGAGGGGCAGAGCCAGGGTGCCAGTGATGCTCTGACCCTGCCCCATGCAGCTTGAATGTTCGGGACTCGAAGGCTTGGGGTAGAAGCTGGAGTGGGAGCTGCTGAGTCGGTAGTACTGAGGGCCCACCTGCGGAAGAAGCATTGTGGATGGTGTCATGGCGAGCCCAGCTGTCCAGCACAGTTTGCACCAAAAGGCTTGGAATGCCCGGAGGGATAATCCCTCCTCCACCCCTCCTTCTGCCTGCTTGATTGGTATAGGTGAGACCAGTGCTGGAGGTGGGCACAGAGTCAAATGTTTACATGCACTGTATCTCCACTGGAAAAGGGGGTACTACATGGATGGAATTATGGTGCTGGGGGGATATCAAGGGTGTATGGGGAAAAACAATGCTGAGGGGGGATCTGGTGTATATAGGGGTCAGAGTGCCGGGGGGGGGGGAATTCTGGGGTGTAGAAGGGTCAGAGTGCTGGGGGATATCTGGGGTGTAGAGGGGTCAGAGTGCTGGGGGATATCTGGGGTGTAGAGGGGTCAGAGTGCTGGGGGGATATCTGGGATGTAGAGTGGCCATAGTGCTGGGGGGATATCTGGGGTGTAGAGGGGTCAGAGTGCTGGGGGGATATCTGGGATGTAGAGTGGCCATAGTGCTGGGGGGATATCTGGGATGTAGACGGGCCATAGTGCTGGGGAGGCATCAATGTAGCAGATATATTATATGCACAGGACAGCTTTGTTACTTTATGTATGTAGTATTTTCCCACTGTTTCTTTGCTGTACAGAATGATTGTTCATGTAGTTAATGCGGAGCTCCACCCAAAAGGGGAAGCTCCGCTTGTCTGTCTCCTACCTACTTGATGTCTGTTTACCTGCACTGTCTCCATTGTAGGGGCCCCAGAGCATTACTTTGCCCAGTGGCCCATGATGCTATTAAGATGGCCCTGCGTGACGCCATGGGGAAACCGGAGGAAACCCCTGTTGACCACAAGACAGGTGGTCCCACACTCAGCTATTTAGGAGCTGTCAAGAATGGATGTACATCGTTGGAATTTTTTTTTTCTTTTTGGCTTCATGTTTCAATTGGCTACATGCTATGATCGAATGCACGGTTTCCTTTTTTGGTGCTAGTTCCCAAAGGTGAAATGATTTTGGACCAAGAAATATACACAGGTAACTGGAATCAAGACTAAAAAAACTGCCTGGGTGGTTCTATTAAATAAAGCTGTTCTATGGCTCCCAAAGGCCTCCTAAATACGTATATTCTTTTTTTACTTGCTGCTAAAACAATTGCTAAGACTTGGAAAATTTCTGTAGTGAAAAATAAGTTATCTTGGATAATGATCCTGGAAAATTTAGCTAGAATTATTAATAAGTAAAATATTGGGAACCCAGGACTAATGTTATATTACGTTAGGGCAGGGTGCTAATACCGTGTGGAACACCTTTATCTTCTCTTAGGGGATTTGGGGGTTGTTTTCCTTCAGAGGGGGGAGGTGTGGACTTGCTGCCTTTTTCCTCACTCGTCTTTTAATCCTTGTCCTATATGCTACCTTTTCTTGGTTGTTCTGGTGAATAGTGATGCTGGTGGGTCTTTGGAGCTTTCTATGACAGCCCACTTTCATGGGACATTCTGGAGTTGACTTACTAAAACTGGAGAGGGTAGGTTCTGGTGCAGCTGTGCATGGTAGCCAATTAGCTTCTTACATCAGCTTGTTCAATTAAAGCTTTGATTAAAAGAAAACTGGAAGCTAAATGGTTTCTATCCAGAGTTGCACCAGATTTTGCACTCTCCAGTTTTAGTAAATCAACCCCTCTGTGTTTTCTTTTACACTTTTTCATGTTCTCTATTGCTTCTTTACATATGCAATATTGTTTATTTAATCTGGAACATTGCCTTAAGATGGCTGGTTTCTTGCAGTCATATGTAGTGATGGGTTCTTCAGCATTTTTTTTCTGTTTTCAGTAGCACGCTGGTTATATCCAAATCCCTATGAAGTCTATGGGCCAGATTCAGGTAGGGAGCGCGTATTTGTGTGGGGGCGTAGCGTATCCTATTTACGCTACGCCTCTGCAACTTTGACAGGCAAGTGCAGTATTCACAAAGCACTTGCTCGGTAAGTTGCGGCGGCGTAACGTAAATAGGCCGGCCTAAGCCCGCCTAATTCAAATGTGGAAGATGTGGGCGTGTTTTATTTAAATTTATTGTGACCTCACGTAAATGACGCTTTTTCCCAACGGTGCATGCACCGTCCGTGAAAGTATCCCAGTGCGCATGCTCCAAATTAACCCGCAAAAAGCCAATGCTTTCGACGTGAACGTAAATTACGCACAGCCCTATTCGCGAACGACTTACGCAAACGACGTAATCGACGGAAAATTTGACGCTGGCCCGACGTCCATACTTAACATTGGCTGCGCCTCCTATAGCAGGGGTAACTATACGCCGGAAAAAGCCTAATGTAAACGGCGTAAAAAAATGCGCCGGGCAAACGTACGTTTCTGAATCGGCGCATCTACCTAATTTGCATATTCAACACGTAAATATACGGAAGCGCCACCTAGCGGCCAGCGTAAAATTGCAACTAAGATACGATGGAGTAAGAGACTTACGCCGGTCGGATCTTAGTCAAATCTATGCGTAACTGATTCTAAGAATCAGGCGCATACAGGGGCGGACTGACCATTGAGTCACTCGGGCACTGCCCGAGGGCCCCATGCCACTAGGGGGCCCCATCAGGGTTGCCAGGCTCAGTAAAACCAGGGACAGTATGTAAAAATCTGTGTTTTTTTTAGATCTGTCCCTGATATGTCCGAAACTGACATGCTTTTAATGTGAATATCCCAAGATTTTAGCTGCCCTGCCTCTGCACTGCCTCCTGGCGTGGTGGCCATCTGTAAGCCAGAGGGGCCCCATAATCTTCTACAGTATTGCCCGGGGGCCCCATGAGTTGTCAGTCCGCCCCTGGGCGCATAGATACGACGCCGCACACTCAGAGATACGACGGCGTATCTGGAGATAGGCTATCGTATCTCCTACCTGAATCTGGCCCTATATTGGATCAATACTGGTGAACAGGGATATAACAATAGGAAATGAAATGTAACCGTTAATAACCTCACGCTGTCAAAATGATTCATTATGTTTGGGGAGGCTCACTGGTATAGTGATGTTCATGTTATCTATGATGCTTATTCTGTTTTGTATTTCTTGAAATTCAGTAAACATTATTGATAGAGATATTGGCAGATTATAACTTGTGCATTAGACTGAAGGATTCAAATTGCAATCCCTGGTAAAAATTAATTAATTTGATTTACTAGATTTGTAGGGGAGTGTAGAATATGTTTTCTTACACTAAGAGAACCCCCTACTGAAGTTGCCATTATTTAAACTAGTTACTTTAAGTACCGGTGCTATTTAAATTTAGAGGGAGATCAGAGTGTAGTTAAACTCTGATCCAAATTGTTATGTGCAAAGCAGGGTCTCTGTCTCAGCTTGGTTGTGCTGGGGCGTCCTTCCCACCCCTGTGCAGTAGATGGCAGCAGTGGAGTCAAGGTTTGGGTGCTCTTCCCCAGCAGCCAATCAGAAGAGTTGAGCCTCGCTGTGCATGCTGGGGGAGGGTATTTATGGGGCAGACGCCATTGGTTCTGGTTCTCCTTCGTCCAGTGTGGCACCCACCTTTAGGGTGGCCACATCACAGTGTTATAGCCTACCTGGCCGGGGCGTGCGTGCCATGAGGTGTTCCTGGTTCCGGGGCCATGTTGGCCTGGAACATCTGAGCAGTGACTGGGTTCCCACCTTTGAGGATCCCAAGCAGTAGTGCTGTTCGGTGGGAAGTCCGTCTGAGGAGCGCCAATGAGAGGCTGGCGGTCCAATAGGATTTCAACAAACCACTGGGGATCAAGGTAGCCGGACACTGAAGGATTGATCACCTGTCAGTCGGTACCTGGGCGACATAAAGAAGGAGATCGTAATTCACCTAAGGAGGATTGCCTCCATAACTATAGTCAGAGAGGGCCTGTGGCAGAGGTGTCTCCCTGACGTTCACCAAGGAGGGTATGTGGCAGAGACTTTTTCTCAAGTTCAAGTTCACTAAGGAGGGTCTGTGGCAGGGACTTTATCCTACAAATGTTCGAGTTATACTCCGGCTGCCAGGTCAGTGAGAGAGGCCTGTCCGGGTACGCTAATTCCACTCAAACAGGAGTGGCGCAGAGAAGTGTTACGTTTGGGAGCAGGACTGTTTCCCTATCATTACGCCTGAATTTGCTATTCTCTTTTCTTCCTTCAACTTTACTTTCCTCACCACAAGTTTTATTGTTTTTACCCAGCTGGGTAATAAAGAGCACAGCAAAGAGCACCTGTTGTGGACATTCCTTTACTTCTACTAAATGCATCATGCACCCCTAGGAATTCGGAAGAGCCACGAGGTAAATGTGCCACCCAAAACAACCAGAAGCTCCTCCGGGGGTAGAGCTACATGTACTATTAAGGACTTTGTAGTTTGGCATTGTGTATGACTGTTAGTATACAGTATATGATCTGCTTCAGTAAAGTTTGCTGTTTTCAAGGAGACTAATATGGACTATGTTTATTCTATTCTAATGGTGTCTACTCTTCGACATGGGCTTGTCCTTGGTGAAAGAAACAGGAGTAAAAGCCAGCATGTAAAGCAGCCTGGATAGAGGTCCTGGGTTCTAGTCTGGCCAGGCTGAGCTGCCCACAGGGTTTCTCTATTTGGGCGAGGTCTGCAGATTTCTTCCTATTAAGTTTGAGAACCCTGGTGGGCCCCATGCTAGAGAACTGTTATCTGACAAACCTGAACCTGTGTGACCTGTTCCAGCTATGGCTTGACAGTTAACTGGTACAGACTAGTCCAAAGATACCAAAACTCAAACAACCAATATTCTTGTGTAGAAAAAAATATTTTTAAATGAAAATTTGTCATAGCTTTGTTTTTTTTTGTGACATTTACTGCAGTCCTGTAAAATATTTTTTACAGTATAGAAGAAACAAACTGCTATTGCTTTATCTAAGATAAAGATTCAAGCATTCAAAGCAATATTTGCTATAGTTCAGATGCCAGCATACCGAAGGAAAAACAATAATGCACTATTACTATTTGGGTTCAGTAATACATTAAGCTTGATAAACATGAAGGGCCAGATCCAGGTACATCGGCGCATATATAGGCCGGCGTAATCAGAGAGGCAAGCACTGTATCCTCAGACCATTTTCTTCCAACCTTGCGCCGGCGCAACGTAAATTCGTAGGCGGAAGCCGGCGTAATTCAAAGTAGGAAGGAAGTGGGCGTGTTCCATTTAAATGAACCGTGGCCCCATGCAAATGAAGGGCCGAACGAATGGCGCATGCGCCGTGACGTGGACGTCTGTCCCTCTCCCCTCTGCGCATGCTCACAACTCGGCCCGGCGTAGCCCCTGAGATACGCCCAGGGCTTAAATGCGCCCGTCGAGCGCAAAAGTACATCTGCTTGTTTCCCCCCCTGAAGCAAGGTACTTTTTGCTGTTTGGTTTTGAGCCATGTCTTCTCCAGCTTCTGGGAAGAAGAGGAGGAAGCTTAACTTTTTTGACCAGGAGAAGGATGTGATCATCAGGGCCATGTCCAGGTATGATGTGTACTTCCATGGTGCAGAGTGGCAACACCACTAAGGCCAGGAAGGCGGAGATCCTGATGCAGATTGCAACAGAGGTCAATGCCCTGGGACATGAGGTCAGGTCCTCCAACGACATCCTGAAAAAAAATAAATGACCTGCGCTGCCTGGTCCGAGGTAAGCTGGCTAAGATGAGGACTCATGCCAGTGGCACTGGAGGGGGACCAGCCACTACTCAGACGCTCACTCCTGATGAGCAGGTGGTTGCCCAGTGTCTCCACAGGCATCAAGTGGAGGGAGTGGAGGGATCTGGTGTGTAGCATGTGTGGGGGTGGAAGGGAACATGTGACAAGTGTGTGGCTCCACCAACATGTGAATGTTTTGTGTCATCCACAGATGTGCAGGAGGGAGCTGGGCCATCTGCTGCCGGTGGCCATTCCACACCATCCCCCGAACATCAGTCGGAGTATGACCCCCTGGGAAGCCGTGAGTCATAGGTGGAGGGGAGTGGCCACTCCTCTCCTCAGGAGGTGGTTGAGGAGACGGTGACCAGTGACAATGTGGTTTCCCTCTACTTGGAGGAGTCTCCCCCTTTGGCCAGGACCACTCAGACCTCCACCTCCATCAGGGGTAGCCCCTCAGGGTCCTCCCCCAACAGGTCTACCCTCTCAAGGGTCTCCCCTTCTAGACGGCCCCCAAGCCTCTCCTGGCCCCAGGAAGGCTACTAGGAAGACTAGGGGGGTGTCTGAGTTTCTCCCGGAACATCTCAAGAGGGAACAGGCCCGCCAGACCCACCATCTGGGTGAGGTTGCTGTCCAGATGCTGCCAACATTAATGAGTGTGTCCAGGATGTCAACGCCAACTGTGCTGCTGTGGTCACCTTCCTGGGGGATCTGCAGGCCACCAAAGCAGGCCTCATGGAAGAGGTCCACACCCTGGCAGAGGCCGTATTAGAAAACACTGCTGCTATCCTAGCGGAGGGGAGGCAGTCAAGGCTGCTGCAGGCTGAGACCAATGCGGTCCTCACCCGCATCACCCTGGCATTGGAGGACAGGCAGCCAGCAATGGAGAGACCAGGGGATGCTCCTCCTCCTCCTGATTTCCCCCCCCATGAGGCTCCCGTGAGGAGTCGGGGCCGTGGCCATGGCACCAGGCGTGGGCCACGACAGCGCAGATGAGTGCGTTTTTTTTTTGGTTTACTCAGGTTATGAGTTTTTTTGGTTTGTAGACCCAGCACACGGTCAGTAGTGCAGGCTACAGTGTGAATGTGGGGGTGACACTCCTGCCAGTAAGGGGTGTCACCCTGGCTCGTCGGGGAGAATTTATCCCCACGGCTGTGTGAATGTGGTATGAATGGACAGCGACATAATTGGAGCCTTGGCGTGGCGTTGCTGTTCCCAAGTCCTGCATGGTGGACTTGGGCTAATCCAATGTGACCACAGTGGTGTTCATGCGTGCATTCTCCTTGTGCCATGATGAATGTGTGTTTAACGTGCAAAGATGCCTACTGTGAGGCATCTCCTGACTGCTGTTCCCTCAGCAGACGGGGTAGCCTCGGTTAGGGGGGGACAGTGTGGCTCGGGGGTCAGGTCCTCACGTATGTCAATCTCCAGGCCCTTTCTCACGGCGAAGTTGTGCAGCATGCAACATGCACTGATGATCTGGCACACAAAGTTTGGGGAATACAACAGGGTTCCCCCGGACTTATCCAGGCATCGGAAACGGGACTTCAGGATGCCAAATGTGCGCTCCACCACTGCATGGGTACGTATGTGTGCATCATTGTATCTTCTCTCTCCTCTGGTTTGGGGATTCCGGAATGGAGTCATGAGATGGGGCCCAAGTGCATATGCAGAGTCACCTGGAAGGGAAAAGACAGGAGGATGTTAGTCATGCATGTGCCCCTCGTGATGTCTGCATCATGGGGTCGGACAGTCATGCCTGACTCCCATGTCACTCACCAACCAGCCAGCTGTTCCCGTACACGTTCTGTTCAAATTCTGTTGGGATGTTGCTTTGACGGTATATGTAGCTGTCGTGGCTGGCCCCTGGGTGTTTGGCACGGATGTGCCATATGAGGCATTGGGCATCGGCTATCACCTGTACGTTGATGGAATGCCAATGCTTACGATTACGGTATATGTGCTCTGTGTCACGGGGGGGCGTAGTGCCACATGTGTGCAATCAATGGCCCCCACGGTGCGTGGGAATCCGGCAATTCTGAAGAAATCTGACATTGCCTTCAGCTGCAGATGCTCCTGGGTGGGCCTGATGATGTGGTGGGACATGCGTCTGAGGATTGCAGGGACAACCTGGTGCACACATCTGCTCATGGAGGATTGTGCCATCCCAGACACAACTCCACTTGTACGCTGGAACGAGACACTGGCAAGGAAATGGAGTGTTGCCAGTACCTTGACCAGTGGCTCCACTGCTTGTGAGCAATCTGTCTGGCTGGTGAGGTCATCTTGCAGGGTTGTGGCTATTTCCAGGATGGCATCAGGGCTGAATCTGAAGATGCGATACACCTCCGATTTCCCCCATGCCAAAGACGTTTAGGCGCGGTCGGTATATCCTCTCTCGTGCCCTCCTCCTACACGCCTGTGAAGCCAGTAGTATAGCTATGACCATGGATGCCCCTGACATGTTGGCATACAGATTGTTGTCCTGCAAGTGTGGATACTCAGCTCGTCCTTAACGGTGCTGCTGCAGCTGCTCTCCGGCTGACCTGTGCATGTCTGCTGCTGACTTACCCCTGCTTTATGAGGGGTAACTTTAGGCCGGACGTATAACTTACGCGCGGTGCGCGTAGCCCGTATCGGGCGCACGTACATTCGTGGATCGCCGTATCTCCCTCATTTGCATATTTGAATAGGAAATCAATGGGAGCGCCAGATGCGTTCAGCATATATATGCGCCCACGTAGGAAAGTTACGTCGGTCGGAAGAAGCCTATTTTCAGGCGTATCTAGTTCTGTGGATACGGCGCATAGTTACGCCGGTGCATATATACATTTACGCCGCGCATCTCGAGATACACCGGCGTAAGTGTTTTGTGGATCCGGGCCGAAGTGAATAATTTGCTTATTTAAATCTTAACATTTCTGTTGTTTTTAACACCAAACTTACATGTATATGCCATAAAAACTGAAAATTAGAACTTAAACACAATACAGGCGGTCCCCAAGATACAAACAAGATAAGGTCTGTTGGTTTGTTCTTAAGTTTTTAAGTTGGAACAGTTAAAATCTTTAAGTGTAACTCTAGCCCAAAAAACAATTTTTAAGCTTTTTGGATAGCTTTTTGGTCCCGGAGCCAGTTCCTGGCTCCGGGACCACGTTGGTCTGGAGTCGTGATTTGCCGGGTAGGCCCAGTAGTCAGACTGGGTCTACGTTAACAAAGTGGTCCTGCGCTGTCCGTCCTAGAGAGAGGAAGCCGCTGAATGAAGTACCTGTTCTGGAGAGCACGAGGCTGGTACACTCAAGGGAGGCCTGAATTTCATTGAAGGACGCACTAATACTGAAAGGCTGAGCAGTGGTCACCTGTCAGTTTCCTGAATTCACAAGTAATTACTTCAAGAAGAGATCCGGGTGCTTAATCCTAACGTGAGAGGATTCTGGACCGAACGCATGTCCACCTTTTGGGAAGGTCGGTGGCAGAGACTGTACCAAGGTTCCGTGTAGCGCCCTGGCTGCTAGGACTAGTGAGAGAGGCCTATCCAGGGGCACAATACCCACTCTGGCTAGAGTGGTGACGAAAGTTTATGTCTGGAAGCAGGGGTGCTTCTGATTAAGTTTTACACCTGAACCCACTACCTATACCCTATTTCACCTCTTCAATCTATTGTTCGTTCCTTTACAACGTTCATTAAATAAAGCAAAGAAAAAGGAATGCAACGTGTGGACATTGACTCTTTTTCAGCTCTCAACAAGCACCCTAGATGTCGGAGAAGTAGAGGTAACATGCCACCCAAAACTAACCAGCAGCTCCTCCGGGGGTAGTGCTACATACCTGTACCTAAAAATAATAAACACGGGCCTTTGCATATCTACAAAATTGGTAAACTCCCATAGATCACTTACCCATTAGGGTCACTGTATGATGGGTTGTTTACCGCAATAGACCCTATCGTAGGAACCCTCCCCAGGTAATTATCCACCATGTCATAGTGAACAGTGTTCCGTAAGGTACCTTATACTGTTGGTGAGTCACACGTGAGCTCAAGTCCCCAAGGGATCCACACACCTTGAGTGTCACTTTATACCCTATTGGTCCTGTACCTTGTTTGTAGTTTCAAAGTGATAATTATCGCGTGACAACCTTGTGTGTATTGACATTTAGCTTCCGGATGATTAGTAGATGATGCGTTTTGAGTTTTATGTTTGTCTGTCTTTAATGCACTTTAACTGTTGGTGCTTTGTTTGATCTCGGTGACTCTATAGTGCTGGAAGTCACTTGATTTTAGTTCTGAAATTATTTTTGATACCAAGCCATTAATAAAGTTTATATTTTTGCTAATTAACTTGCCATGCTATCACAGTCCCATTATAAGTTGCTAATCACTGACAGTATGATGAAAAATAAAATTTCAATATATATCCCATCGTTTATAGACAATATAACTTTCACGCAAACTAATATCAATATACATTTATTGGGATTTTTCTTGGCAAAGATATGAAGCAGAATATTTATATTTTTTTTTTAAAGTGGTTGTATACTTTTTTTTTTCACTTTTACCTACAGGTAAGCCTATAATAGTTCCCTTTGTATGCAGCCGCTGACTTCATTGGCGCATGCACTCTGAGTGCCGGCTGAAGCCCGGAAAAAAGTCTCCTACGCGCACCCGAGTAACTACATCACGGCTACGACCACTGCGCCGGAGCCGCGATACCTGGAAGACACGACCGAGATCACATGCCGACGCCTCGTTCTAAGGTAAGTATTTCATAATGAGCTAGTATGTGGTGCATACTAGCTCATTATGCCTTTTGCCTTACAGGTTTAAAAAAAAATCTAAGGGTATACAACCACTTTAATTGGATATGTTTTATAGCAGAAAGTGAAAAATATATATTGTACTCCGTCTCACAGCCTGTCAAGTCTTAGGCCTCGTACACACGACAGAGTTTCTCGGCAGAATTCGTCGAGAATCTCGGTGAAGAGCCGGATTCTGTCGAGAAACTCGGTCGTGTGTACATTTTTGGCCCGATGGAGCCGCCGAGGAACTCGTCGAGCAAATAGAGAGCAGGTTCTCTATTTTCTCGATGGCAGTGGATTTTGGCTCGACGAGTTCTTCATCGGGCTGTTTTTTAAACGAGAAACTCGGTCGTGTGTATGCTAAGAAACTTGTCAAAAACTTAGACACTGGAGACCAACATAGGTAAAACTAGCGTTTGGATTGGAGATAGCACATTCGTGTCGCTTCCAACATTATTTAATCGTTTATTTGCAGCGCTTTACACAATTTTTCCTAAGGGCACAAAACAGCAATATACTAATTTTTTTTTTACGATATTCACACAGAGTTCCTTAAAATTAGGTGGAACCTTTTTCTTACTGGACTCAATATTTTTTTTTTTTTTATTGTCACCTTATTTTGGTCGTGTGTTTTAAATCCTGCTTTTAATCACCTTATTTTTAAATTTTTAAAAAATGCTAATCCTTTTATTTTTTGTAATGTCAAGTTCCCCCCATAGAAACCTTATTGCTTTGTCTTATCTCATGTGTCCCTTTCAAATTACACCTTATATCCAATTTTTACAAAATAAGAACCTGCCTTCTCACTTGCAAAATTGAAATGTAAAAAAATACAAGGACAAGTATGAACTGTAAAAAAAAAATGTACCATTTATTTTGGTAATAAAAAAAAATTTGATATGCAAAAGTCAGCACTGGAGAGCTTGCTGCCATTTGTGCACAGCCAGGTGTGGCCTGATGTGACTGGTGATCAGTTGGAGGCCAAAATGGGGACTTGAGAGGTTCATTCAGGAAGTCACGCATCAAGGTCTTGGACTCCCCGAGGTCAGAAACTGGAGCAGGGCAGGCAGATGTCACCAGGTTGTGGTACTACAGCAGCCTGAACTCTGGTACACCACATGGAAGTAAGGGAGTCACTTTCTTGATTTCTTCAAGGCCTTCCTTGGTGGCTTCCCTGCAGCCTGCTCTTTCACCTTCTCTGCAGCCTTCTCAGCAGCCTTCCTCTTATGCCTGGCTGGAGGTGGTGCCACAGGGGTAGTACTCATGCCAGGAGGAGGAGTAGACGAAGGTGGTGGAGGATGAGTAGCCGACGGTGGTGGAGGAGGAGGTGGAGGAGGAGGAGGAGGAGCAGTAGAAGGAGGAGTAGAAGGAGGAGGAGCAGTAGAAGGAGGAGCAGTAGAAGGAGGAGGAGTAGAAGGAGGAGGAGCAGTAGAAGGAGGAGGAGTAGAAGGAGGAGGAGTAGAAGGAGGAGGAGCAGTAGAAGGAGGAGGAGCAGTAGAAGGAGGAGGAGCAGTAGAAGGAGGAGGAGCAGTAGAAGGAGGAGGAGTAGTAGAAGAAGAAGAGGAAGCAGAATGTTCAGATGGAGCAGGAGAAGAAGAGGAAGAAGAATGTTCAGATGGAGCAGGAGAAGAAGAGGAAGAAGAATGTTCAGATGGAGCAGGAGAAGAAGAGGAAGAAGAATGTTCAGAAGGAGCAGGAGAAGAAGAAGAAGAAGGTGGGGGAGCTTGAGAAGGAGCAGGAGAAGAAGAAGAAGAAGGTGGGGGAGCTTGAGAAGGAGCATGAGAAGAAGAAGAAGGTGGGGGAGCTTGAGAAGGAGCATGAGAAAAAGAAGAAGAAGAAGAAGGTGGGGGAGCTTGAGAAGGAGCATGAGAAGAAGAAGAAGGTGGGGGAGCTTGGGAGTTATGTGGTGTGTGAGGATGGGGATGGCGGCAAATCAGTGTCCTCTGTGAGAAGACCCCTCACCCCCTGATTTGCCAGGGTGATGAGGAGGCCCTCAAAGAGGAGGCGTTGGTCTAATGTCATTTCTGACATTTTGGCCAAAACCACTGTGACAAATCCCTCCTGAGCAGTGGGAGGCTGTTGCAGGGTTGCATGGGCATCCCGAATGAGGGCTAGTGAGGCGTCACGCACCCTTGTATCCCTCACCTGCCTTCTCGGACACAGACGAAGAGGAGACACCTGGCATCTCGTGCTTGGCCCAGCAACCTCGTGCAACCCACTTGGGCCTGCCACCTCATCCGCTCCACTTGGGCCTGCCACCACGTTACTGATACTTGGGCCTGCCAACACGTCCAAGATACTTGGGCCTGCAGCCTCCTCCAAGCCACTCACCCTGTCCTCCTCCTGCCTGGCATTTTCCTGATCCTCCTGCTGCCTGGTCTCGTCCTGTGTATGGAAAAAAAGTAAAGTTTTACTATTTTTTAAAATTTTTGGTTTATTTATTTAAGCTCCTGACTGTTGCATTTTTTTTGGTCACGACTTAGCTAAGCCAATCATTCTGACCCATGTTTTATGGTCAATCACACCACAAAAATTCATGGCCAATACTGACAAATTTTAGGAATAACACTTTTAGATCTAATTTTTATTTACCTTTAATATCTTAATTTACATCTCTTTAACAACATTTGAACACCACATATTTGCACATTGAAAGTACTATATACCTGGCTCCAGCTGGGCAAATCTGGATCTTCATCCAGGATGGAAGGCTGCTGAGAGGGTTCTTCTGCAGAGGGAGCAGCAGGTTGGCTGGAGGGAAGGCTGGAGCTTCTGTGGCTTCTGGGGCGAAGGCTAGAAAGTGACTCCCTAACCTCCAGGTGTTCATCCAGGAAGCTCAGTTTGCTGTAGTACCACAACTTGGGTTTAAATACCCGCCCTGCTCCAGCTCCAGACCTCATCGAAGCCAAGACCTTGTTGCGTGCCTTCCTGTAGGTGCCTCTCAAGGTCCCAATTTTGACCTCCAACTGGTCAGTTGTCACATCAAACCCCACCTGTCTCCGCACAAGTGGGAGCAGGCTCTCCAGTGCAGTTTTGCGCAATTCTCTATTTCTAGAGATGGGGTCTTTGGTGGCCCACAGAACAGGAAGTTCTTGCCACCTATCAATGAAGATCTCCAAGAAGTCGGGTCGGTTAAAGAGATTCATCTTTTCCTGTCCAAAACCAAGGATAAAAAAATAATGTCACTACACAATCTAGAAAGTCAATTACTCTTTCTCACAAGCTAGCCCTTAAAGGGTCACTAATGGATAACTATATTTTTGGAGGAAATTACTGTTTACAGTGTCTAGAGACATACAAGTGCATACATATAATGTGCCTCTAGTTTCACTTTTGGTTTTAAATTTAGTTATTGTTTCTGTGAAGTAAAGAGACACACAGAACCCAAAAAAAATAAAAGCAGTGCATATTTTAATTTCAAAAATTATTAGCATTGTTTTGGTTGATTTTTAGACACACAGCTTAGACCACAGTGACAAGCTCCCCTGATAAATTTGAGAGGGAGCAGAACCAGGAAGTGATGATTTATGCAAATGATTACAGCTGCTTAAAAGCAAAAAGGGACAATGAGGACATGAAATCAAGACTGATATAATGTAAAGTTAGTTATTTCTGCCCCAAACAATTTTGGCTTAGTGCTCCTTTAAATGTCTGTCTTTCCTGAATATGCCACTGCTGTCCCAAGTTCGAAGCATACCTACACGCTTGTCGTTCAAACGTCTTTCTTACGCAACCCGGTCGTATGGACGCTACATGTGTTCGAGCCTTATATACACTCCGCACACGACATCCGCCCATGCTTAAAAAAAATTGATGTTTCCCCCCCGCCCCTTATCTTCCGTCGCAAAAACGACAAGGTGGAATTGGCAGCAGATCATGTTGGGTCAGTTCCTAGGAAACAGATGACCAGTTGTGTCGAACTAATAAGCCAGATCTCATCCTCATTTGTGTATGAAACGTTAGTTAGATAAAAGCACTCCGATATAGTTTGGTCAAGACATAAAAGCGACCATTTGCATCATGTTTAAACCGACTTGTTTTTAGAAGACATCCTGATGAGAACCGAGATTGCCCACACAACAGTAGTTGGATCAAAATGCATAATCAAAGCGTTGTTTACGTACGACGGCACTATAGCGGACCATTACCTTCAAATTTCAAACTGGCTATGTTGTAATTTCTGAACCTAAGATGTAGGCCACAAAATCATTCAATCAAGAAAAACATGTAAAATGTAGTTACATACCGGTCTTTGACCCGATCGTTATCTCCGCCGTCTTCCACAAACTGTGAACGCCCCTTTTACTCACGTGGTAGCCCTTTATACACGCGCATGTGGGACTTTACGCACGTCTCCCCGCCCCTGACGTTCATGGTATCGTATTTTCCCCGCCCCTTTTCCATCTTTTTTTTGTTGGAAGCACATGTTGGAGAATATGGCAGCACGGCGAATCAGTTGTAAGGCCTCCAACATGACCTTTGAGGAAATGGTGGAGATGGTCCTCATCCTCAAAGCAGAGGACTACGATGGGAGGCATGGGCCATATAAGTACCCGAACAAGGTCAAGGCCGCAATAATGGAGAAGGTGAGGAGGAGTCTCCATCGCAAATTTGGAGTGAAAAGGTCCAAGGAGCAGATCCGGAAAAGGTGGTGTGACCTTAAGGCCCCATACACATGATAGAATTTATCCGCAGATACGGTTCAGCGGACCGTATCCGCGGATAAATCCTCTCTAAGATTTCAGAGGATTTCAATGCGATGGCGTGTACACACCATCGCATTGAAATCCGCGCTGAAATCCTCTGCCGATGACGTGTCGCGCCGTCGCCGCTATTATGACGCGGCGACGGGCGCGACGCTGTCATATAAGGAATTCCACGCATGCGTCTATTCATTACGGCGCGTGCGGGGAATCCCTTTGGACGGATGGATCCGGTAAGTCTGTACAGACGAGCGGATCCATCCGTTGGAATGGATTCCAGCAGATAGATATTCTGTGCATGTCGACAAATATTTATCTGCTGGAAATCCATTCCAGGGGAGATTTATTTGCGGATAAATATCCGTTGGCGTGTACACACCATAGGATCTATCCGCAGAAACCCATTTGATGGGATTTATCTGCGGATAGATTCTATGGTGTGTATGGGGCCTAAGAAACGTGAGCCGGAACAAATGAAGAGGATCAGGAGAGTGATTAGAAGAAGTAAGTTTGTTATATATTTTGTAAGATTTGTTCCGCGCCATGTGTTTTTTATTTCAGGTTGTACTGTAATATTTTTTTAGGCACAATAATTTGTCGTCAAACTGGACGTCCATTCGGAACGACTAAATATTGTGTTTTAAATCCTACAAATTATGACATTTTTTGAAAATTGTGGTGAGATCAATCGTGAAAATTATGTAGATGTGCTATTAAAACCACAAATCTTTTTTTAATAATTAAATATACAGTAAAAGGAGAGTCTGCTCAGCAGTCGGTGACACATGTGGACTCATTTGCATAATTGTTGTCCCCTTTAATAACCCATTTTGGGCTTCACACAGAGCTGAGGTGATCCAGTGTATACTTTTTTAGCTTACATGTTTAAAAGTAGACCAAAGCTACAAGATTTGTCAGGATCTTTGTGAATGCCTTCAATCCTGTGTTTTGCCCTGAGGGGTTTTTCTAAACATCAATAGTCCCAGAAATTTTATAAAGTGAATCATATTCCTCTTTCAGGCCTATAAGCTCTAAAAATCCTGTTTCCATTTTCTTCATTCTCGTAGGGCGTCATGAAGCTTCAACACGGGAGCAAGAAGTCCAGCAAGCCACACCCCCGAGGGATGGTGATGATGCGCAGCCTGCCACCACATCAGGTAAAGTAACATATAACTAACCCAGCTTCAGGTAATGTAGATGTAGGCCTGCCTAATTTTAAAAAATTGTTTTGTCCCACATTTCAGGATCAGGTGGTGGCTTGGACAGGCATACAAAACAGATGCTGATCTCGGAAATATGGGCCTGCAGAGAAGAGGTGGAGGAGATACATTTGGCCAACAGAAAAAATAATGAAAGAGCAAGGAGGGTGGAAACTAAATTAAAAAATTTATTGGATGTTTTGGGGAGAGTCTGAATCTGAAAAAAATACCAAAAAAAAAATTAAATACCAGATTTTGAAGTTTATTTAATAAAAAAAAAAACAAAAAAATACTAAAACCAGATTTTATACTTTATTTAATAAAAAAAAATAAAAAAAAATAATAAAACCAGATTTTATACTTTATTTAATAAAAAAAAAACCAAAAAAATAATAAAACAAGATTTTGGACTTTATTTAATAATAAAAAAAAAAAAAAAAATAATAAAACCAGATTTTGATGTTTATTTAATAAAAAAAAAACCAAAAAAATAATAAAACCAGATTTTATACTTTATTTAATAAAAAAAAAAAAAAAAAAATAATATAACCAGATTTTAATGTTTATTAAGAAAAAAAATAAAAAAAAATTACAAAAATGATTGTATATTGTATGAGAAAAATCACCCACAAAAATACAAAAATGATTGTATATTGTATGAGAAAAATGACCAAAAAAAATACAAAAATGATTGTATATTGTATGAGAAAAATCACCCACAAAAATACAAAAATGATTGTATATTGTATGAGAAAAATGACCAAAAAAAATACAAAAATGATTGTATATTGTATGAGAAAAATCACCCACAAAAATACAAAAATGATTGTATATTGTATGAGAAAAATGACCAAAAAAAATACAAAAATGATTGTATATTGTATGAGAAAAATCACCCACAAAAATACAAAAATGATTGTATATTGTATGAGAAAAATGACCAAAAAAAATACAAAAATGATTGTATATTGTATGAGAAAAATCACCCACAAAAATACAAAAATGATTGTATATTGTATGAGAAAAATGACCAAAAAAAATACAAAAATGATTGTATATTGTATGAGAAAAATCACCCACAAAAATACAAAAATGATTGTATATTGTATGAGAAAAATGACCAAAAAAAATACAAAAATGATTGTATATTGTATGAGAAAAATCACCCACAAAAATACAAAAATGATTGTATATTGTATGAGAAAAATGACCAAAAAAAAATACAAAAATGATTGTATATTGTATGAGAAAATATACCAAAAATTTTTGTAGGGTATTTATGAAAAAATAAAAATAAATAAATTAAGAAAATAAAGAGCTTTTGAACCTCAAAAAAGTGTGTGGTGTTTTTCATAAAATACGTAAAATTTTCTATGTGTTTGGTTTGGGGGTCACCTGGGAAATGTTTGCTAGTTGATAATGAAAATACACTTAGTTACACTTAGTAAAGAACTCCAAACAACACAAGCAAGACATAACAAGTTTAGAAAAAAGATTATGATTTATTTTTTTGAAAGCTACAATTATGGCAAATTTGATTGAGATGGTATTGCCCCCCTACCCATGAAATAGTCCATGTATTTGTCCCGGACTTCACGGGCACTCTGGGGGGGCAGTCCTGTGTGGCCAGCTTCAAGGCCCGCCAAAGTTTCTGCAGGGGTCAAATGTTGTGCCTCGGGCCCAACCAGGGCCATATAATTTGGAGATTGTCTCCGCAAAAAATTGTGGAGAATGCAGCAGGCAAAAATAATAGTATTCCACTTATATTCCGCCATGTGGAGAGAGGTGAGGAAAAGGCGGAACCGGCTGGCCATGATGCCGAAAGCGTTCTCAACCACTCTACGTGCTCGGCCCAGCCGGAAATTAAAGACACTCCTCTCTGGGGTGAGGGTGCGCTGAGGGAATGGCCTCATAAGATGGGGTCCCAGGGCAAACGCTTCATCAGCCAGGAAAACAAATGGCAGGCCTTCTACATTCTGGTCATCCGGTGGCAATGACAGATCATCATCCTGAAGGCGAAGCGCGAACTCCGTCTGCCTGAAGGCTCCCCCATCCGATACCCGTCCATTCATCCCGACATCCACAAAAAGGAATTCATACTGTGCTGACACCACCGCCATCAGCACAATACTGTTGAACCCCTTATAATTAAAGAACTGGGATCCTGAACGGGGTGGAGGCACGATGCGGACGTGCTTCCCGTCGATGGCTCCCCCGCAGTTGGGGAAGTTCCATCGGGTCTGGAAGTCCAAAGCCACAGACTGCCACTCCTGTGGTGTGGACGGAAGCTGGGGAAGAAAAAAAGAAAAAATTAGCCACATAACCTTGCAAGCAGATTATACAAAGACATTATAAGCATTATAACATTTCTGGGAACTAGCATATTATATCTAAATATATTTAGCCAATTAACACATTAAACACCCCCTCTGATGGGCCAATGCCCAAGTTTGGGGGAGGGCTAGATGAGTTTGGGAGTACTAAAATTTAAATAAAAAAAAAAAAAATATTGGTGAACATAGACTTTACAACACATTTTGGAGGGGAGGGCTAGATGAGTTTGGGAGTCCTAAAATTTAAATAAAAAAAAAAAAAATATTGGTGAACATAGACTTTACAACACATTTTGGAGGGGAGGGCTAGATGAGTTTGGGAGTCCTAAAATTTAAATAAAAAAAAAAAAAATATTGGTGAACATAGACTTTACAACACATTTTGGAGGGGAGGGGGGGGACATTACAATGGATATAACACAATACATTGGGAAGTGACTAGACTAGGTAGGTTGGGGCCCAGGATAGCATGCTGGGGAGGTAAGTGATGGAAAATATGCATGTAGGCCAAAAAAGGGGCATCAAAGTTTACATCATGCATGGGGGCAAAGGGGACATTCACAGCATATTCCAGACATGGTAATTAGGGAAGGAGGAGATAACTACAAGACATTAGCATACATTATAGACATAAAATGTGATATTAAAGGAGAAAACTTACCCTCATATATTCCTCCTGCAGAACCTGGATGATGGCAGAGCAGGTGTCAGGAATGATGAGGCCCAGAGCCTGGGGGGAGATGCCCGTGGAGAACTTTAAGTCCTGAAGGCTTCTCCCAGTTGCCAGATAACGGAGGGTGGCAACTAGCCTCTGCTCAGCACTGATGGCTTCCCGCATAACGGTGTCCTGCCTGGTAATATAGGGGGACACCAAAGCCAACAGGTGCTGAAAGACGGGATCAGACATCCTCAGGAAATTCCTGTAATCAACAGGATTATTTTCCTGAAGCTCCCGCAGCAAAGGCATGTGAGAGAATTGGTTCCTACGGAGCAACCAATTCTTGGTCCATGAACGTGTCCTCCTCCTGTTCATGAACTCCTCATTGTCTAGGTCATAAACAAACAGACCTATAGACAGAAGATGCTTAGCACGAAGTCGGCGACGACTAGGTGCCTGCAACATGGCTACAAGGCTAGTTACGAACGACAAATCAGAATTGCACTAAACAGACCGCAGTGAAGAACAGCAAGACCTATGAAGAACGACCCTGACAATGAAAAACGCGGGGACAGGACCGCAATGTAAAACAATACGACCTGACCGCACGTCTCGATTGCCTAGATACGACCCACACAAGTACAAACTGAACGGCAGAGATCAATCTGAAAGCACAAAGACTGAAAAGCACGAATCGTCACTCACCAAACTTTTACTAACACGCGTAAACACGGAATCAGCAAAAGGAGCCCCAAGGGTGGCGCCAACAAAATCAAACCTCCCCTTTATAGTCGCGTCATACGTCGTGAGCGTCATCGCGCCGGAGAACGACCAGATTTTGGTATGTTACGTGTGTACGCAAAGCAAGCCTGCCGAGCTTCTCGACAAGTTCAACAAGGAACTCGTCGAGGAACTCGACGGGCTTGGCACGTCGAGTTTCTCTGTCGTGTGTACGAGGCCTTACTCTCTGGGCCCCGGCTACTACTGGGTGGGGAGCGGAGGAAGATCACTCCGCCAGGAAAGGCAAGGAGATAAGCAGGCAGGTGGCTGCCCGGGACTTGAGCCAAGGCAGAAGAACATGCGAGTGGAGCTAAATGGTCATGCACCTGAAACGGAAGGAATAGTCCCTCCGCTTTGACCAGCACATGGTCATCAGAAAGAGGCACAGATAATGGAAAAAAATACACCCCCCCTAAGCTAGTAGGAGCGGCAGAGCAGGGGGGGTGTAATTCAGATTTTTTTTTAATTCTGCACTGACTGTCTTTGAAATTGCCCCAGCAACTGTTCAAATTCAATCCGGGGACAAAACCGGGGACAGACTTGGTCCGGGGACAGTGTCCTCAATCCAGGCACTGTCCCCTGAAACCGGGGATGTCTGGTCACCCTAGTGTAGAGGGGGGAGTAGAACTTAGATTTGATAGGGGGGATGGGAGATTTGTATCAGAACTGAGGAAGAATGACACTAGAAGAGAGAGTGAGAAGCAATGCTGGAAAAGATGTCAGGGGGAGAGAAGAAAAGAATACACAGGCTGGGGCAGTGAGTTGGAGGAATGAGATCCACTGTGAGAAAGAGTAGTAGAATACAGGAGTGACTGCATGTAAACTGACCTGGGCACAATCGCTGGGAAAAAGAAGAGAGACTCTGAGCAGGACCAGTATCTAGAAGGGGGAGGAGTAACAAAACTTACGAGGTAAATAGAAGATCATGCAGGAAGGAGAGCTGACATGGCACTGCGTCATGCAGGGAGAGAATTCCAGGAGACTGGGGATCAGCTGCTAATGTAGAAGAAAGGCAGAGGGAGACAGACTCTTGTCAGCTGCTGGGCCCCTTCACTTCCTGTTCTTCCCGCTCACTGAACTTGGCTATGTAATCCATGCACTGAGTTTCCGAAAATTGACCCACCCATCCCGACATCAGACCTTCAATCTGACAGTTCTACTCACTCTACCTGCAGCCATATATCCCGCTTACCCCCCAATCACTGGATCGCTGCATACGTGGTCACACTGCTGCATGTCCTGCAAGCTAGGCTGTCTGCAATGGATTCTGAATCCAGAGACAAATCCAGTGTCCTCAATCAGGGGACTGTCCCCGGAAACCGGGGACGTCTGGTCACACTAATCTAGTAGAAGTAAAAGAAATGTCCAGACAGGTGCTCTTTGCAGTGCTCTTTATTACCCAGCCGGGTAACATCAGTGAACTTGTGGTGAGGAAAGTAAAGCTGAGGAAGATAGGAGAATTGCAGATTCAGGCGTAATGATAGGAAACAGTCCTGCTCCCAAACCTAACACTTCTTAGCACCACTCGCGCCGGAATGGGTTTAGTGTACCCGAACAGGCCTCTCTCACTGACCTGGCAGTCGGAGTATCACTCGGACAATTGTAGGAATAAGTCTCTGCCACAGACCCTCCTTGGTGAACTTGAACCTGGGAGTAAGTCTCTGCCACAGTCCCCTCTCAATGAGCCTCAGAAGATACCTCTGCCACAGGTCCCCTCTGGGTTGAATTCCTGGAGATATGCCTCCTTAATTGAGTTACGTCTGGATCTCCTTCAGCTTGTCGCTCAGGTACCGACTGACAGGTGATCAGTCCCGCAGTGTCCGGCTACCTGTGATCTCCGGTGGTTTCATCCAAGCCCTATTGGACCGCCAGCCTCTCAATGGCGCTCCTCAGACCAATTCCCCCACCAAACAGCACACAGCTTGGGATCTTCAAAAGAGGGAACCCAGTCGCTCACTGGATCCCCATCGCTGGTTCAGATACTCCGGGCCAGTATGGTCCCGGAACAAGGAACACCGTGTGGCACGCACCACCGGCCAGGTAAGCCATAGCGCCGGGGCGCCATGATGTGGCCACCCTAAAGGTGGGTGCCACACTCGACGAAGAAGACCCAGAACCAATGGCATCTGCCCCATAAATACCCCTCCCCAGCATGCACAGCAAGGACAAACCCCCGCAATTGGCTGCTGGGAAAGGGCACCCAAACCTTGACTCCACTGCTGCCACCTGCAGCACCGGGGCTGGAAGAACACCCCCAATACAGCAGAATGGGCTCACAGCACAGCCAAGCTGAGACAGAGACCGCAAAATTGCTCTAACAATCAGGATCAAAGTACACTCTGATCTACACATAAATTTAGCCTCTTGAAAAATGTGACAGAAACTGCATGGTTACATCACCAGTCCCCTCACTCCACCAGGAAGTGGAAAAACTGTTTAATGAATGTAAGATGATCTCACATCAGCAACAGAGCTGCATGCTGATGTGATTTTTGGTGGAAGTGGGGAAAGGTTGTTTTAGGAAATGACAAAGGTATTGTTAAACATGCCCATGACATAAATGTAAGAATTACAGGCTGGACCCTTATTGGACCTCCTGGACGGTTCATCCCCTTTGTTATGATCTCTTTTATTTTATTTTAGTGCACCATTATTACTGTGTATACAGAGCTATGTAAGAATTGTTTTGTTGTTATGCTTTGTATTGTTCCTGCTTTTTTTTTCACTTGGACAAGAAACAATTTATAAAAATGATTCAAACTGAAAAAAGGTGAGGGAAAAAAAATGAAATTTTATTCTATTTGGCTTTAAAACCACTTTTAGAAAAGCTGAGTAACCTTTATGACCAGCGCAGTGGCTGTATTTACTGGATAGCATTAGTAGCTCATTTAATGCTTTCAACCATTGCCTGGAATTGCTTTTTAAGGGTAACAGAAAAAAATAAGAAATAAAAAACACATTTCTTTAGAGCCCAATGAAATATTTGAGTGGAGCATAGGTTCCGTGAACTAGTATAAAAAATGATATTTGTTGAACACAACCCTATGACAAAGCTGTCCGGTTTCATTTACATTTAGGGTGTGTACTTAAAGCAGAACTTCATCCTAAATGGGAAGAAGTTCTATTTGGTTTAATCCTTCCCCTCCTCTAATATTTGTGTCACTTTTTTTTCTGACAGGTACCCCCTCCCACTTCCACTCTGACAACCTAGGATATTGGAACGGAAGATGGCTTCCCCCACCCCCATGAAACGGGTTCCTGGCCGGCTGTAGGTCCATTCACAAAGTACAGCATGACTTGCATAAGTGCAGTGGGAAGCCAGCTATGAAGTCTCAGGGAGTGACAGTCTGCTTCCCACATCCAAGATGGTGGTGCTGGGGACCCAAAGACTGGCGAAGAATGGGCCTGGATAAGGACAGAGCTAGATCCCTGGATGAGTAAGTGTCCTTTTATTAAAACTCAGCAGCTGCGGTATTTTTATCTATTTTATTTTTACTGAAACTTTTTTGATTTTCCTGCAAAAAGCAAGTTTTCCATGACACCCATTGTACAAAAGGTGTATTGGCTCCATGCCTATAAATAGTCTGTGAATTTATTTGTGCTGCATACTACACTAAAGTGGAGGATGACTGCATCCTTGGTTGACTTTGTAGTCCTTGTTTAGATGTTCTGATTCAATGGGGAGCCAAAACACTACACACACATGCTGGAGTGGATTAGATGCGTCAGACATTTGTATTTTTTTTTTTATCTAACTGTAAGTAGAACCCCAGCCATACACACAGCTAACCTGCATTTTACTGTTTTGACTTACAAAATATACTCTTTAGCTAGTGTGAACCCAAACTGGTTTGACAACCAGGAAAAGCATAACAATTGACATTTCTTATTGCATATGTTCATACATTTCTGTCTAGTATGCTGAGAGTCATACAATAAATTAATCATGATTTCCAAGATTCTTAAATTTCATAACTCTATAGATCACCCCAGATGAAGTATTCTCATACGAAACGCGTCGGGTCGCTTCCACTGCCGCCTCATCTGTGTACACACGTTTGAAATCCACAGCCTACATGTGAGTGTAATTGCTGTTTTAAAATACATTTTGTATTATACAATTTTACGCTATGTGGCCACCCTTCTCTTCTTTCTCCTAAACATCACTGACACCACTTGGAGAGGTATTGCTCTGGAATCTTTTTTGCCATACTAAATTTCCCTTTGAAGCTGCCTGGTATCAGAAGTATTTGATGAGTCCAACATCCAGCTTATATCTTCATGATCCTGGATTGTCATTCCAAAGCCTTGTCTGACTTCTGGTGACATACGTCCCCACAAGTCCAACATTTCCGGTAAGCTGATATTCACACTGGTGGAGGTGTTTTATCACTTTAAGGAAGACAGCAATATCTTCTACGTTGATTTATTTTTTCACCGGGTGCAACTATCATCTTTATGGACTCATTTTTATTTTAATATTTTTTGTGATCACCAATAATTTTGGTGATCACCCATGATTATTGCTCCTTTACTTGGTTTGGTCTAATCATATGGACACTTTCTGGTATTAAGTTGCATATGCAATCATATTTGAGCACAATTTATATTTTGCTATTTTTATCCAATTATATTGTCATAATTTACATGGTTTAAGCGCTACACTTTGTTTCCTTTTTCTTTTTTGCTTTTTTATTCAAAATCAGCCGTGTTAGCAGCTGTGCATCTTAGGCAGCACAGTGTATATCACAATTTCCATTTTAAATTTCATAACTCTGTAGATCATACAGATTTCTGAAATTCAGGAGAATGAAAACTTTTGTGTTGATAATCATCCCGCCCATTGAGACGAACTTAGAACAGATATGAGTGGGTTTAAGCCAAAGTCCAAGTGTGAACTAATCTATAGGTAGCTCAATTTTTCCGAATGGTAGAAAAAACTGTAGCCTGGGGAGAGAACTAAACCCGAGAGACAGATGGGACAAGTATTTAACCCTTGCTATGAGTGGCACACCTTTAGGTTCCTTTCACATTGGGGTGGGAAGTGCAGTGGCGCTATAGTGCCAATATTTTTAGCGGCGCTATACCGTCAGAATTAACCCCCGCTAGTGGCCGAAAAGGGTTAATACCGCCGGCAATGCGCCTCTGCAGAGGCGCATTGCCAGCGGTATAGTCGTGGTGTCCCATTGTTTTCAATGGGAAGGAGCGGTGGAGGAGCGGTAAACACACCGCTCCTCTCACCGCTCCAAAGATGCTGCTAGCAGGACTTTTGGAGCGGTCCCGCCAGCGCATCGCCTCAGTGTGAAAGCACTCGGGCTTTCACACTGAGACTGTAGGGCAGGAATTTTTCAGGTGGTATTTATGCGCTATTTTTATCACTAAAAATACTGAAAAACTCCTCAGTGTGAAAGGGGTCTAAATGAATGAAAAGAGAAGATAAAGAGTACCCATTATTAATGTGCTTTATTTGACATTAATTTTGTTTTTATCCAGTGCTTTTTAGAACATTAACAAATTCCCATCAGCAGAGCTATAAATAACGTTATAAAAACATTATCAGTACCATAGTGCTGGAACAAAGGTAAAAAAGACTGAAATGCAAAATAGTTGATTATAGCGTATCTCTGTATGAATAGTATGAAAACTAAATTGCTGAATATAAGGCTGTATAACTAAATATAAAGTAAATCAAATGGAACATTTTGCAACTTAAAGTGTTCCTAAACCCAAGACCCTGCATTCCCTATGTTACGGCCCCTTTGGCATCGAATAAATAACAAGAGGAGAGCTTCTGACGGGTGCAGTAGTTTTATTATTTCGGAACAAAGGTGCGTAGCAGGGTTGAATATTGTTTTCTTTATCTCCTTGAGCACCGTAAACATGAATATCGTAAGCACCATAGCACCATAGCACCATAGCACCGTGAAAACTGTAAATGACATATAAAACACTTATTTACAGTTGTCACCAAAAAGGGGGTTACAGGGTTAATTACAGTTGTCTGCACACACATCTAATTACATTGAACATTCAAAGAAACATGGTTACATGCATAGCGTATTTAAAACCAAACAGCATGAACAGGGTTTATCTCTAGAACATATACACCTTTATAACAATGCACACTTTTCTGCATACCTCGATCCACTTGCCAAGGGGGGTACAAACTTTAAGCTTTAGGGATTTTCTGCAGACATCATCCATGAAATCCTATGCAGACAGCTAACATGTGGCATCTGAGATACAGGAAAAGGCTTTCTTACTAAGACAGGAAGAAGGAGTGGTCTTGTAATCCTGCTGATCAAAACATTCCCCAGGGAACCAAAGGGAGGCAGAAAGGTTCCACTCAGCAGTAAGTGCTGAACAAGATCCACAATGATAAGCGGACAGTTACACTCCCACCAAATTATGTTATGATGAACATAACCTAAAAGTCATACATAATTTACAGAACATAACCTTGGCCGCTATAAAACATGGTACATCATACACAATTTAGCTTATAGGTACCTCTGTAACTGGCTACTGTCTTGTGTGGTGGTATGCTAGTGTATCACTAAAACTGAACTTATTTGCTTTCTATGAGGACTACTAGCTTTTGAATAGGACGTTCAATAATTGAAGGTTTTGATACATAGTCCTTCTTATCTTGCAATCTTCTGTCACCTACTAACACCTTGACTCGACGAACTAGATCATCCTTTTCTATTGTAGTTTCAATTACACGTCCTAGTTGCCACTGGCATCTGGGAGACATATCATCTTTGATTATGACAATGTCATTTACTTTGAGGTTACGTCGAGGTGTGTGCCATTTCTGTCTTGTGGAAACACTCATGAGGTATTCTCTTTTCCACCGACTCCAGAATTGTTCATTGGCTTGTGATGCAAGGGTTGTAATGGGTTTGACTTTAGGATCGTCTACAATTAGTTCTGCTGAAGAGCTTGAAGATGCGTGCACTTCAGATCTCCAAAGGAAACTAGGCCCAGATAACCAACTTGAGGTGGATATATCCGCTACATGTAGACCCCTGGATGCATGGTCGGCTGGGTTTTGGGTCGTATCCACATAATGCCACTGGGTTGGATCTGTGATCTCTCTTATGAGTTGAACACGATTGGCTACAAACACGTGAAACCTTCTCGCTTCATTATTGATATAGGCTAAGACTACTTGGGAGTCTGTCCAGAAGAATTCTTTGTCAATTTCTATTTCAAGTTCTGCCTTCAACATGACACTCAACCTTGCTGCAGTGACGGCAGCTGAGAGTTCAAGCCTTGGGATGCTCACAATCTTCGTTGGTGCAACTCTTGCCTTGGCCATTACGAAGCTGCAATGGACTTGATCTCTGTCATTTTTGTACCTAAGGTACGAACAGGCACCATATCCTATGTTGCTGGCATCGGAAAAGTGGTGTAGTTCCACTTTCATTCTGTTACCAAAGTCTGGGGGATGGTAACATCTGGGTATCTTGATTTCCCTTAAAGCTTGCAGACTACTCTTCCAAGCCTCCCACCGTGGACATAAGCTCTCAGGAAGTGCTTCATCCCAACTGATGCCTCTGCGGCAAAGCTCTTGGAGAATGCACTTGCCACTCAGTATGAAGGGGGCTATGAAGCCTAGAGGATCATAAAGGGAGGCTACGACTGACAGGATACCACGACGAGTTGAGGGTTGATGCTTTATGTCAGCACTGAAACTGAAGGTGTCGTTTTCAATTGACCACTGAATGCCAAGTACTTGTCCTTCTGTTGTTGAGTCTGGGCTAAGTTTGACAGGTACACTAGTTGTTGCTCTTTCTGACGGAGCAATACAGGACAGGACGTCCCTTTTATTAGAGTTGAACTTATGCAGTCGTAGGCCGGCATTTTTACATAATCCTTGAGTTTCGAGGATTAGATTCGAAGCTTCGCTGACTGTTGGAACGCTAGTTAGGCCGTCGTCGACATAAAAGTTCTTCTCGATGAAGGCTGATGCTGAGGGATGTTCTGACTTGTGTTGTCGTGCAAGATACTTAAGGCCGAAATTGGCACATCCTGGAGAGGAGCTGGCACCGAAAAGGTGAACTGCCATTCTGTATTCTTTCGGTTCTGTTTCCAACTGACCGTTCTCCCACCAAAGGAACCTTAAGTAATTGCGCATTTCTGAGGGGATATAGAACTGATGGAACATCTTTTCAATGTCGCATATCACAGCAACTGCTTCCTTCCTGAAGCGACAGAGGACTCCCACTAGAGAGTTTATCAGGTCGGGACCTGTCAGCAAGGTATCGTTTAGGGAGATGCCTTTGAACTTTGCTGAACAATCAAAGACAACTCTTAACTTGTCTGGCTTCTTGGGGTGATAAACCCCGTGATGTGGGATGTACCACACTGTCTCTTCCTCTGATAATGAAGGGGCTGGTTCTGCATCACCTTTTCTGATTGTTTCTTCCATGAATGCAGTGTAGTGTTCATGGTACTGTCTATTTCCCTTTAATCTTTTCTTTAGATGATGAAGTCGAATAAGGGCCAGCCTCTTATTGTTTGGTAGTGCCAGTTGACTGTTGTCTTTGAAGGGTAACGGCATCTCGTAGTGTCCATCTTTCCTTTTCATTATAGTTTCCGAGAGAAACTGCACGAAGCGAACATCATCTTGAGACACGTACTTATCTTCATAATTTCTTTCAATGAAGTCCATTTCTAAAGCCTTTAACACATCAGCGACCGGCGGCATTGGCATTTCTTTCACTGCGACTCTGTGTACGAAGCTCTGGCTACCCTGTCTATCAAGATGTGGATTTGCTGATCCTACAATGCTCCAGCCGAGCATAGTTTTTTGAGCGAAGGGTTCATTTTCGGAGCCGATAACAACCTCCAAGGGAGCCAGTGCTGATGGGCAGTCATAACCGATCAGTAGTCCTACTTCGCAATCTTGAAGTGGCTGTAACTTGTTTGCCAAGTGTTTGAGGTGTGACCACTGGAGTGCAGTCTCCTTAGTGGGGATGTGAGACTTATCTACTGGAATGAAATCTCTTGTATAGGCTTGACGGAGTTGGACTTGAACTTCGGAGTTGAAGCCACGCACTTGCAGACCGTGAGCAATTTGGCTTGAAATAACTGTGTCAACCGCTGTCATTGTGCTGAGCCTTAGCTGTAATGGCTTGGTGCTCACACTTAACTTCGATACCAGGTCTGCCAGAATAAAGGTTGAATCACTCTGTGTGTCAAGTAAGGCATAAGTGAGGATTTCCCTCTGAGGCTCCGTAGTAGCTGACAACAGAACTGGAACAATGCAGGATGTGGCAGACGTATGTCTTGTCAAAGTATGGGACATAACTTTGGGAACGTTGTCGTTTGCCTTATTTCTCATGCCTACTGAATCATCGTTTGATGCCTTGACAGGCTCAGTGTCTCTCTGTATGTGCAAACAGGTTGGATGACGTCGACTGCATATGCTACACGTGTGTCTTCCTTTGCAGTCTTTTGTAGTGTGGCCCTTTCTTAAGCAACCAAAACAGAGATGGTTTTTGTGAATAAAGGCCCTCTTTTCATCGATGGTTTTTGCCGCAAAAGTCAGACATTTAGCGACACCGTGTGTTTCGTCTTTGCAGACTAGGCAAGGTGGTTTCGGTCTTGAAGCTGAGATATTTGGAACGTTGAAGGTAGAGGGCTTCATTTGAGTGCTTGTGTTGAGCGCCTTGGCTCTCTTGGGAATTCTCTCATCTGTAGTCTTGGTACTGAGGAGAAAAGGAGAGGCAATGGGGTTGCATGCAATCTTAGCTTCCCTTTGCAGGAACTCTGTGAAACGAGCAAAGGTTGGGTATTCTTGGGACTTGTCCAGCTCGTCCACGGCGATGCGACCCCATCTGCGCACGATCCATTCAGGCAGTTTCTTGAGAAGCTTGTGGTTTTCTTCACAATCATTTAGAATAGCTAGGCCTTTAACATGAGGAATGGCCTCCACACAACCTTGAAGGAAATCTGCAAACTCTCTTAATGCTACAGGGTCATTTGCTGATATCTTTGGCCATTTAGCCAACCTTTCTCTGAAGGCTCTTTGCACTATGAATGGACCTCCATACCTGTCCTGTAGGATTCCCCAAGCACCTAGATAGGCATCTTCTGAATTTCGGTAGAAGAACCCTTCCACTGCCTTACGAGCTTCACCACCGAGATACCTCTTCAAGTACAGCATTTTTTCGCACACAGGGAGTGGTTTCTGATCAATCAGCGCCATAAAGGATATCTTCCAATCTATGAACTTCAAAGGATCACCTGTGAATACAGTTGGTTCAGGTATAGGGAGACGGTTGGAGATAAGCAGACTTGCAAGTCCTGGGGTTAGACTAACTTCTTCATTTGGTCTTGACACCCCAAGTGGTGTATTTGAAGGTTGAAATGGCACAGCCTTTGGATTCAATGAGTTTCGTGGTTCATTATTTTGGCAGAGGTATTGCACCTTGTGGTCTGTCTCCTGTTCGTAAATATCAAGACTATCGTAAGCGGTGTAGGCTTTCACTCTTGCTGCAGCTACCTTGACTTCATTTTCTGCTTGTAGCTGTTGTAGTCTTGTCTTTTCCTCATCCAACTTCAGTTTAATTTCTGCCTCTAGTTTGTTCAGCTTAGCTTGCTCCTCGCGCATCTGTTGCGTCGCCTTTGCCTGTTCTATTTTGGCTGCAAGATCTGCTTCTGCGTCAGCGCGTTTGCTAGATCTGGAAGTGGCTCTTGAGCTTGCGTTGGAGTCTGGTAATGACTCTGAGAGGACAGTTTCTGTTTCTGAGTTTCCAAAGACGGACTCATGCTCTTCTTTATTAAGCACCATCCTCACCCTTTCCTTCTCAAGTTGATCGTTAAAGATTTCATCTACATTCTCTAGCCGCTTGCTGATGAGGTTGCAGATTTCAGCCGTTAACGCGGTGCATGCATCCATTTTCTTAACAACGTACGGGGTAGTGGAATTATTTCGGCACATGGACTCATACTGTTGGTGCACTAACGCTTCTTTGGCTTTAATCTCTTTCAATCTTGTATTAAAGTCTTCAGTTGAGCAGAAACCTTTTAACTTTGTCCTACATTCCTTTGCTAGCTCCTTCCAAGAGTTGCACACCTTGTTGAATGCCTTTTCATTTTTCTTAACTGTTTCTTCGTGCATTTCTTTGCCCTTTTCTGTTAGGCTTCGCTCTCTAGAGCTGGATCGTACCTGTTGTGACTCTGTGGGTTTGTCTGTTTCTTCAGCAGGTGACAACATTTTGTTCTAGTGTGCCTTTGCCTTTCAAGTGTGAGTGTGCCTGAAACCTAACTTGAATGAGTGTTGGCTCAAACTTGCTACTAAGGGCTACGACAGATAACAGGTGTTCACACTTGTAACTAAAGATTAGCAAACAATGCATACAGTACTACAAAATGTTTTAAACGAATATACTGCTGACACTTTCTAACCAGACAATTAACCCTTTACGTAAATAACTGCAGTTTAGTGGATTAGGAACTTGGAAGATAGCGTTGCTTTAAATCTGACACTAGGCCTCTAAACACGAATATAATAACTTGATCACTGGTTTAGCAAAATATTAACTATTTGGCTCGCATAGTAGTTAAGGGCGGCTTCCGGATCACATATAAAGAGTCCGCTATATTTAAAAGTCCACGTGACACGTTTACTTTTTTAGCCAAGTCTCTGTTGCCAAGATGGCGTCCGCACGTGTCTTGCGAGGCGTTGGGAAGCCTTTACTCACGGTTCGATGAAGACAGCGACGCAGCTGGTGATGTCGAGTCTCCACCGCAGCGACGAGTTTTCACTGTTACGGCCCCTTTGGCATCGAATAAATAACAAGAGGAGAGCTTCTGACGGGTGCAGTAGTTTTATTATTTCGGAACAAAGGTGCGTAGCAGGGTTGAATATTGTTTTCTTTATCTCCTTGAGCACCGTAAACATGAATATCGTAAGCACCATAGCACCATAGCACCATAGCACCGTGAAAACTGTAAATGACATATAAAACACTTATTTACAGTTGTCACCAAAAAGGGGGTTACAGGGTTAATTACAGTTGTCTGCACACACATCTAATTACATTGAACATTCAAAGAAACATGGTTACATGCATAGCGTATTTAAAACCAAACAGCATGAACAGGGTTTATCTCTAGAACATATACACCTTTATAACAATGCACACTTTTCTGCATACCTCGATCCACTTGCCAAGGGGGGTACAAACTTTAAGCTTTAGGGATTTTCTGCAGACATCATCCATGAAATCCTATGCAGACAGCTAACATGTGGCATCTGAGATACAGGAAAAGGCTTTCTTACTAAGACAGGAAGAAGGAGTGGTCTTGTAATCCTGCTGATCAAAACATTCCCCAGGGAACCAAAGGGAGGCAGAAAGGTTCCACTCAGCAGTAAGTGCTGAACAAGATCCACAATGATAAGCGGACAGTTACACCCTATATCTGGTCTCCCACAGTATACAGAACATGGAAATGCAATCATTTATGTAAATACAGTATAAACTGATAAATACCTTTTCTCATCAGCAGTATATAGCAGCCTTGTGATTTATATGTGTCTAGTTAAAGCTTGTAGAAGGAGTTTTCATTCTCCCATGAATGTCCGAATAAGGATAAAGGTCCCTTGACCCTTTATCTGGACAGTGCTGATTGGTCCTATGCTGATCACATGCACCCTCCCAAGAAAAAAAAAACACTCTAGCAATACACATCAAACTAAGAATGTGCAGACGGACTCCACTAACTCTGTCTTATCTGGAGATGTTTTGGGGACAATGCAAGAAGGGGTAGGATTTGTGCATACAGGATCAAACAGCCTTTTTTACACAATGCAGATGATTAACGCCTTAGGTTCCACATTGAAACTATACATACTGAGGCAGATTCAGAAAGAGATACGACGGCGTATCTCCTGATACGCCGTTGTATCTCTGAGTTCCGTCGGTCGGATCTATGCGCCTGATTAATAGAATCAGGTTCCGCATAGATCTCCCTAAGATTCGACAGGTGTAAGTGACTTAGTTACTCCTGCTATATGCGGCGTATCTTATGTTAAATATGGCCGTTGTTCCCGGGTCTAATTTTGAATTTTTTACGTCGTTTGCGTAAGTCGTTCGAATACAGATGGACGTAATTTACGTTCACGTCTAAACCAATGACGTCCTAGCGACGTCATTTGGAGCAATGCACGCTGGGAAATTTAGTGGACGGCGCATGCGCCGTTCGTTCGGCACCGGGATGCGCCTGATTTAAATTTTACACGCCCCCTAGCCGCAGAATTTGAATTCCGCCGGGGGATTTACGATACGCCGCTGCAACTTTACAAGGAAAGTGTTTTCTGAATAAAGCACTTGCCTCAAAAACTTGCGGCGGCGTAACGTAAATCAGATAAAGATCTAAAGATCCGCTAACCTATCTGAATCTAGCCCACTGATTTTACTGTTGTGGGTTTAGTAACACTTTATTATTCCTTTTATAAATAACACGATACATTATGACTACTGAACCCCAATGAAATAGATTTACTAACACCCTGAAATACATTAACTAAAATGTTTTATTATTAAACAAAGCATCTTTATTTGCCTTTTTCATTGACCAATGGTGTGTCCCTCATGGCTGAAGCACTTGTCTATGTATCTCTCTATTCACTGCTGATGCTTAGAGGTGTAGTTATAAAAAAAATCACACATCTATTCATCCTGCAAAACTGCTTGTAAATTCATTGTGTGCAAATGCTGACAAAATCAAATGTTGTTAGGCTATTTTCTTCCTATGTCGGATGTTCTACATTCATAAGAATGGTATACATCAGGAAACTATTGCATTTTAGCTGCTAGATGAAACTGATTATTGTAGTAAATAGGTACCGTATTTATTTCCTTTGATCATTAGCACCATCTAGTATTCTAGTGCCATAATGTTGAATTTTCCTAATTTACACTATTCTTCTAAATGAAGAACATCTGAACTGGAGATATAAAAAAATTACCTGGTAACGTTTTATTTTTATTAGCATTTGCACAGAATTAATGTAAATGGCGTTTTGCAGGATAAAAAACTCTGCAAAGTTTTTCTAAATACATCCCTTAATATATTGATTTGTAACATGCCTACTCATTTGACTATGAAAGAGTACTGTATTATAACACTGAGTTTATTTCATTGCTCTGCTCTTCCTTATAAACGTACAAAAAGACTCCCCCCCCCCCCCCCCCCACTGCTCCTGGTACCTGCTGAAAACACATTGGGTAATAGCACTGTGAAATGCAGTACATTCTGTTTGGCTGCCAGCACATAACCTACCAGTCTTGACTGATGTCCGCTGTGCAGAGCTGGTGACATGTATATTTTCAATCATTATAAATAGTATTTTAAAACATATTCACTATTCTGACTCCGATTGTTGTGAAGCGACTTATCCCTTGTGAGACCTCCATGCCTGGCCTGTATAAGCAGATATTATCACTGAGGACAATCCTCATCAGATAGCTTGAACTCACCAATACCGATTCTATTCACATAAGTTGCTTTAATCCAAACATCAGAATACATCAGATGACAGGTTACAGCAGATGAACAGGTTGTAGTATTGTACGGTCAAAAGATGATACTGTCTGTAGCTTACAATGCAGAATACATGTGCCCTTGTTACATGTGGCCTGTAAGCAGTCTCCATAGACAGGAATAAGAAAGTCAGGAAGAAGGGGTGGAGCATTACACAGAAAGGAAGTGTGTAATAGATCAGACAAAAGAAAATACAGAACTGTGCATTACCAAAAAAGGTCACTAGATGGCAGCATGTAAACAAAACATAACATACATAGGAAATGGTCGGAGAAACAATTCTTATATATAACAAATTATATGCCCATTGGGCGGCACATTTTACAATAAATATGCAAAAAATATTAGTTAAAAACATTGGGGCAGATCCAGGTAGATCGGTGCATTCTTCCGTCCGGCGTAATTTCCGCTGTAAGTTACGGTGGCGTAGCGTAACTTAAGCGGGGTAAGGGCACGCAATTCAAATGTATGTGATGGGGGCGTGTTTTATGTAAACACGTCTTGACCCGACGTGAATGATGTTTTTTTTCAACTTGCGCATGTGCCGTCCGTGGGGGTATCCCAGTGCGTATGCTCGAAATTAAACCAGAACAAGCCAATGCTTACGACGGTGATGTCTATCTACGCAAAGCCCTATTCGCGAACGACTTACGCAAACGATGTAACATTTTCAAAATTCGACGCGGGAACGACGGCCATACTTGACATAGGATACGCCTCATATAGCAGGGGTAACTATACGCCGGAAAAAGCCGAACGCAAACGACGTAAAAAAATGCGCCGGACGTTCGTGGATCGCCGTATCTAGCTAATTTGCATACTCAGCCGTCACCTAGCGGCCAGCGTAAATATGCACCTACGATCCGACGGCGTACTTAGACGTACGCCAGTCGGATCGCTTCCTCATTCAGTCGTATCTTGTTTTGTGTATACAAAACAAAGATATAATGCGGGAACTTTGAAATTATGCGGCGTATCAATAGATACGCCGGCGTAATGCGTTTGTGGATCTGGCCCATTGAAGGAAGTTAAAATAATGCCTGTGTTAATACTTTGTTTATTAACGGTTGCATAAAAGTTCATAGACATCAAAAAATAGATGGGAGCCAAACATGGCTTCTTTCTTAACAGCATTTTTATTAACAAAGAAGTTAGAACACATTCAAGATTCAATTAACACTACAATGTGAAGTGCTAGGTACCCAGTGTTGATGAGTTGTAAAATTCAGCTGTTCTCAGGTTTTCCTTTTTTAAATTCTTTACATTTATCGTGGTATTTCAACTATACATATGTTTTCACTTCTGATGCTAGCACAAAAAGGCTTGTTATAGAACGCCAAATCTGACTGCTTCAATAGGCACAGCAGACGCTGCCTGAGCCCGATGACACAAGGAGCTGTCAAAAGATGACTCTGTGACACGGATAAGCAGGTTATAATTCACTTTTTGGCTACACCTCTGCACCCATGCCTCCTAATTACAGGACATAACTGGTATTATAATAGAGAAACAGTCATGTCTGTATAAATGCTTTATACATACTTATAATTAAATAAATAAAGTAATTTTTTGAAAATGCTTATCTCTTATAAAATATAAAAGATTACCTCTAACTACCAAATTAGTGGGGCTCGCCTCTTGCCCACAAGGCCAACTAAATCCTACTCGTATATAAAATGTAAATTCACAAAAGCATAACAAAAGCTGCACAGGTGAAACTCGAAAAATTTGAATATCGTGCAAAAGTTCATTTATTTCACTAATGCAACTTAAAAGGTGAAACTAATATATGAGATACTCATTACATGCAAAGCAAGATAGTTCAAGCTGTGATTTGTCATAATTGTGATGATCATGGCTCACAGCTCATAAAAAAAAACAAATCCACAATCTCAGAAAATTAGAATATTGTGAAAAGGTGCAATATTCTAGGCTCAAAGTGTCCCACTCTAATCAGCTACCTAAGCCATACCACCTGCAAAGTGTTCCTGAGCCTTTAAATGGTCTCTGTCCGGTTCAGTAGGAATCACAATCATGGGAAAGACTGCTGACCTGACAGTTGTACAGAAAACCATCATTGACACCCTCCATAAGGAGGGCAAGCCTCAAAAGGTAATTGCAAAAGAGGGTGGATGTTCTCAAAGTGCTGTATCAAAGCACATTAATAGAAAGTTATGTGGAAGGGAAAAGTGTGGAAGAAAGAGGTGTACAAGCAGCAGAGATGACCGCAGGCTGGAGAGGATTGTCAGGAAAAGGCCATTCAGTAGTGTTGAAGACTTTCACAAGGAGTAAACTGAGGCTGGAGTCAGTGCATCAAGAGCCACCACACACAGACGGATCCTGGACATGGGCTTCAAATGATGTATTCCTCTTGTCAAGCCACTCCGGAACAACAAACAACGTCAGAAGAGTCTTGCCTGGGCTAAAGAAAAACACACCTGGTCTGTTGCTTAGTGGTCCAAAGTCCTCTTCTCTGATTAGAGCAAATTTTACATGTCATTTGGAAACCAAGGAGCCAGAGTATGGAGGAAGAATGGAGAGGCACACACTGTAAGATGCTTGAAGTCCAGTGTGAAGTTTCCACAGTCTGTGATGATTTGGGGAGCCATGTCATCTGCTGGTGTTGGTCCACTGTGCTTCATTAAGTCCAGGGTCAACGCTGCCACCTACCAGGAGATTTTGGAACACTTCATGCTTCCTTCCACAGACAAGCTCTATGGGGATGCTGACTTAATTTTCCAGCAAAACCTGCCCAAACTGCCAAAAGCACCAAAACCTGGTTCAATGACCGTGGGATTACTGTGGTTGATTGGCCAGCAAACTCGCCAGACCTGAGCCCCATAGAGAATCTATGGGGCATTGCCAACAGAAAGATGAGAGACATGAGACTGAACAATGCAGAAGAGCTGAAGTCCACTATTAAAGCATCCTGGTCTTCCATAACACCTCAGCAGTGCCACAGGCTGATAGCATCCATGCCACGCCACATTGAGGCAGTAATTGCTGCAAAAGGGGCCCAAACCAAGTACTGAGTACATTTGCATGCTTATACTTTTCAGAGGTCCAATATTGTCCTATGTACAATCCTTGTTTTATTGATTGCATGCAATATTCAAATTTTCTGAGATTGTGGATTTGGGGTTTTCATGAGCTGTAAGCCATAATCATCACAATTATGGGTCTGAAAAATCACATCTTGAACTATCTTGTTTTGCATGTAATGAGTCTATCTCATATATTAGCTTCACCTTTTAAGTTGCATTAGTGAAATAAATGAACTTTTGCACAATATTCCAATTTTTTCGAGTTTTACCTGTATTATCATCACTGTGCATTATTTTCAAATTTTTAACAATCAAAAATATTATACACTAGGTTTTAACACATTGATCTCTTGAGTTAACTACTATAACTAATAAATCTATGTAGAACTCAATTTCCAAAGTTTATTGGTTCCTAAAAATATTTATCTGATCTTTTGACCACCATTAAAGCCTGACTCCAGACAGTTTTTTTTTATTATGTTTTTTGTTGCTGTTTGTTTTGCTAATAAGAGTTTTTTTACCTTAATTTTCCATTCCAAGGACAGGGCGTTTCCTTTCCCCTTTTTTCCCCTATCATCACTTCCTCTGCTCTTTTCTCCTCTTTTCTTCTCAACTCTCCCTGGCCTTCCCTTTACAACACTGCTCTCCTTTGCTACCTCTTCTCTCCCTTTCTCTTCTCTCGTTGCCTATCATCCTATTTCCTCTTCTCTCTCCTATTTTCTCTTATTTAGCTCCAGTAATTTTTATGAATTCATTCTTTGCCTGAAGACTTTTACCATGAGTTACACACTAATTAGACCCCAAAAGAAATAAATTGGTAAAGCCCAAAAAAAAAAAAGTTACCCACGCTGAAAAATCAACTTTCACTGACTTTTATCCTATGTATAACTCTTAACCCAGACCTAACCCCAAAACCTAATGTGAACCCAACTGTAAACTTCAAAGGGAAATGTCTGCTATTAGGTTAATAATAATAATCATACATTTTAATTATAGGCACCTTTCAAAACACCCAAGGTCACCTTACGAAGATAATAACAAAGCAAAAATATAAATGAATAAAATAAATTACATAACCATCCTATGCATTAAGGTGAAAAAACACCTTACAGTCAACGCCCCCCCCCCCCGGGGCCCCCGTCTTATTTACCTGAGCTAGGAATCTACGTGGGCGTGAACCCATGTTTCTTTCCCCCAGCTCTTGTTGGATCTTCATTGGATGATTCATAGCAGCGCAGCCATTGGCTCCAGCTGCTGTCAATCAAATTAATGATGCAGCGCGCCAGGGCCGAGTCATAAACTTGGCGGCTATGGCCGCCAAGTGTATCACATGGGAGCACGCCCGCAAGGTAACCCCCTCAGGAGAGAGCTTCCCAGAAGGGGTTAGCTCTTGCAGGGAGGAGCGGCGAGAACCGCAATGGGACCCCAGAAGAGGATAATCGGGGCCACTCTGTGCAAAACTAACTGCACAGTGGAGGTAAGTATGACATGAATGTTTTTGTTTTTAAAAACCAAACCTTTAGTATCCCTTTAAATTACAAAAACAAATCAATGAAGTCAGACAAAGTATGCTAGTTTAAAAAGATGAGTTTTGGACCGTGATATGAAGATGGCTAGAAAATCAATATTGCGGATGTCAGGAGGCAGGGTGTTCCAAAGTTGGGGGGCAGAGCAGCTAAAGGCTCTCAATCCCATAGTGGTCAGGGGGGCAGATGGAACATTGAGATGAATGGAAGAAGACCTGAGCATGCTGGAGTGTCTGATGATATGCAGGAGTTCAGAAAGGTATGGAGGAGTCGGGATATGAATGACCTTAAAGGTAAGTAACAACATCTTGAAAGCAATATATTTGACCGAAAGCCAGTGAACGTGCTGAAGGACAGGAGTGATGTGTTTAAAAGGAGAGCGTTCTAGTGATGAATAAATAAAATAAATGATATAAATACTATCATGATGAAACTATCAGGCTAACAAAATGTAAGTCTTTGTGCCTATACATAATGTACCAGATATCAGCTTTGGCAAAGCTCATGTGGAAATTTTTAGCCAAAATTAAGTTATCTTATTAGGTGCCAGGACATACCTCTACTTTTAGTCTCAGCCCCCTCTCCTTTTGCTCTTTAAGTAGTTACTTCCTACATCTCAAAATATGCTCTCGTTTGCACCCCACGTTGTAGAGGAGAGATGTTTTAAATTCATAACCAGATGGTGGATAAGCCCTGATACTATGCACAAAATATTCACAACAGAGTTGCATTAGAGCTGGGGATGCCATCAAAATGGGTACTGTGATGCATATATGGTGCAGCTGCTCAAAGTTGAGATTGTTTTTGAGGGAAAAGGTATTAGTCTACCATTTACATCAAGTTTTAGGTTGGATTTGTCAATTTCTCCATTTCTGGTGTCAGGCATTTTAAATGTATGTATAGTAAAAAACATTTTGTTTTGCTTCGAATAGAGAAAGGGTTAACACCCCTATATATATTGGGCTAGATTCACGTACGAGATACGACGGCGTATCTCCAGATACGCCGTCGTATCTCTGAGTTGCCGCGTCGTATCTATGCGCCTGATTCTTAGAATCAGTTACGCATAGATTTGACTAAGATCCACCCGGCGTAAGTCTCTTACGCCGTCGTATCTTAGGTTTTTTTTTACGCTGGCCGCTAGGTGGCGCTTCCGTCGATTTACGTGAGGAATATGCTAATTAGGTAGATACGCCGATTCACAAATGTACGTACGCCCAGCAAATTTTTTTACGTTCACGTCTAAAGCATTGTCGATTTGCGGCAAAATTTGGAACATGCGCACCGGGATTCTTTCACGAACGGCGCATGCGCCGTTCGTAAAAAACGTCAAATACGTGGGGTCATGTTTTATTTACATAAAACACGCCCACCTCTTCAGAATTTGAATTTGTCGTGCTTACGCCGGCAGATTTACGCTACGCTGCCGCAACTTACGGAGCAAGTGCATTGTGAATACTGCACTTGCCTCTCTAAATTGCGGCGGCGTATCGTAAATACCATACGCTACGCCCGCACAACATTACGCAGGGCTACCTGAATCTAGCCCATAGTTTGTTGTCCGAGTCCTGCTGGAGAGATTTCATTTCACTTCTTATCCTACAGATGAAACCAAAAAAGAGAGGCAATATCCCCAAAGTGAGAGTTAGGCCTCGTACACACGACCGAGTTTCTCAGCAGAATTCAGCCAGAAACTCGGTCGGAGCTGAATTCTGCCGAGAAACCCGGGCGGGTGTACACTTTTGGCCGAGGAAGCCGACGAGGATCTCGGCGAGGAAATAGAGAACATGTTCTCTATTTCCTCGTTGTTCAATGGGAAATTTCGGCTCGCCGAGATCCTCGGCGGCTTCACAAGGAACATGACGAGCAAAACAATGTGTTTTGCCCGTCGAGTTCCTCGGACGTGTGTATGAGGCCTAACCCTGAATTTTGATTGTCATCACAGGATCAGTTGTCCCCATTGGATGATTTACCTTCACCTCTTTCTTCAATTCTAAAATGTTGGATTTCCTCTTGCATTACGTCTTGGTTACAATGGTCACCAGGAATGGTGAATTTCCCAAGCTGAGACACAAATGGCAAGAAAAACTTAGAAGAGAGTCTAATGCTTGCCCTCTCTGTTCTGAACAAAATAAATAAATATAAATCCAAGGCACTCTGTAAAAGAAGATATTGTGGCCTATCTGGTGGGTAGGTTAGTAAGTGGAATTTTTGCTCTTTGCAGAACTCCAGATGTGTGCGATAAGGTGTCCCCAGCTAGCCATTCTGGTTTCTTCTGCTGACCCCTAGCTCACTACAGGACACAGTGTGATGGATGTGGTGTCAGACCACTGCCCTCTTCACCAATTTGTGACAAATGGCTTGTCAAACTTACACTTCGCTGTCACGGATACGTGACAATGACACTCTCAGCCTCACCCTGCACAAAGATCTAGCTTGCATAATCTAAGTGCCAAAAGACAGAGAGTAAATGTCACTGGGTTTTAGTCAACCAAGCAATTAACACTTTACGTGGCCTCCAGATATTTCTTATCATAAAATATCAAATATTCACAATATTAGAAAAATAGAAAATATGACTTTAAAATAAACAATAGGCAGGTATATCCAGAGATTTACATTATAGTAGCATTCAAAAAGTGTAGCTGCTGACTTTTAATAAACAGACACTCACCTGTCCCATGGTCCAGCAATGTGTCCGCCCAGAGCATCGCTCCTCTCCCCCTCCTCTCCGCCTAAGCTGACCAGATTTTTTAAATGCAATCGGGGGACATATTTTTTTTTTTTACTAGTAATGGCGGCAATCAGCGACTCTCTGCCCGTCGCCGCCACCCGCCTCGCAGCCTGTCAAGTCTTACTCTCTGGGCCCCGGCTACTACTGGGTGGGGAGTGGAGGAAGATCACTCAGCCAGGGAAGGCAAGGATATAAGCAGACAGGTGGCTGGCTGGGACTTGAGCCAAGGCAGAAGAACATGCAAGTGGAGCTGAATGGGCATTCAACCGAAACGGAAGAAATATTCCCTCTGCTTCAACCAGCACATGATTATCACAAAGGGGCACAGATAATGGGGAAAAAATACCCCCCCACCTAAGCTAGTAGGAGTGGCACAGCGGGGGGTGTAATTCAGAATTATTATTTTTTTATTCTGCACTGTCTTTAAAATTGCCCCAGCCCCGGTCCAAATCCAATCCAGGGCCAAAACCGTGGACAGATTTGGTCCAGGGACACTGTCCTCAATCCAGGGATTGTCCCCTGAAACCGGGGATGTCTCGTCACCCTATCTCCACCGGCAATGTCATAGCCACTGTGGGCACACAGCTTTCTGCTTCACGGCTGAGCGCACTCTGCGCATGCACGAGTCGTTTTGCACTCTGCTAGTGAGCATGCAATCTTTTGGGACCTGTGACGTGTGCCAGAAGATTGCAGAGAGGGAGGGGCCTACTAGGGGGAGAGGAGGAGTCACTTGGGCAGCCAAGAGCAGGAAGGAGAAAGTGAGACAGGAAGTCCCACTCTAAACTAAACTAAGTACCCACCCCCCCCCCCAAAAAATGGCATGACAAATGTGGCATTTTGGGGGGCAAGGAGTGTTTAAAGCGGAAGTTCCACTTTTGGGTGGAACTCTGCTTTAAGTTCTGCATTATTTTTGCCTGGCATGAAATTACCTTTTAAATGAATGAACTGTAAATATGAGGGGGTGTTGGATGTCTATTTCACCTAGGAGAAAAAATGTGTTTTATTGGCCCGTACCATCTAATTCTATGTTGTGTGGGCTTAAAGGAGAAGTCTAGCCTGGGCTCGTTTGGCTGGGCTTCTCCTAAGGGTCACAGGAGTGAAATTTGTTTTGCACTCATGTGACCCATTTTCAGCAGATAGCGGTCTGAATTCTGCTCTCTGCTGACGTCACACAGATCAGTCCAGGCACCGTGTCATCTCAAAGTCTGGATCGGCCAGGTTCCTGAACTGATGGCAGTCTCAGCCTCTCAGTGAGCCGCTGCAACGGCCACTCCCTGCCCCTCTACAGCTCAGTGATCCAGTGAGCGTGGATTAGCAGAGCAGGAGAGAACAGAGCCATTGGCAGTGTTCGATGGCTCGGTTCACAGTGAAGAGGATCTGCATCCACCTAGGTAAGTATGAATATGGGAAAAAAGCAAAACCCATACTTTTCCTTTGAAATGCTTCTGATCAGGGCTTTTTTTCAGGGGGAACTTGGGGGAACTCAGTTCCACCACCTCTGGCTCAGACCCTTCGGTGCCTGCTCACCACAATCACTTGTAAACACAGAAGTCTGGTTTCTGTGTTTACAAGTGACAGCTTTGTAACCCCCCTGAACTCTGCACTCTGTATGTAATGCAATTCTGATACTTAATGCCCCTTTAAGACCCTTCTACTGTTTGTGAAATCTGAACAGGTCATGGTTGAGTTCCTGCACCTATTTTCTGCTTCTGATTATTTGAAACAGGTATATATGTCCTTATCCTAGTGGTACTGTATTATCACAAAAGTTATGAAGTACACTGAAATATTGATGGTTCAGAACGAGATAGATAGAAATGTGTATTCACTAATGACTCCAGCTAATGCTTGTATGATAGGGAATTAGTGGAAAGGATATCTGCTTACTCAAGCTTACAAGTATGACAGTTTTTGTGGGCACTAAGACCTGTATTGTAGGGTGACCAGACATCCCCGGTTTCCGGGGACAGTCCCCGGATTGAGCACACTGTCTCCGAAACAAGTCTGTGCCCGGTTTTGTCCCCGGATTGGATTTGAACAGGGGCTGGGGCAATTTCAAAGACAGTCAGTGCAGAATAAAAAAAATATTCTGAATTGCACACCCCTGCTCTGCCGCTCTTACTAGCTTAGGGGGGTGTATTTTTTTCTATTATCTGTGCCCCTTTCTGATGATCATGTGCTGGTCGGAGCGGAGGGAATATTTCTTCAGTTTCGAGTTCATGCCCATTCAGTTCCGCTGGCATGTTCTTCTGCCTTAGCTCAAGTCCCAGCCAGCCGCCTGCCTGTTTATCTCCTTGCCTTCCCTGGTGGAGTGATCTTCCTCCGCTCCCCACCCAAAAGTAGCCAGGGCCCGGAGAGTAAGACTTGACAGTCTGTGAGGTGGACAGCAGCAGCGACAGGCACCTTAGAACTTTTTATTGAATGCCAACAGGGTCTCTTTAAGCAGTGTTGCTTTTGAGCAAGCAAAGAAAATCAGATTTTTTTTGGACCTCTTGCTGAATGACAGGTCCCATTATATCCTGAAAGCTTGCATGCTTAGGCGTGTTGTTTCACTGGAGAGCTAAGGACAGTTGGTAACCAAAAGATCACATTGTTTCTCTATGGAGACTTACTAAAAGGAGTCTTTACCGGTGCTCCTATTCATGCCAACTATGTATTGACTTCCTTGCTTACTATTCCCTCTTTGGTTTCTTTTTTCCATCTCCTTTTCTCCCAGTACAAATATATTAAAATAGAGCCTTGTACTGTATTACATTTTCCAGTAAGTGTGACTGCCATTGTTCTTTTAATGACATAGGGGTGACAGACTTTTAGTGGCACAAAAGACTGGCATGATATTTGTTCCACAGTTGGACATTACTGATGTAAATGATGATATTTGGGCTGGTATTCCATTGTACGTTTTACAGACACCAAGTCTGGCATTTTATTTTTCCCTGTGTAAGATGCTAGCATTATATATACTAGTTACAAGAGCTGTCATTATGCTAATAGGCTTCTTACAGACACAAAGAGCAGGCATTATCCTTTTAACAGACTCTAGAGACCAACAACAAAGTGTAATAAATGTTGCATTTAGCCTCACATTTACCTTAGCCCCATATTTTGCTCAGCCAGCTCTAGTTAATGGAACCCAGGTCTGAAAAAAAAACCATTGAAGCTACCACTGCTAACCTGTCTTTCTGAAAAAAAGCTTGCTGACTGTCAAATTTGGCTCTCTGTAATCACTAAAGTGGAATAAAAATGTAGGTAAAATAAAAATATCTCAACATCTTTGGAACACCTAACATCTTTCGAAGTCATGTCTATCAAAACCTTCCACACTCCAGGCCTCTGTCATTTCCAGGTTGTATTCCCACATGATCACTACAATATATCCTCACCCTCCCCCCTTCATGCTCCTAAGTGGGCAGCTGACCTCAGTGTACATATAGAACCAGAGGAGGTGACAGATGTCTGGGCAGCAAACAAAGCCTGCTCTCAAAATGTGGCAGCTTTGACCCTCGAGTCTAAGCCGACCCAAATATCATTCGAGGCACTTAATTTTACCACAAAAAAATGGGAAAACGTATTCACTTGATTATAAGCCTAGGGTACACAATACCCATCTGCAACCTCACTGTGCCCATCTGGAGCCACACTGTGCCCATCTGGAGCCACACTGTGCCCATCTGCAGCCTCACTATGCCCATCTGCAGCCTCACTATGCCCATCTGCAGCCTCACTGTGCCCATCTGAAGCCTCACTGTGCCCATATGTGCCCATCTGCAGCCTCACTGTGCCCATCTGCAGCCTCACTGTGCCCATCTGAAGCCTCACTGTGCCCATATGTGCCCATCTGCAGCCTCACTGTGCCCATCTGCAGCCACACTGTGCCCATCTGCAGCCTCACTATGCCCATTTGCAGCAACACTGTGCCCATCTGCAGCCTCACTGTGCCCATTTGCATCCTCACTGTGCCCATATGTGCCCATTTGCAGCCTCACTGTGCCCATCTGTGCCCATTTGCAGCCTCACTGTGCCCATTTGAAGCCTCACTGTGCCCATTTGCAGCCTCACTGTGCCCATCTGCAGCCTCAATGTGCCCATCTGCAGCCTCACTGTGCCCATCTGCAGCCTCGTTGTGCCCATCTGCAGCCTCGTTGTGCCCATCTGCAGCCTCACTGTTCCCATCTGCAGCCTCACCTTGTTTACGGTCTCCCGCTGTGTCATGCAACTGTTCGGCAGTGTTCTGTCAAACAGCGGCCATCCACTGTAACAAAGACCCGCCCCCTCCTCGTCCATGATAGACAGAACACTTTCTTAGCATTCTATCAGTGTTCTGTCTATCACGGATGGGGAGGAGGCGGGGCTTTGTTACAGTGGACAGCCGCTGTTTAACAGAACACCTCTGAACAATTGCATGACACAGCGGGAGACGTCACTCAAGTATGAGCAAAGGGGGGCTTGTTCAGCATAAAAAAATTGGCTTATACACAGACACCAATCTCTCATCTCCCTAGGATTAACCCACACCCAATTCCCAAAGAGTGCTCCACCCACCCTCTGATAGGTCCCACACTACAAAATTTTAGAACATCTTGCTGAACCCTTAATTTGATCCCTTTTCCTGGGCCCATGACACCAATTACCCAGAACCCTGACTTCCCGCCAGCCATCCTGGCCACCGACCTAACCACCGGGTCCATTGACCCACTGGTCAGAGCACATCAATGCTTTGATGACAACTTAATTCTCCCACACTCAGCTTTGTCCACCAAATTCCCTAATCGGAACATACCCTTCTTCAAATTCCTTCAAATCCGCCATTTTCTACAAACTAACCAACCACTCTCACAATGGTACAGGGACCTTACCCCATTTGAACATATCTGTAGCGACTCAGGACCCCAGAGCCATTTAATCTCCACACTGTATGCCCTCCTACTATCAGGCACTACCCCCAACGCTAAGACACGCCGGCTCTGGAACACGGACTTGTCAGTTGAACTGTCCAAGGACGATTGGGAACACATCTGCGAACACACAAACAAAGGTTCCATCAATATCTCTGTGCAAGAGAACAGATACAACATTTACTCTAGATGGTACCGAACACCCGACAAGGTACATAGATAATATCCGAGCATCCCCCCACTTTGCTGGCGTTGCAACTCCGCCCAGAGCTCCCTTATTCGTATATGGTGGGAGTGCCCACTAATACAATCATTCTGGAGAGCAGTACATGGCCTGATTGTTCAAATCACTACCTATACCCGGGACTTCACCCCTGCACAATATCTACTCCATACCATTGTCTGCATACCGTAAATCCCTTACTTTAAACGTCATCAATGCAGCATCACAATGCATACCTGTTGTAGCAGAGCATTCCCAGAGAGAGCATGAGAAAGTCCTGTTCGGAGTTTATACATCTCCCAGGCTCCTCTCTTACACGTTCAGGTGTTGGTCCTCTCTCCCAGGTCAATTTAAGCTCACTTGAGCAGACAGCCTTTGCTCTGCCTGGGAAACACAGATAGTATGGGTCTGTGAGAGCAAGAAGGTTGGTGAAAACTGTTAAGCAGTTTATGTGGAAGGCTGACAAGCTGTAGGCTTGTTCAGCCTGGTAGTGAGGGCCTGTATATATATCGTATTGTTAGAACCGAGACACGGCTAGGTTTTTGTTTAACTATTTTTTTATCTGTTTGTTTTTCTGCACACTGTACAGCACCTGTAAATAGACTTTGTATATAGCACCAATAAACACTGCACTGTTTTTCACTTATCCTATGGACTTGGTATCTGTGCCTGCTCATCCCAGGGAGCTGTTGTACCTGCTACCTATCCCCCAGGTTACATATGGTGGAGGCTACGACCAGCTTTAGTAAGTTACTTCTTAAAAGGCCAGTACCTAGAGTGAATAAACATGGAGAAAATCCTCAAGCAATTAGTGTTATCCAATGCTGCGCAGCAGCAAGCAAACGCTGCACAACAGCATAAACACCCCGTCATTCCCCTTACCCTCCCCTTCCCTCCTTTTACCCATACTTTTTTTTTTATAAATCTCTTTATTAATTTTCCATTTTCCACACAAAAAAAAATCAAAACATACATATACAAACACATTTCACCTTTTACAATAACATCTGCTCTTTCTTGAGCCTCCTAACAATTCTACTAACATTCATTTCATCTAATACAATTACCTTCTTTGCATTAATTTCCTTCCCTTCCTTTAATGGTGTGTTTAACCTCTCCTTCTAACCTATTTATCCTGAAGCTGTCATAGGGTTTTCTATCCAACTTGCCCATACTCTCTCATATTTCTCTCCATGTCCTCTATTGCAGTACGTCTCCCTATATAGTGGCAAATTATCATTTACAAGGTTTTTCCAGTGTGCTACCAAAGGGGCTTCTACCTTTTTCCAATTTAGGACTATCATTTTCCTAGCGTAAAACAATAATAGGCCCACCTGTATTCTCCTTTCTGTCTGAACAATCTTCTTCCCTACCAATCCCAATAGGCAGATCTCTGCCTTCTGTTCCAAGGTTATTGATGTTACTGTGGCGATTATTCTCAGGACTTCCCTCCAGAATACCACTATCTTTGGGCATAACCAAAATATGTGCATAAAATTTCCTGGGATATTTGCGCATCTCCAGCAGTTCTGAGGGTTTGATGGGGAGATCTGTAAGATCATAACAGAAGTTATGTGGGAACATACATTTCCCATTGATTTGCATGGGACTTTAAACAAAAACCCCGACCCTCACAAATGGGGGTAGTTAAGGGATAAATGAACTATCCTATAGTTTAAGTGGACATATAAGTAACATGTGACCAAGTGTTATCGAAATATGTACAGCCGTTTGGAAGTTATGAAGTAACATGTATTTCCCATAGAGTTGAATGGGACTTTAAAGAAAAAACCCCCGACCATGGCAAATGGGGGTGGGTAAGGGTTAAACCACCTATCCTATGTTTGTTGCTGACATATAAGTAACATGTGTGCCAAGTTTCATGTTAATATCTTTAGCCATTTGGACGTGATGCTGGAACATACATACACACACTTGAGTTTTATATATATAGATGTTATATGTGCCTCTCTCAACGATTCTGGGAGAGCCCCTTTTGATAATCCATTTGTAAATACTTCTGCTAATTTGGGAGCTATTAGGGCTCCATATTTTTTATAGACTTCCACCGGAATTCCGTCGGGGCCTGGTGTCTTTTCCCCTGGAAATGTACATATAACCTCCATAATCTCCTCGGTCGTAATGGGGCATACCAGTGCCCTCCTCTCCCCATCCGACAACCACCCAAGTGCTATCCGGTCTAAAAGACCTGTCATAGCCTCTGGGCCATAGGCGTGCGCACATAGGGTGTAAGGTGTGCCTGGGCACACCCTAATCACCCTGTACTATGCAGATTCCCCCTGCTGCCTGGCTGCAGAGAAAGGGACTGGGGAATCTCTGTCCTCGGTCCCTTTCTCTGCCTCAAAAGTTAGACATCAGGGGTCTGTTTAGACCACTGATATTTCACCAAAGCCCCCAAACAGGGCTCCTAAAAAAAAAAAATAATAAAAATAAAATTGTAAAAAAATAATAATAATAATACAAATAAAGATAAACTACTGACACCGATCTCTGCCCTGCTGACAAAGCCCTACTGACTTGCCCACTGCCATATATGGTATATTACACACGCATGTGTGTTTGAGCTTTGGTGTGCACACCCTAATGCAATAGGCTGTGCACACCTATGCTCTGGGCAGAAGTCGGAGGGGAGAGAGGAGGCATACAGTGAACTATAATATTCTCTGAAGGCCTCCAGTATCTTCTCCGGTTCTTTTACTTTCTGTCCATTTAAAGTCTCAATTTCTGGTATAATTGTGGTTTGATAGTCTTGTTGTGCTAATCTCGCCAGGAATCTTCCACTTTTATCTCCTAGCTCAAAAATACTCTGTCTATTTTTATGCATTTCCAACCTTGTAATTTCCTCCATGTGCAAATGTAAATCCCTTTGTGCAGGCATAATAAAATCAAAACCAATATCGCTAGAGTCTTGACCATACTCTTGCTTCTGAAGTTATATCTGACTTTGTAACTCCTGTATTTTAACCTTTTTTTTTTTTGACCGTTGAAATATTTCAGATATACTGTCCCCTCAGATACGCTTTAAACGAATCCCATACAATATCCACCAAAGTCGATCCCGCATTGTTCTCCCAGTATTCCATTAACCTCCCTGGCGGTATGATTCTGTCTGGAATTACGTACCAAAAGCAGTACACATATTTTGCAAGGAAATTTGGCGTTTTATACTGTAGGTCTGTAATTTTTAGGAATAACTCACTTAAATCTGACCAAACAAGAGTCTTGTAGGCATCCCGGGTATGATTTTTTTTTTTTTAAAACAAAATTATAATATAATAAATAATTATAAATAATTATAACAAATAATAATATAATTATAATAAAAATTATTTAATAATGTAATCAACTCAAAATCACTGAAATTTGCTCAGTTGCAGAATTGTCGCTGTCATTACTTTTATTTTTTTATGACGTATTTCCCCACAAATCGCTATCGCACAATTCTGCAAGTGATTCTAATTTATTATCGCTGTTTTCTAGCTGATCTAAAACCAGTTTTGACATAAAGGGACACTTTTGGACAATCTACAGTTTTCAGGCAGAAAGAATAGTTTTTATTATATAAAATGACATGTAGGGCACTGGGCAGACCACTAGGGACAAGGGGGGGTGTGTATTTTTTACATACAGTACTGTAATCTATAAGATTACAGTATACTGTGTGTATTGTGTTCACTTTTTTGAATTTGGCGCCGTTCTCCGCCCCGTGCGTCGTAACGTCGCAGGGAACGGAGATCGGCGGCACACGGGCACTGTGAATCGAGCGAGGACGTCCCGCTCACTCACACAGCAGGGATGCATCGCAGGATCCAGGGACAAGGTGAGTTACTTGCCTATGGATGCCTGTGAAAGGTAAGCCGCGCCGCTGCACACTCTGCACATCTACCCTGAGCGTGACTCGGGGATACCGATCGCAGCATGGAAAACCCACCCCGAGTCACGCTCTGGGATACCGCCAGGCAGGTTAATATTTTTTCTGCTATTTCTGGACATACCACCCATTGTGGAGTCAGTCTTCACATGGATGCATTTTTCGGTATAGGGATACATACTGTCAAGTATAAAGGGGAGTGATCTGAAAGGCCACTCAGTAAATATGTGGCTTCCGCAATGTCCGCCAACATCGCGGAATCCGCAAACGCTAGGTCTATCCTAGACACTGTTTTATAGGAGGTAGAGAAACAGGAGTACATTCTTTTTCCAGGATTCTTCCATCTCCAAATCTCTGTCTCCCCCATCACCTGTGCCCAATTATGCAAATCTGCCGAGTATTGTTTAGGAGGTTTTGGTCTATCCAACTATCCAACTCTTGTGATAAGATTTAATTGAAATCTCCAATAAACAATAACTTCGCTGTCAGATATTGAATGATTTTTTCCATTATCTCATTCAAAATTCCTACCGACAACGGGGATGGAATATACTGCCACTGTAATATACCTCTGTTGTCCTATCGTATATAAAAAAAATAACATATTTTCCGTTTATATCTATGAAGGCCTTCTCTATTACTCCAGGAAAGGATTTATTTACCAAAACCGATAACCCCCTAGAATAGGAAGAATAGGTAGAGTGATATGTTTTTTGTATCTAAGCCTTTTTTAACATAATGAATTTTTTCCCCATTAAATGTGTCTCTTGCAATATAATCAATTGTGGAGTATATTTCCTTATATATTGAGACATTAAAGCTCATTTAAACTTCGAGTTCAGTCCCCGAACATTCCAGGAAAACACAGTATAGCAATTGCCATTCTTCTTTTTACCTGGCATTATACCTAGGGTACGGGAGGAATAGATACCTCCATTTTTGGATTGCATCCATAGGGCATAGGGCTTTTAAATCACACCATTGAGAATCCCATATATACTCCCTCCTCACACTCACTTCCCTCCCCCCCTCCCATCCCACCCTGTCCCCTTCCACTCCCCTCTCTATTGTATAACCCCATCCATTCATGGATGGGAGTGGAGCGGGACTTCTCCTATTACCCTTTCCCCTGACCTTAGCGTCTGTTCTATGCTCAGTGCCCTTCATAACCCATTGTGTAGCGGGCTCTTGCCTATTAATTTTTTTTAGAGACACCATATCTAAACCTTTTGCTTACTTTATCTAACTTCTCCCCTAGTTCTTTAGAAAAAGGAGAAGGGGAAGAAAAAGGGAAAAAGATAAAAAGGAAATTTTCTCTCTCTACCCCTCTTCCCTCCCCCTCCCCCATGAAGTAACAGTATGATAATAGTATGGAAATAGTATAGTGGCGCTTTCTAGCGTTCACTACACCATTCCCATCATTCCCACCACTGACGTCACTCATCGTTTCCTATTGTTTCCTATAATGGAATAATTTAGTGCTTAATGTATCGTACACAATACTCCTTATGGAGTCCCGAAAAAAAAAAAAGGGGGGAAATGTTCTTAATAGATGTGGAAAAAGTGATAAAATGTGTAAAATAATTAGGTGTTTAGTGTATCTGATTATATAATGCTGTCACTTCCCCTATATCTTGACATTACTTAATATTACCATACTCCTACCCAGTACACATAGTGACATAGCCGAAACATAGCAATACACTAACCATGTCGTATTCTATGCTCTCATTTTTCACCCAAAAAAAAATGAGAAAAAAAAACACAAAAAATTAATAAATGAGCAAAAATAATAAATAATTCAGCACTGAGTGTATCATCCACCTTATGAAATCCCAACAGTGTGGCATTATTCCAAAAATAATTTGGTGCTTACTAATATCTCACACATTACCCCTTATGGAAAAGAAAAAAAAATTCTCCTTCCCTTTTCCCTTCTTTTGATAAATGTGTAGAAATAATAAAACAATTCAGTGGTTAGTTTATCATACACCTTATGCAATCCCAACAGTGTGATAATTTTCTAATTAATTATTGTTATTACTTCCCCTATATCAGGGGTCTGCAACCTTTAAGACATAAAGAGCCACTTGGACCCGTTTCCGAAGGAAAAAATAAACTGGGAGCCGCAAAACCATTGTGACATTTAAAACAAATATAACACTGCATATATTGTTTCTTACCTTAATGCTCTATACAGGATCGTGCAGTCAGATTCCACCTCCACATCCCCAGCAAATGCAATACTGTACAATATCAGATAAGATTCCACCTCCACATGCCCAGGCTGGCCCCAGGCCCCAGCCCCCAGCCCTAGACTAGGCCGCTCCCTCCAGTCCCAGACACTTCCAATCCACACATGATGCCTGTGGCCACATGAAACCCCCTGCCCCCCGCACGCCGCGCGGTAGATGTAATTGAGGTAACGCCGCCCAAGTAATGGGAACGTCGTTACCGCGAGGGTAAGAGTAATCGGGTAGATTACTCGTTACCCTCAAAAGGTGCCCCAGAGCCGCGGCAAAGGTTCAAAAGAGCCGCGGGTTGCAGACACCTGGGTTAGATGAATCCAGACTTAGACATGAGGATGAAATCAACGTGGGTTTATTCAATCCAGATAAAGAAATAAACAGTGATACAATACTGTTCTGTAGTAGCGGTATCAATGCTGTCTTGTTGGTATCTATCCTGAGGCTAACTGCTGGTCAAAAACTGATGCCTTCTCAAGCCCAAAAAATGAGCAGTGTCTAGTCACACAGCCATGAGGCACTCCGATGTCTTCTTCCGCTCTCCGGGGGGGGGCCTTCTTCTTCCGCTCACCGGGGGTCTTCTTCCGCTCACCGGGGGTCTTCCGCTCTCCGGGGGTCTTCTCCCATCTTCGCCACTCTCCGGTTCTTCTCCCGCTCGCTCTCCGGTGCCTTCTACTTCAGGGTTGGCCGCCGCTATCTTAGTGTGTTAACTCAATTACTAGCGGCGGCCAGCCCGTTCTTCTGTGACTTCTTCTTCTCTTCTTCTCTTCTCCCGTTGTTGACACGATGCTTCTTCCCGCTGCAATGACAGGTGCGCGGTTCGCACCGATTTATATAGGCCTCTCTTATGATGTCACAGTCCCATCATGCTCCGGTACCTACCCACGTGGGTAGGTACCACGTGGGTAGGTACCGGAGCATGATGGGACTGTGTGAAGAGTCGGGAGAAGAGAAGAAGAGAAGAAGACGTCACAGAAGAACGGGCTGGCCGCCGCTAGTAATTGAGCTAACACACGAAGATAGCGGCGGCCAACCCTGAAGGAGAAGGCACCGGAGAGCGAGCTGGAGAAGAACTGGAGAGCGGAGAAGATGGGAGAAGACCCCCGGAGAGCGGTAGAAGACTCCCGGAGAGCGGAAGAAGACCCCCGGTGAGCGGAAGAAGAAGGCCCCCCGGAGAGCAGAAGAAGAAGGCCCCCCCTGGAAAAAGAGCTAAAGAAGACAGGGGGGCCCCGGAGCTGTCTAATAAATTACTCTAAAAACCCTGTGTTGTGTGTTTATTTTCATTTACACTTTGCCTCCAGGTGAATGGGTAGGGGTACGATGTACCCCATATTCATTCACCTAGGGTGGGGGGCCGGTATCTGGGGGCCCCCTTATTAAAGGGGGCTCCCAGATTCTGATAAGCCCACCGCCCACAGACCCCAACAACCAATGGTCAGGGTTGTTGGGAAGAGGCCCTGTCCTTAACAACATGGGGACAGGGTGCTCTGGGGTGGGGGGGCCCCGCAGTGCACCCCCCTGCCCCAGAGCACCCAACCCCCCCATGTTGAGTGCATGCGGCCTGGTACGGCTCAGGATGGGGGGGCGCCGCTCATCCCCACTCCCCTCCTGACCGGCTGGGCAGCGTGCTTTGGATACGGGTCTAGTATGGATTGTGGGGGGACCCCCACGTCGTTTTTTTGGCATGGGGGGGTCTCCTTACAACCCATACCAGACCTAAGGGCCTGGTATGCCCCTGGGGGGAACCCATGCCGTTTTTTTATTTAAAATTTAGCGTGGAGTTCTCCCTCTCAGGATTCATACCAGACGCCGCAGCTAGAATTGGCGGGAATCCATGTCGGATCCCCGTCACTTCTATGATGGCTTTGTCTCCATCGTGGCAAGCCAGCTCGGCGCTGGCTCCCGCGATGGGGCTCGTAGGTGGTCAATCTCGCCGACGAAGGGAGCGAGATTGACACAATATCGCAGTCACCCACTGAACACACCCTGAAAGACAGATACAAACCGAAAAGCACCTACTGAACAGCAGAAAACGATCTGAAAAGCACGAAGACTGAAAAGTACGAATCGTCTCTCACCAAACTTTTACTAACACGAAGATCAGCAAAAGCAGCCCAAAGGGTGGCGCCATTGGAATGGAACTTCCCCTTTATAGTGCCTTCGTACATGTTGTATGTAGGGATACTCATGTTCAACTCGAACATTGCCTGTTCGGTGAACAGCAAACAATTTGGGGTGTTCGCGGCAAATTTGAAAAGCCGCGGAACACCCTGTAAAAGTCTATGGGAGAAAGCTAAAGTGCTAATTTTAAAAGGGGTGTTCCAGGCATTTTTTGTGTTTATTAAAAGTCAGCAGCTACAAAAAGTGTAGCTGCTGGCTTTTAATAAACACACACTCACCTGCTCCACGTTCCAGCGACGCGCCGACCGGGGCTCCGCTCCTCTCCCCCCCTCCCCGGCCGGCGTCTTCATCCTAAGTGTGGGCACCCGGCCGTGACAGCTTTCGGCTTCATGGCCGGGCACCCACTGCGCAAGCGCGAGCGGCGCTGCGCTCTCTCATTGGACAGGCATCTCATTGGATGTGGCATGTAAGGGGGCGAGGAGTGGGTTAAGCGGAAGTCTCAATTTTGTGTGGAACTCTGCTTTAAAGGCTTATATGCAAGTTATTGTCATAAAAAGTGTTGTCCCCTGAGTCCTTCTCCGGGGACATGTATTAATGCAAAAAAAAATTTAAAAACTGCTTTTTTTTCGGGAGCAGTGATTTTAATAATGCTTAAAGTGAAACCATAAAAGTGAAATATTCCTTTAAATTTCGTACCAGGGGGGGTGTATAGTATGCCTGGAAATCAGCGCTTGTTTCCCGTGCTTAGAACTGTCCCTACACAAAGTGTAATTTCTGAAGGAAAAAAAGTAATTTAATGAATTGTCGGCTCCCGGTAATACAGGGAAAAGTCATTCATAAAAAAAAAAAATGCGTGGGGGTCCCCCCAAATTCAATTACCAGGCCCTTCAGGTCTGGTATGGATAGTAAGGGCAACCCTGCGTCAAATAAAAAAAAATTACGTGGGATTTCCCCCAAATATCTATTCCAGACCCTTCAGGTCTGGTATGGATTTTAAGGGGAACTCTACCCCAAATCAAAGTCCCATAGACTTTAACGGGGTTCCAAAGTTCACACAAACTTTTGGTCTGTGCGCAGGTTCTGGTGCGAACCGAACGGGGGGTGTTTGGCTCATGCCTAGTTGTACATCACCGCGTTTTGGACAGGCAGACTTTTGTCTGAGCGTGTGTATGCAAGGTAGGCTGAGAGGAATTCTGACGGGAAAACCGTCGTTTTTTTATCTTATGGAAAAACCGGTCGTGTGTACTAGGCATTAAGGGCCAGATTCACGTAGAGCGACGCAAATTTAGTTTGTCCTAACGTATATCATTTAAGTTACAGCGCCTTAATTTGGTGACGTAAGTGCCGTATCCACAGAGCATTTGCGCCCAAATTTGCGCCAGCGCGACGTAAATACCGAGGCGTAAGGCGGGGTTATTGCAAGTGGGAAGGAAGTGGGCGTGCTCCATTGAAATAAGCCGTGACCCCATGCAAATGAAGGGCCGGCCGTACTGTGCATGCGCGCACAAATCTGCACCTCACTGGGCATGTGCAGAACTCGGCCTGGCGCAATCAGTGAGATAGGAAAAAGGCCAAGCATACTTAGTGTGATAATCGCCCTGTGCTTAAATAGCCCCAGACAAACGCACTTCCATTGCAAAAGTACATCCCTGTGTTTCCTTTCTTAAAGCAAGTGTCTTTTGCTCTGTTGTCTGTGGCTGTTTGTTGGTGAGTGTAGTGTTATATTAAAGATTTATTGTAGTAGGAGGTTGTAGAAGCTGTGTGTATTTTCTGAGTGTTTTTTGTGTCTGTTTCTTCTGTGTTTTTTGTTTGAATTTGTATTAGCTGTCTACTTGTGTTTTTTTTTTTTTTTTTGCTGTCTGATTTTTGTGTGTGTTTGTTCTGTGTCTTTTTGGCTGTCTGTTCTGTGTCTTTTTGTGTCTGTTCTGTGTCTTTTTGTCTGTTTGTTCTGTGTGTTTTTGTGTTTGTTTGTTCTGTTTGAATTTTGTGTCTGTTGCTGAGTGCTGTGTGGTGAGATGGCACCTAAGAGAAGGAAATTAAACTTCTCGGTGCGAGAGAAGCACTTGCTGGCCAGGGCTATCACCAAATATGGGAGATTTTTGCGTGGCCCTGACAGCCGGGACGTCCCCCCGGCCAGGAAGAGGGCAATAATCCAGGAGATAACAGATCGGATCAATGCGGAGGGGGGGGGAGACAAGGACCCCCAGTGGGATTAAGAAGAAGATCAATGATCTGAGGAGTTTGGTCCGTTACAAGATGGCCAAGCAAGCAGCCCATGCCAGGGGCACTGGAGGAGGCCCACCCTGCACCGTAAGGAGGAGGAGGAGGAACTTGCGGTGGCCCATTGCTTCCACAGCCAGCAAGTGGTGGGCCTGCCTGGCTTTGAATCTGATGATCCTGTGAGGACAGGTAAGTTTTTTTTTATTTCCATCTGGTGAGTAGCATGTGTGGGTGGGGGAAGGGAATATGTGCCAAGTGTGTGGATCCTCCAACCTGTGTATGTTTTGTGTCCTCCACAGATGGCCAGGAGGTTGCTGGGCCATCAGGCCAGGCTGCACCACCCCCAGGACAACAGGCTGCTGAGGAGCCCCAAGAAAGGCCGGAGTCCCCAGGGCAGGGGAGTGGCCACAACTCCCCTCATGGGGAGGTTCAGGGGGAGGAGGATGAGGGGGGGAGGTTGAGGATGACCAAAAAGGACATTGCCCGAGAAGTGATGTGTTGGGATCAGGATTCCCTTGCGCCTGACAGCAGTCAGGCCACCATCAGGAGTAGTCCCTCCCACTCCTCCCCCAACAGGGCTGCCCCCCCAGGGGAATCCCCTACTCCCAGGCCACAAGCCTCAACTGGAGGCAGTCAGGCCACCATCAGGGGTAGTCCCTCCCACTCCTCCCCCAACAGGGCTGCCCCCCAGGAGGCTCCCCTCCTCCCAGGCCACAAGCCTCAACTGCAGGCAGGAAGGCCACCCAGAAGACCAGGGGGGTGGCCGAGTTCTTGCCTGCAAATCTGCAGAGGGACCAGGCTCGTCAGACACAACATCTGGGTCAGGTCACCCGGACTTTGGCCCAGATGGAGGAGAGCCTGGCCTCCATCAATGATTCAGTCAGTGACGTGGGCACAAATTCTTTAGCTTTTATAAATTGCTTTTCTGAGCTGCAGGCGGCCACAACAGGCGTGGCCCTTGAGGTGACTGCCCTGACCCAGGCTGTCCAGGACAACACCCAGGCTCTCCAGGCCAATACGGCAGCCCTCACTCTGGGCCTGACCAGGATCGCCGTGGCCTTGGAGGGCAGGCCAGCAGGTGGGCAGCCACCCGGGGAGGCTCCTCCTTCCCCTGCCTCCCCCCCATGAGGCTCCTCCTTCCCCTGCCTCCCCCCCATGAGTCCCCCCTGAGGGCCCGTGGCCGTGCCCGTGGCCGGCCCAGGCATAGCTCACGCCGCCGCCATTGAGATTTTGGGTGTACTTTTCTTTATTTTATTTTTTTTCTGAATTTTTTGTGTGATTCTGATTTGTTTTATGTGTGTGAATGATGTATGAATGTGGGGGTGACATTCCTGGTGAAAAAGGGTCACCCTCAGATTTGGTGGATTGGGAACCCCAGGACCAGGGAGAAGTGATCCGAGGTCCATGTGAAAGGTGTATGAATGCACAGTGACATAATTGGAGCCGTGGCGTGGCGTTACTGCTCCCTAATACCATGTGGTTTTCTAGGGTCCAATCCAATAAGATGTGCATGTGATGTGTCTGTGCTAGGGACCACAGTGGGTGTGCATGCATGCATTCTCATTGTGCCATGATTAATGTGTGTGTTTACTGTGCAAAGATGCATTCTGCGAGGCGTCTCCTGACTGCTGTTCCCTCAGAAGAGGGGGTACCCTCGGTTACTAAAGTCACTAGTATAGTTATGAGCATGGATGCCCCTGGCATGTTGGCAGACAGATTGTAGTCCGGCAAGTGTGTGTGCCCAGCTCTTCCTTAATGGTGTTGCTTTAGCTGACCTTTACACGGCTGGAGCAAAGTTAAGGCACCTTTTATAAAGTGTAACTTTACTCCGGGAAACTAACAGATGTGCACAGGGCGTAGCCTACGCCGCACACACTTAATTTTGTGGATCGCCTTATCTCCCTCATTTGCATCTTTGCCTAGCAAAACAATGGTGTGTCTAGCGTATTTTGCGCTCGAAGAAGCGCCGGTGTAATTGTTTTAGGTAGGACGGAAAAAAATGGTTTTCAGGCGTATTTCGTTTTGAGGATCAGGCGCAAAAATACGCGCGGCACATTTTTCAATTACGCCGCGCATCTCGAGATACGTCGGCGTAAGTGCTTTGTGAATCTGGCCCTAAGACTTTATGATGTTCGAAATGCAGAATGCGTAAAGTAAACTGCCATTGGCAAAAATCTTTACTGAGTAATTGAGAAGAGAAAAATCAATCTTGTCCTACTGAAGGGAGATTTTGGAGCTGCATATGAGCACTTTGCCATGTGACAAACTGATGTGATAATTGTGACCACTATTCATCAGTTCTGGCAGCTTTGTGTTGATTACTGACTTTAGAGTCCCCACCGGTGACTATCCAAGCTGCCCTAAGGTATGGATGGAAGGACATTGCACAATGTGTTTTACAATAAGGAACAAAGATTTTTTATTTATTTTTTGTATTAGGACTGCAAAAAGATAATGACCAGCTTCTGTTAGCAGTCCTGCTGGAAAACCAGCAAGCGCTGATCAGTGCATCCTGATGAGGGGGGGAGTCCTCGCTGTCAAAATACAAAGACACAATGGGAGAGGTCCCTGCATCAACATCGCTTTTGGAAATTAGGTGATGAGGATAATCTCTCAGGTTTTTTTTTTTGTTTGGTTCAGCTCACTGGTTGAACCAAACAAAAACGGTATGTGTGTACCCAGCTTTAAATGGGAATTCCCCTCACTTTGGAGAGTTTTTCAGCCAGACATATATGGTTTGAATCTCAGCTGGTTCAGCAGGGACCGGCTGAGATTCAATCCCTGTATGGCCAGGCTGATTGTACCCAAGTCGATCCATCAATTGACTTTGGTACAATCAGCATGTCCGATATCAAGCATGTAATTTTTGCTCATTGTGTCCCCCCTCAGGAGAACACGAAAGCCCCATGGGATGGATTCCCTCATCAACACTGACTGTGTTGATGGGGGAATCAAGAAATTTTCTTTCCTGCAACCCGTGATTGCAGAAAAGAAAATTGCATCATCTATGGCCTGCCACCATTGTGTGTGGCTGGGATGGAAAGTGAAGTAAAAAAAACTGACAGAAATTCAAAATCTTTTCTATGTGTTTCCACATGAGGACTCAGCAGCCATGTTTTTCATATGTGGTGTCATGTGTTATTGTGCCGTATTATTCAGGTATTTGGCCCTATTTGTACTGATATTACTACTGTTCTTTTTGTTGATGCCATTGCTTGATGCTATTGGCTTCTTTGACATCTACCCAGTAGTGTATTTAGGTTTTTCGCTGCCGTAGGCCTGACTAAACTTATGCACCCCCTAATTTAAATATGACCCACCCCTTCCTGTCGATGAATTAGAAGTATTTACAGTTTTTAAGGATTAAAGATAGGTAATGTCGAGAGAATTTAGTTCCACTATAAGCTATAGTTGAGGAATGTGAACCCCACTCAGACTGAAGACGCACCACATTCTCTCTTAGGTCCGGCCATTAAAATTAGGAAATTGCCCTGGCTGCATATCATTAAAGGAGAACATACACCCTTATAAACACTCCATAAACAGTTTTATTTTTTTCTCCCATGCCACATTATATTTATTTTATACTATAGATGAATAGAATAGAAGTATCGAGATCTTATTTGCAAAGTAATGACGCGTGTTTTTTTGTATGTCCATTTAATTAACACAAGTCTGAATTTCAAAAGAAAGTCTCTATGGGCACAGCATCAGCAAAGAATGTAGACATTTATAGTAAAATGTTTCAAATGATACAGAGTATATATTATGACCCACTTATTGTAGTATACACGAGAAACAAACTATGACATTGTCTGCTTTAGGCAACACATAATAACATATAGCAATTTACTGCTGGGTTTAGCACCAAACCACAAAAATGCCTGAAATGGTGCCCTGTTAACTTACATTTCTACTTGTATCTGCAACATTGCAGACTGAATGGTGTTTTATATTCTAAATTGAATCTTTATAGCTGCACTATATCCAGGCTTGGTAAAATGAGTGCTTGCATATGAAACGTAGTTTAACCACTTGCTTACTGGGCACTTAAACCCCCCTCCTGCCCAGACCAATTTTCAGCTTTCAGTGCTGTCGCTCTTTGAATGACAATTGTGCGGTCATACAACACTGTACCCAAATGAAATTTTTTGCATTTTTTTCCCCCACAAATAGAGCTCTCTTTTGGTGGTATTTGATCACTTCTGCGGTTTTTCTTTTTTGTTACATTTTTTTTTTTAAAAGACAAATTTAAAAAAAATTATATTTTTTTATATTGTGTTATAAAATTTAGCAAACGGGTAATTTTTCTCCTTCATTGATGTAGGCTGATGGGCACTGATGGGCTGCATTGATGAGCACCAATGGGCTGCATTAATGGGCAAGGATAAGGCGGCACTGGTGGGCACTGATAGGCGGCACTGAGAGGTGGCACTAAAGGGCATTGATAGGTGGCACTGGTGGGCACTGAGAAGTGACACTAATAGGTGGCATTGATAGGTGGCACTGATAGCTGGTAGTGATGGGCACTGATAGCTGGTAGTGATGGGCACTGATAGCTGGTAGTGATGGGCACTGATGAGTGGCAGTGATGGGCACTGATCGGTTACACTGGCAGCATTACTAGGTGGCACTGATTGGCACCACAGGTGGGGATTAATAGGTGGCACTGTGGGCATTAATAGCTGGCACTGTGGGCATTGATAGGTGGCACTGCGGGCATTGACAGGTGGCAACGGCAGGCGGTATTTTTGGGCACAGAGGAGGCAGATGTGCCTCCTTCCTCTTCGGGACTGGTGTCCCTTGTAAACAAGCCAGTGATCGGCTTTTTTTTATCCTCATGGCTGACAGCTGATCACGTGGTAAGGGGCCTCAGAGATCACAGCGCGTGCGTCTATTGAAGTCCTCCCGGATTTTAAGGCCCTGCTCTGGAGCCGTCATTTGACTATAGCCCGGGCCTCTAGTGGTTAAAAAACAATTGTATATTTTTTTTTATTACACGTTGTATACACACTATATTGTCAAAAATATTGGGAAGCTTGTCTTTACACGTACATGAACTTTAATGGCATCCCAGTCTTAGGCCTCGTACACACGGTCTGATTGTTGGATGAACAAGCTTCTGATTTTTGTCAAAAGGCTGTGTGCAGGATTTTGTCTAGCATACTAACGATACGCAAATTGTCATTTGACAAACACAAATGTAGTGACGTACTATGAGAGTATAAAGAGGAAGTTCATTTCTCAAGCGCCACCCTTGTGGCCCCTTCTGCTAATTTTGTGTTAGTGGAAGTTTGGTGAGCGTTGATTCACGATTTTCAGATCGTACAAAACAATTTTTTTTGTTGGAAACTATGGTATATATTGGTCGGGAGGACAGGATTAACGGTTATTGGTAAACCATGCATAAGATAGGGACACCCAGGAACAATTGAACCAGGTTTGTCCTGCATTTTTATTTATTCAGCAAGGCCGTAAATAAACATGAATAAATGCAGGAGGGCTTCTTACAGCAAGTCCATAGCATAAAACAAACAAAACATCTACTCATTTGAGCCCTTGACTAAATTCATGCCAGTACCTGACTAGTAGTACCAAATGGGTACCCTAAAACAACCAGACAGTTCTTGTATTTTGTATACTGTCAGCAGCAAGGTACAGTCAGTAAAACATCTGTATGCATTTTTTCTTTTAAAGTAGATATTTGTATATAAATTACTTTAAAATATAATATGTATTTCTTGAGATTAAAATGTGATTACACAGGTAAAGTAATTAAATACATGTAAAAGATACAACATACAGACATCCTAAACGGAAACTTATTGTTTTATTAAACTTTGAAAACTAATTTGAATCCCTGGTAAAGAAATGGCCTTTATAAATATAAAATACATTACTACTCTGCTAAGACTAGATGCGTGCCTACTAAGCCAGCCTCATTCAGACAGGCACAGTAACCCAGCAACCTGTGAATAAACAAGATTAAATAAAGCTTTCAGAATGAATATTGGGAAGACGGTGCCTTGTATTTTTGAAGTGTGCTACGATGTATTATACAGAGAAAAAAGGTATCAAAGCCGTAGCATTTACCTCCGCATTATTCGGTAAACGCAGCTCTGATCTCCCACATTATTACTGTACCAGATCTTACGTTATAAATGATGCTTTGAGTGTGTGTTTTTATTTCCAAAGACAATATCTATGAAATGCATAAAAAGCATTTTCTTTGCAATCCCAGTCCTATTTATATGGAATGTTAACTTTTTATGTTAAGTTCATTTCTTTACTGCAATAGATTTAATGTATTCTGGTTTTATGCTTTGTTTTGACCATCTTCAGGATTTAACATTATTTTGGAAGTAGGCAGAAAAAGAATACAAATTTATAGAGGTACAATTTTGAATGCATCCTTTACAGAATATTATACGTTTTCTTTCCAAACTATAAAAAAAACAGCCAAAGGATAGTACCAATAGTAATATGTTAGCATGGTGCCTCCAAAAGAGCTTTATACTGAAGCATGAAAATTGTAATAGCAGTAAGGACATGTAGGATGGGCCAGCTATAGCTGAACTAAAGCTTCGTACACACGATCGGATTATCCGACGGGAATTGTGTGATTGCAGGCTGTTGTCGGAAAATCCGACCGTTTGTATGCTCCATCAGACAATTGTCGGATTTTCCACAGACAAATGTGGGATAGCATGCTTTAATATTGTCCCCCAACAAATGTGTGTTGTCGATTATCTGATCGTGTGTACACAAGTCCGTTGGACAAAACTCCAAAGTACAAACACGCATGCTCAGAAGAAATGCTCACATAACACAACATGGAGTGAGTGAGTGAGAAACTTATATAGCGCAACACATGCAAACTGAATCGCCTCTGGGCGCTTAGGGCCAGATTCACAGAGAATTGCGTTACGCTGCGGCGGCGTAACGTATCCCATTTACGTTACACCACCGCAAGTTTACAGCGTAAGTGCCTGATTCACAAAGCACTTACCTGTAAACTTGCGGCGGTGTAACGTAAATCCGCCCGGCGCAAGCCCGCCTAATTCAAATGGGGCGGGGACCATTTAAATTAGGCGTTCCTGCGCCGAACGTACTGCGCATGCTCCGTCCCTAAAATTTCCCGTCGTGCATTGCGCTAAATGACGTAGCAAGGATGTCATTGGTTTCGACGTTAACGTAAACGGCATCCAGCGCCATTCACGGACGACTTACGCAAACGACGTGAAATTTAAAAATTCGGCGCGGGAACGACGGCCATACTTAACATTGGTTAGACCACCTAGAGGGCATGCTTAGTTTTACGCGACGCATCTCTACGGAAACGAGGTAAATTTAGATCGACGGGCAAAGCGGACGTTCGTGAATCGGCGTAACTAGTCATTTGCATATTCTACGCCGACCGCAATGGAATCGCCACCTAGTGGCCGGCCTAGAATTGCAGCCTAAGATCCGACGGTGTAACACAGTTACACCTGTCGGATCTTAGGGCTATCTATGCGTAACTGATTCTATGAATCAGCCGCATAGATACGACAATCGTATCTCAGAGATACGACGGCGTATCAGGAAATACGCCGTCGTATCTCTTTTGTGAATCTGGCCCTTAGTATCCATTCCCTGAGTACACATTTTTGCCCTCAGAAGAGATGGGTTTTGATTTTTCTTCTGAAGGCCAAGTAGTTCACCTCCAGTCGGATGGTGGTTGGAAGAGCGTTCCATAGTCTAGGTCCTTGGACTGCAAATTGTTCTCCTTTGCACTTGTATCTGGCTTTGGGTATCTGGAGTAGATTTTGGTTGGTGGATCGCAGAATGCGATTGGGGTTGTGAGCTTTTAGTTTTTCGCATAGATATTGGGGGGCATTTCCTTGAACACACTTATGTATTAGACAGAGTGCCTTGAAAGTGATTCTGTCTTTTACTGGCAACCAATGAAGGGATCTCAGTGAAGGTGAGATTGATTCCCATGTTTTTTTCCAGTCACAAGTCGAGCGGCCGTATTTTGAACGACTTGCAGACGAGTGATTTGGTATTTAGCGAGTCTGAGATAAAAGGCATTTGCATAGTCAAGTCTGGAGTTGATATTTGTTCCCACCACGACTGCAATGTCCTCTTTTGGGATAAAGGGAGTGAGTCTGCGTAGTAGGCGCAGCAGATGGTGAGATCCACTGACTACTGACCCTATTTGTGCATCCATTGTCATGTAGGTGTCGAAAATGACTTTTGACTTTAGTGCTAGGGGTGATGGTTTTACTCAGAATGGGCGGGGGTGTCCATGTTGTTGTGGGATGATTCTTTCGATTGGCGTGAAACAGGAGAAGTTCTGTTTTCGAACCGTTGAGTTTAAGATAACTCTTCGTCATCCAATTTTCTATCAAAGTAAGGCATTTCTCTAGTCCGAGATAATGATCCTTTTTGTTGCAGATGCGAAAATACAGTTGTGTGTCATCTGCATAAGAGTGGTAAAGTAACTTCTGGTTACTGATGATTTAAAAAAGAGGGCGGAGATAGATATTGAACAGAACAGGCGACAAAGGGGATCCCTGAGGGACTCTGCATGACACCGTGCGTTTTTCAGAAGTGAAAGGACCAAGTTTCACTAGCAGAAGTTGCCCAAAGGGTGGCGCTAAAGAGCTGAAAAAAACACATTGTTTTGTGTTTGTTGGCCGACAATTCTTTGCCGTTTGTATGCAAGACAAGTTCCTGGCCAACGCCCTTCGGACAAAAGTCCTAAGCCTTGTGCGCAGAAAATCCGATCGTGTGTATGAGGCTTAACTCTCTGGCATAAATTGGAACTTCACTGCTCATCCCCTACCTTTCCCCAATTCTTTACAACACCTCATTCCACTCCCATCGCTCTTAGACTCTTGGGATAACATCCCAGGAGACTACAGGCCAGTCTACCTGAGTCACACAAGCTTATGCATGCACAGAGGAACAGCTAATGTGAGACATCAATCAAATCAAAGACAGCTCCCAAATTCAAGATGGCGGTGCTGGGGATCTGCAGCATTGAGGCTCAGGGAGGAAAATGCTGGATTCTATAGACTGGTAATTACCTATTTTTTTTAAAAGTCAGCAGCTACAGTATTTTTATTTTCACAATGCTTGGTGAAGTTTCTCTTTAACCACTTGGCATCTGGAAGATTTACTCTTCTTCATGACCAGGTAATTTTTGCGATACATCACTGCTTAACTTGAACCGCATAACTACCACCCCACGTACATATACTGCGGCAGGGTGCTTAAGTGCAAAATGATGTACCTGTGCGTGATTCTTTTCCTTGGCTCTGGGGCACGCACGTGCGCCACCAGAGCCCTGCTCCCGCTGTGATTGGAGACAGTGGGAACCAACCCAGTGATCATTCAGAGAAAGGCAGAACGGCGGTCTGCCTATGTAAAGACTAGCAAGGAAGATAGGGATCTTGTGCTGGATTCAGAAAGATGAGCGGATCTTTCTGCGGGCGTAACGTATCTCAGATACGTTACGCCGCCGTAAATTTGGGCGCAAGTTCCGTATTCAGAAAGAACTTGTGCCCTAAGTTACGGCGGCGTAACGTATGTGGGCTGGCATAAGCCCGCCTAATTCAAATGGGGATGTTGTGGGCGTGTTTTATTTAAATTTAAGATGACCCCGCATATTTTACGTTTTTTGTGAACGGCGCATGTGCCGTTCGTGAAAAAATCCCAGTGCGCATGCTTGAAATTACGCCGCAAGTCGTCATTGCTTTAGACGTGAACGCAAATTACGTACAGCCCTATTCGCGAACGACTTACGCAAACGACGTAAACATTTCAAAACTTTTTGGACGAAACGACGTCCATACTTAACATTAGCTACGCCTCATATAGCAGGGGTAACTTTACGCCGGAAAAAGCCTAACGTAAACGACATAAAAAAATGCGCCGGCTAGACGTACGTTTCTGAATCGGCATAAATACCTAATTAGCATATTCCTTGCGTAACTATACGGAAGCGCCACCTAGCGGCCAGCGTAAATATGCAGCCTAAGATACGACGGTGTAAGACACTTACGCCAGTCGGATCTTAGGGAAATCTATGCGTTACTGATTCTATGAATCAGGCGCCTAGATACGACGCCGCAACTCAGAGATACAACGGCATATCCAGAGATACGTCGTATCTCGTTTCTGAATCCAGCCCCTTGTGTTTCTGCTGAGAAACATGGATCTCTTTCTACCTTCAGATAAACCATCCCCCACATGGTAAGAAAGCACTCCCAGGAAACACATTTAACCCTTTGATCGCCCCTGATGTGCTCTAAAACACATACAATAACATTTAAAAAACAAAATAGAATTTCTTCATCAATATAAGCCAATATGTATTCTACTACAGTAGGTGAACGCGATATTGTGTCAATCTCGCTCCCTTTCTCGGCGAGATTGACCACCTACGAGCCCCATCGCGGGAGCCAGCGCTGAGCTGGCTTGCCGCGATGGAGACAGAGCCGTCATAGAAGCGACGGGAGATCCGACTTGGATTCCCGCCAATTCTACACGTGTGCGGCGTTTGTTATGAATCCTGAGGGGGAAGTCCCCGCCGGATTTTAAATAAAAATCCGGCATGGGTTCCCCCCTCAGGAGCATACCGGGCCCTTAGGTCTGTTATGGGTTGTAAGGAGAGCCCCCCTACGCCGAAAAAAACGGCGTAGGGGGTCCCCCTACAATCCATACCAGACCCGTATCCAAAGCACGCTACCCGGCCGGCCAGGAAAGGAGTGGGGACGAGCGAGCGCCCCCCCCCCCTCCTGAGCCGTACCAGGCTGCATGCCCTCAACATGGGGGGGTTGGGTGCTCTGGGGCAGGGGGGTGCACTGCGGCCCCCCCCCACCTCAGAGCACCCTGTCCCCATGTTGATGAGGACAGGGCCCCTTCCCGACAACCCTGGCCGTTGGTTGTCGGGGTATGCGGGCGGGAGGCTTATCGGAATCTGGGAGCCCCCTTTAATAAGGGGGCCCCCAGATACCGGCCCCCCACCCTAAGTGAATGGATATGGGGTACATCGTACCCCTAACCATTCACCTGTAGGAAAAATGTCAAAGTTAATAAACACACCACACAAGGGTTTTTAAAATAATTTATTTTTCTGCTCCGGAGGCTCCCCCTGTCTTCTTTATTAGCTCTTTTACCAGGGGGAGCTTCTTCTTTGACGTCTTCGGGTGGGTGGGGGCCGCCGTCTGGTTCTCTTCCACCGCCGGGGGGGTCGCTTTTAAAAAAGCCCCCACCCCCCCGGCGGGTTTCCTCCGGCGTCTTCGGCGGGGGGCTTCTTCTTCCGCTATCCCGACGGGTCTTCTCCGCTATCCGGGGGGTCTTCTCAACTCTCCGGGGGTCTCCTTCTATGTTCGCCGCTCTCCGCTGTTGACTCGGCGCACCCCGGTTCTTCCTCTCGCTGTCCATGTGATGGGTAGGTATCACATGGGTAGGTACAGAGCATGATGGGACTGTGAGGCCTATATAGGTCCGATGCAAGCTGCGCGCCGGTCATTTCAGCGAGGAAAGGCGACGTGTCAACATCGGGAGAAGGAGAGAAGTGAAGAACATGACGTCACAGCACGGAAGAAGAACTCACAGCACGGAAGGAGAAGAAGACATACAGCACGGAAGAAGGCACCGGACAGCGAGAGGAAGAACCGGGGTGCGCCGAGTCAACAGCGGAGAGCGGCGAACATAGAAGGAGACCCCCGGAGAGTTGAGAAGACCCCCCGGATAGCGGAGAAGACCCGTCGGGATAGCGGAAGAAGAAGCCCCCCGCCAAAGACGCCGGAGGAAACCCGCCGGGGGGTGGGGGCTTTTTTAAAAGCGACCCCCCCCAGCGGTGGAAGAGAACCAGACGGCGGCCCCCACCCACCCGAAGACGTCAAAGAAGAAGCTCCCCCTGGTAAAAGAGCTAATAAAGAAGACAGGGGGAGCCTCCGGAGCAGAAAAATAAATTATTTTAAAAACCCTTGTGTGGTGTGTTTATTAACTTTGACATTTTTCCTACAGGTGAATGGTTAGGGGTACGATGTACCCCATATCCATTCACTTAGGGTGGGGGCCGGTATCTGGGGGCCCCCTTATTAAAGGGGGCTCCCAGATTCCGATAATCCTCCCGCCCGCATACCCCGACAACCAACGGCCAGGGTTGTCGGGAAGGGGCCCTGTCCTCATCAACATGGGGACAGGGTGCTCTGAGGTGGGGGGGGCCGCAGTGCGCCCCCCTGCCCCAGAGCACCCAACCCCCCCATGTTGAGGGCATGCAGCCTGGTACGGCTCAGGAGGGGGGGGGGGCGCTCGCTCGTCCCCACTCCTTTCCTGGCCGGCCGGGTAGCGTGCTTTGGATACGGGTCTGGTATGGATTGTAGGGGGACCCCCTACGCCGTTTTTTTCGGCGTAGGGGGGGCTCTCCTTACGACCCATAACAGACCTAAGGGCCCGGTATGCTCCTGAGGGGGGAACCCATGCCGGATTTTTATTTAAAATCCGGCGGGGACTTCCCCCTCAGGATTCATAACAAACGCCGCACACGTGTAGAATTGGCGGGAATCCAAGTCGGATCTCCCGTCGCTTCTATGACACGCTTGCTGGGATGTGCTGTCACTATTCCAGTGAGTGCGAGATCTCGGCACCATGTCGCCGAGAATCAGCGCGATGCTGTCGTGCTAAAAACACAATATCACAAACACCTACTGTACATATTTTTGGTTAAAAAAAAGCCCAATAAACGTATATTGATTGTAGATGCTAAAACGTTTGCGTAAACCAAATGTAGCGCCCTGCTACATTATATAGCTGGCGCTGCCTTAAATTTAGAGGTTGGTCAGAGACTTAATTACCTCTGACCGTGTTGTTTTGCCAAATTTGGGCCTCTGTTCCAGCCATGGCTGTACTGTGAGTGACCACTATTGTTGTCTGGGGTGTTGGTACCACCCCAGGTCAAGGGTGGCAGCAGTCGAGTCAGGGTGTATTGGGTGTTTTTTCTCGGCAGCCAATCAGTGGGGGTTGATCGTCTGTGCATGCTGGGGGAGAGAACTTAAGGGACAGAGGTCATTAGTTTGCGGTCGTCGATCACTGGTCTGTCGTCGTCCCCCCCCCAGTGTGTGGCCCTCATGGCTGGGGGTGCATGTTCAAGTGTTCCTGGCTCTGGGGGCCACGTTGGTCCGGGGTTGTGATCTACTGTGTAGGCCTGGTAGTCAGACTGGGTCTACAATCGCAGAGTGGTCCTGTGCTGTCCATCCTGAGGGAGGAAGCCACCCGATGAAGAACCTGTCTGGGAGAGTACCGAGCACGAGGCTGGTATCTCAGGAGAGGCCTTGAACTTCATTGAACGGCACACGCTTACTGAAAGGCTGAATGATGGTCGTCTGTCAGTTCTGAATTCACCAAAGTTTATTCAAGAGAGATCCGGGTGCTTAATCCTGTGTGGAGAAGGATTCTGAAACCGAATACATCTCCACCTTTGGGAAGGTCTGTGGCAGAGACTTTGCTAAAGTTTCCGTGTGACACCCTGGCTGCTAGGCTGGTGTGAGAGGCCTACCCAGGTGCGCAATACCCACTCTGGCTAGAGTGGCAACAAAAGTTCTATCGCTGGAAGCAGGATTGTTTCCAAACAAAGAAATACACCTGAACCTACTACTTTTTGCTTTTCCTACCTCTTCAACTACTACTTTTATTCTTTTACCCTGTTGGGTAATAAAGCACAGAAAAAGAAACCTAAAGTGTGGACATTGCAGTTCTTCTCAACTCTCATAGGAATAGGGATAACATGCCACCCAAAACAAACCAGCAGCTCCTTCGGGGGTAGTGCTACACAAACTGAGGATTTTTTTTCTTCTACTAGTAATGGTGGCGATCAGCGACATATAGCAGGACTGCAATATTGTGAAGGACAAATCAGACACCTAACTGACACTTTTGACACTTTTTTGGGAACCAGTGACACTAATATAGTGATCAGTACTAAAAATATGCACTGTCACTGTACTAATGATACTGGCAGGAAAGGGGTTAACATCAGGGGTTTAAAAGGTTAAATGTGCACCTAGCTAATGTTTCATTGTAGTGTGTGGGGGGGGGGGGGTACTTTTACTAGTGGAAGGTATGGATTGGTGTGCTTGCTTTTACAGAAACACAGAATCCATGCCTTCTGTACTGACAGAACGGCAGTCTGCCTTTTTTACATAGGCAGACTGCCATTCTGCCTGTGTACAGAATGATCAGTGGGTGCCAGCGGACATCGGATCCACGGAACCCCCGCCAATCAGCTCTCACTGTGTAAAATCACAGCAGGAGTGAGTTGCTGGTGGCACGCACTTGCACCCAATACCAGGACTTGCAGGATCATGTATATATACGTGATCCTGCGCATTGCGACCACCCTGTAGCAGTAAATGGGGTAGTCAACAAGTGGTTAAGGCCTCACTTACACTGGGAATTCAATACTGTATGCACATGCAGGGAATAAAAATTATAAATGGAATATACATTTTTACAAATAAATATCTGAAAAGTGTGGCTTTAATTTGTATTCAGACCCCCCTTACTCTGATACCCTAACTAAAATTTAGGGAAGCCAATTGCCTTTAGAAGTCCCCTAATTCATAAATACAGTGCATCTGTGTGTAATTTAATCTCAGTAAAAATACAGCTGTTCTGTGAAGCCCTCACAAATGAACAACATAAAGGCCAAGGAACACACCAGACAGGTCAGGGATAAAATTGTGTAGAAGTTTAAAGCAGGGTTAGGTTATCAAAAAATGATCCCAAGCTTTGAACAGCTCGCAGAGCACTGTTCAATCCATCATCTGAAAATGGAAAGAGTATGCCAAAATTACAAACCTACCAAGACATGGCCATCCACCTAAACCAGGGGTGGGCAATTATTTTTTCGATGGGGCCACATGAGAAACTAAAAATATTTTGGAGGGCCGGGCCAAAAGGCTAAACTCAATACTGCATAAAATCAATTGTATTTCTTTATAAAAAGCAGTAAATATCATTGTTGGACAACTGGTACGAGTACTTGTTATAGACATGGCACAGGAGGGGGACAGAGGCTGGGGACATGACACAGGAGGGGGACAGAGGCTGGGGACATGGCACAGGAGGGGGACAGAGGCTGGGGACATGGCACAGGAGGGGGACAGAGGCTGGGGACATGGCACAGGAGGGGGACAGAGGCTGGGGACATGGCACAGGAGGGGGACAGAGGCTGGGGACATGGCACAGGAGGGGGACAGAGGCTGGGGACATGGCACAGGAGGGGGACAGAGGCTGGGGACATGGCACAGGAGGGGGACAGAGGCTGGGGACATGACACAGGAGGGGGACAGAGGCTGGGGACATGGCACAGGAGGGGGACAGACGCTGGGGACATGACACAGGAGGGGGACAGATGCTGGGGACATGACACAGGAGGGGGACAGAGGCTGGGGACATGGCACAGGAGGGGGACAGAGGCTGGGGACATGGCACAGGAGGGGGACAGAGGCTGGGGACATGGCACAGGAGGGGGACAGAGGCTGGGGACATGGCACAGGAGGGGGACAGACGCTGGGGACATGACACAGGAGGGGGACAGACGCTGGGGACATGACACAGGAGGGGGACAGACGCTGGGGACATGGCACAGGAGGGGGACAGAGGCTGGGGACATGGCACAGGAGGGGGACAGAGGCTGGGGACATGGCACAGGAGGGGGACAGAGGCTGGGGACATGACACAGGAGGGGGACAGAGGCTGGGGACATGGCACAGGAGGGGGACAGACGCTGGGGACATGACACAGGAGGGGGACAGACGCTGGGGACATGACACAGGAGGGGGACAGAGGCTGGGGACATGGCACAGGAGGGGGACAGAGGCTGGGGACATGGCACAGGAGGGGGACAGAGGCTGGAGACATGGCACAGGAGGGGGACAGAGGCTGGGGACATGGCACAGGAGGGGGACAGACGCTGGGGACATGACACAGGAGGGGGACAGAGGCTGGGGACATGGCACAGGAGGGGGACAGACGCTGGGGACATGACACAGGAGGGGGACAGATGCTGGGGACATGACACAGGAGGGGGACAGACGCTGGGGACATGCAGCCACTGTTTAATCAATAACAATTAATTAAACAGTGGCTGCATGTGATGGCACAGTGGCTGCGTGTGATGGCACAGTGGTTGCGTTTGATGGGCACAGTGGCGACAATTGATGGCACAGTGGCTGCGTTTGATTGCACAGTGGCTGCGTTTGATGGCATGGCACAGTGGCGACAATTGATGGCACAGTGGCTGCGTTTGATGGCATGGCACAGTGGCGACAATTGATGGCACAGTGGCTGCGTTTGATGGCATGGCACAGTGGCTGTGTTTGATTGCACAGTGGCTGCGTTTGATTGCACAGTGGCTGCGTTTGATGGCATGGCACAGTGGCGACAATTGATGGCACAGTGGCTGCGTTTGATGGCATGGCACAGTGGTGACAATTGATGGCACAGTGGCTGCGTTTGATGGCATGGCACAGTGGCTGTGTTTGATTGCACAGTGGCTGCGTTTGATGGCATGTCATAGTGGTGACAATTGATGGGCCCAGTGGCTGCCTGCATATGATGGGCACAGTGAGGCTTCAATTTTTTTGTTTGTTTTTTCGTTTGCGCGCCCCCCCCCCCCCCAAAAAAAAAAATTTGAGCACCAGCCGCAGGCCACTGGACAAACTAATGCAGACAGACAGTGCACAGTACCATGAGGAAGTAACAGCTGCCCAGGCCCCAGCACACATGCCACAGCTATACTTACTTTTCTTTCAGTGTCTGAGAGGCTGGCTCACACTGTCAGTCAGACTCAGTCAGGTCGGTGGTCGGCCACACTCAGCACAGTCAGCACTGCAGCTCTCTCACCTCCTTGTCCACTCCTCAGCCCTCAACCCCACACTTCCCTGAGTTCCCTCACGCTGTGGACTCGAGATGGGCGGACGCAATTTGCAATTTGGCGCGGAGGCGCGCTGTGAATGCTGGGGCGGCCGCGGCGTCCTCGGCTCCTCCTCCTGATGTCCTGATCACTCTGCTTGCTAGTGGTTAAAGTAGCATATTTCTTATTATCATCAGGTTACAATTATCACACAGGCAGCACAGTAACCATGGGGTCGATCATGGCTCTATGTCACATGGCTGTTAGGTGCTGACTTAACTTATGGCTGTATTGTATATAACAGACTGTAACAGTACAACCATAACAAAGTCAGCACCCAACAGCAATGTGACACAGAGCCATGACAGAGACCCTGCTGTTCTGCCTCACCTGTGTGATGATTGTAACCTGATGTGCTGTAAGATACATATAATAGGACACAGTGAGTATTATTTCTCTATTGCCCACTCACTGTGTCCAAGTGCAGCCACGATCGCCTCCTGCTCTTCCTTGTCAGCCGCTCAACTCTATCATATCTCATGAGAGAAGCAGCCGGGAGCCGAAAGGAGAATCGCCGTATCACTCCGCCTGCCGGGACTATTATAATAGTGGGGCGGCATGATGTACATGTGCCCGAAAACAAAGAAATAGTCCCTCCGCTGTGCTCCCCTCCTGGGCCCCTGTGTTGACCCGATGGGGTCCAGTAAATGTATATAACCACTCTGTAAGCAAGTGGAGGCGGGGAAGATTTTAGAAAACATTTTTTTTTTTAATGCAGTAAAGCATTTTAATGATGCCCGGCCCCACTGTGTAGCTGATGGGGGCGGGCCCGGTACAACAGGGCTACTGTTATCACCGCGGCGGGAACATTACAGACAGCGTTCGTTTGAACAGCTGTTTTCCCAGCTGCGCATAGACACTCCCCCTTGGATGGATCTGTCCAATCGCGAGCAAGGGGGAGTGTCTATGTGACTCCCCCTTGCTCGCGATTGGACAGATCCGTCCAAGGGGGAGTGTCTATGCACGGCGGGGAAAACAGCTGTTCAAACGAACGCTGTCTGTAATGTTCCCCGCCGCGGTGATTAACGTGGCAGCTGCGGCGGCGGGGGGGCCGGATTAAAAGGTCCGCCGGGCCGTATACGGCCCGCGGGCCGTAGTTTGCCCAGGTCTGACCTAAACTGACAGGCCGGACAAGGAGAGCATTAATCAGAAAAGCAGCCAAGAGGCCCATGGTAACTCTGGAGTTACTGTAGAGATTCACAGCTCAGGTGGGAGAATCTGTCCACAGGATAAATATTAGTTGTACACTCCACAAATCTGACCTTTATGGAATAGTAGCAAGACGAAAGCCATTGTTGAAAAGAAAGCCATAGGAAATCCCATTTGCAGTTTGTGAGAAGCCATGTGGGAGACACGGCCAACATATGGAATAAAGTGCTCTGGTCAGATGAGACCAAAATTGAACTTTTTGGCCTAAAAGCAAAACGCTATGTGTGGTGGAAAACTAACACTGCATATCACCCTGAACACACCATTCCCACCGAAAAACATGGTGGTGGCAGCATCATGTTGTGGGGATGCTTTTCTTCAGCAGGGACAGGGAAGCCAGTCAGAGTTGATGGGAAGATGGATGGAGCCAAATACAGGGCAATCTTAGAAGAAAACCTGTTTGAGTCTGTGCAAGACTTGAGACTGAGATGGAGGTTCACCTTCCAGCAAGACAACAACCCTAAACATAAAGCCAGAGCAACAAAGGAATGGTTTCGATCAAAGCATATTCATATGTTAGAATGGCCCAGTCAAAGTCCAGACCTAAATCCAATTGAGAATCTGTGGCAAGACAATCTGACAGAGCTATTTTGTAAAGAAGCATGGGCAAAAATTTTACTCTCTAGATGTGGAATACTGGTAGAGACATCCCCCAAAAGACTTGCAAATGCTGTAATTGCAGCAAAAGGTGGTTGACTCAGTGGGCTAAATACAAATGCATGCCACACTTTCACATATTTATTTGTAAAATAAATTGAAAACCATTTATCTTTTTCCTTGCACTTCACAATTATGTGCCACTTTGTGTTGGTTTATCACATAAATCCCCCCCCAAAAAAAAAAAAAATACAATTTGGTTGCAACATAACCAAATCTGGAAAATTTCAAGGGGGTATGAATACTTTTTCAAAGCACTGTGTGTGTGTATAAGGTGGCTCTCCTAGGCGAGAGCACGTAATATGACGTCCTGCCTATTAGCCGCCACTAGGGGCGCACGCGCGCCGCCGGAGGTGCGCGCGCGCCCCCCGCTCGCCCCCGACTCCCGTGCGTGAGCCCGGCGGGCGCGATCGCCGCCGGGCACACGCGATCGCTCGGTACAGAGCGGGGAACGGGAGCTGTGTGTGTAAACACACAGCTCTCGTTCCTGTCAGCAGGGGAAATGCTGATCTTCGGTTCATACAATGTATGAACCGAGGATCAGTGTTTCCCCTAGTGAGGCCACCCCCCCCCCACAGTAAGAACACACCCAGGCATACTTAACCCCTTCCCCGCCCCCTAGTGTTAACCCCTTCACTGCCAGTGGCATTTTTATAGTAATCCAATGCATTTTTATAGCACTGATCGCTATAAAAATGCCAATGGTCCCAAAAATGTCCGAAGTGTCCGCCATAATGTCGCAATACCGAAAAAAAAATCGCTGATCGCCGCCATTACTAGTAAAAAAAAATATTAATAAAAATGCCATAAAAATACCCCCTATTTTGTAAATGCTATAACTTTTGCGCAAACCAATCAATAAACGCTTATTGCGATTTTTTTTTTACGAAAAATATGTAGAAGAATACGTATGGGCCTAAACTGAGGAAAAAAAATGTTTTTTTATATATTTTTGGGGGATATTTATTACAGCAAAAAGTAAAAAATATTCATTTTTTTCAAAATTGTCGTTCTATTTTTGTTTATAGCGCAAAAAATAAAAAACGCAGAGGTGATCAAATACCACCAAAAGAAAGCTCTATTTGTGGGAAAAAAAGGACGCCAATTTTGTTTGGGAGCCACGTCGCACGACCGCGCAATTGTCTGTTAAAGCGACGCAGTCCCGAATCGCAAAAAGTACTCTGGTCTTTGGGCAGCAATATGGTCCGGGGGGTAAGTGGTTAAGGATGGGCTGAACACCCCCCAGTTCGGTTCGCACCAGAACTTGCAAAAAATTTGTTCGAACACCGTTAAAGTCTATGGGACACGAACATGAAAAATTAAAAATGGGTTCATTTTAAAGGCTTATATGCATGGTATTGTCATAAAAAGTGTCTGGGGACCAAGGTCCTGTACCAGGGGACATGTATCGATGCAAAAGAAAGTTATAAAAACTGCTGTTTTTTCGGGAGCAGTGATTTTAATAATGCTTAACAAAAGTGAAATATTCCTTTCAATTTTGTACCTGGGGGTGTCTATAGTATACCTGTAAAGTGGCACATTTTTCCCGTGTTTAGAACAGTCCCAGGCCCGCTGCTTTACTCACCTTAGCCCATTTGTTCCCTTGGCGGAGACACACTGTAACTCTCTCCCTGGGGTTCTCAGCTCTTGTTTGGAAAGATTGATCGCAGCACAGCCATTGGCTCCCGCTGCTGTCAATCAAATCCAGTGACGCGGGCGCCGGGGGAGCAGGGTCGAATCCGGCATTCTGTGTCTATAGACGCAAATGCTGGACTCGGGAACATGCTCGCAAAGTAACTCCCAAGGAGAGCGCTTGTCCCAGGGGGATTACCGAAGCAAGAAGGAGCCGCGAGCGCCGCCGGAGGACCCCAGAAGACGAGGTTCAGGGCCACTCTGTGCAAAACAAACTGCACAGTGAAGGCAAGTAAAAAAACAAGGTTTAAGGCATCCATATGATGATTTTTTTTAATGCACAGACCTCTAAGCTTGTCATATACTGATATTTTATAGTTTCTCCAAGGATGACTAAGTGCTTACCATAGCTGTAATCCTCTTACAATTTAAAGTCTATTTTTTTTTTTAGAACAAAGTGGAAAAGCTCTTTTTCCTTGCCAGTTAGGCCTCGTACACACGACCGAGAATCTTGACGTAAAAGAAACGTTGTTTTCCTCGACGAGGTTCCTGTCAGGCTTGACGAGAATCTTGTCAAGCTTTCCTTGCATACACACTGTCAAGACAAAATCTCGTCATTCTCAAACGCGGTGACATACAACACGTACGACGGCACTATAAAGGGGAAGTTTGATTCCACTGGCGCCACCCTTGGGGCTGCTTTTGCTAATCTTATGTTACTGCGTGTTAAGTAAAAGTTTGGTGAGAGACGATTCGCGCTTTTCAGTCTGTTACAGCGTGACGAATGTGCTATCTCCATTACGAACGCTACTTTTACCGAAGACGCGCTCCTGTCTCATACTTTATTCTGAGCATGCGCGGGTTTCTAAGCATACACACGAACGTGTTTCTTCTCGTAAACCTGCCCGACGAGAAACACAACGAGGAAATTGTGACTCCCGACGAGAAAAAAGAGAGCATGTTCTCTTTTTTCTCTTCGAGATCCACGACAGTTTTCTCGACGAAAAACATACACACAACCGTTTTTCTCTGCAAAAATGCTCTGCCAAAATTTTTCTTGATGGATTTTTCAGAGGAAAATGGTCGTGTGTACGAGACCATACTCTCTAAATGATCAAAACCTTGATTCTTGAAAAGGAGAATGTTTTCAGTATGCCATGCCAAGCTGATCTTTGTTTTTTTCTTTCCGATTTTTTTAGTGAACATTTTTTTGCTAGTTATCACAAAAAAACATGTGATTTGCTGTGTATCAGGTGAAATTTGTATGGTTTATGAGTACCTTAGACCATTGTGGGCAGTCAATCGTTAGAATGTAATTCAGTCAAAGAGCAATGCTTTCAATTGCCCTAGTAATATAAATGTATCCACATAAAGTACTTGTTTTTTCAATTATTAGCGTACATCTCAGCTGAGGTTCTCAAAGGGATAATATTTACCAATCTTCCAAAGACTCACTGCTAGCATAAAAGCCTAAGAAGATCCAATAGTGCTGTAGTAATGAAAGTTATATGTAAGAGTTTGACTGCTGATCAGTCTTTACTACCATTGATGTATTACTCTGATCACCTCTAGCACCCACATTTTGGGAGAACTTTATGTGCTTGATCTATACTTGGTTGCCCTATGGTTCTTATGGTCCAGACTAACAATTCTGAATATTTTGATTATTTTCAAATGGAGGCTAGCAAGGACATTCAAAGCAGGCCAAGGTGAGTACATGATGAGCTTGAGAATTAGGGAATCTATTAGGTATTATGCCATAAGCTAGGTCTAGCATGTAATTTAGACAAAATTAGGGATTATAGATCTCAGGACAAGAAGAATTATTTCTTAGGGTTCAATTCAGGCAAGTTCAGCAAGAAACAGTCACAGAATGTTGTTGGTTCTTTTAGAAGATCTAACCAAGTCAGCGAGAGCTGCATTTTTTTCACACAAGGAGTCATCTGAGCAAGATTCAAGAAGACCACATACAAGTGAACATGCAGAAGATGATCAACCATCTGATTTACTAGCAGATGACCCATTAGTAGGCAAGTGCCCTACCTTCTGCAATTCAAATGTAAAGTGCCTAACATTAGCTGAAACCTGTAACAGTAAACTATCTTAGTCACATTCGCCCTCATTTTTTATTTTTAAGTGACAATTTTTATTTTTAAGTGACATTTTCTTTACAAAGAAAATATACTGGTACCAAAATTTAAGGCAAGCTAAACTGTCATATGATATTACTTTAGCATGTCTTAAAGTGTTTCTAAACCCACAACAGTAAAATCAGTCTGTAAATGCAGTAAAGCATGCTTGTTATACTCACTGTGAAACCTAGGGGGTTAATCGTGCGCATTGTGTAAAAGGGCTGTTTGATCCTGTCTTCTCAGATCCTCCCCTTCTTCACTGTCCCCAATTGATCTCCTACTAGTACAGAGCCTTTGGAGACACTCTGAACATGCTTAATTTTGTGTGTATTGCTAGATAGTTGTTTTTTTCTTGGGAAGGTGCATGTGTTCAGGACCATACAGCACTGTCCAGACAGAGGGTCAGGGAGAATGAAAACTCATCCTTAAAGCTTTAACAAGACAGTAATGTAAGTCACAAGACTGCTATACACTGCTGATTAGAAAAGGTATTTAGCAGGTTTTTATTATTATTATTTAAAATTTACTAAAATTGCATTTCCATGTTCTGCGTTTTTTGGGAGACCAAATATAGTGATGATTTCTGACTGCTGAGTGTTTTCTTTTGTGACTAGAGAGAGTGGAGAGATATTAGGCATACCAGGGGAGATTTTATTAATTTATATTGTCTATTGAGGCAATATTCAAATTTTAAAAGTCCATGCCGATCACTTCATATACTTTTTTTATAGCACCTCTGCATATGATTTCACCAGTCTAGTCAATAATTTATTATTATTTATATTTATTTATTTTTGCTGGAAGAAGTGTATCTTCATATATAGTATTCAGAAATGTAAATTGAGAAAAGTGGTTAATGGAATCAATGCCACCCAGCAAGGCTTCAACTTCCATTAATGGAAGATAGTTAGATTATATATGTGACTATGCTGGTCTAGGGCCTTTGATCATTTACATGTAAAACTCGAAAAATGTGAATATCATGCAGAAGTTAATTTATTTCACTAATCCAACTTAAAAGGTGAAACTAATATATGAGAGAGACTCGCTACATGCAAAGCAAGTTAGATCAAGCTGTGATTTGTCTTAATTGTGATGATTATGGCTTACAGCTCATGAAAACCCCAAATCCACAATCTCAGAAAATTTGAATATTGTGAAAAGGTGCAATATTCTAGGCTCAGGCCCCATACACACCATAGAATCTATCCGCAGATAAATCCCATCGAATGGGTTTCAGCGGATAGATTCTATGGTGTGTACACTCCGGCGGATATTTATCCGCGGATAAATCTCCCCTGGGATGGATTTCCAGCAGATGAATATTTGCTGACATGCTCAACAAATCCATCTGCTGAAGTCCATCCCAACGGATGGATCCGCTCGTCTGTACAGACTCACCGGATCCATCCGTCCAAAGGGATTCCCCGCACGCGTCGTAATGATTTGACGCATGCGTGGAATTCCTTATATGACAGCGTCGCGCCCGTCGCCGCGTCATAATCGCGGCGACGGCGCGACACATCATCGCCAGAGGATTTCGGCTCGGATTTCAATGCGATGGTGTGTACACGCCATCGCATAGAAATCTGCTGAAATCTTTGAGAGGATTTATCCGCGGATACGGTCCGCTGGACCGTATCCGCGGATAAATCCTCTCGTGTGTATGGGGCCTCAAAGTGTCCCACTCTAATCAGGTAATTAAGCCATACCATCTGCAAAGGGTTCCTGAGCCTTTAAATTGGATCTCAGTCTGGTTCAGTAGGAATCACAATCGTGGGAAAGACTGATGACCTGACAGTTGTGAAGAAAACCATCATTGACACCCTCCACCCAGTTGGATGTTTCCAAAGTGCTCTATCAAAGTACATTAATAGAAAGTTATGCGGAAGGGAAAAGTGTGGGGAAAAAAGGTGATCAGGCAGCAGAGACAACCGCAGCCTGGAGAGGGTTGTCAGGAAAAGACCATTCAAAAGTGTTGGGGACTTTCACAAGGAGTGGACTGAGGCTGAAGTCAGTGCATCAAGAGCCACCACACACAGACGGATCCTGGACATAGGCTTCAATGTCGTATTCCTCTTGTCAAGCCACTTCTGAACAACAAACAATGTCAGAAGCGTCTTACCTGGGCTAAAGAAAAACACACCTGGTCTGTTGCTCAGTGGTCCAAAGTCCTCTCTTCTGATTAGAGCAAATTTTGCATCTCATTTGGAAACCAAGGAGCCAGAGTATGGAGGAAGAATGGAGAGGCACACACTGCAAGATGTTGGAAGTCCAGTGTGAAGTTTCCACAGTCTTCGAAGATTTGGGGAGCCATGTCATCTGCTGGTGTTGGTCCACTGTGCTTCATTAAGTCCAGGGTCAATGCAGCCGGTCTACCAGGAGATTTTGGAGCACTTTATGCTTCCTTCCGCAGACAAGCTCTATGGGGATGCTGACTTCATTTTCCAGCAGGACTTGGCACCTCCCCCACACTGCCAAAAGCACCAAAACCTGGTTCAATGACCGTGGGATTACTGTGCTTGATTGGCCAGCAAACTCGCCTGACCTGAACCCCATAGAGAATCTATGGGGCATTGCCAAGAGAAAGATGAGAGACATGAGACCGAACAATGCAGAAGAGCTGAAGGCTGCTATTGCTATTCCATAACACCTCAGTAGTGCCACAGGCTGATAGCATCCATGCCACACCGTATTAAGGCAGTAATTGCTGCAAAAGGGGCCCAAACCGAATACTGAGTACATATACATGCTTATACTTTTTAGAGGTCCAATATTGTTCTATGTACAATGCTTGTATTATTGATTGCATGTAATATTCTAATTTTCAGAGATTGTGGATTTGGGGTTTTCATGAGCTGTAAGCCATAATCATCACAATTAGGCCGAATCTCGACTTGAACTATCTCACTTTGCATGTCTATCTCATATATTAGTTTCACCTTTTTAAGTTGCATTAGTGAAATAAATGAACTTTTGCACGATATTAAAATTTTTCGAGTTTCACCTGTATTTCCTATCATGCCTTTGAAATATTACTTTTTTCTATCAGTATCAACTCTTCTATAAAATGCCAGGTGAAAACAAAAAAGTGTAGCGCTAATTAAGTTAGGTTGGCGTAAAACTTCAAATTACAAATCTGGCAATAAAAATGAAGTGAAAATGTCCACATAAATACATGAATATAAAAAATATATAAATAAATGTCCATATGTGAAAAACACAAATAGTGTAAAAATACAAATCTGACTATAGAATAGTCCAGCAATAATATTGGTGAATTCCAAAGCCTAGTGATAACTTCAAAGAGGTGCTAGAGTTGAAGGAGCATTGAAATAAATGAATGTGAAGGGAAACCGCCACCGATAGGTAAGGGGCTTACCAGAGAGTTTAAACCCAGGAGAACCTACGTTCAGATGGGTCAAACAGAGCTTTGTGTGGTAAAACCACGATGGAACCTGGGCAATCCTGTATGTGTCTCCAATGTCTGTATGTGTCCACCCAAGGTTATGTCATTGGGATGAAACGCGTCGGGGGGATCCCACTGTTGCTATTACTTTGCACAAATCGCTTGTAAATCCATCCATATGTAAGTGTTCTTGTTACATTAAATTTTCAACATTCAACACAGAGTTATGCTATGTGGATGTTTTTTTCTTCCTAATCTATGGTACACACCCTTCCATCCACATCCAGTTTTTTTTTTGGACCATCATGTCCTGTGAGTAAGAACAAAAGATGATCAGGACAGCCGCACTCCAATACAACTTTAATGTAAAAAACTGGAAACAGGCACTAAACATCACAGCAATGAAACCTAGGACAGCTGATGTGTTTCACACTAACTTCAGTGTTTACTCACTCAGCTATGAGTAAACACTTAAGTTAGTGTGAAACGCGTCAGCTTTCCTAGGTTCCGTTGCTGCGATTTGTAGTGCCTGTTTCCATTTTTTTACATTAAAGTTACGTTGGATTGGAGTGTGGCTGTCCTGATCATCTTTTGTTCTTATTTGACATGTACATTGCTAGCACCCTCAGTTCCTGAGAAGAAGATTTTCACCCAACAAGACCTGCCTGGAGTGGCAATTTCTGTCTCATCATGTCCTGTGAGACCATCGGGTAACCAGCTATCTTCGTCTGTGGTATACTCCATTCCTCTGATGTTTGGTCACTCTTGTTACAGCCATTGGAGACACATACAGGATTGCCCAGGTTCCATCGTGGTTTTACCACACAAAGCTCTGTTTGACCCATCTGAACGTAGGTTCTCCTGGGTTCAAACTCCCTGGTAAGCCCCTTACCTATCGGTGGTGGTTTCTCTTCACATTAATTTATTTCAACACTTCTTCAACTTTATCACTTGGCTTTGGAATTCACCAATATTATTGCTGGACTATTCTATAGTCAGATTTGTATTTTTACACTATGTGTGTTTTTCACATGTGGACATTTATTTATATATTTTTATATTCATGTATTTATGTGGACATTTTCACTTCATTTTTATTGACAGATTTGTAAGTTTTACGCCAACCTAACTCAATAAGCGCTACACTTTTTTGCTTTCACGTTTTTTTTCCTATTTGTCTATTTGCGGTGTTAGCGGCTTACCTATAGGGCAGTGCGGTATTTTTCGGTATATTATAAAATGCCAGGTGACTATTCTACAAGTTGTACAATTCTGTGCCACATTGTTTTATTCTCTGCAAAGAGGAAAGCAAATGAGCTGAAATTGTCCACCTCATCACATACTTTACACCAATGATCTCCGAATATTACCTATGTTTTCTAAGAATTGTGTGCATGTTACATCCACATTACTTAATCAATTTCTCAATAGTTTAGTGTATTTAAGAAATAAGCATGAACATTATTTTCCCTATCATTTCATTTGTGCAGAAATGTCTGCCTACCGTGGTTATGTAAAGTCAATAAATAGGATGCTGTAAAGCAGTGCTAGCCTGAGCAATGCTTAATATTAAAAGTCAAAGCACTATAATAACATTATCAATTTATGTAAGCAATATGAAAACCCCAAATCGTATGCAGTGTATTCTCATACTAAAAATACAAGTACATAGAGATAAGTGGATTGAATTAAAAGAATCTACAGAAAAAAATGGTTTTCTGACTCAAGAGGAAAAAAATCCTTTTGCTTTACTCTTTCAATCTGCATGCATTTATACATGAACAGAAAGTAAGAACCGTCTTGCTTTTTAATAGATAAATGTAATACTTTCTGCAAGTTGGCATCATTACACTTGCTGAAAAGCTTTATTAAATGAAAGATTAAAGGACAAGAAAAATTACTAAAATAACTTAATAAATACCAAGATGTGATTATTATGGATGTGCTGCTGCTGCTGCTAATCCCACCAAATAAACAGTCTTTTTTTTTTTCCTTTGCCTATCCTGCCTGTTTTGCATGCTTGTTCTTTACTAATCCCACCCTGTAATGCCCCAGAGATACTTGGCTCCATCTGAGCTAACACAAGATAGGACAGAGGTCATTTTTTTACTTTAACTATTTTCTAATCCTTCGATGCTGGCTGATATAGATTTGGCTTTGTGAATATCTAGTGGAAAAAAAAAATCGTACCAAAAGGAAGAGCTTTAATTAGATAATTCTCAGTGAAGCATCTCTCTACCAAGTCAACCATAACCCCACCTGCATCTCTACATTATTCTGCATGTTAACAGGGTCTCTATCCCGCAGTGAAGCTGCTCAAGACTCGAGTGGGACCTGGAGTATAATTGACTGAGCATCTCCTAGATATCCTCCAGGGTCATTTAAATTGTGTCTCAATCCTAGGCTGCGGAAAATCAGCAGGTGCTCCTCACGCTCTTGAGAACTTTGGAAGTCTCCATTTCATAAACATCCATCAAGTTTTGCTTCACATAAAACTAAGTTTGATATGTGCTACCCTAGCACTATTCGCTTCACTGAAACATATAACAATGCTCCTATCAATTATTTTTTGCTTTTTGACTTCAACATTGTCAAACGTGACTTGACAACTGGACTATTTAGGCAAACAGTAAAATCCAAGGTTGACTCGTATAGAATGCTGGAGGGACAACTACAGGGATAAAACTGACAATTTTAGAGATCACATGTTCCATATGGAATACATGAGCACTAAAACACTTGAGTTAATGTGCCTGATAGTTCACTACTGAATATTATTTACTGTATTTTCCGGCGTATAAGACAAGCTTTTGCATGTAAAATAATGCCCCAAAAGTCTGGGGTCGTCTTATACCTGTCGTTTATACCTGTCTGTCAGACGGCGTCCATCCATTATTCAAAAGCCGTGCCTCCTCCTCAGACTGTTCCGTGATAGGCGGAATACTAATTTTCCCAGCAGAGCCTCTGTTCAGTGTTCCGCCTATCACGGATGCCTTCTCACCCTCAGCCTCGGACGAGAGGACATCCGTGATAGGCGGAACACTGAACAGAGGCTCTGCTGGGAAATTTAGTGTTTTGCCTATCACGGAACAGCCTGAGGAGGAGGTGCGGCTTTTGAATAATGGATGGCCGCCGTCTGACATACTCTGCAAACAGGAGAAGGTAGGGAGATCGTCGAGGCAGGGAATGGAATGGTACTGTGAGGTCGGCAATTGCACAGTGAGGCATGCAATAATGGCACAGTGAGGCATGTAATAATGGCACAGTGAGGCATGTAATAATGGCACAGTGAGGCATGTAATAATGGCACAGTGAGGCATGTATAACGGCACAGTGAGGGGTCGTCTTATACGGCGAGTATATCCCAAAACCAACATTTTAGATGGAAAATTAGGGGGTCGTCTTATACGCCAAGTCGTCCTATACGCCGACAAATACGGTAGGTTATCCCTATAGAGAATTGTGTAATTTCTTAAATTAATTTTCAGGAAACCTGTTGTTTTTTTATGTACAGACTATACTATTTAATAATTTACACAGGTAAATGTTTACCTTTATTCTGGTAAGGAAAATATTGGCAATGTTTCTATCCAAAAGTAAAAATGTGGTATGTATATAAGAGCCATGTCACTCAAAATCAGTTAAGATTTGTGTAAGCTGAGAGCTTGTTTTTAAATTGCACTACCTGCTGTTGCTGCGAGCACTCTAATGTTTTTCTCATAGAAGTATGTAGAGACAGATGTGTTGGAGATCAAACTCAGATGGAGTTGTTCTGTAAAAGCAAGGCTTACCTTGACATTTTTACCCTGTGTGTATTTCTTATAAAGGCCAGAAGCATATGGTTTCTCTTGCTGTATGAAAACCGCAACTAAACACCACTATCTATGAGGATTAATGCATGAGAGTCAAGCTTGTTTTTACCACCTCAAGAATCATTAGAAAGGTTAAAAAAATGTTTTAATACAGTACAAGTGTAAAATAAACATAGGTAGATATACAGTACATACAAGATACGTATAGAGGTTTATTCACCAAAGGCAAATCGGCTATTTGCTTTGCAAGGAAAATTGCACTTTCTATGTGAATTTTCCCAGAACTTAGTAAATGCTATGAAATTTCACTTTGCAAAGAATACCCAAGCATGTGCAAAGAAATTATAAAAACAGCATTTTTGCTTGTACTTGATTGGATGATGGAAGACCGCTTCATTTCAACTTACTAAGCTCTGGGGAAAGTCCCCTTGCAAAGTGCATGGTATATTTGCCTTTAGTAAAACAACCCAATAGACCACATCTTCTGAGAGTGGCATTGTGTTCAAAATCGCACCAGATGTGCGATCTGCTGCGGGTGTCAATAGATTACTAACGATGACCCAAATGCAGTTAGAAAATTCAGTGCAATTGCCTGGACCAAATAGTATGGTACTGCAGTACTATGCAATCTGGTTGCAGTGTGTTTTTATTATTATTATTATTATTATTATTATTATACAGGGTTTATATAGTGCAGCGATTTACAACATGAGGGCAGACAGTACAGTTACAATATAATTCAATACAGGAGGAATCAGAGGGCCCTGCCCGTTGGAGCTTACAATCTAGAAGGGAGGGTAAAATGAAACAAAGGGTAATAACTGTTGGGGATGAGCTGATGGAGAAAATAGACAAACAGTTGTTAGATGTGAGTAGGATAGGCTTCTCTGAAGAGGAGGAATTTTAGGGATCATCTAAAAGCTAATAGAGTAGGAGATAATCGGACAGATCGGGGTAACGAGTTCCATAGGATTGGAGAGGCTCTGGAAAAGTCCTAGAGGCGGGCATGGAAGGAGGTGACGAGGGACCTAAAAAGCAGGAGGTCTTGAGAGAAACGAAGAGAACAATTAGGTTGGTATTTTGAGACTAGGCTAGTGATGTAGCTGGGGGCTAAGTTGTGGATGGCTTTGTAAATTGTTCTCAGTATTTTGAATTTAATTATTCGGGTAAGTGGAAGCCAGTGGAGAAATTGACAGAGAGATGTAGTAAATACTGAGTGGTTGGCAAGGTGGATGAGTCTGGCAGCAGCATTCATGATGGGGGGATAGACTATGTAGAGGTAAACCAGAGAAATAAGTTTCAGTAGTCGAGGCGAGAGATGACCAGGGAGTGAATTAAGAGCTTTGTTGTGTCATTGGTTAGAAAGGACCGTATTTTGGAGATGTTGCGGAGGTCGAGGCGGCAAGATTTGGACAGCGATTGAACGTGGAACTTGAAGGAGAGTTCAGAGTGCAGGACTACACCTAGGACCTTAGCATGCTGGGATGGGCTTATAGTTGTGCCATCGATTTTGACAGAGAGATCAATGGAGGGGGTATGTGGGGGGAGGAAAAATTATAAATTTGGTTTTGTATAGATTTAGTTTGAGAAAGTGGTGTGAAGTCCAGACTGATATATCTGTTCGTAAATTAGAAATATGTGAAGAGATGAAGGGAGTGAGCTGAGGGGTAGAGACATAGATTTGGGTGTCATCAGCGTAAAGATGGTATTGGAAGCCATGGTAGGCTATCAGCTGATCCAGGGAGGTGGTGTAGATTTAAAATAGGAGAGGTCCAAGAACAGAACCTTGGGGGACCTCAACAGTAAAAGGAAGAAGAGAGGAGGAAGTAGAATTGTAAGCAGCGGCGGTCCGTCCATAGAGGGCGCTGGAGCGCCACCCCCTCTGGCTCCGCACCACCACTGAAAATAATTATTATTGCCAGCTGCCGCTGGTCTATTCAAGGTGGCCGGACATTGAGCGCCGACCACCTGAATAACGGCAGCTGGTTGGCTGTGCGGAAGTGCCTATCAGAGCCAGATAGGCTTTCCGTGTACAGCCCTCGTCCTCCCGGATGTCTTATCCAGGGAACATACGGGGTGCGTTCCTTGGATAAGACTGACGGCCGTCTCAGCCAATCAGGTTCGCCGATTCTGGTTATCCGTAACCTGATTGGCTGAAGCGTCACCAAGGCGGGAGAAGAAGACATCGAGGGACTTCGAAGGATTAAGGTAAGTGCATTTTACAGGGCACAGCGGCGACAATGGGCACAGAGGCGACAATGGGCACAGTGGCATCAATGGGCACAGTAGTGACAATGGGCACAGTGGCAACAATTAAAGGACACAGTGACATGCACAGTGGCATCAATGGGCACAGTGGCATCAATGGGCACAGTAGTGACAATGAACACAGTGGCAACAATTAAAGGGCACAGTGGTGACAATAGGCACAGTGGCGACAATTGAGGGGCATAGTGGTGACAATTGGCACAGTGGCGACAATTGAGGGGCACAGTGGCTGCGTTTGATGGCATGGCACAGTGACTGCTTTTGATGGCATGGCACAGGGACTGCGTTTGATGGCATTGCACAGTGACTGTGTTTGATGGCATGGCACAGCGACTGCGTTTGATGGCATGGCACAGCGGCTGTGTTTGATGGCATGGCACAGTGACTGCGTTTTGATGGCATGGCACAGTGACTGCGTTTGATGGCATGGCACAGCAGCTGCGTTTGACGGCATGGCACAGCGGCTGCGTTTGATGGCATGGCACAGCGGCTGCGCTTGATGGCATGGCACAGCGACTGCGTTTGTTGGCATGGCACAGTGGTGCGAATTGATGGCATAGGACTGCATTTGATGGCATGGCACAGTGGTGATAATTGATGGCACAGTGGCTGCGTTTGATGGCATGGCACTGTGGTGACAATTGATGCCACAGTGGCTGCATTTGATGGGCACAGTGAAGCTGCAATTTATTTATTTATTTTTTATTTTTTTACGTTTGCGTCCCCCCAAAAATTTTGAGCACCCGCCACTGATTGTAAGTAACACTAAAGGTGCGGTTGGATAAGTAGGAAGAGAACCAATGAAGTCACAGAGACCAAAGGCGTAGAGTTTTTTTGTGGAGGAGGGAGTGGGAAACCGTATCAAAGGCAGCAGAAAGGTCCAGGAAGTAGTGCATGCACTACATGCACTACTTTTGATGCAATTTCAGCCCATTTAAAGGAACTAGTCACAGTGATCGCATGGCACAAAAAGGGCCAATTACAGCAAATCTGTATCATGTGATAGCTGTGACCAATCACAGCTATCACAATAGTACACCCTGTGAATGAAAATGATTGCACTGTTATAAGCAATCATAATTTTTCTTCCCCAGAGTAGTAGTGTCACTAAGGTAACACTGCACTGCTCTGGGCACAGTATGTGAAAAAAAAAAGAAAAAGTGCTTAAAGTGAAGGTTCACCCCAAAAATCTATTTTTAACATCAGATTTAGGCTAATTACTGGAGGCAGAATCAAGTGTTTTGTTTAAAATCAATGCAGTACTTACCGTTTTAGAGATAGATGTTCTCCGCCGCTTCCGGTTATGGGCTGCGGGACTGGGCATTCCTATTTGATTGACAGCCTTAAGACTGTCGCATACAGCGCTTCACCAGTTTCCGAAAGTAGACGAACGTCAGTGCGCAGGCGCCGTATAGAGCCGCACCGACGTTCGGCAACTCGTGACGTGCTGTATGCGACCGTCGGAAGGCTGTCAATCAAATAGGGACGCCCAGTCCCGAAGACCATACCCAGAAGCGGCGGAGAACATCTATCTCTAAAACGGTAAGTACTGCATTGATTTAAAAAAAACCACCCGATTCTGCCTCCAGTAATTAGCCTCAATCTAATGTTAAAAAAAAATTTCGGGTGAACCCCCGCTTTAAGATTTTTTTTTTTTTACATATTGTCATCAGTTAGTGTCTCTTATCATATGATAATACTGTGCTGCTCTGCTGTAATACTCTGATGCCCTGTACACACGACCGGTTTTTCTGACATGCCAAAACCCAACGTTTGTCCCAACGTGACTCCTCTCAAGCCTGCCTTGCATACACACGTTAATTTAAAAAAAAACACTCGACCAAAGCACGGTGACGTCCAACACGTACGACGGCACTATAAAGGGGACGATCCATTCAAATTGTGCCACCCTTTGGACTGCTTTTGCTGATCCTCGTGTTAGTAAAAGTTTGGTGAGAGACGATTCGCGCTTTTCAGTCTTCGTGCTTTTCAGTCTTTTACAGCGTGACTAATGAGCTATCTCCATTCCGACCGCTAGTTTTACCAGAACGAGCACTTCCGTCTCATACTTGATTCATACTTGATTCTGAGCATGCACGTTTTTTCCCCTCGGAAAAAGCATACACACGAGTGGTTTTCGCAACGAGAAAAAGACTGATGGGAAACACGACGGGAAAAAATAGAGCAGGTTCTAATTTTTTTGCAGGCAGTTTTCTCATCGGGAAAACTGCTATGGAGCATGCACATTAGATTTTAGTGTGTACGAGGCATGACGGTATGTTCAAAAAAAGTGTGGGAAAAAAACAAATTTTTATTTACATTCCTAATTTTTCCAGCAAATTGTGACAAAAAAATTACAACTTCAAAAAACTCATGTCTCTTACTAAATACCTCATACTGTCTACTTTTTAAAACATTGTCATTTGGGGGACATTTGTACTGCCTTGGCATTTTAGGGCCTCGAGAAATTAGTTAGGTAGTCAGTACATCAGTTTGATCATTTTCAAATATATGAACCATAGTTTGTAGACTCTATAACTTTCACACAGACTAAATAATATACACATTAAAATGCGCACAACATTTTGGCCTAAATTTATGAAGAAAGATTATTTGTTTGCAATTGTTTGTACAATATATCTCCTGAATAGACAGAGCCTTTGGAGTCACTCCGCACACGCTCATTTGTGGTGTGTATTGCGAGAGTTTTTTTTTTTTTCTTGGAAGGGTGCATGTGATCAGCACAGGGCTAATCAGCACTGTTCAGTCAGAGGGTCAGGTGTCCTGAATGAAAACTCCTCCTACAAGCTTTAACAGACACTGATAGAAGTCATAAGACTGCTATATACTGCTGATGAGAAAAGATATTTAGAAGTTTTTATTTAATAAAATAATTGCATTTCCATGTTCTGTGTATTGTGGGAGACCAGATATTGTGAATGCAGGGTCCTGGGTTTGGTAACACTTTAAGGCCTCGTACACACGATAGGTTAACCAGAGGACAATGGTCTGATGGACCGTTTTCATCGGTCCAAACCGATCGTGTGTAGCCAACTTGCTTTAAAATTAACCTATGGATTCCTAACCGATGGGAAAAAAACGATCGTTAGTAGGCATGTCCATCGGTTAAAAATCCATGCATGCTCAGAATCAAGTCGACGCATGCTTGGAAGCATTGAACTTCGTTTTTTTCAGCACGTCGCTGTGTTTTACATCACCGCGTTCTGACACGATCGTTTTTTTAACTGATGGTGTGTAGGCACGACGGACCATCAGTCAGCTTCATAGGTTAACCTAGGACAATGGTCCTTCAGACCGTTGTCCTCTGGTTAACCTATCATGTGTACGAGGCCTTAGAGAGGTGAGATTTCCTACATACATAACTGCTTGGAGTTTAGCTTGAATTAAAATTACATTTTAGAGCTGTTATTAGTACTACTGGTACTTCTACTACTAATAAAAATAATAGTTGAAATTCTAAATTTTAGACAGTAGACCGTTCTGGTAAATGTATAATTTGACAATCATGATAAAGAGAGTAATAACTGTTATGAATAATCATTTCTGGCAATAGGATAGTTTCTAATCTGTTGAGGATGTTTTTTGGGTCAAGTTTCTAAAGTTCCAAAGATAATGCATTTCAAAGTTCAGCCTTGATCATTTCAATATTGGTAAAAAAAGCCACGTCAAGCAAGTAGTGACAGGGTGTCTCATTCTCACACCTCAGATCTATGTGATCTCACCAGGTTGTGTTGAGATACACAGTACTGACCTTTCTACCTTAGCTTCCTCTTTCATGTCTCCTGCTTCCTGCCTCCTCCGCACACATGCCTCATCATCTTTCCTGTTATTTCTCCCTAGGATTCAAAAACATCCATCCTGACAGAGTTATAGCCATCACCTTCTATCCTCAAAGCGAATTGCCTAAGCCAGAGAAAGTGACTCATGCCCTAGTGTCTCCATGGCCATGAACGTGTCAGTTCTCATGCTAGTAAAATTTTATCTTGTACGGTAAATACAATAGGTTCTAATAATACTTGAGGGAAAGTTGCTGTGCTGATGTATTTATGTTCTGTTCCCTTAGACTAAAACAATAACTATCACTAGCATAAATATTGAAGTGTTGAAATACCTGTCAGATAAAAGACCTTAAATTGTGGCATATTTCATCATTAAAGTGGAATCGCAGTCAAGAACTTGCTTTAAAAATAAAGTCACCTTTCTTCTTATACATTTTTATTTCTGCATGTATCCTTCCAAGTTTTAACATCCTTTCCTTACTTCCATTTCAGGACCAATTATGCTTTATTGCCACATAGGATATTAATTTTCTAGCAACGTTGTTGGCCTTTTGTGTCTAATTATAAGTGCATATGTGTGCATACAACTGATCCACTTCTCCTCGTTGACGGCCCTCCACATCTAATTCCAGTGCATGTGCATGCATATTCTGATCAGCTGTTTCCATCCTCTTAGCCTCCTTTTTGAGCGTAAACTGAGTTTTAGGCCTATGTGACTTCCAACAGTCACATAACAGGTGCTGCGTTTAACACTGACCCACCACAAAGATTTGGAGAAATAGGATAAGTTATGGTCACATGCATAGGTGTGCGCAGCCTATTGCATTAGGGTGTGCACCCCAAAGCTCAAACCCATGCTATCAATCATTCACTGTGTTTACTCGGTAAATTACATATTTACTGTCCCCTTCCCCCACTCATCCTAAAACATCCCCCTGTGTGTACCCACAGTTGCAGCGTGGGGGAGGGAGGGGGAGCTAGGGCACTAGAGGGAATCTGTGCTGTATAGGGTGATTCTGTGCTGTATAGGGTAATTAGGGTGTGCCTGGGCACACCTGGCACACCCTGTGCGCACACCTATGGTCACATGACTGCAACTACAGGCCGTTCCCGGGTTACAAACAAGGTTTTGTAGGTTTGTTCTTGAATTTGTATGTAAGTTGGAAACTTTTTTAAATGTAACTCCAGCCAAACAAAGTTTTTTTGGATAGCATAGGGAAGGGTTAACACCCCTGTAACATTTGTTTTGCTGTCTGTGTCCCTGTTTAGAAGATTTTCCCTCACCTTCTGTCCCTGTGACAATTGGATTTGACATTTTTTGGGTTATTGTAGAAACAAGAATTGGTGATAAAGCTTCAGTGGAAGCACCTTTTTCCTGAATTTCCCTTCCTAGGGGTAGATTTCCTCTGACTTCCTGTTGTCTTACTCCATTTGTAAGTATGATTTGTATGCAAGTCGGGTGTTTGGAACTCGGGGACTGCCTGTACAAGACGTGAACTGGTTTTAAAGTCTAATGCCCTTTACACACGATCGGTTCATCCGATGAAAACGGACCGATGGATTTTTTCATCAGATATCCGATGAAGCTGACTTTCATCAGTCTTGCCTACACACCATCAGTTAAAAAAAACGTTCGTGTCAGAACGCGGTGACGTAAAACACTACAATGTGTTGAGAAAAATGAAGTTCAATGCTTCCGAGCATGCGTCGACTTGATTCTGAGCACTGATGAACTTGCCCACAGACGATCGTTTTTTTCTATCGGTTTTTTAACCATCAGATAATTTTAAAACAGGTTCTAAGTTTTTTCACCGATGGGAAAAAAAACGATGGGGCCCACACACGATCAGTTCGTCTGATGAAAACGGTCCATAGCTTAGTCATAGCTGACTATGACTAAGCACTAGTTTCAGTGCGAAACGCGTCAACAGTCAGGTTTTATTTTATTTTATTTTGCTGTGACTTGTAGTGCTGTCCTTCTTTTAATAAAAGGCTACGATTTGTTCAGAGTGAGGCTGTCCAGAGACAATCTTTGTTCCTGCTTTGCCGGCGGTATAGCCGTGCTGTCCCATTAATTTCAATGGGCAGGAGCGGTGGAGGAGCGGTATACACACTGCTCCTTCACCACTTCAAAGATGCGACTAGCAGGACTTTTTTTACTGTCCTAATAACGCACGGCTCCAGTGTGTCACCCCAACACAAGAGATTTGTATTTAGTCAGTGCCAAATGAATGTATAATCAATAACAGGTGTATAATATAGTTCTTCACTTATGTAAACGTAAAACATAAACATTTAACGTTTAATTCTACACTAAATCATACCAGAATAGAGGAACATACCTTTTACTCTATACAGTGTAGCACTGCCCCTGTAGGAGTCAATAGTGTCCTGGGTCCCTACTAGTGCACAGACAGTCACACAGCATTTTCTTCATACACTCCAATGCAGAAATCTGTCCTTGGCTTGTTTTTGATGTTTTATTAGGGGGTTAATAACTTGGATGGGGTAGGGGATTATGGGATGCCCAGCTTGAAAAATGTCCGGAACTATTAACAAAGGTACACTTCCTCCCTATTTACAAAAAGCTCTCTTCTTCCTTCCCTCTTCACAAACTTGGTTTTCACAGCACATGCTGCTCACTCCTGTAGGAACTAGCAGGATGTTAATAGTTCAGCAAAGGCCAATTATAGGCTGAAACTCTCAGTCCCTTGACAAAATAGCGCAATATGAGTGAACAGCATGACATTCCTCCTGCTTCCCTGTGGCCACTGATCCCAGCTCCACTTGCTTGAAAAAATGCTAGCCCACCCGGCTGCCACCAGCCACGTCTGACTGATAGTCCTCCCAGGCCTCCAGACTGACTTTCTGCCCCAGTCCTGCCCAACTGGCTCACACAAATGGAGACCTCCCAGGTCAAGTTAGATAAAGACTTGGCATTATGTGGTCTTCAAGAGAGGCATTCCGTAGATGGCAGTCTCTCCCCTTGTCTGTCCCTGCACCGTACTGATCTACTCGCTGCCTCTCCTTGCTCCTTCCCGCTGTCTCTCTGGCATGAATCCTTTCACTGCCTCCTGTGTCAGGATCTAGGCCAGCTTTCCTGAGCACCCGCCCCAAGGTAGAACCACCCCACCAGTAAGGGGCCCCTCCATGTCTATTTATGGGATTGCCCCCTGCCAGCCCACTTCTAGGGATTGGCTGAGGCCCCATAAAAATTCATGGCAGCTCCTCCCAACCCACTCCCTCTAGTTCCAGAAGGTTCCCCAACCTTACAGACTCCAGGGGGAGGCACCTAAGAGCTGCCAGGATGAATCATCCAGCCCTGGCCTCTATTAACCCTGATTAATTTCAATGATTCAGGTTATTCCTGGCCAGACTATGCTTTTTCCTACTCAACAGTAGTAGTACACACTAGAGGGTGCTACAACAGTAAAAAATGATTTTTAAGGTACATAATGAGATGTCAAACTTTCATAAAAATATATTATGTTTATTTACAATTGCTTTAAAAATTCAATGGAATCCCCAAGGATCCAAAACATACAAAACTTCCTTTAAAACACATACAGTATGAGACATAAACATCAGTGCAGGACAATGTCCTTAAATAGGGAAAGGACACATCTATCAAGAATGAAGAAATTGTTTATAAGCTTTCATTCATTAATAGATATACAGTATCTTTATATTTCGCACAGTATATTTATACAACTATTTTGGCTTTGGATGTTGGAAGTGGATGGCCCTTTATTATTGTCCTTGTAGCAGATATATGACACAGCCTAGGGTGGATCTCAGTAGCAAGTAAGATGGATTCAGTAGGGAGAGAACTTAAACTCCCTTGGTTATGCAGCCCCCTTCCCTTGTAAGCAGAGAGGTGGTATCGTTCTATAGGGTTTGTCTCTCCTTCGAGACTGTCAAGCTTTGTGATCCTTGTTGCCCCTTTGTCCACCCAGGAGACTATTGTGCAACTACTTTATTGACTTGCCTATCTACTATAACACAACTGTTCTGTCCTAAGAAAGCTGTTTGCTGTGAAATGCGTTGGCATTCAATATGGGAAGGACGCTTCACTACATACCACAACACTGATTTGTTAACGAATGAAAGCTTGTGAACAATTTTATTGTTCTATTTTGGTGGGTTTTAGGAAATTACGAATGTGGTACAGTGGAAGTCCTATTTAGGTATTGTGACTTAAATGTACAGTATATTGTATATTGCCAGGATTTCAACAAATTTCATAGAAGTTTACCTTCTATTGTTCTGTTGAAGCGCACATTCCAGTCATTTCTTATGTTCTGAAAGCTAAATGGGAAGATGTGGCTGCTATATTTACCTACTCATTTCCAATACTGTAAAACAGAAAAACTGCTCTGAGAATTGGAGAACACATACCGTACATTACATTTCTGAACATTTTCTTTACATGCACAAAAGAATCCCATTAGTGTTGCCATGATGACAGGAAGCAACGTTTGATTTGTGGAAATTCTAGAAAGAAATTATTGCTGGTTAAAATAAAAAAGATAATTTTTAATAACCCATAAAAACAAAGTGATTTGTACAGCAATACATAGAAATAGGCACCACATCCCTTAGACAATAAGGAGGTGGAAGTTTAAAGGTGACAACAATGATAAAGCATAATACAGTTAAAATATACAGTACATTTATTATATTCCATGTTTAAAAGGTATGAAAACAAGAAAAATACTAATATGCATTGATATTGGTCAATAACATCAACGTAGTCGGATATACGGTGTGCTGAGAAATTCCATTTTCATTATGCATTTGCTTCTACATGTTTCCCCAATCTTGGCTTCATCAGGAAGTATTTTAGTGCTAGGAATACAACTGCATATAAGTGACAATTAGAACATATGCATAATAACAATTTGCAAACATCAATACAAGTACAATATAACAATTACCCACCACACCTAGGGATCAGACCCAACTGAAAAAGTAAATAGTACAGCGGCGGATCACAGCCACAAATGAGTAAATCAATGTTTTTGAGTGGAGTAATAATTGTAGTAATTTATCACTTTAAGATAACAAATACAAGTAACATACTACTACTCCCAGTAATGTCACTATACTAACCCTTGGCCTATATGATCGATCCACAAATCCAGAGATGAATGTAGGGAAACTGTTTCAGCTTAATTAACTTTTTGGCCTACACAGAAATCAAGATACTAGGTATGGAAAGGGTATATATATCAATAAACAAAATTAAGGGTGCAATCAGCGCAAAATATATAAATGATGATAGTAATAATAGTAAAAAAACTCCTCCCCCAATAATGCAAGCTGAACACTGACAGGATATTTAAAAAAAATCCAGAAAATTGCAAAGATGAAAAGAGAAAAGGTGCAGTGCAAAATTCAATAAGAATATATATAAATCTATATATATATATATTAACCACTTAAGGACCGCCTCCTGCACATATACGTCAGCAGAATGGCACGGCTGGGCACATGTATGTACAGGTACGTCCTGTACTAGTACCCAGTCGTGGGTCGCGGGCGCGCACCCACGGCGCGCTCCCGAGACCCGGTCCGAAGCTTCGTGACCGGGACCAGCGGACCCGATCGCCGCTGGAGACCCGCGATCGGTCCCCGGAGCTGAAGAACGGGGAGAGCCATGTGTAAACACGGCTTCCCCGTTCTTCACTGTGGCGGCTGCATCGATCGTGTCATCCCTTTTATAGGGGGACACAATCGATGACTTCACACCTACAGCCACACCCCCCTACAGTGTTAAACACACTTCAGGGAACACATAACCCCCATCAGCGCCCCCTTGTGGTTAACTCCCAAACTGCAACTGTCATTTTCACAATAAACAATGCATTTTAAATGCATGTTTTTGCTGTGAAAATGACAATGGTCCCAAAAATGTGTCAAAATTGTCCGAAGTGTCCGCCATAATGTCGCAGTCATGAAAAAATCACTGATCGCCGCCATTAGTAGTAAAAACATAAAATGATTAAAAATGCAATGAAACTATCCCCTATTTTGTAAACGCTATAAATTTTGTTAATAGCGCAAAAAATAAAAACTGCAGAGGTGATCAAATACCACCAAAAGAAAGCTCTATTTGTGGTAAAAAATGGACGCCTTTGGTGCAGCTTACAGGAAGTTACAAGGGCACTGCATTTCTGACAAGATCAACAGGTACTTTCTCGGCTTGCTGAAAAAGTTCTTAGATGAAAAAAATATACAGTGGAACCTTGGATTCCGAGCATACTCCGTTCCAGGAGAATGCTCCTAATCCAAAGTACTCGCATATCAAAGCGAGTTTCCCCATTGAAGTCAGTGGAAACGAAAATAATTTGTTCCACATTGACTTCAATGGCACACAATACTGCATGCGGCCAGAGACAGGAGGTGCAGGAGAGCCTCGGAAACGTCTGAAAAGGCCCAAGGACAGTTCGGCTAAAATCTGAATGACACCGTTCACAAGCCTTTCCGAGGTCAGCAGACCTGTCCTCTGGGATTTCCGTCCGTTTCCAAACACAGTTCGGCTCTGGCACCCCCCACCTCAGGCCAAACATGGTACTGCACACCACTTTGCCCTGAATCTTGCTCGTTTTGTGAGACAACACTCGCAAACCGAGTTTGGATTTTAAGAAATACAGTGCTCTTATTGCGAAACACTTGTTAACCACGTTACTCGCAATCCGAGGTTCCACTGTATACTGTATTTTTGTTCTTGTGTTTAGTTATCCTTTACTTGTGTACCAATATATCTTCATCTAGACAGCCTCCTCTAGATTTGCTCATACACACATAAAACCAAAAATGCAAGATCTGACTGTTCTATAATTTACACCTGGATTGTTTGGAAGGGCAAAATGTAATAGATAACTGGCCTTATATACTGGATTACCTTCCTCTGGAACAGTTGTAGGTATAGGATAGTATATATGGAGATTTTCTGTTTTTCTTTTTTTATATTATTTATTTGATGGACTTGTGTCTTTAAACCCAAGTATCACGGTCAGGCTCAGAGACCACTAACTATAGCAACAGAAAGTTTCATACAGACCAGTGGGATGAATATATAAGCAGGTCCCCCTGGCGGGTGACGCAGGCTCACATAAGGCACAAGGTCTAAGCATTAATTGGCCTTCAACAGAGCTCTTGATGGTGGAGATTGGTTTCACAGGTTGTGGTCCTCAGGATCACCCCACAAGTAGGTGAGCAAGCTATGTTCTGGTAACAGATGAAGCAGGTAAGGATCAAGCAGAAGTGTAGTCAAGGAACAAATCAAAGGTTGGTAATAAGTGGTAGTGAACATACGGAGGGCAGCAGGAGCACTAGTTTGTGGGAGAAGCAAGGAGTATAACAAGGTTTAACAAACAATATAGAAAGTAAAGTTACCTAAGGGATCAGGCAGGGAGATGTCTAGCATTTCAGGTGACAAAGTAAGGGGAGAGCTACTGCTGGAAGCAACAGAAGTTTTGGGTTCAGATCTTGCCCCTGAAACTCACAATGTAACATCTCATGCAACAATAACTTTAATGATGAAGCAGCAAAGTATATATATATAACACTTTTGTAGCGCCTGTGTACTTTATGGTACCGGTGCTAGTCAAATTTAAAGGTAAGATCAGAGTGTAGTTAGACTCTGATCCAGATTAAGTGTAAAACAGGGTCTCCGCCTCAGACCCTCCTTTTGTTTGGTCTGTTTTGAAAGCACAACCGTTCCAATTCTGTTTTCCCTTCTCCATAAAAAAGATATGAGGTGGCCTAAGCTTTATTTTTGATTTGGCTGTTTATTAGAATATAGGAGGCAGAATGTCACAATATTGTTTCTGCTTTCATCTTCTACATTATACTAGTGTCAGAGACAATGCAACAAGACACTGAAATCACCTTCATGTGTGATCTGTAATAGAGGCAGCAGACAGTGACACATATTGTTCAAAAAAACAGCCATATTGAAAGAAAACAAGCAGCTGGCCCCTGTTCAGTCATTTATTCCTACTACTCCATCATATTCTGTCAACATCTTTGGCAAGTGTCTCAATATATTTGTCAAAGAACAATTTGCTTTATGTTTACATTTTTTTTTCTCTTACACAAGCAATGGTACAAATCACGTTTTGCATGAATTTGATAGTTTTCTATATTTGTTACCATATTAATGTGAATAATGTGTTGGTATTAAGATTTTTGTATTTATTAGTAAAGCTTGGGCCTAACTAGTTGCTTATTTTGATGTCTTGTATACTTAAAGTATATCTAAAAATCTAACTGACAACATTTAGTTTGCAAAAGCACTGTGGAGTTGATTTACTAAAACTAGGGAGTGCAAAATCTGCTGCAGCTCTGCATAGAAACCACCAGGTTTATTTTGTCGAAGCTTAATTTAACACGCAGAAGTTAGAAGCAGATTGGCTACTTTGCACAGCTGCACCTTATTTTGCACTCTCCAGTTTTAGTTAATCAAAGTAGAGCAGGGCAATCATCATAAAGATAGGAAGAAGGCAATCGGAGGCCCAGGTATTCCAAGGCAGCCTTTAAGATGCAAGATTGTCAAAAACTGCGGTATTTACTTTTCAACACTTTTTGGTGAATGGGTAGGGGGGTTGTCCCTATCAACATCGGGACAAGGTGCTTTGGGGTGGGGGCGCAGAGCCCCCCTGCCAATTATTTTAAACATTTTGGCGTGGAGTTCCCTTTAAAATCCATACCAGACCCATATATCTGCCTCAATGCCTCTGATGAATAAATCATTATTTTTTTTATTTTTTTGATCCGATGCTTTCTACAAACCACCAATGGTTTGCTTACAGCCGGAGAACCCGTAAGTGGCAAATTATCGCTGCTTCTTTCTTAGACCATAGAGATGCTCAGGGCCCTTCTGGTCCACAGTCGGCTCTATCCTCAGCCAGGGGAATCGCCGGCTGCAATTCCGGGTTCCCCAGTGGGACCGGTGGGCCCATGAAGACAGCAGAAGGTGGTGGGGAAGGGAGAACCCCACCAGCAGCTTGTAAAAGCAATCCAGTGGCTAATTAGCCACCAGAATTGCTTTTCCAAGAAAGAGCTTCCAAAAAAATAGATTCAGTACAATGAATATAGAAACTTATCGGAATTTACTAAATTCAATCCAAAAACGACTCTAACATAATTATGATGAAACAAAATAATTCACTTAACATGAATCTGAAACTAAACACATTTTTCTCAACTCGCCTTTCAGGACAACCTTGGAGAGAGCGCAGCTCCGCCTCTTCATTAGGAAGCACATGCTAATCTTTAAAAGCCCTCCTCTTCCACCATGGCCTCAGTTATTGTGTTTCCTCCGCCATGGTGGAAGCGCATGCTTGTCACGATCGCTACCGTGCCAAACAGACAGCGAGGCGTGGTCATCCCCCAGTTGGCTCTGGGTGGAATTGAACCCAGGACCTCTCCATTGCTGGTCCAGGTCTTTGCCTCTGAGCCACTGCTCAGTGTTATTTTTCTTGCTGTCCGTCGGAGCCTGGTTCTGAACTCGTGCTACTTTGGACCAATCAGTGGCCTGAGCGGCCTATTTAAGCCAGCCCCTTCCTCTTTGCAAATGGCTGGTTCGTTTGCAGTGTTTGGAGTGTTTGCTACTGGAAACCTGATCTGTGGATATCCTGTTTACCTGACCTTTGGCTTGCTCTCTGGATTGCTGCTCTCCTTGACCCTGTGACCCCGGCTTGAACTTTGGATTGTCTGACTTCTCTACCCCTGACCTTGGCTTTGAACTTCGGATACCCTACCTGCTCCAACCCCTGACCTCGGCTTGTTCTCTGGATTATTCTTCAGCCTTGTTCCTGTTTGAGCACCTTCTGTTTGGACTATTTCCTGTGTGCTTCTGAACAGCCTCCAGTGAGCTTTGGCTATCCAGTTCCCGGTCCACCTTGGATTCCCTCCTGCCACTGGACCCGGTGCCTCTTGGTGCGTCCTTCCTTCTGTTTTAAACCCCAGCGGGTGGATCGCATCGAGTCGCAAAGGTGAGCCGCCCTTGGCATCTCGGCCTCGGTAAGTAACGTTCCTGACAATACGAACCAGCCTAATGTCTGAGGCCGACAGGGCACGCTCACCCTTTGAAGCCCTGTGTCAACAGGTGTCTGTATTGACTGATACCGTTCAAAAACTGCAAGAAGGTAAGCCCTTACATAATGGACTGACCAATAACATGGAGTCCACGGACTCGTACAAAATGCTCACCTCCTTGGCTCTGCAAGTCTCCAGCCTGAACCATACCATTCTGGAACTACAACAAGAAGTTCAAATATTTAAAGGGACAGCACGCCCAGCCCCGGAACCAGCATATTCTGAGCCGTTTGTTGTCATGCCAGAGAAATTTGATGGTAGCGGTGCATCCTTCTTGTGTTTTAAAACTGATTGTGAGCTGTTGTTTACCCTTAAACCTAGGACCTATGCCACGGACTATGTTAAGGTTCGTGCTTCCATCAACTTGCTAACAGGGCAGATCAAATCATGGGCTCATCTGCTGTTGCAGGAAAAGAGTCCAGTCTTGGACAGCTGGGAAACGTTCATGTCTGCTCTGGACTCATACATTCCTGTTTCCAAGAAGACCAGCACTTCCAGGTCTGCTCTCAGTTCACGTGGCCTACGGGTATCCAGGGACAGGAAGCCCCAGTACAGTTATGACATCGAGCCAGCCCAGTATGTGCCAAGCTATGAAGCTCTGTATGTGCCCAGCCACGAAGCTCCCCCACCACAAAGTCTTGACATTCCTGTGGGTGCACACACGCCTACCTTGGAGGATGAGGAACCCATGCAAATCGGGGCCATCCGGTCCAGCCTATCTAAGACAGAAAGAGAGCGGAGGAGAGACTTTGGACTTTGTTTTTATTGTGGTGCTAGCGGACACCTTATATCTCTCTGCCCAACTCGTCCACCTCGGCCAAAGGTTCTTCAGGTGGGTACTATTGGGAGTTTTTTCTATACCTCAGAATCTGTACCTACCTTCCCAGTTGAAGTTCCGGCTCCAGTGTCTCCAGTTCCGGTTCCTGTGTCTCCAGTTCCTGTGTCCCCAGTTCCTGTGTCTCCAGTTCCAGTTCCTGTGTCTCCAGTTCCTGTGTCTCCAGTTGAAGTTCCTGTGTCTCCGGTTCCTGTGTCTCCGGTTCCTGTGTCTCCAGTTCCTGTGTCTCCAGTTCCTGTGTCTCCAGTTCCTGTGTCCCCAGTTCCTGTGTCTCCAGTTGAAGTTCCTGTGTTTCCAGTTCCTGTGTTTCCAGTTCCTGTGTTTCCAGTTCCTGTGTCTCCAGTTCCTGTGTCTCCAGTTCCTGTGTCTCCAGTTCCAGTGTCCCCAGTTCCTGTGTCTCGGGTTGAAGTTCCTGTGTCTCCGGCTCCAGTGTCCCCAGTTGAAGTTCCAGCTCCGGTGTCCCCAAGTGAAGTTCTTCCACCTGACTGTACATATGCCTCAAATGGTATTATGGTCCGTAAGCAGGATCTAGTAGTGTTTGAACAAGCTTTGCAAGCGGTGAGTGCACCCCCTACCAGAACTTCAAAAGCAACGAAGTCCAAAAAGAAAAAGAAAAAGTCTTCGGACTCTGTTGTTGGTGCTTTGTTTCCCCATGGTTTGGATGAGAACTGTGTGTATGGCATGGATGCCTATGGCAACATATCTCTCCTGTCGGATGATGTGTTTAGCTACTCTAGTGAAGAGGGTGGTTTGGACTTTACAGACTGTGCCTATGAGGAAGCTCCTTCCAACACCCGGAGGGCGTTTTTAAGGGGGGGGGAACTGTCACGATCGCTACCGTGCCAAACAGACAGCGAGGCGTGGTCGTCCCCCAGTTGGCTCTGGGTGGAATTGAACCCAGGACCTCTCCATTGCTGGTCCAGGTCTTTGCCTCTGAGCCACTGCTCAGTGTTATTCTTCGTGATGTCTGTCGGAGCCTGGTTCTGAACTCGTGCTACTTTGGACCAATCAGTGGCCTGAGCGGCCTATTTAAGCCAGCCCCTTCCTCTTTGCAAATGGCTGGTTCGTTTGCAGTGTTTGGAGTGTTTGCTACTGGAAACCTTATCTGTGGATATCCTGTTTACCTGACCTTTGGCTTGCTCTCTGGATTGCTGCTCTCCTTGACCCTGTGACCCCAGCTTGAACTTTGGACTGTCTGACTTCTCTACCCCTGACCTTGGCTTTGAACTTCGGATACCCTACCTGCTCCAACCCCTGACCTCGGCTTGTTCTCTGGATTATTCTTCAGCCTTGTTCCTGTTTGAGCACCTTCTGTTTGGACTATTTCCTGTGTGCTTCTGAACAGCCTCCAGTGAGCTTTGGCTATCCAGTTCCCGGTCCACCTTGGATTCCCTCCTGCCACTGAACCCGGTGCCTCTTGGTGCGTCCTTCCTTCTGTATCAAACCACAGCAGGTGGATAGCATCGAGTCGCAAAGGTGAGCCGCCCTTGGCATCTCGGCCTTGGTAAGTAACGTTCCTGACAATGCTTGTGGACCAGGGGAGCTGCGCTCTTTCCAAGGGAGAGGGGTAAGCTTACCTTTTTACTTATGTCTGCCTGGTGTGCAGGGGCCATCCCAGACCCCCCTAAGTGTGTGGGGGGTGCTCCGGAGTCTCCAGCCTCTCCCTGCTCTAGGTCAGAGGTTGTGGATTCAGGGGATGAAGGGACAAGTACTCTTCGCTCGCTCAGAGATTCAGATGAGGAGGAAGAGGAAGAAGGTTGCAGAAGTTCCAGATACAAGGTCTCTCTAGATGAAGTAGACGATCTACTCAATGCAATTTATACTACGCTTGAAATCCAGGAAGAAGAGGTACAATTGTCTCTTCATGACAAAATGTACCAGGGGTTGGATGACTCCAAACATATAGTGTTTCCAGTTCACAAAGTAGTATCAGATACTATAAAAAAATAGTGGAAAGGTGGAAAAGCTGATGAACCATGTAGAAGCAGGTACACCAAGGAAGTATATTTTGGAATCTTTTCCCTTGATTTTAAAATCAATCAAATACATGGCTGATGCATCAGCTGAATCAATTAAGTTGGCAGCCAGATCTTCTGCTCTAGTGAATTCAGCCAGGCGTGCGGTTTGGGCCTGATTTACTGTTTGGGCCTGATCTAGAAAAAGTTCTGGATTGAACAGCCGACAAAAAGAAGGCCTTCCCGGCTAAGAAAAAACAACCCATTAAGAAGAATTTTCGTTCTTTCCAACAAACCTACAAAAAAGAGGAGAACAAAAAACGCTGGGTTCCTCAAAGAGGTAGGGGAAGAGGAGGAATCCTCTTCAAGTCCCCCCAAGATCAGTCCTCAAAAGACAAGTGACAGTCTGACTCCCGTGGGGGGAAGATTGTCCGCTTTCTTTTCTCAGTGGAATCTATTGGCCAAAAGTCCCTTTGTAAAAAATATTGTTGCACAGGGATGTGGAACCTGGAGTTCTCAGAGTACCCTCCTTGCAGATTTTATGTGACAGCCCTACCAAGGGATCAGGAAAAAGCTTCCGCAATCATGAACCTGTTAAAGGATCTGATCCAACAGGAAGTTATTGTCCAGGTCCCAAAACATCAGGAGGGAAGAGGGTTTTACTCCCACATATTCTTAGTGAAAAAGCCCTCAGGCAAATTTCGCCTAATCTTGAACCTAAAGATCCTGAACAAATCAATAAGGTACAAGCACTTCCGTATGGACACCATCCACTCCATAACGAAGTTATTAACACCAGATTGCTTCATGGCCTCTCTGGATCTAAAAGATGCGTACCTACATGTACCAATAGCTCAGGCTTCCCAAAGGTTTCTGCGCTTGGCAATCAACTTAGGGACTTCAGTTTGGCACCTACAATTCAGGGCTCTGCCGTTCGGCCTCTCGTCCTCCCCCAGGATTTTTACAAATGTGATGGCGGAAGCCTTGGAACCTCTGAAACTGAGGGGGGTCATGGTTGTTCCATATTTGGATGACCTCCTATTTTTTGCAGATTCAAAGGATCAGCTGGTAGCAAATCTCCAGGTGTCCCAGGCTCATCTCAAGAGCCTGGGGTGGCTATTGAATCTAGAAAAATCAAACCTAGACCCTGCACAGGAGACAAGGTTTCTCGGTTACACCATCAATTCAGTCCTCCAGAAGGTGTTTCTCCCTCAGGAAAAGATAGAGAAAGTCATTACCGCAGTGAGTCAGATTCAGACGAATCTCTCAGTGTCAATTCAGACAGCTATGGCAATTCTAGGCCAGCTCACGGCTTCGAGTCCTGCCGTCCAATGGGCGAGATTGCATTCCAGACCCCTACAGAGGAACATCCTACAAGTGTGGTCTCACCAAGAATCACTGGAGAAACTTTTCAAACCAACATCAAGAGTAAAGTGGGCCCTCTGGTGGTGGAGAAATCCTTCCAATCTGTCAAAGGGTCTCTCATGGGTTCTTCCTTCGGACAAGCGTCTGACAACAGACGCAAGTTCGTGGGGATGGGGAGCTCACCTGGACGGACAGACCACACAAGGGTCTTGGTCCAAATTGGAGGCAAGGAGGTCATCAAATTGGCGAGAACTAAAGGCCATTTTCATGGGTCTCCTGTATTTTCAACAGATGCTGAGGGATCGTCATGTTCAAATCTTGTCAGACAACACAACAGCAGTAGCCTATGTGACCAAACAAGGCGGGACCAGGAGCCAAGGATTTATGGAACTACCCTGTTTCTCCAATAATAAGGCCTACCCTGAAAAAAAGACCTAGCATTATTTTCCAGGAGGGCTGCAATATAAGCCCTACCCCGAAAATAAGCCCTAGTTAAAAATGTTTGTAAAATCCTATAATCCACTCTATTACAGTATTATATAATGTACAATGTGTGTGTTTCTGTAATATAATTGCGGGGGAAGAGAGCTCCGGCGGGTAACAGAAGTGCAGAGTGGCTCTATAACAAATGTATTTGGCACAATTATATTACAGAAACGCACACATTGTACATTATATACTACTGTAATAGAGTGGATTATAGGATTTTACAAGCATGTTAACTCAGTTCACACTGGGGATTCCTGACAGGCAGGGAGGGAGAGAAGACCGCACATTACATGGTAAGACCTACCCCGAAAATAAGCCCTACTGTGTCTTTTGTTGCCAAAATTAATATAAGACCCAGGCTTATTTTCGGGGAAACACGGTAGCCAATCAGTTACTGTCCTGGGCGGAGCAAAATGTAGTCTTTGTCAGCAATTCACCTAAAGGGGTCCCAAAATCTGTTGGCAGACCTTCTGAGCAGAAGGAATGTAGTAGAAGCAGAATGGAGTCTAAATCAGGAGATTTTCAACATGATCTCCAAGGAATGGGGGCATCCTCAAGTAGACCTTTTTGCCAGTCAACAAAATTCAAAGGTCCAAGAGTTCTTTTCTCTCCACAGAGAGGACCAGGCGATAGGCATAGATGCTCTAGCCCATCCTTGGGATTACCAGCTGTGCTACGCTTTTCCCCCCTTTCCCCTGATCCTGTTGGTCCTAAGGAAGTTCAGAGAAGAGAAAACAAACCTAATTCTGATTACTAGCTTTTGGCCAAAAAGGCCTTGGTTCGCAACCGTATTGAACCTGGCCGTAAAACCTCTGTGGAAGTTACCATCCAGGAAGGACCTTCTAACACAGGGCTCTGTGTGCCATCCAGAAACAGACAGGTTACACCTAAGCGCTTGGTTTCTGAAGAAGACATTTTAAAAAACAAAGGCTTGTCCGACAAAGTAGTAAAAACTCTACTGTCTAGTAGGAAGGAGGTAACAAGATCCATTTACCTAAAAGTATGGAAGAAATATAATTCCTGGTGTTCTTCCAAAGTTTTTCAAACCAAGAGTGTGGTTTCAGTTCTAGAATTTCTCCATGAAGGAAGGGAAAAAGGACTTGCAGCCAGTACCTTAAAAACGCAGGTAGTGGCTCTTTCTGTTTATTTGTAAAAGACTCTGTCCAGGGAACCCTTGATTTCCAGGTTTTTTAGGGCACTAGCTCGAAATAGACCAGTGACCCTCAAAATGTTTCCCAGTTGGGACTTATCAGTTGTGTTACAAGGTTTAACAGAAGATCCGCTCGTACCTTTGGAAGATACTTCTTTGAAAAATGTATTTCTCAAAACAGTTTTTTTGGTGGCCATTATGTCAGCAAGACGAATCAGTGAGCTCCAAGCTCTGGCCATTACTGAACCTTTTCTAAGAATATTTTCAGACCGAGTGATCCTTCAGACGGATCTTACATTTCTTCCAAAAGTGTCATCAAAATGTCATCGGTCACAGGTAATAGTTTTACCCACTTTTTCTTTAAACCCTTCTAACGCTGGAGAAGAAGCATTCCATACTTTAGATGTGAAAAGGTGTCTATTACAGATTCTTTCAGTCACCAGAGAATTTAGAAAGTCAAATGCTCTTTTTGTAACATTCTCAGATCCCCGTAAGGGGAAAAAGCGTCCAAAAGTACGCTAGCCAGATGGCTTAAACTCGCAATTATGGAAGCCTATAAAGCCAAAGGAGTCGTGCCTCCCTCAGGTATTGTGGCACACTCAACAAGGTCAACTGCAGTCTCCTGGGCCGAAAGGGCCGGTGCTACACCCGAGCAGATCTGCAAGGCTGCCACCTGGAGCAACTACTCAACGTTCCTAAGGCACTGTAGGTTGGACCTATTGTCTGCCGCAGATCAAGCAATTGGCAGAAAGGTTCTGCAAGCAGCAGTCCCACCCTAGGGTAAGTTACTTGTTTATCCTCTCCAAGGTTGTCCTGAAAGGCGAGTTGAGAAAGACTTAGACTTACCGGTGACAGTATTTCTAAGAGCCTTTCAGGACAACCGCTATTTCCCTCTCTAAATGTTAAAGTAATAAGTTATAAAATCTATGATGGTGTTGTGGTTTCTGTGCTTTATCTTCCAGAGAGTCGGACCACAATAACTGAGGCCATGGTGGAAGAGGAGGGCTTTTAAAGATTAGCATGTGTTTCCTAATGAAGAGGCGGAGCTGCGCTCTCTCCAAGGTTGTCCTGAAAGGCTCTTAGAAATACCGTCACCGGTAAGTCCAACTAAGTCTTTCCATCACGCACATCTCGAACAGGAATTCTGTTCTCTTATCTTGGACAACACATTTATCATTCAATAGAGCAATAGAAGGGATAGCCTTCTCAAATGTATTCTCTAACACAGGGGTGCCCAAATGCTGGCTCGCAAGTTCCCGACCTGCCATCCCCGAGCATCAGTGTGAGGAATGGACGACAGCCACCAGTGGAACCCAGCAGGGGGGCAGTCAGCAGTACCCAGCAGTCATACCCACCCTGGGGGACAGCCAGCAGTACCTGCCAGCCGTACCTGCCTTGGGGGACAGCCAGAAGTACCTGCCAGCCATACCCGCCTGGGGGACAACAACAGCTGCCAGCCATACCTGCCCTGGGAGACAGCAGCAGCTGCCAGCCATACCTGCCCTGGGGGACAGCAGCAGCTGCCAGCCATACCTGCCCTGGGGGACAGCAGCAGCTGCCAGCCATACCTGCCCTGGGGGACAGCAGAAGCTGCCAGCCATACCCGCCTGGGGGACAGCAACAGCAGCTGCCAGCCATACCTGATCTGGAAGACAGCAGCAGCCATCAGCCATACCCACCCTGGAAGAGAGCAGCAGCCACCAGCCATACTCAACCTGGGGGACATCAGCAGCTGCAAGCCATACCTGATCTGAAAGACAGCAGCAGCTTCCAGCCATACCCACCCTGGGAGACAGCAGCAGCCGCCAGCCATACCCACCCTGGGGGACAGCAGCAGTCACCAGTCCTACCCGCCCTGGGGGATAGCAGCAGCCAGCAGCCATGCCCGCCCTGGAAGACAGAACCAACCACCAGCCATACCCACCCTGGGGGGCAGCAGTAGCCACCAGCCATATTCGCCTAGGGGATAGCAGCATCCGTCGGCATACCTGCCCTCGGGGACAGCAGAAGCCGACAGCCATGCCTGCTTGGGGGACAGTAGTAGCTGCAAGCCATAACCACCCTGGAGGACAGCAGCAGCCACCAGCCATACCCACCCGGTGTCAAAAACTACGGTGAACGAGAGTGAACCACAACTGCGGTTAGGGAAAGATTTCAATGCACCTCTCTATGCTATGTAAAAATGTCAGTACTGGACCCCAGGCGTCACTCCAATCAGAGAAAAGGAGTTTGGGGGTTCACTACATCATCTCTCTCACATATAGGAATGTATTGAGCTACTAAGGGTGGAGGCATTACAACATGCCATGACTAAGCACTTATAGCAGTGCAAAATGCGTAGGCTGTATTCCACCCTTTGCTGTTATTTGTAGTGCATTTTCCATCAATTTTTTTAAATAAAGACAACCTAAGTTTTTTTTTGGAGGTGCGGCTGTCCATCCTTTCAGTTTCTACATTATGCCTCTAACCCCTAGCATTGAAAGATTACAATAAACGTGAATGAGCACAACTACATTAAGGATTTCAATGCACTACTCTATGTATAGTGATTATCAGTACCGGACCCCAGGCGTCACTCTAATCAGAGAAATAAGAAGTTTGGGGATTCTCTGCATTATATCACTCACATAGAGGAATGCATTGAGCTTCTAAGGGAGAGGGTATAACATACCTTCAAGCCTTAGCCTAATAGGGTTAAGCGAATATGTTCAATATTTTAGGCCACAGGCCCATATACTTTAAGCAACAAATGTCAAGCATGTAACATATGAGAATACTGTATGCGGTTAGCATTTACTTGAGAGAGGCAACTATAGCTCATATGGTTTCAGAGTGTATGTCCCTTTAAGATATTACACAGCTGTCAGCTGGAAGCACACTAAGTATCCCAAGCAGTACTGTAGTATAAAGTGGAAGCAAATTCAAATACAGTACTTAGTAAATGCAAAATATGAACCGGGTAATTCTAAAGTAGTAAATGCAATGTAGTAATGGTACTTATCTGTTTGCAGAGGATAGGAATACTTCCATGAGTAAGGTACTGTGGCAGTAATGGTTTACAGTCCTGAAGGAACTTCTGCTGCAAGAACTCTTAGGCCGGGTACACACGAACAAACACGTACGGTGAAACCGGTCCGTCGGACCGTTTTCACCGTACATGCCTGCCAGAGGGCTTCTGTACGATGGTTGTACACACCATCGTACAGAGGTCCGCGCGTAAACAATACGCGGGGCGTGTCCGCGTCGTCGCCGCGACGATGACGCGGCGACGTGGGCGGGCCTGCCATTTAAAGGCTTCCACGCATGCGTCGAAGTCATTCGACGCATGCGAGGGACGGCGGGCGCCTGGACATGTACGGTAGGTCTGTACTGACGACCGTACATGTCCGAGCGGGCAGGATTCCAGCGGACGGTTTTAAAACACGTCCACGAATATTTGCCCGCTGGGAAAAGGCCCGGCGGGCAAATGTTTGCTGGAATTCGGCCCGCTCGCGCCTACACACGACCGAACATGTATGCTGAAACTGGCCCGCGGACCAGTTTCAGCATACATGTTTGGTCGTGTGTACGGGGCCTTAGGGGTGTCCCCAGCAACAGGAATATGCTTGGCAGCGTGAAAGCAGATAATGGGTGACTCGGAGGTAGCATGGATCCGGGTGACGCTGCTGTTCAGTTGAGGGTATCTGTCCAGTAGAATGTCTGTAGCGTGGCCTGGCTACGGCCGACAATAATAGAACGCTGTTTGAATGTGGACTGGAAGCATTTATAGGCAGCAGACAGGTGCATGTGGAAACAGCGGTGATCATACGGCGCACTTCCGTGTTCCACGCTGGAACGCGGACAGCGCGAGCCGATGACGTCAATGTGCAGTCGCCGTATGCGTTCCAGCATGGAACGCAATACGGCGACAGGTGCCGTTTACACCTGGAGGACAGTAGTAGCCAGCAATAACTGCAGGAATCCTGAGCAAGAGGTGAAGATTGAGGTCGGTTTTTAATTAACATCAAAGGCGAATCTGTTCTCTACACTGGTACACTAGCTACACTGTGCTGCTTTCAAACTGATCTAGAGGTACAGTGCACCTGCAGGTTACCTGCACTGAGTCATAGACTTCTGTTATCTGCATATTTGGTGTGCTCATAAGTTTACATACCCTATAAACCTGCAGAATTTATGATTTCTTAGCCATTTTTCTGAGAATATGAATGATAACACGAAAACTTTTCTTTCACTCATGGCTAGTGTTTGGCTGCAGCCATTTATTATCAATCAACTGTTTTTATCCTTTTTAAATCAAAATTACAACAGAAACTAGCCAAATTACCCTGATCAAGAGTTTACATACCCCAGTTCTTAATATAAAGCCCCCTTCAACATCAATGACAGCTTGAAGTCTTTTGTGGTATTTGTGAATGAGGCTCTTTATCTTCTCAGATGGTAAAGCTGCCCATTCCTCTTGGCAAAAAAGCCTCCAGTTCCTGTAAATTCTTGGGCTGTCTTGCATGAATTGCACATTTGAGATCTCCCCAGAGTGGCTCAATGCTATTGAGGTCAGGAGACTGAGGTGGCCACTCCAAAACCTTCACTTTATTCTGCTGTAGCCAATGACAGGTTGGCTTGGCCTTGTGTCTTGGATCATTGTCATGTTGGAATGTCCAAGGACGTCCCGTGCGCAGCTTCGTGGCAGATGTTCCTCCAGTATTTTTTGATAACATACTGCATTCATCTTGCCATCAATTTTGACCGAATTTCCTGTGCCTTTGTAGCTCACACATCCCCAAAACATCAGCTATCTACCTCCATGTTTCACAGTAGGAATGGTGTACCGTTCATCATAGGCCTTACCATCTCCTCTCCAAATGTAGCATTTATGGTTGTGGCCAAAAAGCTCAATTTTGGTCTCATCACTCCAAATGTCTTTGTGCCAGAAGGTTTAAAGCTTGTCTCTGTGCTGTTTGGTGTATTGTAAGCTTGATAATTTGTGGTATTTGCGTAGTAATAGCTTTCTTCTGGTGACTCGACCATGCAGCCCATCTTTCTTCAAGTGTCTCCTTATTGTGCATCTTGAAATAGCCACACCACATGATTTCAGAGAGTCTTGTATTTAATCTGAAGTTATTTGTGGGCTTTTCTTTGCATCCCAAACAAGTTTCCTGGCAGTTGTGGCTGAAATTTTAGTTGGTCTACCTAGATTAGAGTTTGAACACTGCTGATTGGCATTCTCAATTCCTTGGATATCTTTTTATATCCCTTTCCTGTTTTATACAGTTCAATTTCCTTTTCCCACAGATCCTTTTACAATTCTTTTGCTTTCCCCATGACTCAGAATCCAGAAACGTCAGTGCAGTACTGGGTGAAAGATGCATCAGTTTAGAAACTCATGGACCTTTTATACACACACACACACACACTAATTACAAGCAAACAGATCACAGATGAGGATGGCTACCTGTATTAGCCATGCAACCCCCTTTGTGTCAACTTGTGTGCATGTTATCAGGCCAAAATCACCAGGGTATGTAAACTTTTGATCAGGATAATTTGGGTAGTAGTCATTATGGTTTAAAAATAGTAAACACAGTTGATTGATAATAAATGGCTTCAGCCAAATACTAACCCACAAGTGAAAGAAGTGTTTTTGTGTTATCATTCATATTCTCTGAAAAATGGGCAAGAAATCATAAGTTCTGCCAGGGTGTATAAACTTATGAGCACAACTGTATAAAAGATTTATATGGCAAAGTGCAGCTAACACTAAGGAAAGCCGCAAGTGCACAGCACAGCACCCACGGTGTAAGTAAACCGTAACACATCAGTGTGATGGCAGCCTTAGGTCCCTTCCACGTGACCAGTCCAATCAGGTCCACCTGTCTGTTTTAGGTGGACCCAATCAGATCCTCCATTCACCTGTATGGAGCGGCAAAAGTAAACGGATTTGTGTCAGTTTACACCTGCCTACCTCCAATCCAATCTGCAAAAAAATATAAAAAGAAGGGGATTTCATCCTTCCATCTTGGTGGATAGGATTGATGGGCCCATAGAGGAAAGTGGGCTGGGTCTATGTCTGCTCTGCATATGCGGAGTGGACACGGACCTATCATCCGCCCGCTCCTTGTGGCCCGGGATCGGTAACCAAGTTGCTTAAGTGGCCCTCAATCTTAAGGTTGGGCACCCCTGCTCTAACGCTTAAAGCCTGTTACCCAGCTGGGTAGTGTCAGACTGCAGCTGTTTGATGTCCTACTTAAATGCCCTCTCAACTCAGCAGGCAAATCTCTCCAGGTCTTGCTTAGTGGGGAGAGACCATATATGCTACTCTATTCCCAAGTATGTCAACAATATTAGAGCTCTCTTCATGGAAATCCATGGAGTCACTCACTGACCTAGATGATGGTATGAGAGAACCAACAGGCATGTGGTGCTGTTCTGCTTGCTCCTGCTTCAACGCCATCTTGGATCTCCTAGACCACTGACTCTGGTGCTTAGAAAGTAAGGTTTCCATGGATTTTCTCCAAGGTCTGATTGCATTCTTAAGCTGGAAGGATGCTCTCCTTTGCACCTGCATTACAGGGAGAACAGACGGCTGCAGCAGGATCTCTGTGTCAGCTGCGTATAGCGGCAGAATGCACAGAGCTACGGATCAGAGCAGTAGCACTCCAACATGCCTGTTTTTCAGCTGGAATTGAGCAGTACTCCTCTGGAGCTGCACTGTCTTTTGCAATGTTTCAGTTGTTACTGGTAAACACAGAAGCAAGTGCTCTACATACTTACTCTGACAACTCCTGTGTTTACCAGTGACAGGACTTCTGACTGGTGCTCACTGGGGAGTGGTGGGAGAACTCTATGCCCTCAGGGGGAGCTCTGTACTGTGGGGGGGGCTAGCTGGTGGCATTGCATTGGCAGCAGGGGATGTGAGTACCCACATAGTAAAATTGTCGGTATACCCTGCTATAGGAGTTTCATTTTTGGTGAGCTTCTCTCTCTCATGCCCCGTACACACGACCAGGCTTTAGCCCGACCAAACTCACATCGGAATTCCAAAGGAATTCCATCTGAGGAAAAGAGAACATGTTCTCTATGTAAACTCTGATGGAATTCATCAGAATTTCTGATGTAATCACTCTGATGGGGCATACACACGGTCGGAATTTCCGATGGAAAAAGTCAGTCAGACTTTTTCCATCAGAAATTCCGATCATGTGTTAATTTTGCTTAAATTACTCTGATCTCCCTAATAGTAGGCAATCTATAAAAAAAATGTTTGTCAATGCCTACTTCATCAACCTTTTCATAGAAATATCAAGTATCAAAAATATAGTGTTGCGCTATATAAGTTTTCATTCATTCATTCATTCATAATCTGTCAGCTTTATCTTTTCCTAGTCCATTAGGATATCATCAATGTAATTCACCTATTAGGACAGGATACACTTCTGATCTAAAAGGCTAGAAGAAAATCAAGACTACATAGAGAATAACTGATATAATGGAATCTCTGTAGGCTGTTAACCAAACTTTACTCTTTAAGTAAAGGTCCAATGTAGGAAAAGGATTTGGAACATGCACTGGATATTAGGGGTAGCACCCGGACATCATCAATCTAGAGAATAATGTTCATATTAATCTTTCATATATTGGAACAGTGGTTAAAAAAAAAAGCAAAGAATTTATTTTACAATGTAGGCAGCAATGCAAATATATTTGTAAATTTAGAATGACATACCCAACTCTTTTCCAGAGTTATTTTCTTCAATAGACAAAACTTTTAATAATGTTTGACTTAAAGAATATAATATTCTAACAAAAATATAATATTTTATTATGCTGGTACTGCTTACATTTATTTGTCTCATTTTATCATGCTAGCAGCCATGGAAATGACTGATGCCCATTATTATAGCCTGGACTCTGGTGTGTTATTATGGGCAATGAGCGTAAAAAAGAGCATTTCCTAAGAAAATAATCAGCCACACTTTTGGAATGAAGATGATGCCTTGAATTTGAAACAAGGTTGCAGCCGACCATTTATTGTTCATGATTTTTCCAGCAATACACATAGTTTGGAGAAACGCAAGTAAAGCTAAATGCAAATGTTCTTCTGTCCCTGATGAAGGCAGGGAAATGTTAGGTTTACATATTTCTGGTATAATAATCCATAACCATGCTGATATTCTCAGGGAAGGAATTAGTCTGGCACTTTTTGTTTTGCTATTTGATGTTTCTCTTGCATGTTCAACTTTGAATGTGCCTATTAAACCTTTTGGCAGCTCAGACTAGATTCAGTTCTCTAGCCGCTATGTGGCATTACGGAACATTTTCTATCCCCTGTTAACTTAAGTGCTCTATTGCTTCCACACATTCATCTGTGCATCATCCTTTCATTTGTGCTTATTGTTCTTGTATTTAACTCAAAAATCACATTCATGTAAATAAACTATCCTCTAACAGTGAGAGGCAGGTTACATGTGACATTAGCCACTTTTAACAGGCAAAGTGTTGTGTAGTGGCCTTTGGAGGTATACATCCAATCAGGATGCAGAAACTGCACATGGTTATACAGGCTTTTGGTGTACATTCTCATTTTAGCAGTAATATAAAGAGAATGTGTTGAAAAGAAATCACGTGTGAGACTGCTACATGAAAATTTTTTAATCATGACATTGGATTTCAAGGTTGACCAGCTACAAACTGAAAACCTATTTGACCTTATGGTAAACCTACTATAAAGTCTTTCCAAGTTCATATTTGTTTCTGTTTTTACATTGAGAGGTAAGGGGTTCAAACCTCTCCCCACTTTTAAGGCCCACATGACAAAATGCTCCATTTTAGCATGCCGGCCGGTGTCCATTGTGACAGGCAGTGAAAGTTTACTTTTTTGATTATCGAAGTGTGCCAAACTCACACTTCACTTGTGGAGTTCACACAGCGGCACATTGTGATTTGTTTTGGAGCCGTGACCTATAGTACTAGCCCATGTCTGTGTTTTTCACACCACACATTACACCAGGATTGTGATGACTACTATTGTTGATCAGGTGCAGAAAAATGTCAATTACTTCACATAGTGTGAACAAGCCCTTACTGTGTCCGGTTGGGGATTCCACTTAATTTTCTGCCCCAGTAAAAATGTGCAAATAAAAATAAAGCAAAAAAAACATGTTTCAATTGGCAGATTTTTTTTTACTTCCTGTCTGGGTCATAATATTACATTGGAATAAATGAGGAAAAACGTAGACAGCATCACAGGGAACTTCCTACTGCTTTTCCTGATCTTTTACTTGTGTCGATATCTGTGTAGCGTTAGCCTCGCAGGAGCCACTTGGTAGATTGGGTTATTTTACAAAAAAATAAAAAAGTCCAACACATTGTGCTCCACCACACCAATCAATATCTGCACCACCCACAAAGAGGTGAGGAGAGATGTGCCAAATGAACTGCTCCACCACAGTAGATAAATGGGCTCCTTAACTGAACATGGGATCTCAGCGATATCACCACATGCCTTGCTGCTCTGCAGCCACTGAGATTCTATCTCCAGGGACGGCTGCCTCTCTGATCCTAAGTATGATCACTCAATGTAATGGTTAAAGACAGAAGGATCCGACATAGTGTAGTATGTATGGCATAATATTTATTTATTTATTAAATCTTAAAAAGTGCACTTACAAATAATGTCTTTCCGTCATGAAAGGTATATGACAAACTAACTCCGCCGGAGTGTCCTCCCAATGTGCGGAATGACATCACATTGCGAGGACACGTTTCTCTAGAACAAGCGTTGTCTGTTCCCCTAATGGTGCTTGTTAAGAATAAATCCTCTGTAACAGTAGGCTATATCCACTTTAGTGTGCACTCTATATGAATGGCAGCAATAAAATTAAAGACTCCCTAAAGAGGTACCCCTTATTATGGACAATAGACAAAGTTCTTGTGAAGCATCTATCTGAGTGAGCATTCCTTAGTCCTAGTTGTTCAGCCAGCTAGCGTTGAGACCCACAAACGTCAGTCTAAGCGATACAGCCACAGGGGTCCCACTGTTCAGATTTCGGCTCACTTCTGGATCTGCCTGAAGCGAACTTCACAAACTTAAAGGGGTTGTAAAGACAAAAATATTTTCCTCTTAAATTAAAGCCTGACAGTAGCTGATGAAGTAAAAAGTAATGTTTTGCATTATAACTAGTTTGATACCTGTTGAAATCGAGCTGTTTTATTCACCTCAGTCACTCCTGAATCATTATTCTCACTGACTTCCTGGTTTGCAGTGCACATTCATTCTTGCTACATCACGGCCTAATGGGAACTACAGTTCCCATTAGGCTTAGCCTCCATGCCTGTGAGGGATAAAATAGCATCTTCACGCATTCTGCTTTCCACCATGCAAAACGGCTCAGATGCTGGTGGAAAGCAAGAGGATGAGTGACAGGTAATGGCATTTTCAAACCTGGATTACTGTATTTTGGAGGTCAAAAGGAAAAACGAGGTAAGTGATATTTAAATGCTCTAGCTTACAGCAATCAATTGATCTAATAAAAAACAAACCTTTAGTGTTCCTTTAATTTCTCATGATTCAGTACTGCCAACCATCAAGTCTCTTGAGCTCCTTCTGCTTGTTAGCTCCCCCTGGTGGATGGAGGCAAGGTGGTGTTAACCCATTCAGCTAAAGTCCATTGGGAGCACATAGAGCACTGCAGCAGTGTCCTAACTCACTCTCTCTAACCAAGCACCTGGCTACATCTGATAGAGATTTTAACATTCGCCCACCCTATCCAAAATCTACAACAAAAGGTGTCTGGAGTTGTACTTGTTTTATAATGGAAAAAAACAATCTCTACAAATTGATTTAATAAGTATAGTAAATTATGACATGAAGTGTAGTGGTTAATGAACCTTCTCTTCTCAGTATTATGAATGAATGGTTGAAATTCCCCAGCTTAGAACACAATCATTTGTAGAAATCCATTTTATAAGTAGAGGTTACTTGTGAGAGATTTCAAATTCTTCATTCAATTAAAAAAAAAAAAAATGTTCCTCGGTTCTACGCGCTATCAACTGCCAGGCTAATTTCCAACCTATTTACGAAGCATTCTTGTACCAATATGTGCTTTTCCGTACCTAACTGATATACCGTAAATATCTCTGTGTATGTTCATGTAATTGGATGTGTTTGGTTTTGAAGAAGGGCATTATCAATATTGCCCAAAACTGTTAACTTTTTACACCATGGATCTTTTTTGTATTGTTTATATTTTTTTATTAAATTGTATGTGCAGCAAACCTTCTGTGTTGTTAATATTTAACATTGGATGATGTACAGTATAAACCCTGTTTGACTTCCAACACGCATGCAACTGAACAAAAGGCTTACCAAAATAATTTTTGTTTTGCACAGTCTTCATCAAGAAAAACACTTCAGACTTTTCCTGAGAGTTCTGTGTCTATGTTAAGTGTGCTTCTCAGGCCCATGTTTGCTTTTTCCATTCTTATAATTAGAAATAGGCCAGATGAGGTTCATCAGCTCAGATACAAATTGCAAGCCTTCTCTTAAACATGATAAAGACTCTAGCACATGGTGGTTATGAAATGATGCAGGCTGTATGTAGAAGTCACATTTCAGAGACTTGCACAAAAAAAAAAAAAAATCACTCAAGTGCACCGACTCAACAATACAGAGATATCCACAGTAAACATTAAAGGCAAATGAACAATAGGATGCCAGGCAATGGTATGGATGATCTGATTTATTATAGGACTGGCTGTCCGAACTTGATGTGTTTACACTGGGAAAGTGAAACCTGAAAGGGTTGAATGCTTGTCCTGTCAGGTGAAACAGTTTTAAGAGGTTTCAGTAGGATTATTTGAGACTGACATGGTAAAATCCAGCTCTAGACTTGTCTTGTTTCTTGGGAAATAGCTAAATATCATGACTTGTTACATCCTTTAGGTATTTTAATGTTAATAAGTAATAGAAAGGAGGACACATATTTCAAAGTCACTATAGGGAACAAAATAAAGGTGTGTTGCGCTACAGTGATTGATATTAAAAATATTAAAAAAATTATATAAAAAAAATTAACTGCCCAGAAAAATCATTTTCTCAAATGGACCATAATGGTCAAATCCCAAATTCCATTATTCAGCTGTGAATAAGGTTATCCAATCCCTTCCCCAAGTCAACACACGCCACCACCACAATAAGTTGGACTCTTGCCAGAGAACCTGGACCCTTTATTACGAAGGGTCAAAGAGGCTTAAAGTGGTAGTTCACCCTATCTAACAACTTAGCCTTAAAAACAAGTGCACAGTTAGCCTAAAAACTGTTCGTCAGCATAAAATTTTTAAAACGATTGTTTACCTTGCTTTAGGCACTGTGAAGAGGCACTTCCTGGTCTGTCTGAGCGGGGATGGGTGTGTCGAATTCTTCTTGTATAGCCGCTATGCCTCTTGGGAATGCAGCGTCACTTTTCAGGGAGAGAAATCTCTACAGCATGTTTTAAAATATTGTGCTATTTCCGCAAGTCACATGACTCTTGCAGCCAGTAATGTGACGAGGGCGGATACAATAGCACCATTTTAACTTAGTACAGCATTCGCCGCATCCCGGAAGACACAGACTTCAGACTGCCAGGGCTTCAGACTGCCAGGAGCTAAGATAAAAAATGTCCATCGCTCTATTTTACAAAGTTTACTTTCTGATGATTCAAGAGTGACGGCGCGTAGATTAATGGGACGGGTGAGTACATTATTGTACACTTAATCAGCGGGAGAAAGGATTTTTTTTTTTTAAAAATGAATTTCGGGGGAACCACCCCTTTGATGAATATGTCCCGGTAGGGGTCATCAGCAGGTACAAAGGAACCATATTAGGAACAGCTCCAGAGCATCCAGGGGACTCCACCCAAACAACGATGATGTAGTCAGATCCAAATAAAATATAAAAAGCTGGATAGTGTAAAACCTCTTATGGGTTGCATTTAATATAAAGTGTTGTACTTACACACATTCAGTAAAAACAGCATTGCATGATAAAAAAGGAAGGCGGCTGCCACAGAACATCCAAACATGTAAAGTGCGCAATAACAGGAACATAGAGATCAGCCTGACCAGTTTCATCGACAAAAGGACTTCTTCCAGGGCATGAGCATTATTTCCTGCAACTGCACCAAATAAGAAACTTTGTGGTTCAAGCCTTGCTTTCATCTCTGCAGCCTGAGTGATGAGAAAGAACAGCAACCAAGCCTCACTTTCACATTTAGCCCTAGTTCACACTGACTGTGGGAATGCATATCAGTCCCGATTTTGGGGGCAATTTCAAAGAAATCTGTGCAGGTTTCTGGACCTCGCACCCGGAATTTGCCAAAAGTAGTACATAAACTACTTTTGGAAATTGGTGCGGCGCCGCAAATGTCACCGATTTGGCATGCAATTTGACATGTCAAATTGCATGCTAAATCGCATCAATGTGAACCAGCCCCACCCAAACTTGAGTGTCCCCAAGAGAAGGAAACAAAGTACTTCTGCATCCAGAAACAATGTTAGCATCTCACATTTGACTGTAATATAAATAAATTCCATATATTAAATTGAAAGGCTGCAATTATAAATGTTCAGCTACATTCATATATATAATATATACAAGAACAAACTATAAAATATATATATATTGCAAATGGAAAAGTCAGAAATTATCTATGAAGCTATTGACATCCCAATCTACGTTTTAATCCATGCGGGATGTAACTCTTAAGGATATAAATCCACTTGGTTTCCATCCTTGACAATTCTCTAACTTTATAGCTCCCCCTCCAATGGGGAATGAAACTATACTAACTATAGAGAGTTAATATGTTTTTGGTAAAGGTGACATTACAGTTAAATACTAAGTTTTGGACATGTCTAGTCTAACAATATATTGAAAGTATAATGCGACCTTCGTATTGTAATCAACGCTGTATCTTGGCCTAGGCCGACAAGGCCCAGATCTAGGGTGGCACTTTGCAGGTGTGCGGCAAAAAAGCTGCCCCCCCCCCGCACGGTGGGGGGCAGGTTTCCAGAGGCAAATTGGTCTGGCGCCCCCATAAAGCGGCCGCACTGCTTTCCCGAAATGCGTTGACTGTTTATGCTTTATACACCAATGTCCAAATAAAGCTGATGTCTTGCTGCACTTAACTGTGATGTCCGTGATGTTATTTTTCTCGGATAATGCTGCTGACTGGGTTTCCCTGCTCTTTAAGGAGGGTTGCCGCCATCTGCAGGTCATACCATATATATAGGGCACACTTTGTGCCCTGGAGAGCTGTTGGGGAAAGACTGCCAAGATGTATCTGTTACTCTTCCGAAGTGAACCAACCCTTTGTGGAGGGTAGTTGGAGCCCAGTTGGGGTTCCTAGTGGGGTCATGGACTTACTGCCTTTTATGGATTGTTACCAGATCAGGAACTTTAACCACTTAAGGACCCCTTCATGCCGATATACGTCGGCAGAATGGCACGGCTGGGCACATCAACGTATATATGCCCAGCCGTGGGGCCACGGGCGCGAGCCCGCGGTGAGCTCCCGTGCCCCAGCCGAAGCTCTGTGACCGCGGGACCCGCGGACCCGATCGCCGCTGGAGTCCCGCAATCGGTCCCACACAGCTTCCTCGTTCTTCACTGTGGCGGCATCATCGATTGTGTGATCCCTTTTATAGGGGGACACAATCGATGACGTCACACCTACAGCCACACCCCCCTACAGTTGTAAACACACTTGGGGTCATGCATAACCCCATCAGCGCCCCCTGTGGTTAACTCCCAAACTGCAATTGTCATTTTCACAATAAACAATGCATTTTAAATTCATTTTTTGCTGTGAAAATGACAATGGTCCCAAAAATGTGTCAAAATTGTCCGAAGTGTCCGCCATAATGTCGCAGTCATGAAAAAAATCGCTGATCGCCGCCATTAGTAGTAAAAAAAAATTCATAAAAATGCAATAAAACTATCCCCTATTTTGTAAACGCTATAAATTTTGCGCAAACCAACCGCTTATTGCGTTTTTTTTTTAATCAAAAATAGGTAGAAGAATACGTATCGGCCTAAACTGAGGAAAAAAAATATTTGTTTTTTATATATTTTTGGAGGATATTTATTATAGCAAATAGTAAAAAATATTGCATTTTTTCAAAATTGTCGCTCTATTCTTGTTTATAGCGCAAAAAATAAAAACTGCAGAGGTGATCAAATACCACCAAAAGAAAGCTGTATTTGTGGGAAAAAAAGGACGCCAATTTTGTTTGGGAGCCACGCAGTGCCGAATCGCAAAAAGGGGCAAGGTCCTTTAGCTGCATTTTGGTCTGGGTCTTAAGTGGTTAAGGGATTGCTTGCTAACTCTTTTGCCTTCAGAAGGACCCTTTATAGATACAGCCATATGCCTAAGGTACTTTCACTTCATGGGGCACTAGAAAGCTTCGTATAGGAAAGTGTGTGGAAGGTATCTGAGAACTGTTACTTTATATGTTCATTTACACTGCCTGGTCTGAAGTCTCTAAAGGGGTGCAGGCACAGCATATCAAAAGATAGCTTGCAATAAGGGGACTGAAGTTAGAGAAGGTACAGTACAGAGATCTAATAAGCAGAATAATGTCCAGAGGAATATAGATTTTTGTTGCTAATGACTCCCATATTTGTGTCACTTGCTAAAGCAAACAACCAGCCAGAAAACAGGTGAAATGACAAAGATGATGGTTACTCTGGTAGTGAAGGGGTGTTATGCTTGGCCCCTTCACTAGCCAGTGGTTTCCCTTTTACTGTAACTGACTCCATGGCACAGAGTGCCTAGGGACCCAGCCTGAAATCATGGACGAGAGAGATATAGAGGGGCCCCAGTAAGCAGAGAAAGCATGGAGTTATGGAGAGTTGTGTTTCCTGTGTCCAATAGCAACATACAGAATCTTGTCACTGGGAGTGATTTGATGGGACTGCTGAGTTGGTGGAGACCAATACATGCTCCACAGTACTGGCTCGGAAATGATGCAAACAGGGAGGGAGAGGTGTTCTATAACAGAAAGTGTGCTTAGTGTTAGCAGTAAGAAGTATGGTCACAGATTACAAGGAGTTATTTGTGCACATTTACTGCTCACTTCTATGTTTTTAATTCTGCCCTAAAGTTAATTTTACATGACCAGAGCTTCTTTCCCAGATTTAGGTATTAGTGAGTGCAGTTCCAAAGCATCCCTGCAGGGGTGCCTTAAGCCCCTCCCACAAGCTAATCATTTTTTATCCCTTAAAGTGAAACTAAAGTCTTTTTCATAAAAAAAAATACAGGCAGGCATGCTGTTTATTGCAGAAGTGACATGCAATGTCTCTTCTACATTAAAATATAACTACCTGCCTACTTTCAGTCAATCTTAGAATGTTCCCTAAGGCCTGGTTTACACCTATGCATTTTTTAGTGCATTTTAAGTTTTGCAGAAACGCACTGCAGTCCATTTAACATGGTTTCCTATGGGTCATGTTCACATCTGTGCATTTTATGGAAAGGGCCCTTTTTCTGGTTTTTGGTTCCATAGACTTCAATGGATCACAAATGTGTATTGAAAAACACAAAATGCACCTGGACTATGCAAACTGAAACCTGCATAGGTGTGAACCAGGCCCTAGCTGTGCATGTGCATTTCAATATACCCTCCAGCACTGTGACTGTGTATGTGCCGGGATGACTGAATTTCTACACATTCACAGAGTTTTGTCATTCCGGACCAGCTAATCAAGATGTCTGAAGACCAGCATCCAGAAGAAGCTAAGGAGAAGATGCCAGCAAGAGACCTTGCAAATGTTGGACCGTTAGGCATATAAATTAAGGGTAGCCAAGTGCTTTTGGAGTAAAAAATCTGTCTAAAGATGGTTTTCTATTTAAGATACATTAATAATTGAATTTTTCAGCATTAAATGGAGCTTAGTTATGTAGCATGAAGCTGTATATTCTGCAATATTTAAATTTTTGGTAAAGTCATTCAATGAATCCAAGCTCTGCAAGCTGAGATAACATGCACTGCATTGATGCATTCACACAATATCACAGTAACCATGAGATAAAACAAAGTTCAGGAATATCCCTTTACCCTATTGTTTTGCAAATATATGTACACTACAAACTGTAGGATTGAATCCGTTCTGATATCACTGTTTTACTAACCTGACAACTTTTTTTTTTTTAAATTGGAAACCTCCATTTTGTTTGCAAATATTAAAGATTCTAACAACCAACAAGAAGTGTCACTATCGCATCACCAGTTGTCCCATTAAAGTGAATGGGACTGTTGGTAAGTCAACAGTGGGTCAGAGGAGGAGCTGCAATGGGACAGAGATGACAGTTGCTCTTTTTAAAAATTTGTATTTAAATTGAGTTGATTTAAATCAAGCCTTTTTACTAGTGCTTTAAAGTTTAATATATTTTTTTATTGCTTTTTTACAGATTAATACAACACAGACAAATGTCAGATGTCCATAACATAAAACGATACACTGCACGTCATGCTGTCCAAACACTGTATGTAGCGTGTCCAATGCAAGTCGCCGCCTTTACTGGACAGACAATGATATGTTATACAAAGAGCAGTGAGGGTCAGTGAAATAAAAACAATTAGCATGACATCTGACTAGTAGATGAGAAAAAATAGGCGGAAAAAGAAGGGGAGAAAGGAGGAAGGGGGGAAGAAGAGTGAGGGGAAAGAGAAAAGTTGGACCGAGCAGACCATGACACGTCAAACCTGAGAAACGGATGTAGGTCGAACTTCAGTGTTGGCTCTGAGGTGTTAGTAACGTCTTCAGGGAATCCGAGGTAGAGTAATCGATCCATAAGAGCCACAAGGTCTTAAATTTATCACAAGTGTCATTATCTAAGGCCAGCATTTCCTCCATGAGGATGATGTATTTGACCGCAGAGACCCATAAGGACAGGGGGGGGGCGGTAGTAGTTTTCCAGAATTGGGGAATAAGCTGTCTTGCGGCCAACAGGAAGAAGCGTAACAAGGTGCATTTCTGGGAAGCTATGGAGCCAGGCAGCATGGACAAAAAAGCTATTTCCAGAGAGGGCGTCAGGGGGCAATCATTGAGCCTGCTGTATATGGCAAAAACATGAGACCAAAGGGGCTGAATGGGCAGGCATTTTCACCAAATATGGAGGTAGCTACCGTCTGTCGAGCTGCACCTCCAACACAAGGGAGGTACAGATGGAAACACTTAATGTAAAGATTGAGGATCCCTGTACCATCGGGAGTGGAGCTTAAAGTTTTTCTCTTGGGAGTAACAGGAGATAGAGGATTTGTGTGTAAAGTAATACGACTTTTGCCAGTTTACTAGTGCGTTAAATCATGATTTACATAGACTTGGTTTAAATCAAATCCACCCTGTTTAGGACACTGTGCTGTAGTCCTCTCTATGCTTCCAATGGACTGAATGGGTTAACACTACCTCACCGACATCCACCAGGGGGAACTGACAAGCAGAAGAAGCTCAAGAGACTTGATGAATGGCAGCATTGAATCATGGGAGATGAAGCTTTGGAAGTTTGCTCCAGGCAGATCCAGAAGTGAGATGACAACTGAACAGTGTTACCCCTGTGGCTGTATTGCTCAGACTGACATTACTGGGACTGTACTCATGTGCACCACGATAAAGACTGGGCCCCAACGCTAGCTGGCTGAACAGCTAGGCCAAAGGATGTAGTGGTTGTGTTCATTTTATTTTTCAGGTTAACAACATTTTAGCAAGCACAGAAAATACCTGTTATGTTTGAGAGAATAGCAGTGCCCTTATAGAAATATAGAAGACGGACAGCAGAAAAAGACCACGTGATCTGCCCTTTTTTGAGCACTTGGGTTTTTGGGGGGTGGGTCCTTAATTGTATCTTCCTGCAATTTTAACTGTTGTAACTTCCTGTGGTTTGAAGGGAAACCACAAGCAATCTCATCTTTTAAGCTATCTAAAATCTACTAATCCTCCAGTTCCCCCATGTTATGGAGATGAAGACAGGAAGAAGTTTGTAGTCCTAGTCCTATTCTGGACAGCAGCCAAGTGACACCATGGGTGCCTCCCTAGATACACTGGAGAAGTGGGTGTAGCCACCCAGGGATAGGAATTGTGGCCCGGATTCACGTAGAATCGCAGCGGCGTAGATACGTTACACCGCCGCAAGTTTTCATCGCAAGTGCCTGATTCTGAAAGCACTTGCATGAAAACTTACGCTGGCGGCCTCCGGCGTAATCCTGCGTAATTCAAAGGGGCGTGTGCCATTTAAATTAGGCGCGCTCCCTCGCCGGACCTACTGCGCATGCTCCGTTTTGAAATTCCCGCCGTGCTTTGCACAGTGACGTCATTTTTTCGAACGGCGACGTGCGTAGCGTACTTTCGTATTCCCGGACGTCTTGCGCAAGAACAAAACATTTTCAAATTTCGACGCAGGAACGACGGCCATACTTTATACAGCACATACGTGGGCTGTGTAAAGTTAGGGCAGCAAAATTGACGACTAACTTTGCGACGGGAAACTAGACTAGCAGCGACGTAGCGAATGCGAAAAACCGTTGTGGATCGCCGTAACTACTAATTTGCATACCCGACGCTGGTTTACGACGCAAACTCCCCCCAGCGGCGGCCGAGGTATTGCATCCTAAGATCCGACAGTGTAATCAATCAATTACACCTGTCGGATCTTAGGGCTAACTATGCGTAACTGATTCTATGAATCAGTCGCATAGTTAGGAAGACCCTAAAACAGAGATACGACAGCGTATCAGGAGATACGCCGTTGTATTTCTTTTGTCAATCTGGGCCTGTGTTATTTGTTGGATTACCTGGTAAAAATAAAGAAAAAAAGCCTGAAAAAGGAAAATCAATGCAGTCACCTCATCCAAGAACTGGTAAGCTGCAATATTTTGGTTTCTCTGTTTTGGGCATTGTTTTTTGTTGGATATATACAGTATTTACAGTATGTATAAAGCTACTGGTACATATAAAATTGCTGAGGGTTAATACACAAGGTTAGCAGAAGACAAAAGATTTTTCACATACTATGAGTATGTTGGCTATACACATACAATATGCAAAATGACATTTAACACCTTAAGCAGCAAAGTCTGGCCAAGTTAAGATCTGGTCAGATAAAACAGCTAATAGAATAAATCACAGGATACAAACTACTGTTTTTTTTAAAGAGGTCTGTCTGCAACTATGGAACCAAGAAAAGATACTGTTATTACAGAGCTCTCATTCCCTCCTTAAGTAGTTCTCATTTTCAGACAATGCACTTAATAAAATGTAAAATACAATGACAGTAATGCACATAGTTTCTCTTCTATATAATAATCTCCAAGCCTATTCAGCAAAGTAGCTTATATTCCATGAAATTGTGTTAGTATGGTTCATGCTGTGTGTCTGGAATGTGCGCTGCCCTTGGAGAGATGAATGACAGGTAAGTGTTAGAACATGAAAACCAATCACATCTGAAAATGAATGAAAGTCGAAGTGTGAAGAGGAAGAGAATGGTGTCAGACCAGGCAAATTATTTCAGATCATAACAAGCTGGCAAGGAGATATTTACTCCCTATCTGTTGTCAATGCATGCGCACCATGTCAATTAAATAGTGTGGCCTAAGAAGTTCTCTGCAGTCCGGCCACAATGTAAAGGGTAATATAAGAAGGTTTCAAAAAATCGTATCATCCTGTGTCTGAAATAACGGAGCTGCAGTTGCTAACATTTTTCTAGAGATGTGGGTTAAGGTGCTGTCACCCTGGTCCTGGCTTTACTGGCTGCATGCTTGTGCCAGGCCATAGACTCCCTTGAAGCTAAATATTTACAAACCAGTAGAACATGCCATATATCCATACCTGGGAGATGTCCGTCATGTATAAGGGTGTCATAGATCGGTGGGGTTAGATCGACTGGAACCCAGTGCAGCCGCCAACCGTTGGAAAAATGGATAACAAGAAAAGGAAACTATAAAGCAGCGCCCTATGTGTGGAAACCAGAAAGTACATATGGAACAAGCTGGATAATAAATTGTACTGTAGAAGAAGTGAACAGAGACTGCAGAAATATGTAGAAAACTTGAGAAAGTGGCAATGGTCAATCAAGCAAGAATATAGTCAAAAATCATAATAAATAATGATTAAAGCTAACGGTACCACTAGTGAAATCCGGATGGGGAAGGCATAACACCATCCAAGAGGCTAGCTGATCAAACATGGAGAAGGGGCACCATAAGGCCGAATACACACGGTCGGACCAAACCGATGAGACTGGCCCGTCGGACCGTTTTCATCGGTTCACCGCTGAAGTGGCCTGATGGTCTGATGTGTGTACACACCATCAGTTCAAAATCCGATCGGGTCAGAACGTGGTGACGTAAAACACACGACGTGCTGAAAAAAAACGAAGTTCAATGCTTCCAAGCATGCGTCGACTTGATTCTGAGCATGCACGGGTTTTGAACCGATGCTTTTCTGTACTAACCATCGGTTTGGTCCGATGGGGCAGCGGTCCATCGGTTCGGTTTTGAAGCATGTTTTAAAATTTTGGACCGAAAGAAAACAGATCGATAGCCTATACACACGGTCGGTTTGGTCCGATGAAAATGAACCAAACTGACCGTGTGTACGGGGCCTTAGATGTGGAAAATTATGGAAATTTTTATTTCAACATTTTAATGCTTGTTCACATTTTGCTGATCAGAAAGTGTACATCAGAACATGTTTGGGCTTGTCTTATACTTTGAAAGCTAACCAATATCTGCTCACAAATTAATTTCTAAGATGGTGTTTGTAACAGTATTGTATTGGTACATCTTGAGCCTCCTATACCACAGTTTGTTATATTAATTCTTGTCAATCTAATCTCAAAGACTGGCTCCAAATATCTTAATTTAAGCGGAACTTCATCCTAAAGGGGAACTACTGCTTTATGCCCCCTCCATCTTCCAGGGAAGCGCATACCTGGTTTTGACTGTCACCCTCTCCCACGTCCGGTGGTCATAGGTCCCAGAAGGCTGTAAGACCATTCCTAAAGCGCAGTGCGTCTCGTGCATGTACATTGGGCCTGTGAAGCCACAAGGAATCACAGTCGCCTTCCCACAGTTAACTTGCCAGCATCGGAGACCCGAAGACCAGCAAAAAACTGACACGGGTAAGGACGGTGTCAGGGAAGGTTCCCCCTGCTGGTGTTACTGCTATGTTATCCTTGGGCTGCAGTACTGGCGTCCACCAGCGGGGCATTCTTGGCAGTATGGAGCATACAGCCCTTCCTGCGTTCAGGTGTGACCTGAATGCAATCAGCACGCCTCTATAAATACCCTCTATCACTCCTCGCCCTGGTATTGTCATACCTCCTGGACCTGAGCTTGTATTTGACCCTGATTTCTGGACCTGATCCTGATCCTGATCCTGATCCTTGATCCCTGCCTGGACTTGTCCTCCCTGTGTCCTGATTCCTGTCCCCATCCTTACCCATCTACTGATCTCCCATGTGTATGACCTCGGCTTGGCTCGTTTATGAATACGGTATTCCCCTTTATTTGTACATACTGTTTGTCGTTTTATTGTGCACTGGTGGTTCACACATTTGTAAATAAACACCTTTTATTTCACTACTCACCTTGTTTGGTTCCTCTGTGCGGTCACACAGTCTGATCTACCAGCATTCCTGACAGTATACCAGGGCCATCCCTTGATCAGACGTGATTGCTTTGAGGAATCATACTGGTGTAGTTTGTGGCTCTAAAGATGGATTTCAATGAAATCATTTACTATTCTCTGCTGGCAGAGGAGGATGAGGAGTATTGTCGCCAGGTTCTGGAGGGGTGGACTAGTGACCAGCTGATGGAAACTATCCGATCAGCTCATTCCTGGGTGGATCAGGGTTGCATAACTTTCAATGATGTTCAGGCATTAATCCGGTTGTGTGTAAAGCCAGCCCTGTCATTTATTCCTGATGGCAGTGACGATTTCTCTCCCCCCTTCAGTCATGACCAAGTTGAATCCCTGGTGTGGTTATTAGAGGATGATCCGGCGTCTTTTGATGAACATTATTCCTCCTGTCCCCAGCAGAAGTTGTCTGAGTGCATTAGTTCAGTGCAGTCTCTGATTAGGCAAGGTGTGTGTGAATCTGATTTTGTTCAGCCTGTGCTGCAGGCATGGTCAGATCTCCTGATTTCTGCCAAACCACCTGTTTCCAGCCCTGCCATTAACCACTCACCTTCCCAAAGATCCATCTGTCCATCACCAATGGCAACCCCAGTCGAAGCTCAGTATACACTGCTTCCCACCAGATGCCAATATCCAGTCTCTGCTCCCTGTACCTATCCTGCATACAACCCACCTGTCTCTTCTCAGCCGCCTACTAACCCACAAAAACTTCCTCCAGCTACTGTTCCCTCTACTCTGCCATATCCCAATCCTCCTTTCCAGTCTGCTGCACCCCTTACCTACAGAGCTTCTGTGGCTAAGCCCAAGAAAAAACGAAAGTTTTTCCCAACCAAGATGATCCTGCCAGTAACCCAACCTGTCTCCACACCAACCAACCTGCTCCAGTCTGCTTGCATGCCAGCTGAACCTGATTCTGCCAAACCTCTACCTGCTATGCGGCCAGTTTGCCAGCCTGATCCTGTATGCCAGCCTGAAGTTCCTGTGCCAGTTTGCCAGCCTGAAGTTCCTGTGCCAGTTTGCCAGCCTGAAGTTGCTGTGCCAGTTTGCCAGCCTAAAGTTGCTGTGCCAGTTTGCCAGCCTAAAGTTGCTGTGCCAGTTTGCCAGCCTGAAGTTGCTGTGCCAGTTTGCCAGCCTGAAGTTGCTGTGCCAGTTTGCCAGCCTGAAGTTGCTGTGCCAGTTTGCCAGCCTGAAGTTGCTGTGCCAGTTTGCCAGCCTGAAGTTGCTGTTTCAGTGCCATCTGCCCTGCCTGTTTCAGTGCCATCCGCTGCCCAGTCTGAGGTGTCCCTGCCCGCTGCCCAGCTCGACGACCCGGAGTTTGCTGCCCAGCTCGACGACCCAGAGTTTGCTGCCCAGCTCGACGACCCGGAGCCTGCTGCCCAGCTCGACGTCCCGGAGCCTGCTGCCCAGCTCGACGTCCCGGAGCCTGCTGCCCAGCTCGACGACCCGGAGCCTGCTGCCCAGCTCGACGACCCGGAGCCTGCTGCCCAGCTCGACGACCCGGAGCCTGCTGCCCAGCTCGACGACCCGGAGCTTGCTGCCCAGCTCGACGACCCGGAGTCTGCTGCCCAGCTTGATTTGCCCCTATCAGCATCCCAGCTTGATGTACTTTTTGCCCAACTTAAGATTTCTGTACCCGCTGCCCAGCTTGAGCTGCACTTTGCCCTGTTAAAAGTCATGGACTTTCATCCGGCCCAACCTGATGTGACTTTATCTGCTGCCCAGCTTGACACCACGGACTTTCCCCAGCAACATTTAATTGGAGCGTCCGGAGGCCGCTCCTTTGGGGGGGGGGGTACTGTCAGGGAAGGTTCCCCCTGCTGGTGTTACTGCTATGTTATCCTTGGGCTGCAGTACTGGCGTCCACCAGCGGGGCGTTCTTGGCAGTATGGAGCATACAGCCCTTCCTGCGTTCAGGTGTGACCTGAATGCAATCAGCACGCCTCTATAAATACCCGGCGTGTGTAATCACTCCTCGCCCTGGTATTGTCATACCTCCTGGACCTGAGCTTGTATTTGACCCTGATTTCTGGACCTGATCCTGATCCTGATCCTTGATCCCTGCCTGGACTTGTCCTCCCTGTGTCCTGATTCCTGTCCCCATCCTTACCCATCTACTGACCTCCCATGTGTATGACCTCGGCTTGGCTCGTTTATGAATACGGTATTCCCCTTTATTTGTACATACTGTTTGTCGTTTTATTGTGCACTGGTGGTTCACACATTTGTAAATAAACACCTTTTATTTCACTACTCACCTTGTTTGGTTCCTCTGTGCGGTCACACAGTCTGATCTACCAGCATTCCTGACAGACGGTGATGGATCCCTGGACAGGTAAGTAGCCGTTTGTTAAATATCAGCCGCCACAGTATTTCTAGCTGCTGACCATCATTTTTTTTTAACAGGCGGAAGAACCCCTTGAAACAGTTATACATTTCATCAGCATAGAAGGCTTTAACTGAGTCTACACATGGCCTTAGTTAACGGTTGCCTAATGCCTGAGTTTTAAAAGGATCATAGCTAGTTCTTTGGTGTCATTTAACTACAGTAGCTGGAAGGAAAAGTTAAACTGTCCATTCTGCTGACCACCACAATGCTTATTTTGACCCCAAAGTTGGCATTTTCATAGCTTATTTAAAATGATGCAACTGAAAACATTATCTTAGGATGCATTTAGAATATCTGTATGTATGGCTAGTATTGGCATGTCTTTTATAGAAGAATGTTTGCATTTAAAACCAGTTATAATTTAGGGTTAGTCATGTCTGGATAGATTTTTTTTTGTCTTCAGACGTCTAATTATTTCCATCATAGAGAAGATGACGCCAGGCTGTCAATTACAGGCCTCACATCCAAGACCTTTGTTAGAACTTTGTTCATTCAAGAAAATGTTTCCATCCTGCTCGTTTGAATTTTCTTATCACTACTGTCAATTTGAACCCCTAACCATTAGAAAATAGAACTAAATTCTACTGGTGTGTGGCCAGCTGTTTGGTGTTGTTTAGTCTTATTAGGTTGCATATTTAGTAGAAAGAAGTGCTACTGGAGCACATTATGAGGGTTCCAGTAAGTTACCATTTTGCATTTGAAATACAGATTTTCAACAATTACAATATGTGTGGTAAAGAAAAATTTTAATCGTTTTGGGTCCATTTTATATTGCTTTTATTCTCTTTTTTTTTTTATTTCATTTTTTTTTATAGGTTTTCACAATATATACAGTATACAAACTTTAGTAACTTTTTAGTAAATATTTAGAACACAGTAAGTTAAAGCGGTGGTTAACCCTAAAAAACAAGTTTCTACCATGAAATTCAGCATACTAGCGCGAGCTACAGTATGCCTTTATTTGTATTTTTTGGGCTGTACTCACAGTTTAATCCCGTAGTTGAGTTTCAGACTCCCCGCGGGGAATGGGCGTTCCTATGCAGATGGAACATGATTGACGGCCGGCTATGGCGCGTCACACTTCCCAAAATTAGCCGGAGTAGGATTTGGCTCTTCACGGCGCTATACGGCGCCTGCGCACAGACTAGGAGCTGACTGCGCAGGCGCCGTGAAGAGCCAAGTCCTATTTCGGCAATTTTCGGCCATAGCTGGCCGTCAATCATGTTCCCCTCTGCCTAGGAACGCCTACTCCCCGTGGGGAGTCTGAAACTTAAAGGGGTGGTTCACCCTAAAAACTACTTTTTCTTATTCCACTGCCCCCTCACATTACAATCCGATTAAGGCTCTTATAATTTTTTTTATGCTGTACATACCTTAGTACAGCATATTCACCCGTGCATCCGGGTTGCGAGTCCCGCGGGAGTGGGCGTTCCTCACATGTGTGTGATTGACGTTTTGCCCAAAAACGAGCTCCCCCCCGTCGCGTAAGCCGCGTCACGGTTGGCGAAAGGAGCCGCATTCGCATCGCCGTTCGGCTCCTTTCGCCAATCGTGACGCGGCTTACGCAACGGGGGGGAGCTCGTTTTTGGGCAAAACATCAATCACACACATGTGAGAAACGCCCACTCCCGCGGGACTCGCAACCCGGATGCACGGGTGAATATGCTGTACTAAGGTATGTACAGCATGAAAAAAATAATAAGAGCCTTAATCGGATTGTAATGTGGGGGGGCAGTGGAATAAGAAAAAGTAGTTTTTAGGGTGAACCACCGCTTTAACTAAGGGATTAAACTGTGAGTATGGCTCAAAAAAAAAAAAAAAAGGCATACTGTAGTTCGCGCTAGTATGCTGGATGGCATGGAAAAAAAATTTTTTTTAGGGTGAACCCCCGCTTTAACTAAAACAATAGGACAACAGATGTAGACTAATTAGAGGCTCCATTATCTAACTGAAACTTTTGACTAGTGATTAGCCATAAGTGTATCCAAAGTTTTTCATGTATATTAAAATTCTAAATATTAAAACAATAAGCATGTTATACTTACCAGCTCTGTGCAAAGTTTTTGAACAGAGTGGCTCCCATTCCTCCTCTTTTGGGACTCCTGCTCCTTCTCTTCTCTGTTTGCCCCGATAGCAAGCTGCTTGCTATGGGGGGGGGGGGCAGATGTGCAGACTTGGAACCCCCCCCCCCACACACACACACACACACTCTTTGTTTACAGGATTTGACAATATGCAAAACATGTATAAAAAAAACAGGCAGACTGGATGGATTACTTTTGGACAGGAATTGAGCTGAAATTTGACAGAAATACTTCCTAAGCCTGTATCCAACAAAAAATACAAATGTATGTCTTGAGTTGGGCTTTAAACCTCATCAAATGTATGTATAATATAGTCATGGCGGCCCGCCCATAGAGGGAGCAGGGGCACTGCCCCCCCCCCCCCAAGCTACTAATCGTGAAAAAAATGTATGGGAAGCATGACATGCTGCAATCACTGAGAATTTTAAAAAAATGGCACTTTAAGTGTGTGTAGGGCGCCGGACACACAGCTGCTATGGAAAGCATGATGTGTTTCCAATCATGTGATTGCAAACAACTAGCTCTATTGGCTTTCTTTAGAAAGTCCTTGGGACGACGAGCTCTGCACCCAGAACACTCCTTCTATAAGTCTATAGCATTTTCCCCTGCTGTGGTGTATGATTGGCGGGTCCTGTGCCGTCACGTTTCTCTGACTGATCCCAGCCGTCTCGAAGGTGTATGACTGGCGACTTCCTGTGAGAGCTGTGAGTACAAGGGGGGGAGAGGGGGGACATCTCATGTAAAGGGGGCTCTGTCTGTTCCTTGGCCTTTACGATGTTGTTTGTTACCTCCAACAAACCTCCGAGAGCTTCACAAAACAGCTGTATTTATACTGAGATTACATTACACACAGGTGGACTCTACTAAATAGGTGACTTCTGAAGGCAATTGGTTCCACTACATTTTAGTTAGGAGTATCAGAGTAAAGGAGACAAATGACACATTTTTCAGATATTTATTTGTAAAAAAAATTGAAAACCATGTATCATTTTCCTTCCACTTCACAATTATGTGCCACTTTGTGTTGGTCTATCACATAGAATCCCAATAAAATTCTTTTACGTTTTTTGGTTGTAACATGACAAAATGTGGCAAATTTCAAGCAGCATGAATACTTTTTAAAGGCACTGTATGTTACCAGAAACCCTGTTTTATATAGAGACATTGGAAATATTGCGTGGAAATTTCATTTTCTGAGGTTACAGCGCTGCAGGGTGTCCTGTTTTCTCTACAGTATACCCATATCTGTTTAACCATCAAATGTTTGTACCATAATTGAACCAGAAATGTTTAAGTAACATAAATTAAGGAAAACTGTTTGTCTTAATTTTTATATATATATAAAACTGGTCTTGATTTATACAAAAGACTCCAGAAACACTCTGATGTTAATGTTTATGTAGAAATCAGTATTGTCCTATTCAGTGTCCTTGAACAATTGAAAATCGCCTATATTTAATCAGACTACATCACAAGCTCATCTAAGTTCCACTGACACTTCTAAACCTTTACAAATGCCAAGCGAGGTGAGGAAAATTGATCATGCAGAAAAGGGAAAGGAAATGAAAAGTCATCTGCTTTTTAAGACCTACATTAATTTTCAAATTATTTTATAGACATGATGATGGAACAGCTCACTTACAATGTGAAGTGTGTCTTCAATCCCTGGTGGGCCTTCACACTATTAACCAGCCCTAAGCTACACCAGGGATTTTTAATCGCACAGCATATTTAGATTAACCTTTTGTTGACAGTATTCTTGTTTGCAACATGGTCATTTCAATTTTAAGTTAAAACGCAAGCTGATCAAGGTATTACTCTCAAGATAACAATTTTTTTAACCACTTCAATACTGGGCACTTTCACCCCCTTCCTGCCCAAGTCAATTTTCAGCTGTCAGCGCTGTCACACTTTTTGATAATTGCACTGTCATGCAACACTGCACACAAATAATTTTTTGCTAAACCAAAAATGTTGCAAATAAGTAATTTTTCTTCTTCACTGATGTACGCTGATGAGGCTGCACTGATGGGCACTGATGAGGCTGCACTAATGAGGCTACAACGATGGGCACTGATAGGGCAGCACTGATAGGTGGCATTGATGGGCACTGATAGGTGGCACTGATGGGCAGTGATATGCTGCACTGATGGGCACTGATATGCTGCACTGATGGGGCTGCACTGATAATCGGGGAACTGAAAATCAGTGCCCTGATCACCACAGGAATGCCGATCATCGCCTTTCCTCAGAAACTGACAGCGCTGAGGAAAAAAATGCTAATAACTGGCATTTATTTACATGTGATCAGTTGTGATTAGACACAGCTGATTACATGGTAAAGAGCCTACGTCATTGGCTCTTTACAGCGATTGGTGATGAGCTGTGTCTCAGGGACACAGTGTACAAGTAATCGCCACATTGCACGCCAAGAATTGGAGGACGTCATATGATGTCCTGTCAGAACATTAGCAGTGACATCTGACTCGGTAAAATGGCACGGGCAGGCACATTGGCGTACATGTACCATTTAAATCTGCCATTCCCGTGATTGCGGTCGGCAAGAGCAGAATAGGGGAATGTCTTTGTAAACAAGGCATTCCCCTATTCTGCCTAGTGACACTGTCACTGATGATCGTTCCCCGTGATCGGGAACGGTCATCAGTGACGTGTCATGTGTAGCCACGCCCCCTCACAGTAAGAATTACTCGCTAGAAAACACTTAACCCCTGTAGCACCACCTAGTGGTTAACCCCATTCACTGCAAGTGTCCTTTTTACAGTAATCAGTGCATTTTTATAGCACTGATCGTTGTAAAATGACAATGGTCCCAAAATGGTGTCAAAAGTGTCCGATGTGTCCGCCATAATGTTGCAGTCACGATAAAATTTGCTGATCGCCGCCATAACTAGTAAAATAAATTAATAAAAATTACATAAAACACTCCCCTATTTTGTAGAAGCTATAACTTTTGCGCAAACCAATCAATAAACACTTATTGCGATTTTTTTTTTTAACCAAAAATATCTAGAAGAATACATATTGGCCTAAACTGTGGAAAAAAATGTTTTATATATATTTTTGGGTGAAATTTATTATAGCAAAATAAAAAATATAGAATTTTTTTCAAAATTGTCGCTCTATTTTTGTTTATAGCACAAAAAATAAAAACCGCAGAGGTGATCAAATACCACCAAAAGAAAGCTCTATTTGTGGGGGGGAAATGTATGTTTAAGCACCCTTATGCTGCATACACACCGTCTGATTTTCCGATGGTAAATGTCTGATGGGAGCTTTTCATCGGATATTCGGACTGTGTGTATTCCCCATCGGACTTTTTCAGTTGGAAATTTCCGAAGGACTTGGAGAACATGTTCTCTGTTTTTCCGACGGAAATAATTCCTATTGGAAAATCTTCTCGTCTGTATGCTTGTCCGACGCACTAAAAACCACGCATGCCGAGAATCAAGCGTTCGTAATGGAGACATTCGTCATGCTGCAAATTCCTGGATCTTGTAATGCAGCGCATTCTTTTGTTTTTTATAATGCTAGAATAATGAAGTTGCTTTGCTGCTGATATTCATGCATTCATGTTCTGACAAACTTATTTCTCGTAATCTCATGAATAATCTTTTTTGTTTTTAAAGCCAGATCTCCATAATAATGTTTATCATTCATTTTTAGATACAATGTTTTTCTTTCTTTTTTTTTTTTTAAATCCAGATCTCCTTATATTTTTATTATTTAAAAAATATTTTCTAGTGATCTTCATATATATATTTTTTTGTGTGTGGGTCAAGTTAACACAATAACATTATTACCGTATATACTCGAGTATAAGCCAAGTTTTTCAGCCCGTTTTTTTAGAGCTGAAAATACTCCCCTCGGCTTATACTCAAGTCAGTGTACCTGCATTCTTGACAGGCGTCCATTTTTTTAAAAGTCGCGGCTTTCTCCTGGCGTTCCGTTCAGTGATAGGCATTTTACACTGTGTTCCGAAAATCATGGAGGTCCTCTCATCCTCAGGCAGTATCCCAGCAGACACTGTGTTCAGTGTTCCACCAATCACGGACGTCCTCTTGTCCAAGGATGAAAGAATGTTTGTGATTGGCGGAACACTGAACACAGTGTCTGCTGGGAAACTGAATCAGAGGATGAGAGGACCTTCGTGATAGGCAGAACACAGTGTCAAACGCCTATCACGGAACAGAACGACAGGAGGAAGCCGCAACTTTAAAAAAATGGACGCCTGTCAAGAATTCAGGTACTCGGGCACAGTGAGACTGCAATAGGCACAGTGAGTACCGTATGGCACAGTGAGACTGCAATGGGCACAGTGAGGTATGGCACAGTGAGACTGCAATGGGCACAGAGAGGTATGGCACAGTGAGACTGCAATGGGCACAGTGAGGTATGGCACTGTGAGACTGCAATGGGAACAGTGAGATATGGCACAGTGAGGCGTGCAAATGGGCATTGTTGACCCTTTTTTCCGCTTACAGTAGCTGCTGCATTCCCACCCTAGGCTTATACTCGAGTCAATAAGTTTTCCCAGTTATTTTGTGGTACAATTAGGTCCTCGGCTTATACTCGGGTTGGCTTATATTCACATATATACGGTACCTCCTTTCTTAATAGATTTAGCAATTTCCTCCTCTTTCTGTGCTTTGGTACAACTGATAATGTGTTTGGCCTCCTTTTGTCTATTTTTATACTCTTCTCTGTCAGCTACACCTCCTGTTTCCTTGAATCTTCTATATGCAGATTTTTTCCTCCTTTACTTTTAGTGAATCATATTGTTTTTTTCTTCCATTTATTCTTACTAACTTGCCTAACATATAATCTATGACATCATCAGTGAATTTGAATGTATGGTTTGTGCTAGTGGCTCCATTATTAAATTAAAAATTAGAGGGGAAAGAGGGCAGCCCTGTCTAGTACCATTAGAGATGGTAAATGGGGATGATAAGGATTCTGCCGAGAATGCTTGTGACGAAGGAGTAGAGTATAAGGCCATGTGTATTTGTCCCGTGAATCCAAATTTAGAAAGAGCTGAGAAAAGGTACCCCCAATGTACCCTGTCAAACGCTTTTTCAGCGTCTAGGGACAGGAGTACAGAGGGGGTTCCAGAGAGCTCTGCCTGGTGGATGATGTTGATCATTTGTCTTGTGGCGTCAGATGCTTGACGGCCTTTTGTGAAGGCCGATTGGTCCCTGTGGATAAGGGTTGGGAGAATGTTGTTTAATCTATTAGCTATCAATTTGGCGTATATTTTAGCATCTACATTGAGTAGAGAAATAGGACGGAAATTTTGGGACGAGGTCGGGTCTTTACCTGGCTTTGGAAGGGTGACTATTATCGCGTTTAGCGTGTCCGGGGGGGAAAGACGATGAGTTTGCCGCTAAATTAAACACTTCACAGAGAGTGGGGTTCAGAATATGTTGGAATTTCTTATAGTATTCACCGTTGAATCCATCGGGTCGCGGTGATTTAGAGTTAGGGAGATTTTTAATTGTGTGTTCTAATTTGGGGATAGTGAATGGGGCGTTGAGGGAAGCTAGCTGATCAGGCGAAAGTGAAGGAAGACTAACTTGCTCTAGAAATGTTGATATGTCCTTCTGGGACGGTTGAGTGTAGTACCTTTATCATCTTTTATGTTATATAAGTCAGCATAATATACACTGAATGCATTAGTTATCTCATTGGGCTTTAGTAATTTCTCTTTGGTATGAGGATGGTAGAGGTAAGGAATTTTATATTTGGTTCTGTGACCTCGAATTTTCAATGCTAACATTTTACCCGCTTTGTTTCCCATGGCATAAGAAGTAGCCCTAACCCTTCTACAAGCTTTCTCAAAGGATTCTAGTAGTAGTGAGCGTAGCTCATGTCGCAAGTCAAAGATTTTGGCTTGTAGGGAAGAAGGTTGTGTCTTGTTTTGGGATTCAGTGAGCATAATGTCTGCCGTGATTTGATCAATTTTCTTTGTCCTATACCTTTTTGCTCTGGCTCCTAAATGAATAAAGACACCCCTAATGACGGCCTTGTGGGCGGCCCACACCACCACCGGGTCGGATACCGAATGGGAATTTAGGGAGAAATATTCCTCCAGGCGTTGTTGTATGATTTCAGCAGTGGAGGGGTCCCGAAGCAAGGAGTTATTAACCCTCCAGAGGTATGAATTGGTGTGCTTGGTGCTTGGTGTCTTGGTATCAATAGTGATACTGATAGGCGCACGGTCCCACCAGGTGGTGGCGTGAATCGTCAAGGCCGATACCCTTTGGAGCAGTGACCTGTCAGAGAGGAACAGGTCAATGCGTGAGTAGGTGTTGTGGCGCTGGGAAAGGAAGGTATAGTCGCGTCCACTCGCGTGACAACACCTCCACACGTCAAATAGGTCGTTAGAAAAAATTTAACTTTTCAAAGAAGAGGCCCTATCTCACTGTCGTAGTTGCAGTCGAGGTTGGCGACAAGGGAGTCAATCCTCTACAAAAAATGTACATTTAACAATCCAAACACAGTTGTATAAACAATGGGTGTAAATTATAAATCCAGTGAAAAAAAGGTAATGTAGCAAAAAAAGGTGAAATAAACATCCTTGCTTAAAAATATGAGCGTGCTGCAGTGTTAATTTCGTTGACTAAAACATTTTAGTCGACTAAATGAATACTATTTTAGTTGACTAAAATACGACTAAAACTAAAACAATTGAGATGACTAAAATATGAGTGAAACTAAAATGCCATTTTAATCAAAAGACTTATGCCGAGTACACACCATCACTTTATGTGATGAAAAAAAAAGAATTTTTTTGTGAAGTAAAAAGACGAAGTTTTTGAAACTTCATTTTCAAAAACGACGTTGCCTACACACCATCGTTTTTTCAAAATGCTCTAGCAAAGCGAGGTTACACGTTCAGCACTCTTTTCCATTGAAGCTCGCTTCATAACTTGCTTCTAAGCATGCGCGGGTTTAAAAACGTTGTTTTAAACGTCGTTTTAGCTACACACAGTGATTTTTTGTGACACCAAAAAACAACGTTTTGAAAAACGGCACAAAAAATTGAAGCATGCTCAAAATTTTTTTTGTCGTTTTTCAGAAGACATAAAACAACGTTTTCCCCACACACAATCATTTTAAATGACGTTTTTAAAAATTTCGTTTTTTTTTCATCACAAAAAACGACCGCATAAGAGGTGTTTCTTCAGGAAACCATGCGGAAGTGTCACAGGAAGTTAGATGTTTGCCTGGTGCTACTATTAGGAGGGATAAAAGGCTAATTAGTGGGAATGCTTTAATAAGCATTCCCAGTATTGATATTCGTTTTTTATTATTAGTGGGAATGCTTTAATAAGCATTCCCAGTATTGATATTCGTTTTTTATTATTAGTGGGAATGCTTTAATAAGCATTCCCAGTATTGATATTCGTTTTTTATTATTCTTCTTCTTAATTTTAATTAGTGGGAATGCTTTCATAAGCATTCCCAGTATTGATATTCGTTTTTTATTATTAGTGGGAATGCTTTAATAAGCATTCCCAGTATTGATATTCGTTTTTTATTATTAGTGGGAATGCTTTAATAAGCATTCCCAGTATTGATATTCGTTTTTTATTATTAGTGGGAATGCTTTAATAAGCATTCCCAGTATTGATATTCGTTTTTTATTATTCTTAATTTTAATTTTATTCCGTACGTTTTTTGGCTCTGCGTAACTTCTGCATACTTTCAGCTATTGAGACCATTTAACTTTTAAAATGTTCGTCTCATTCAGCTAACGATGGGACTTCTTCAAGTTTTTTTGTACTATTTATACTTTTTAAAATATTAAGCTTTTAGACACTTTTTTTTAACATTGAAGTCAATGAGAACATCCTTTTTCCTGCTTCAAAACACACGTTCTGCCAAAAGTTTCAGCTCCTTCATACTTTCACTTACAGACACCAAACAAACTTTAAAGCGGTCACAAAATATTCAGCTATCCAAACATGACTTTTCAGATTGATATCTTTTACGGTTTTTGTGAAAACGCAATTTACGTTTAGCGATTTTTTCAGAAAATGGAATCGGTTATAATGTAACCCTATGGAAGGGATTTAGAGTGTGTCATGTGACCTTTAGAGTGGAGATCTTTGAAAACAAAAATTATCTTTAAAAAAAGGGCGAACAAATTGCTCTCACGCCCACAAGATCTACTTGTCATACACAATTTATATATCAAAACGTAGGTATGCTTGTCTGGTTTCAGGCAATGTGATCAGTTTTGTGATACGTATTTTAGTTTTAGTTCCAGGAGCTTCTAAAGGACAAGAGCGACAAAACCACTCTCATTGACCGTCCATGTTAAAAAAATTTAAAATTTTCCTGCAAAACACACAAAGACGCTCTTTTCTAAATCGCTGGCATGGCCACAATTTTAAGTTTATCAACATACATTTCATATCGATGCGTTCACAAGGTCCGTGTCTTTCAAACGGTGAAGTCGCTGTATCGATCGCATGTACGGTTGTGGATTTATTACGTTTTGTTTGGAGGCGTAATTAATGTATTGGTCTGTGAATTAAAAGGCGTTTGTAATGGAATTTCTTTCCATAAATAGCTTTCCTTACCTCAGTGCAATATTCCTCCTCACTGACCTGGGGGGAGGGGAAACCTCTTGAGGGGGGAGGGGCGACCAGGAAGTCAGCATACTCTCTACTTTGCAGATAGAGAAAGGAGCTGTGTGTCCTAAAGATAGTGTAGTGGTTATGGTGAATGGCTTTGGTGCGGGCTCAGCAATTCAGCATTCCCACTCGCATTTTCCTCAGGGAATGCATTTTCTAGTTCTTCTTCTTAATTTTATTCCGTACGTTTTTTGGCTCTGCGTAACTTCTGCATACTTTCAGCTATTGAGACCATTTAACTTTTAAAATGTTCGTCTCATTCAGCTAACGATGGGACTTCTTCAAGTTTTTTTGTACTATTTATACTTTTTAAAATATTAAGCTTTTAGACACTTTTTTTTAACATTGAAGTCAATGAGAACATCCTTTTTCCTGCTTCAAAACACACGTTCTGCCAAAAGTTTCAGCTCCTTCATACTTTCACTTACAGACACCAAACAAACTTTAAAGCGGTCACAAAATATTCAGCTATCCAAACATGACTTTTCAGATTGATATCTTTTACGGTTTTTGTGAAAACGCAATTTACGTTTAGCGATTTTTTCAGAAAATGGAATCGGTTATAATGTAACCCTATGGAAGGGATTTAGAGTGTGTCATGTGACCTTTAGAGTGGAGATCTTTGAAAACAAAAATTATCTTTAAAAAAAGGGCGAACAAATTGCTCTCACGCCCACAAGATCTACTTGTCATACACAATTTATATATCAAAACGTAGGTATGCTTGTCTGGTTTCAGGCAATGTGATCAGTTTTGTGATACGTATTTTAGTTTTAGTTCCAGGAGCTTCTAAAGGACAAGAGTGACAAAACCACTCTCATTGACCGTCCATGTTAAAAAAATTTAAAATTTTCCTGCAAAACACACAAAGACGCTCTTTTCTAAATCGCTGGCATGGCCACAATTTTAAGTTTATCAACATAAATTTCATATCGATGCGTTCACAAGGGCCGTGTCTTTCAAACGGTGAAGTCGCTGTATCGATCGCATGTACGGTTGTGGATTTATTACGTTTTGTTTGGAGGCATAATTAATGTATTGGTCTGTGAATTAAAAGGCGTTTGTAATGGAATTTCTTTCCATAAATAGCTTTCTACCTCAGTGCAATATTCCTCCTCACTGACCTGGGGGGAGGGGAAACCTCCTGAGGGGGGAGGGGCGACCAGGAAGTCAGGATACTCTCTACTTTGCAGATAGAGAAAGGAGCTGTGTGTCCTAAAGATAGTGTAGTGGTTATGGTGAATGGCTTTGGTGCGGGCTCAGCAATTCAGCATTCCCACTCGCATTTTCCTCAGGGAATGCATTTTCTAGTTCTTCTTCTTAATTTTATTCCGTACGTTTTTTGGCTCTGCGTAACTTCTGCATACTTTGAGCTATTGAGACCATTCAACTTTTAAAATGTTCATCTCGTTCAGCTAACGATGGGACTTCTTCAAGTTTTTTTGTACTATTTATACTTTTTAAAATATTAAGCTTTTAGACACTTTTTTTTAACATTGAAGTCAATGAGAACATCCTTTTTCCTGCTTCAAAACACACGTTCTGCCAAAAGTTTCAGCTCCTTCATACTTTCACTTACAGACACCAAACAAACTTTAAAGCGGTCACAAAATATTCAGCTATCCAAACATGACTTTTTAGATTGATATCTTATACGGTTTTTGTGAAAACGCAATTTACGTTTAGTGATTTTTTTATCGGTTATAATGTAATCCTATGGAGCAGGTTTAGAGTGTGTCATGTGACCTTTAGAGTGGAGATCTTTGAAAACAAAAATTATCTTTAAAAAAAGGGCGAACAAATTGCTCTCACGCCCACAAGATCTACTTGTCATACACAATTTATATATCAAAACGTAGGTATGCTTGTCTGGTTTCAGGCAATGTGATCAGTTTTGTGATACGTATTTTAGTTTTAGTTCCAGGAGCTTCTAAAGGACAAGAGTGACAAAACCACTCTCATTGACCGTCCATGTTAAAAATTTTAAAAATTTTCCTGCAAAACACACAAAGACGCTCTTTTCTAAATCGCTGGCATGGCCACAATTTTAAGTTTATCAACATAAATTTCATATCGATGCGTTCACAAGGGCCGTGTCTTTCAAACGGTGAAGTCGCTGTATCGATCGCATGTACGGTTGTGGATTTATTACGTTTTGTTTGGAGGCGTAATTAATGTATTGGTCTGTGAATTAAAAGGCGTTTGTAATGGAATTTCTTTCCATAAATAGCTTTCTACCTCAGTGCAATATTCCTCCTCACTGACCTGGGGGGAGGGGAAACCTCTTGAGGGGGGAGGGGCGACCAGGAAGTCAGCATACTCTCTACTTTGCAGATAGAGAAAGGAGCTGTGTGTCCTAAAGATAGTGTAGTGGTTATGGTGAATGGCTTTGGTGGGGGCTCAGCTATTCAGCATTCCCACTCGCATTTTCCTCAGGGAATGCATTTTCTAGTTCTTAATTTTAATTTTAATTTTATTCCGTACGTTTTTTGGCTCTGCGTAACTTCTGCATACTTTCAGCTATTGAGACCATTTAACTTTTAAAATGTTCATCTCATTCAGCTAACGATGGGACTTCTTCAAGTTTTTTTGTACTATTTATACTTTTTAAAATATTAAGCTTTTAGACACTTTTTTTTAACATTGAAGTCAATGAGAACATCCTTTTTCCTGCTTCAAAACACACGTTCTGCCAAAAGTTTCAGCTCCTTCATACTTTCACTTACAGACACCAAACAAACTTTAAAGCGGTCACAAAATATTCAGCTATCCAAACATGACTTTTTAGATTGATATCTTATACGGTTTTTGTGAAAACGCAATTTACGTTTAGTGATTTTTTTATCGGTTATAATGTAATCCTATGGAGCAGGTTTAGAGTGTGTCATGTGACCTTTAGAGTGGAGATCTTTGAAAACAAAAATTATCTTTAAAAAAAGGGCGAACAAATTGCTCTCACGCCCACAAGATCTACTTGTCATACACAATTTATATATCAAAACGTAGGTATGCTTGTCTGGTTTCAGGCAATGTGATCAGTTTTGTGATACGTATTTTAGTTTTAGTTCCAGGAGCTTCTAAAGGACAAGAGTGACAAAACCACTCTCATTGACCGTCCATGTTAAAAATTTAAAAAATTTTCCTGCAAAACACACAAAGACGCTCTTTTCTAAATCGCTGGCATGGCCACAATTTTAAGTTTATCAACATAAATTTCATATCGATGCGTTCACAAGGGCCGTGTCTTTCAAACGGTGAAGTCGCTGTATCGATCGCATGTACGGTTGTGGATTTATTACGTTTTGTTTGGAGGCGTAATTAATGTATTGGTCTGTGAATTAAAAGGCGTTTGTAATGGAATTTCTTTCCATAAATAGCTTTCTACCTCAGTGCAATATTCCTCCTCACTGACCTGGGGGGAGGGGAAACCTCTTGAGGGGGGAGGGGCGACCAGGAAGTCAGCATACTCTCTACTTTGCAGATAGAGAAAGAAGCTGTGTGTCCTAAAGATAGTGTAGTGGTTATGGTGAATGGCTTTGGTGCGGGCTCAGCAATTCAGCATTCCCACTCGCATTTTCCTCAGGGAATGCATTTTCTAGTTCTTAATTTTAATTTTAATTTTATTCCGTACGTTTTTTGGCTCTGCGTAACTCCTGCATACTTTCAGCTATTGAGACCATTCAACTATTAAAATGTTCGTCTCGTTCAGCTAACGATGGGACTTCTTCAAGTTTTTTTGTACTATTTATACTTTTTAAAATATTAAGCTTTTAGACACTTTTTTTTAACATTGAAGTCAATGAGAACATGCTTTTTACCGCTTCAAAACACACGTTCTGCCAAAAGTTTCAGCTCCTTCATACTTTCACTTACAGACACCAAACAAACTTTAAAGCGGTCACAAAATATTCAGCTATCCAAACATGACTTTTTAGATTGATATCTTTTACGGTTTTTGTGAAAACGCAATTTACGTTTAGTGATATTTTATCGGTTATAATGTAATCCTATGGAGCAGGTTTAGAGTGTGTCATGTGACCTTTAGAGTGCAGATCATCCACAAAAAATATTATCTTTAAAAAAAGGGGGAACAAATTGCTCTCAGGCCCACAAGATCTACTTGTCATACACAATTTATATATCAAAACGTAGGTATGCTTGTCTGGTTTCAGGCAATGTGATCAGTTTTGTGATACGTATTTTAGTTTTAGTTCCAGGAGCTTCTAAAGGACAAGAGTCATGTTAAAAAGTCTAAAAAATGTTTCTGCAAAACACACAAAGACGCTCTTTTCTAAATCGCTGACATGGCCACATTTTTGAGTTTATCAACATAAATTTCATATCGATGCGTTCACAAGGGCCGTGTCTTTCAAACGGTGAAGTCGCTGTATCGATCGCATGTACGGTTGTGGATTTATTACGTTTTGTTTGAAGGCTTCGATAACTGATTTTGTGTGTGGATGAAAGCGTTTCTAATGGTATTTTGATTCCCTAAATAGCTTTCTTTACCTCAGTGCAGTCCTCCTCCCCCACCTCATGTGGAGAAAGCCTCTTGAGGGGGGAGGGGCGACCAGTCAAGTCAGGACACTCTCTATATTGCAGATAGAGAAAGGAGCTGTGTGATATTAGGCTTTATAAGTACTGAAGGAACACTGCTTGTATGTCCTAAAGATAGTGTAGTGGTTATGGTGAATGGCTTTTGTGCGGGCTCAGCAATTCAGCTATTCAGCATTCCCACTCGCATTTTCCTCAGGAAATGCATTGTCTAGTTTTAATTTTAATTTTAATTTTATTCCGTACGTTTTTTGGCTCTGCGTAACTTCTGCATACTTTCAGCTATTGAGACCATTTAACTTTTAAAATGTTTGTCTCATTCAGCTAACGATGGGACTTCTTCAAGTTTTTTTGTACTATTTATACTTTTTAAAATATTAAGCTTTTAGACACTTTTTTTTAACATTGAAGTCAATGAGAACATCCTTTTTCCTGCTTCAAAACACACGTTCTGCCAAAAGTTTCAGCTCCTTCATACTTTCACTTACAGACACCAAACAAACTTTAAAGCGGTCACAAAATATTCAGCTATCCAAACATGACTTTTTAGATTGATATCTTATACGGTTTTTGTGAAAACGCAATTTACGTTTAGTGATTTTTTTATCGGTTATAATGTAATCCTATGGAGCAGGTTTAGAGTGTGTCATGTGACCTTTAGAGTGGAGATCTTTGAAAACAAAAATTATCTTTAAAAAAAGGGCGAACAAATTGCTCTCACGCCCACAAGATCTACTTGTCATACACAATTTATATATCAAAACGTAGGTATGCTTGTCTGGTTTCAGGCAATGTGATCAGTTTTGCGATAGGCATTTGACTTTTAGTTCCAGGAGCTTCTAAAGGACAAGTGCCTCAAACGCCCTCCCATTGACCGTCATGTTAAAAAGTCTAAAAAAAATTCCTGCAAACACACAAAGACGCTCTTTTCTAAATCGCTGGCATGGCCACAATTTTAAGTTTATCAACATAAATTTCATATCGATGCGTTCACAAGGGCCGTGTCTTTCAAACGGTGAAGTCGCTGTATCGATCGCATGTACGGTTGTGGATTTATTACGTTTTGTTTGGAGGCGTAATTAATGTATTGGTCTGTGAATTAAAAGGCGTTTGTAATGGAATTTCTTTCCATAAATAGCTTTCTACCTCAGTGCAATATTCCTCCTCACTGACCTGGGGGGAGGAGAAACCTCTTGAGGGGGGAGGGGCGACCAGGAAGTCAGGATACTCTCTACTTTGCAGATAGAGAAAGGAGCTGTGTGTCCTAAAGATAGTGTAGTGGTTATGGTGAATGGCTTTGGTGCGGGCTCAGCAATTCAGCATTCCCACTCGCATTTTCCTCAGGGAATGCATTTTCTAGTTCTTTTTATTCTTATCCTTTATTCCGTACGTTTTTTGGCTCTGCGTAACTTCTGCATACTTTGAGCTATTGAGACCATTTAACTATTAAAATGTTCGCCTCGTTCAGCTAACGATGGCACTTCTTCAAGTTTTTTTGTACTATTTATACTTTTTAAAATATTAAGCTTTTAGACACTTTTTTTTAACATTGAAGTCAATGAGAACATGCTTTTAACCGCTTCAAAACACACGTTCTGCCAAAAGTTTCAGCTCCTTCATACTTTCACTTACAGACACCAAACAAACTTTAAAGCGGTCACAAAATATTCAGCTATCCAAACATGACTTTTTAGATTGATATCTTTTACGGTTTTTGTGAAAACGCAATTTACGTTTAGTGATTTTTTTATCGGTTATAATGTAATCCTATGGAGCAGGTTTAGAGTGTGTCATGTGACCTTTAGAGTGGAGATCATCCACAAAAAATATTATCTTTAAAAAAAGGGGGAACAAATTGCTCTCACGCCCACAAGATCTACTTGTCATACACAATTTATATATCAAAACGTAGGTATGCTTGTCTGGTTTCAGGCAATGTGATCAGTTTTGTGATACGTATTTTAGTTTTAGTTCCTGGAGCTTCTAAAGGACAACAGCCTGAAATCTTCTCTCATAGACTCTCATGTTAAAAAGTCTAAAAAATGTTTCTGCAAAACACACAACGACGCTCTTTTCTAAATCGCTGACATGGCCACATTTTTAAGTTTATCAACATAAACTTCATATCGATGCGTTCACAAGGGCCGTGTCTTTCAAACGGTGAAGTCGCTGTATCGATCGCATGTACGGTTGTGGATTTATTATGTTTTGTTTGAAGGCTTCGATAACTGATTTTGTGTGTGGATGAAAGCGTTTCTAATGGTATTTTGATTCCCTAAATAGCTTTCCTTACCTCAGTGCAGTCCTCCTCCCCCACCTCATGTGGAGAAAGCCTCTTGAGGGGGGAGGGGCGACCAGGCAAGTCAAGACACTCTCTATATTGCAGATAGAGAAAGGAGCTGTGTGATATTAGGCTTTATAAGTACTGAAGGAACACTGCTTGTATGTCCTAAAGATACTGTAGTGGTTATGGTGAATGGCTTTGGTGCGGGCTCAGCAATTCAGCTATTCAGCATTCCCACTCGCATTTTCCTCAGGAAATGCATTGTCTAGTTATTAGTGGGAATGCTTTAATAAGCATTCCCAGTATTGATATTCGTTTTTTATTATTCTTCTTCTTAATTAGTGGGAATGCTTTAATAAGCATTCCCAGTATTGATATTCGTTTTTTATTATTAGTGGGAATGCTTTAATAAGCATTCCCAGTATTGATATTCGTTTTTTATTAGTGGGAATGCTTTAATAAGCATTCCCAGTATTGATATTCGTTTTTTATTATTCTTCTTCTTAATTTTATTCCGTACGTTTTTTGGCTCTGCGTAACTTCTGCATACTTTCAGCTATTGAGACCATTTAACTTTTAAAATGTTCGTCTCATTCAGCTAACGATGGGACTTCTTCAAGTTTTTTTGTACTATTTATACTTTTTAAAATATTAAGCTTTTAGACACTTTTTTTTAACATTGAAGTCAATGAGAACATCCTTTTTCCTGCTTCAAAACACACGTTCTGCCAAAAGTTTCAGCTCCTTCATACTTTCACTTACAGACACCAAACAAACTTTAAAGCGGTCACAAAATATTCAGCTATCCAAACATGACTTTTCAGATTGATATCTTTTACGGTTTTTGTGAAAACGCAATTTACGTTTAGCGATTTTTTCAGAAAATGGAATCGGTTATAATGTAACCCTATGGAAGGGATTTAGAGTGTGTCATGTGACCTTTAGAGTGGAGATCTTTGAAAACAAAAATTATCTTTAAAAAAAGGGCGAACAAATTGCTCTCACGCCCACAAGATCTACTTGTCATACACAATTTATATATCAAAACGTAGGTATGCTTGTCTGGTTTCAGGCAATGTGATCAGTTTTGTGATACGTATTTTAGTTTTAGTTCCAGGAGCTTCTAAAGGACAAGAGTGACAAAACCACTCTCATTGACCGTCCATGTTAAAAATTTTAAAAATTTTCCTGCAAAACACACAAAGACGCTCTTTTCTAAATCGCTGGCATGGCCACAATTTTAAGTTTATCAACATAAATTTCATATCGATGCGTTCACAAGGGCCGCGTCTTTCAAACGGTGAAGTCGCTGTATCGATCGCATGTACGGTTGTGGATTTATTACGTTTTGTTTGGAGGCGTAATTAATGTATTGGTCTGTGAATTAAAAGGCGTTTGTAATGGAATTTCTTTCCATAAATAGCTTTCTACCTCAGTGCAATATTCCTCCTCACTGACCTGGGGGGAGGGGAAACCTCTTGAGGGGGGAGGGGCGACCAGGAAGTCAGCATACTCTCTACTTTGCAGATAGAGAAAGGAGCTGTGTGTCCTAAAGATAGTGTAGTGGTTATGGTGAATGGCTTTGGTGCGGGCTCAGCAATTCAGCATTCCCACTCGCATTTTCCTCAGGGAATGCATTTTCTAGTTATTCTTCTTCTTAATTTTAATTTTAATTTTAATTTTAATTTTATTATTCCGTACGTTTTTTGGCTCTGCGTAACTTCTGCATACTTTGAGCTATTGAGACCATTCAACTTTTAAAATGTTCATCTCGTTCAGCTAACGATGGGACTTCTTCAAGTTTTTTTGTACTATTTATACTTTTTAAAATATTAAGCTTTTAGACACTTTTTTTTAACATTGAAGTCAATGAGAACATCCTTTTTCCTGCTTCAAAACACACGTTCTGCCAAAAGTTTCAGCTCCTTCATACTTTCACTTACAGACACCAAACAAACTTTAAAGCGGTCACAAAATATTCAGCTATCCAAACATGACTTTTTAGATTGATATCTTATACGGTTTTTGTGAAAACGCAATTTACGTTTAGTGATTTTTTTATCGGTTATAATGTAATCCTATGGAGCAGGTTTAGAGTGTGTCATGTGACCTTTAGAGTGGAGATCTTTGAAAACAAAAATTATCTTTAAAAAAAGGGCGAACAAATTGCTCTCACGCCCACAAGATCTACTTGTCATACACAATTTATATATCAAAACGTAGGTATGCTTGTCTGGTTTCAGGCAATGTGATCAGTTTTGCGATAGGCATTTGACTTTTAGTTCCAGGAGCTTCTAAAGGACAAGTGCCTCAAACGCCCTCCCATTGACCGTCATGTTAAAAAGTCTAAAAAAAATTCCTGCAAACACACAAAGACGCTCTTTTCTAAATCGCTGGCATGGCCACAATTTTAAGTTTATCAACATAAATTTCATATCGATGCGTTCACAAGGGCCGTGTCTTTCAAACGATGAAGTCGCTGTATCGATCGCATGTACGGTTATGGATTTATTACGTTTTGTTTGGAGGCGTAATTAATGTATTGGTCTGTGAATTAAAAGGCGTTTGTAATGGAATTTCTTTCCATAAATAGCTTTCTACCTCAGTGCAATATTCCTCCTCACTGACCTGGGGGGAGGAGAAACCTCTTGAGGGGGGAGGGGCGACCAGGAAGTCAGGATACTCTCTACTTTGCAGATAGAGAAAGGAGCTGTGTGTCCTAAAGATAGTGTAGTGGTTATGGTGAATGGCTTTGGTGCGGGCTCAGCAATTCAGCATTCCCACTCGCATTTTCCTCAGGGAATGCATTTTCTAGTTCTTCTTCTTAATTTTAATTTTAATTTTAATTTTATTCCGTACGTTTTTTGGCTCTGCGTAACTTCTGCATACTTTCAGCTATTGAGACCATTTAACTTTTAAAATGTTCGTCTCATTCAGCTAACGATGGGACTTCTTCAAGTTTTTTTGTACTATTTATACTTTTTAAAATATTAAGCTTTTAGACACTTTTTTTTTAACATTGAAGTCAATGAGAACATCCTTTTTCCTGCTTCAAAACACACGTTCTGCCAAAAGTTTCAGCTCCTTCATACTTTCACTTACAGACACCAAACAAACTTTAAAGCGGTCACAAAATATTCAGCTATCCAAACATGACTTTTTAGATTGATATCTTTTACGGTTTTTGTGAAAACGCAATTTACGTTTAGCGATTTTTTCAGAAAATGGAATCGGTTATAATGTAACCCTATGGAAGGGATTTAGAGTGTGTCATGTGACCTTTACAGTGGAGATCTTTGAAAACAAAAATTATCTTTAAAAAAAGGGCGAACAAATTGCTCTCACGCCCACAAGATCTACTTGTCATACACAATTTATATATCAAAACGTAGGTATGCTTGTCTGGTTTCAGGCAATGTGATCAGTTTTGTGATACGTATTTTAGTTTTAGTTCCAGGAGCTTCTAAAGGACAAGAGCGACAAAACCACTCTCATTGACCGTCATGTTAAAAATGTTAAAAATTTTCCTGCAAAACACACAAAGACGCTCTTTTCTAAATCGCTGGCATGGCCACAATTTTAAGTTTATCAACATAAATTTCATATCGCTGCGTTCACAAGGGCCGTGTCTTTCAAACGGTGAAGTCGCTGTATCGATCGCATGTACGGTTGTGGATTTATTACGTTTTGTTTGGAGGCGTAATTAATGTATTGGTCTGTGAATTAAAAGGCGTTTGTAATGGAATTTCTTTCCATAAATAGCTTTCCTTACCTCAGTGCAATATTCCTCCTCACTGACCTGGGGGGAGGGGAAACCTCTTGAGGGGGGAGGGGCGACCAGGAAGTCAGCATACTCTCTACTTTGCAGATAGAGAAAGGAGCTGTGTGTCCTAAAGATAGTGTAGTGGTTATGGTGAATGGCTTTGGTGCGGGCTCAGCAATTCAGCATTCCCACTCGCATTTTCCTCAGGGAATGCATTTTCTAGTTCTTCTTCTTAATTTTAATTTTAATTTTATTATTCCGTACGTTTTTTGGCTCTGCGTAACTTCTGCATACTTTGAGCTATTGAGACCATTTAACTTTTAAAATGTTCGTCTCAGTCAGCTAACGATGGGACTTCTTCAAGTTTTTTTGTACTATTTATACTTTTTAAAATATTAAGCTTTTAGACACTTTTTTTTAACATTGAAGTCAATGAGAACATCCTTTTTCCTGCTTCAAAACACACGTTCTGCCAAAAGTTTCAGCTCCTTCATACTTTCACTTACAGACACCAAACAAACTTTAAAGCGGTCACAAAATATTCAGCTATCCAAACATGACTTTTCAGATTGATATCTTTTACGGTTTTTGTGAAAACGCAATTTACGTTTAGTGATTTTTTTATCGGTTATAATGTAATCCTATGGAGCAGGTTTAGAGTGTGTCATGTGACCTTTAGAGTGGAGATCTTTGAAAACAAAAATTATCTTTAAAAAAAGGGCGAACAAATTGCTCTCACGCCCACAAGATCTACTTGTCATACACAATTTATATATCAAAACGTAGGTATGCTTGTCTGGTTTCAGGCAATGTGATCAGTTTTGCGATAGGCATTTGACTTTTAGTTCCAGGAGCTTCTAAAGGACAAGTGCCTCAAACGCCCTCTCATTGACCGTCATGTTAAAAAGTCTAAAAAAATTCCTGCAAAACACACAAAGACGCTCTTTTCTAAATCGCTGGCATGGCCACATTTTTAAGTTTATCAACATAAATTTCATATCGATGCGTTCACAAGGACCGTGTCTTTCAAACGGTGAAGTCGCTGTATCGATCGCATGTACGGTTGTGGATTTATTACGTTTTGTTTGAAGGCGTAATTCATGAATTGGTCTGTGAATTAAAAAGCGTTTGTAATGGCATTTATTTCCATAAATAGCTTTCTACCTCAGTGCAATATTCCTCCTCACTGACCTGGGGGAGGGGAAACCTCTTGAGGGGGGAGGGGCGACCAGGAAGTCAGCATACTCTCTACTTTGCAGATAGAGAAAGGAGCTGTGTGTCCTAAAGATAGTGTAGTGGTTATGGTGAATGGCTTTGGTGCGGGCTCAGCAATTCAGCATTCCCACTCGCATTTTCCTCAGGGAATGCATTTTCTAGTTTTAATTTTAATTTTAATTTTAATTTTATTCCGTACGTTTTTTGGCTCTGCGTAACTTCTGCATACTTTCAGCTATTGAGACCATTTAACTTTTAAAATGTTCGTCTCATTCAGCTAACGATGGGACTTCTTCAAGTTTTTTTGTACTATTTATACTTTTTAAAATATTAAGCTTTTAGACACTTTTTTTTAACATTGAAGTCAATGAGAACATCCTTTTTCCTGCTTCAAAACACACGTTCTGCCAAAAGTTTCAGCTCCTTCATACTTTCACTTACAGACACCAAACAAACTTTAAAGCGGTCACAAAATATTCAGCTATCCAAACATGACTTTTTAGATTGATATCTTATACGGTTTTTGTGAAAACGCAATTTACGTTTAGTGATTTTTTTATCGGTTATAATGTAATCCTATGGAGCAGGTTTAGAGTGTGTCATGTGACCTTTAGAGTGGAGATCTTTGAAAACAAAAATTATCTTTAAAAAAAGGGCGAACAAATTGCTCTCACGCCCACAAGATCTACTTGTCATACACAATTTATATATCAAAACGTAGGTATGCTTGTCTGGTTTCAGGCAATGTGATCAGTTTTGCGATAGGCATTTGACTTTTAGTTCCAGGAGCTTCTAAAGGACAAGTGCCTCAAACGCCCTCCCATTGACCGTCATGTTAAAAAGTCTAAAAAAAATTCCTGCAAAACACACAAAGACGCTCTTTTCTAAATCGCTGGCATGGCCACATTTTTAAGTTTATCAACATAAATTTCATATCGATGCATTCACAAGGGCCGTGTCTTTCAAACGGTGAAGTCGCTGTATCGATCGCATGTACGGTTGTGGATTTATTACGTTTTGTTTGAAGGCGTAATTCATGAATTGGTCTGTGAATTAAAAAGCGTTTGTAATGGCATTTATTTCCATAAATAGCTTTCTACCTCAGTGCAATATTCCTCCTCACTGACCTGGGGGAGGGGAAACCTCTTGAGGGGGGAGGGGCGACCAGGAAGTCAGCATACTCTCTACTTTGCAGATAGAGAAAGGAGCTGTGTGTCCTAAAGATAGTGTAGTGGTTATGGTGAATGGCTTTGGTGCGGGCTCAGCAATTCAGCATTCCCACTCGCATTTTCCTCAGGGAATGCATTTTCTAGTTCTTAATTTTAATTTTAATTTTATTCCGTACGTTTTTTGGCTCTGCGTAACTTCTGCATACTTTCAGCTATTGAGACCATTTAACTTTTAAAATGTTCGTCTCATTCAGCTAACGATGGGACTTCTTCAAGTTTTTTTGTACTATTTATACTTTTTAAAATATTAAGCTTTTAGACACTTTTTTTTAACATTGAAGTCAATGAGAACATCCTTTTTCCTGCTTCAAAACACACGTTCTGCCAAAAGTTTCAGCTCCTTCATACTTTCACTTACAGACACCAAACAAACTTTAAAGCGGTCACAAAATATTCAGCTATCCAAACATGACTTTTCAGATTGATATCTTTTACGGTTTTTGTGAAAACGCAATTTACGTTTAGTGATTTTTTTATCGGTTATAATGTAATCCTATGGAGCAGGTTTAGAGTGTGTCATGTGACCTTTAGAGTGGAGATCTTTGAAAACAAAAATTATCTTTAAAAAAAGGGCGAACAAATTGCTCTCACGCCCACAAGATCTACTTGTCATACACAATTTATATATCAAAACGTAGGTATGCTTGTCTGGTTTCAGGCAATGTGATCAGTTTTGTGATACGTATTTGACTTTTAGTTCCAGGAGCTTCTAAAGGACAAGTGCCTCAAACCACTCTCATTGACCGTCATGTTAAAAAGTCTAAAAATTTTCCTGCAAAACACACAAAGACGCTCTTTTCTAAATCGCTGGCATGGCCACAATTTTAAGTTTATCAACATAAATTTCATATCGATGCGTTCACAAGGGCCGTGTCTTTCAAACGGTGAAGTCGCTGTATCGATCGCATGTACGGTTGTGGATTTATTACGTTTTGTTTGGAGGCGTAATTAATGTATTGGTCTGTGAATTAAAAGGCGTTTGTAATGGAATTTCTTTCCATAAATAGCTTTCTACCTCAGTGCAATATTCCGCCTCACTGACCTGGGGGGGGGGGGAAACCTCTTGAGGGGGGAGGGGCGACCAGGAAGTCAGCATACTCTCTACTTTGCAGATAGAGAAAGGAGCTGTGTGTCCTAAAGATAGTGTAGTGGTTATGGTGAATGGCTTTGGTGCGGGCTCAGCAATTCAGCATTCCCACTCGCATTTTCCTCAGGGAATGCATTTTCTAGTTATTCTTCTTCTTAATTTTATTCCGTACGTTTTTTGGCTCTGCGTAACTTCTGCATACTTTCAGCTATTGAGACCATTTAACTTTTAAAATGTTCGTCTCATTCAGCTAACGATGGGACTTCTTCAAGTTTTTTTGTACTATTTATACTTTTTAAAATATTAAGCTTTTAGACACTTTTTTTTAACATTGAAGTCAATGAGAACATCCTTTTTCCTGCTTCAAAACACACGTTCTGCCAAAAGTTTCAGCTCCTTCATACTTTCACTTACAGACACCAAACAAACTTTAAAGCGGTCACAAAATATTCAGCTATCCAAACATGACTTTTCAGATTGATATCTTTTACGGTTTTTGTGAAAACGCAATTTACGTTTAGCGATTTTTTCAGAAAATATCGGTTATAATGTAATCCTATGGAGCAGGTTTAGAGTGTGTCATGTGACCTTTAGAGTGGAGATCTTTGAAAACAAAAATTATCTTTAAAAAAAGGGCGAACAAATTGCTCTCACGCCCACAAGATCTACTTGTCATACACAATTTATATATCAAAACGTAGGTATGCTTGTCTGGTTTCAGGCAATGTGATCAGTTTTGTGATACGTATTTTAGTTTTAGTTCCAGGAGCTTCTAAAGGACAAGAGTGACAAAACCACTCTCATTGACCGTCCATGTTAAAAATTTAAAAATTTTCCTGCAAAACACACAAAGACGCTCTTTTCTAAATCGCTGGCATGGCCACAATTTTAAGTTTATCAACATAAATTTCATATCGATGCGTTCACAAGGGCCGTGTCTTTCAAACGGTGAAGTCGCTGTATCGATCGCATGTACGGTTGTGGATTTATTACGTTTTGTTTGGAGGCGTAATTAATGTATTGGTCTGTGAATTAAAAGGCGTTTGTAATGGAATTTCTTTCCATAAATAGCTTTCTACCTCAGTGCAATATTCCTCCTCACTGACCTGGGGGGAGGGGAAACCTCTTGAGGGGGGAGGGGCGACCAGGAAGTCAGCATACTCTCTACTTTGCAGATAGAGAAAGGAGCTGTGTGTCCTAAAGATAGTGTAGTGGTTATGGTGAATGGCTTTGGTGGGGGCTCAGCTATTCAGCATTCCCACTCGCATTTTCCTCAGGGAATGCATTTTCTAGTTCTTAATTTTAATTTTAATTTTATTCCGTACGTTTTTTGGCTCTGCGTAACTCCTGCATACTTTGAGCTATTGAGACCATTCAACTATTAAAATGTTCATCTCGTTCAGCTAACGATGGGACTTCTTCAAGTTTTTTTGTACTATTTATACTTTTTAAAATATTAAGCTTTTAGACACTTTTTTTTAACATTGAAGTCAATGAGAACATCATTTTTCCTGCTTCAAAACACACGTTCTGCCAAAAGTTTCAGCTCCTTCATACTTTCACTTACAGACACCAAACAAACTTTAAAGCGGTCACAAAATATTCAGCTATCCAAACATGACTTTTTAGATTGATATCTTTTACGGTTTTTGTGAAAACGCAATTTACGTTTAGTGATTTTTTTATCGGTTATAATGTAATCCTATGGAGCAGGTTTAGAGTGTGTCATGTGACCTTTAGAGTGGAGATCATCCACAAAAAATATTATCTTTAAAAAAAGGGGGAACAAATTGCTCTCACGCCCACAAGATCTACTTGTCATACACAATTTATATATCAAAACGTAGGTATGCTTGTCTGGTTTCAGGCAATGTGATCAGTTTTGTGATACGTATTTTAGTTTTAGTTCCAGGAGCTTCTAAAGGACAAGAGTCATGTTAAAAAGTCTAAAAAATGTTTCTGCAAAACACACAAAGACGCTCTTTTCTAAATCGCTGACATGGCCACATTTTTAAGTTTATCAACATAAATTTCATATCGATGCGTTCACAAGGGCCGTGTCTTTCAAACGGTGAAGTCGCTGTATCGATCGCATGTACGGTTGTGGATTTATTACGTTTTGTTTGAAGGCTTCGATAACTGATTTTGTGTGTGGATGAAAGCGTTTCTAATGGTATTTTGATTCCCTAAATAGCTTTCCTTACCTCAGTGCAGTCCTCCTCCCCCACCTCATGTGGAGAAAGCCTCTTGAGGGGGGAGGGGCGACCAGGCAAGTCAGGACACTCTCTATATTGCAGATAGAGAAAGGAGCTGTGTGATATTAGGCTTTATAAGTACTGAAGGAACACTGCTTGTATGTCCTAAAGATACTGTAGTGGTTATGGTGAATGGCTTTTGTGCGGGCTCAGCAATTCAGCTATTCAGCATTCCCACTCGCATTTTCCTCAGGAAATGCATTGTCTAGTTCTTAATTTTAATTTTAATTTTATTCCGTACGTTTTTTGGCTCTGCGTAACTTCTGCATACTTTCAGCTATTGAGACCATTCAACTTTTAAAATGTTCATCTCGTTCAGCTAACGATGGGACTTCTTCAAGTTTTTTTGTACTATTTATACTTTTTAAAATATTAAGCTTTTAGACACTTTTTTTTAACATTGAAGTCAATGAGAACATCCTTTTTCCTGCTTCAAAACACACGTTCTGCCAAAAGTTTCAGCTCCTTCATACTTTCACTTACAGACACCAAACAAACTTTAAAGCGGTCACAAAATATTCAGCTATCCAAACATGACTTTTCAGATTGATATCTTTTACGGTTTTTGTGAAAACGCAATTTATGTTTAGCGATTTTTTCAGAAAATGGAATCGGTTATAATGTAACCCTATGGAAGGGATTTAGAGTGTGTCATGTGATCTTTACAGTGGAGATCTTTGAAAACAAAAATTATCTTTAAAAAAAGGGCGAACAAATTGCTCTCACGCCCACAAGATCTACTTGTCATACACAATTTATATATCAAAACGTAGGTATGCTTGTCTGGTTTCAGGCAATGTGATCAGTTTTGTGATACGTATTTTAGTTTTAGTTCCAGGAGCTTCTAAAGGACAAGAGCGACAAAACCACTCTCATTGACCGTCATGTTAAAAATTTTAAAAATGTTCCTGCAAAACACACAAAGACGCTCTTTTCTAAATCGCTGGCATGGCCACAATTTTAAGTTTATCAACATAAATTTCATATCGATGCGTTCACAAGGGCCGTGTCTTTCAAACGGTGAAGTCGCTGTATCGATCGCATGTACGGTTGTGGATTTATTACGTTTTGTTTGAAGGCGTAATTCATGTATTGGTCTGTGAATGAAAAGGCGTTTGTAATGGAATTTCTTTCCATAAATAGCTTTCTACCTCAGTGCAATATTCCTCCTCACTGACCTGGGGGGAGGGGAAACCTCTTGAGGGGGGAGGGGCGACCAGGAAGTCAGCATACTCTCTACTTTGCAGATAGAGAAAGGAGCTGTGTGTCCTAAAGATAGTGTAGTGGTTATGGTGAATGGCTTTGGTGCGGGCTCAGCTATTCAGCATTCCCACTCGCATTTTCCTCAGGAAATGCATTTTCTAGTTCTTCTTAATTTTAATTTTAATTTTATTCCGTACGTTTTTTGGCTCTGCGTAACTTCTGCATACTTTGAGCTATTGAGACCATTTAACTTTTAAAATGTTCGTCTCATTCAGCTAACGATGGGACTTCTTCAAGTTTTTTTGTACTATTTATACTTTTTAAAATATTAAGCTTTTAGACACTTTTTTTTAACATTGAAGTCAATGAGAACATCCTTTTTCCTGCTTCAAAACACACGTTCTGCCAAAAGTTTCAGCTCCTTCATACTTTCACTTACAGACACCAAACAAACTTTAAAGCGGTCACAAAATATTCAGCTATCCAAACATGACTTTTCAGATTGATATCTTTTACGGTTTTTGTGAAAACGCAATTTACGTTTAGTGATTTTTTTATCGGTTATAATGTAATCCTATGGAGCAGGTTTAGAGTGTGTCATGTGACCTTTAGAGTGGAGATCTTTGAAAACAAAAATTATCTTTAAAAAAAGGGCGAACAAATTGCTCTCACGCCCACAAGATCTACTTGTCATACACAATTTATATATCAAAACGTAGGTATGCTTGTCTGGTTTCAGGCAATGTGATCAGTTTTGTGATACGTATTTTAGTTTTAGTTCCAGGAGCTTCTAAAGGACAAGAGTGACAAAACCACTCTCATTGACCGTCCATGTTAAAAATTTAAAAAATTTTCCTGCAAAACACACAAAGACGCTCTTTTCTAAATCGCTGGCATGGCCACAATTTTAAGTTTATCAACATAAATTTCATATCGATGCGTTCACAAGGGCCGTGTCTTTCAAACGGTGAAGTCGCTGTATCGATCGCATGTACGGTTGTGGATTTATTACGTTTTGTTTGGAGGCGTAATTAATGTATTGGTCTGTGAATTAAAAGGCGTTTGTAATGGAATTTCTTTCCATAAATAGCTTTCTACCTCAGTGCAATATTCCTCCTCACTGACCTGGGGGGAGGGGAAACCTCTTGAGGGGGGAGGGGCGACCAGGAAGTCAGCATACTCTCTACTTTGCAGATAGAGAAAGGAGCTGTGTGTCCTAAAGATAGTGTAGTGGTTATGGTGAATGGCTTTGGTGCGGGCTCAGCAATTCAGCATTCCCACTCGCATTTTCCTCAGGGAATGCATTTTCTAGTTCTTTTTATTCTTATCCTTTATTCCGTACGTTTTTTGGCTCTGCGTAACTTCTGCATACTTTGAGCTATTGAGACCATTCAACTATTAAAATGTTCGTCTCGTTCAGCTAACGATGGGACTTCTTCAAGTTTTTTTGTACTATTTATACTTTTTAAAATATTAAGCTTTTAGACACTTTTTTTTAACATTGAAGTCAATGAGAACATGCTTTTTACCGCTTCAAAACACACGTTCTGCCAAAAGTTTCAGCTCCTTCATACTTTCACTTACAGACACCAAACAAACTTTAAAGCGGTCACAAAATATTCAGCTATCCAAACATGACTTTTTAGATTGATATCTTTTACGGTTTTTGTGAAAACGCAATTTACGTTTAGTGATATTTTATCGGTTATAATGTAATCCTATGGAGCAGGTTTAGAGTGTGTCATGTGACCTTTAGAGTGGAGATCATCCACAAAAAATATTATCTTTAAAAAAAGGGGGAACAAATTGCTCTCACGCCCACAAGATCTACTTGTCATACACAATTTATATATCAAAACGTAGGTATGCTTGTCTGGTTTCAGGCAATGTGATCAGTTTTGTGATACGTATTTTAGTTTTAGTTCCAGGAGCTTCTAAAGGACAAGAGACATGTTAAAAAGTCAAAAAAAAATTCTGCAAAACACACAAAGACGCTCTTTTCTAAATCGCTGACATGGCCACATTTTTAAGTTTATCAACATAAATTTCATATCGATGCGTTCACAAAAGCCTTGTGTTTCAAATGGTGTAGTCGCTGTATCGATCGCATGTACGGTTGTGGATTTATTACGTTTTGTTTGAAGGCTTCGATAACTGATTTTGTGTGTGGATGAAAGCGTTTCTAATGGTATTTTGATTCCCTAAATAGCTTTCCTTACCTCAGTGCAGTCCTCCTCCCCCACCTCATGTGGAGAAAGCCTCTTGAGGGGGGAGGGGCGACCAGTCAAGTCAGGACACTCTCTATATTGCAGATAGAGAAAGGAGCTGTGTGATATTAGGCTTTATAAGTACTGAAGGAACACTGCTTGTATGTCCTAAAGATACTGTAGTGGTTATGGTGAATAGCTTTTGTGCGGGCTCAGCAATTCAGCTATTCAGCATTCCCACTCGCATTTTCCTCAGGGAATGCATTTTCTAGTTCTTCTTCTTAATTTTAATTTTAATTTTATTATTCCGTACGTTTTTTGGCTCTGCGTAACTTCTGCATACTTTGAGCTATTGAGACCATTCAACTATTAAAATGTTCGTCTCGTTCAGCTAACGATGGGACTTCTTCAAGTTTTTTTGTACTATTTATACTTTTTAAAATATTAAGCTTTTAGACACTTTTTTTTAACATTGAAGTCAATGAGAACATGCTTTTTACCGCTTCAAAACACACGTTCTGCCAAAAGTTTCAGCTCCTTCATACTTTCACTTACAGACACCAAACAAACTTTAAAGCGGTCACAAAATATTCAGCTATCCAAACATGACTTTTTAGATTGATATCTTTTACGGTTTTTGTGAAAACGCAATTTACGTTTAGTGATATTTTATCGGTTATAATGTAATCCTATGGAGCAGGTTTAGAGTGTGTCATGTGACCTTTAGAGTGCAGATCATCCACAAAAAATATTATCTTTAAAAAAAGGGGGAACAAATTGCTCTCACGCCCACAAGATCTACTTGTCATACACAATTTATATATCAAAACGTAGGTATGCTTGTCTGGTTTCAGGCAATGTGATCAGTTTTGTGATACGTATTTTAGTTTTAGTTCCAGGAGCTTCTAAAGGACAAGAGTCATGTTAAAAAGTCTAAAAAAATTTTCTGCAAAACACACAAAGACGCTCTTTTCTAAATCGCTGACATGGGCACATTTTTAAGTTTATCAACATAAATTTCATATCGATGCGTTCACAAGGGCCGTGTCTTTCAAACGGTGAAGTCGCTGTATCGATCGCATGTACGGTTGTGAATTTATTACGTTTTGTTTGGAGGCGTAATTCATGTATTGGTCTGTGAATTAAAAGGCGTTTGTAATGGAATTTCTTTCCATAAATAGCTTTCTACCTCAGTGCAATATTCCTCCTCACTGACCTGGGGGGAGGGGAAACCTCTTGAGGGGGAGGGGCGACCAGGAAGTCAGCATACTCTCTACTTTGCAGATAGAGAAAGGAGCTGTGTGTCCTAAAGATAGTGTAGTGGTTATGGTGAATGGCTTTGGTGCGGGCTCAGCAATTCAGCATTCCCACTCGCATTTTCCTCAGGGAATGCATTTTCTAGTTAGTGGGAATGCTTTAATAAGCATTCCCAGTATTGATATTCGTTTTTTATTATTCTTAATTAGTGGGAATGCTTTAATAAGCATTCCCAGTATTGATATTCGTTTTTTATTAGTGGGAATGCTTTAATAAGCATTCCCAGTATTGATATTCGTTTTTTATTATTCTTCTTCTTAATTTTATTCCGTACGTTTTTTGGCTCTGCGTAACTTCTGCATACTTTCAGCTATTGAGACCATTTAACTTTTAAAATGTTCGTCTCATTCAGCTAACGATGGGACTTCTTCAAGTTTTTTTGTACTATTTATACTTTTTAAAATATTAAGCTTTTAGACACTTTTTTTTAACATTGAAGTCAATGAGAACATCCTTTTTCCTGCTTCAAAACACACGTTCTGCCAAAAGTTTCAGCTCCTTCATACTTTCACTTACAGACACCAAACAAACTTTAAAGCGGTCACAAAATATTCAGCTATCCAAACATGACTTTTTAGATTGATATCTTATACGGTTTTTGTGAAAACGCAATTTACGTTTAGTGATTTTTTTATCGGTTATAATGTAATCCTATGGAGCAGGTTTAGAGTGTGTCATGTGACCTTTAGAGTGGAGATCTTTGAAAACAAAAATTATCTTTAAAAAAAGGGCGAACAAATTGCTCTCACGCCCACAAGATCTACTTGTCATACACAATTTATATATCAAAACGTAGGTATGCTTGTCTGGTTTCAGGCAATGTGATCAGTTTTGTGATACGTATTTTAGTTTTAGTTCCAGGAGCTTCTAAAGGACAAGAGTGACAAAACCACTCTCATTGACCGTCCATGTTAAAAATTTAAAAATTTTTCCTGCAAAACACACAAAGACGCTCTTTTCTAAATCGCTGGCATGGCCACAATTTTAAGTTTATCAACATAAATTTCATATCGATGCGTTCACAAGGGCCGTGTCTTTCAAACGGTGAAGTCGCTGTATCGATCGCATGTACGGTTGTGGATTTATTACGTTTTGTTTGGAGGCGTAATTAATGTATTGGTCTGTGAATTAAAAGGCGTTTGTAATGGAATTTCTTTCCATAAATAGCTTTCTACCTCAGTGCAATATTCCTCCTCACTGACCTGGGGGGAGGGGAAACCTCTTGAGGGGGGAGGGGCGACCAGGAAGTCAGCATACTCTCTACTTTGCAGATAGAGAAAGGAGCTGTGTGTCCTAAAGATAGTGTAGTGGTTATGGTGAATGGCTTTGGTGCGGGCTCAGCAATTCAGCATTCCCACTCGCATTTTCCTCAGGGAATGCATTTTCTAGTTATTCTTCTTCTTAATTTTATTCCGTACGTTTTTTGGCTCTGCGTAACTTCTGCATACTTTCAGCTATTGAGACCATTTAACTTTTAAAATGTTCGTCTCATTCAGCTAACGATGGGACTTCTTCAAGTTTTTTTGTACTATTTATACTTTTTAAAATATTAAGCTTTTAGACACTTTTTTTTAACATTGAAGTCAATGAGAACATCCTTTTTCCTGCTTCAAAACACACGTTCTGCCAAAAGTTTCAGCTCCTTCATACTTTCACTTACAGACACCAAACAAACTTTAAAGCGGTCACAAAATATTCAGCTATCCAAACATGACTTTTCAGATTGATATCTTTTACGGTTTTTGTGAAAACGCAATTTACGTTTAGCGATTTTTTCAGAAAATGGAATCGGTTATAATGTAACCCTATGGAAGGGATTTAGAGTGTGTCATGTGACCTTTAGAGTGGAGATCTTTGAAAACAAAAATTATCTTTAAAAAAAGGGCGAACAAATTGCTCTCACGCCCACAAGATCTACTTGTCATACACAATTTATATATCAAAACGTAGGTATGCTTGTCTGGTTTCAGGCAATGTGATCAGTTTTGTGATACGTATTTTAGTTTTAGTTCCAGGAGCTTCTAAAGGACAAGAGCGACAAAACCACTCTCATTGACCGTCCATGTTAAAAAAAATTAAAATTTTCCTGCAAAACACACAAAGACGCTCTTTTCTAAATCGCTGGCATGGCCACAATTTTAAGTTTATCAACATAAATTTCATATCGATGCGTTCACAAGGGCCGTGTCTTTCAAACGGTGAAGTCGCTGTATCGATCGCATGTACGGTTGTGGATTTATTACGTTTTGTTTGGAGGCATAATTAATGTATTGGTCTGTGAATTAAAAGGCGTTTGTAATGGAATTTCTTTCCATAAATAGCTTTCTACCTCAGTGCAATATTCCTCCTCACTGACCTGGGGGAGGGGAAACCTCTTGAGGGGGGAGGGGCGACCAGGAAGTCAGGATACTCTCTACTTTGCAGATAGAGAAAGGAGCTGTGTGTCCTAAAGATAGTGTAGTGGTTATGGTGAATGGCTTTGGTGCGGGCTCAGCAATTCAGCATTCCCACTCGCATTTTCCTCAGGGAATGCATTTTCTAGTTTTAATTTTAATTTTATTCCGTACGTTTTTTGGCTCTGCGTAACTTCTGCATACTTTCAGCTATTGAGACCATTCAACTTTTAAAATGTTCGTCTCGTTCAGCTAACGATGGGACTTCTTCAAGTTTTTTTGTACTATTTATACTTTTTAAAATATTAAGCTTTTAGACACTTTTTTTTAACATTGAAGTCAATGAGAACATCCTTTTTCCTGCTTCAAAACACACGTTCTGCCAAAAGTTTCAGCTCCTTCATACTTTCACTTACAGACACCAAACAAACTTTAAAGCGGTCACAAAATATTCAGCTATCCAAACATGACTTTTTAGATTGATATCTTTTACGGTTTTTGTGAAAACGCAATTTACGTTTAGTGATTTTTTTATCGGTTATAATGTAATCCTATGGAGCAGGTTTAGAGTGTGTCATGTGACCTTTAGAGTGGAGATCATCCACAAAAAATATTATCTTTAAAAAAAAGGGGGAACAAATTGCTCTCACGCCCACAAGATCTACTTGTCATACACAATTTATATATCAAAACGTAGGTATGCTTGTCTGGTTTCAGGCAATGTGATCAGTTTTGTGATACGTATTTTAGTTTTAGTTCCAGGAGCTTCTAAAGGACAAGAGTCATGTTAAAAAGTCTAAAAAATGTTTCTGCAAAACACACAAAGACGCTCTTTTCTAAATCGCTGACATGGCCACATTTTTAAGTTTATCAACATAAATTTCATATCGATGCGTTCACAAAAGCCTTGTGTTTCAAATGGTGTAGTCGCTGTATCGATCGCATGTACGGTTGTGGATTTATTACGTTTTGTTTGAAGGCTACGATAACTGATTTTGCGTGTGGATGAAAGCGTTTCTAATGGTATTTTGATTCCCTAAATAGCTTTCCTTACCTCAGTGCAGTCCTCCTCCCCCACCTCATGTGGAGAAAGCCTCTGGAGGGGGAGGGGCGACCAGGCAAGTCAGGACACTCTCTATATTGCAGATAGAGAAAGGAGCTGTGTGATATTAGGCTTTATAAGTACTGAAGGAACACTGCTTGTATGTCCTAAATATACTGTAGTGGTTATGGTGAATGGCTTTGGTGCGGGCTCAGCAATTCAGCATTCCCACTCGCATTTTCCTCAGGAAATGCATTGTCTAGTCGTTTTTTATTATTCTTAATTTTAATTTTATTATTCCGTACGTTTTTTGGCTCTGCGTAACTTCTGCATACTTTCAGCTATTGAGACCATTCAACTTTTAAAATGTTCATCTCGTTCAGCTAACGATGGGACTTCTTCAAGTTTTTTTGTACTATTTATACTTTTTAAAATATTAAGCTTTTAGACACTTTTTTTTAACATTGAAGTCAATGAGAACATCCTTTTTCCTGCTTCAAAACACACGTTCTGCCAAAAGTTTCAGCTCCTTCATACTTTCACTTACAGACACCAAACAAACTTTAAAGCGGTCACAAAATATTCAGCTATCCAAACATGACTTTTTAGATTGATATCTTATACGGTTTTTGTGAAAACGCAATTTACGTTTAGTGATTTTTTTATCGGTTATAATGTAATCCTATGGAGCAGGTTTAGAGTGTGTCATGTGACCTTTAGAGTGGAGATCTTTGAAAACAAAAATTATCTTTAAAAAAAGGGCGAACAAATTGCTCTCACGCCCACAAGATCTACTTGTCATACACAATTTATATATCAAAACGTAGGTATGCTTGTCTGGTTTCAGGCAATGTGATCAGTTTTGCGATAGGCATTTGACTTTTAGTTCCAGGAGCTTCTAAAGGACAAGTGCCTCAAACGCCCTCCCATTGACCGTCATGTTAAAAAGTCTAAAAAAAATTCCTGCAAAACACACAAAGACGCTCTTTTCTAAATCGCTGACATGGCCACATTTTTAAGTTTATCAACATAAATTTCATATCGATGCGTTCACAAAAGCCTTGTGTTTCAAATGGTGTAGTCGCTGTATCGATCGCATGTACGGTTGTGGATTTATTACGTTTTGTTTGAAGGCTACGATAACTGATTTTGCGTGTGGATGAAAGCGTTTCTAATGGTATTTTGATTCCCTAAATAGCTTTCCTTACCTCAGTGCAGTCCTCCTCCCCCACCTCATGTGGAGAAAGCCTCTTGAGGGGGGAGGGGGGAGGGGCGACCAGGCAAGTCAGGACACTCTCTATATTGCAGATAGAGAAAGGAGCTGTGTGATATTAGGCTTTATAAGTACTGAAGGAACACTGCTTGTATGTCCTAAATATACTGTAGTGGTTATGGTGAATGGCTTTGGTGCGGGCTCAGCAATTCAGCATTCCCACTCGCATTTTCCTCAGGAAATGCATTGTCTAGTTCTTCTTCTTAATTTTAATTTTATTCCGTACGTTTTTTGGCTCTGCGTAACTTCTGCATACTTTCAGCTATTGAGACCATTTAACTTTTAAAATGTTCGTCTCATTCAGCTAACGATGGGACTTCTTCAAGTTTTTTTGTACTATTTATACTTTTTAAAATATTAAGCTTTTAGACACTTTTTTTAACATTGAAGTCAATGAGAACATCCTTTTTCCTGCTTCAAAACACACGTTCTGCCAAAAGTTTCAGCTCCTTCATACTTTCACTTACAGACACCAAACAAACTTTAAAGCGGTCACAAAATATTCAGCTATCCAAACATGACTTTTCAGATTGATATCTTTTACGGTTTTTGTGAAAACGCAATTTACGTTTAGCGATTTTTTCAGAAAATGGAATCGGTTATAATGTAACCCTATGGAAGGGATTTAGAGTGTGTCATGTGACCTTTACAGTGGAGATCTTTGAAAACAAAAATTATATTTAAAAAAAGGGCGAACAAATTGCTCTCACGCCCACAAGATCTACTTGTCATACACAATTTATATATCAAAACGTAGGTATGCTTGTCTGGTTTCAGGCAATGTGATCAGTTTTGTGATACGTATTTTAGTTTTAGTTCCAGGAGCTTCTAAAGGACAAGAGCGACAAAACCACTCTCATTGACCGTCATGTTAAAAATTTTAAAAATTTTCCTGCAAAACACACAAAGACGCTCTTTTCTAAATCGCTGGCATGGCCACAATTTTAAGTTTATCAACATAAATTTCATATCGATGCGTTCACAAGGGCCGTGTCTTTCAAACGGTGAAGTCGCTGTATCGATCGCATGTACGGTTGTGGATTTATTACGTTTTGTTTGAACGTAATTCATGTATTGGTCTGTGAATTAAAAGGCGTTTGTAATGGAATTTCTTTCCATAAATAGCTTTCTACCTCAGTGCAATATTCCTCCTCACTGACCTGGGGGGGAGGGGAAACCTCTTGAGGGGGGAGGGGCGACCAGGAAGTCAGCATACTCTCTACTTTGCAGATAGAGAAAGGAGCTGTGTGTCCTAAAGATAGTGTAGTGGTTATGGTGAATGGCTTTGGTGCGGGCTCAGCTATTCAGCATTCCCACTCGCATTTTCCTCAGGAAATGCATTTTCTAGTTTTAAACATTGTCAAAACAGCTAGTGAAGAGTGTAATGTTGATGTGGTTGTGCACCTTGACACAATGATTTGTCCCAAAATAATGTGCGTTCTGTACAGAAGGATTTTCAGAATTTGGGGCAGGATCTTCAACAGTTAGCATTTTCAGAAATCTTATGAAAATCTCTTATGAACGTTGACCCTCATAGCTGTACGCCGGTCCCTTTAGACAGGATAGTAGGAACGTACACGCGCGGTGATGCTTGTGGCCGGTGGTTGCGATGACCGGCGGCCATGCGCGATCGCAGGCACGAAAGATAGAACAGGGACATGTGTGTGTAAACACACATGCCAGTTCTGTGAGGAGAGGAAAGAGAGATTGTGAGTTCCTACGAGCTTGGAACCACACTCTGTCATCTCTTATAGACATTCCCATCCCCCACAGTTAGAACACACACATAGGGAACACAGTTTACCCATTTATCGCCCCCTAGTGTTAACCCCTTCCCTGTCAGTGACATTTACACAGTAATCGGTGCATTTTTATAGCACTAATTGCTGTATAAATGCCAATGGTCCCAAAAGTGTGTCAAAAGTGTCCGATATGTCCGCCATAATGTCGCAGTCCTGATAAAAATTGCAGATCTCCGCCATTACTAGTAAAAGAAATTATAATAAAAATGCCATAAATCTATCCCCTATTTTGTAGATGCTATAACTTTTGCGCAAAGCAATCAATATAAGCTTTTTGCGATTTTTATTACCAAAAATATGTAGAAGAATACATATCGGCCTAAACTGAGGAAAAAATGTGCTTTAAAAAAAAATTGGGGCTATATTTATTATAGCAAAAAGTACAAAATATTGTGTTTTTTTTTTTTCTTTTCAAAATGTACGCTTTTTTTTTGTTTATAGCGTAAAAAATAAAAACCGCAGAGGTGATCAAATACCCCCAAACGGAAGCTCTATTTGTGGTAAAAAAGGATGTCAATTTTGTTTGGGTACAGCTCTGCACGACCACGCATTTGTTGTGCCGTATCGCAAAAAATGGATCGGTCATTGAGCAGCCAATACTTCCGGGGCTGAAGTGGTTAAATAATACTAAATAATTTTGCTATGAAGGTCCCTATTCAGGCATTTCCTGTCTGTCAGTGTGCAATGTGCTCCTGCATTTGCATCCTGTCACATTAACCCTGATGGAGACTACAAGCAGCTGTGCAGACACAGTTTGCACAGGGAAACTGTTGTCTACTAATGTCACTTTTAGGAAGCTGGACCAGAGCAATGATGTGCAGCCCACCAACATAGTTTCATCTTCCCCACTGACTCCAATGCATTTTTCTGAAGCAAGGAAATTATGCCTGATCTCCAAGTGATGAGTACCATATGCTGTTTTCTACTATATACCATAATTTACCATGTTCAGTGAGTAAATAAAGCTCAAACACAGATAATATGTTAGCTTTGTTTCCAGGTCAAAACAGCATTTTCACAGTATTGAGGATGATATAATTGGTATAATATTATATGACTTTGGCTAGTTTAATATTCTCATCTTTTAATTTCAGAACAAAATAATTTTTGACTAAATGTTGTTATGAACCTTGAATGAAACTATTCTTGCAAATATTTTAATGAGAAAGCATTCGTCTGTCTGTCCATCCATGTATATGTTTGTTTAAAGCGGAGCTCTGCTGAAAAAAAAATATTAAAAGCCAGCAGCTACAAATACTGCAGCTTCTGACTTTTAATATTAGGACACTTACCTGTCCTGGAGTCCAGCGCCATCCGTAGCAGAGGACGAGCGATCGCTCGTCACTCTGCTGCCCCCCCCCCCCGCCATCCTTGGTGAGGGAACCAGGAAGTGAAGCTCCGGCTTCACTGCCCGGTTCCTTACAGTGCATGCGCGAGTCGCGCTATGCCTGCCGATTGGCTCCCGTTGTGTTCTGGGAGCCGAGTGTTCCCAGAACACAACGGGGGGGGGGAGGTGATGTCATGCCCGCAGTCTGCCCGAGACTGTGTGGCTGGAAGTGGGTGCAAATACCTGTCTTTAGACCGGTATCTGCACCCCCCTGAATGGTGTCAAATGTGACACCGGAGGGGGGGAGGGTTCCGATCAGCGGGAGTTCAACTTTAGGGTGGAGCTCCGCTTTAATGTCACCAGGGGCGGACTGACAACTCATGGGGCAGTAGGAGATTATGGGTCGCCCGGGCTATAGGAGATTATGGGTCCCCCAGGCAATAAGAGATTATGGGGCCCCCAGGTAATAGATTATGGGGCCACACAGTGTAAACACACACATACATACACAGTATACACACACACAGACACACAATATACACACACACAGTATACATACACACAGAATAAACATACACACACTGAAAAGGTACTGGACAGGAGGGGCAGCTATAATCTTGGGATTTAAAAAAAAAACACAGATTTTCACATACTGTCCCTGGTTTTACTGAGGCTGGCAACCCTGATGGGGCCCCCTAGTAGCATGGGGCCCGAGTGCCCGAATGGTCAGTCCGCCCCTGAATGCCACCATACATTTTTAACACATTTGGTAGTACAGACAATAAGTAGAGCAGAAGTAAGTACTATTCAATTCAGGCCATATTCTCCATTAATCCCTGCGTTAATTGTCTTCTAGCAAGCATGAGAAATGGATCTGAAACATTAATAATTCTGTGCATTCACCATTTGTCATCCCAATATCACACATTTTTAAATGCAATGTAGGAAATGCAGCACTGAATTGCAAAGTTATGCAGTGAGTCAAGAGTTAAGATAAGTCTATTACTGCATTTTGTCACTTTGTCAACAATCTAATGACCATCAATAATAGTTGAATAAGAATTGATGGAGAGAGAGATTTAATTAACCCTTGTGTCAGCAGCTCAGCATTGCTGCCTGTTTGTGTGGTAATGGAGCGACTCTGTAAAACGTCTCCTGAGCATACGCCGTCTCAGAGAACTCCAAGAGAAAAAAAAGCTGTTTTATTCATCAGCAAGCCCTTGCGCTGCCATTCCAATAACTTCATGTGAAGGCAACCAAATCTCTGGTCCAAAGCTATCACATACCAAATCATCCAGCAGCAAGATTTATATGTTGTGTCATTGTGTCTATTAACACAGTATTTCAGGGCCCATTTGTAAATTATACACAGTTTATCCATAAATGTTCCCTCAAACAAAACCCCCGGCGATGGCCTCTTTATAACGCTGCTGGGTTTTTAGAAATTCATAAGGAAAAATTTGCCCCTTAAGAGTTTTATTCAGTGAAAAAAGAAATTAAAGGGAAAAGAGAATTTATTGATCATGCAATAGAACAACAGAAGTAAAAAACATGTGTCGTGGGCCAGCATGCCCTGCTAGCTTTCAGAATATATCCTTATGTTTTCTCTGTACTGCCTTATGGCAGTACAGAAAAAAAAATTGAATTTGCTCACAAGCCTTTTCTGACTATTTTGGATAGTGTGAAAGGGTCAGATCTGGGGTAATTAACCTTGCTACTGTTACATTCCCCCATTGAATTTCCAATATGTCCCTATATTCACATAACCAGACCATCAAAAGCACCATCATTACCATGTCTTCTCCCTGGGCTGAGATGTGTTGGAGCTGTTTCTTTAGGCCAGCCTGCCTAAAAGGGGCCTGGATCTAGACCTTGAACTTAGGTATGTGTGTAACTGGATTTGAAACTGTCACTTTTCGGAGGCAGGGTGGAGTGCCAGATAGTACTGGTTGACTTTCCTGCAGAAGAAGGGGCATAGGATGGAGAGCCAGTTGGGTCTGGTGGATTCTCTCTTGAAGAAGGGGCATAGGATTGAGTGCCAGTTAGTGGCAGTGCGTCCATAGAGGACGCAGGAGCGCCGCCCCCTCTCGCTCCTGCACTGCCACTGAAAACAATACATAGATTAATGCATTGCCTGAATCTATGTATTGTCGCCACTGCCGCCCACTATTCAGATAGCCGGCCCCCTGGCGAGCGCCGGCCATCTGAATAACGGCAGCTGGTTGGCTGTGGAAGTGTCTATCAGAGCCAGCGGCAATTGATGGGCACAGTGGCAACAATGGCAGGGCACAGTGGCGACAATTGATGGGCACAGTGGCAACATTGGCATGGCAGTGGCTGCGTTTGGCATGGCACAGTGGCGACAATTGATTGGCACAGTGGCGACAATGGCATGGCACAGTGGCTGCGTTTGGCATTGCATAGTGGTGACAATTGATGGCACAGTGGCTGCTTTTGGCATGGCACAGTGGCGACAATTGATGAGCACAGTGGCGACAATGGCATAGCACAGTGGCGACAATTGATGGCATGGCACAGTGGCGACAAATGATGGCACAGTGGCTGCGTTTGATGGCATGGCACAGTGGCTGCGTTTGATGGCATGGCCCAGTGGCGGCAATTGATGGGCACAGTGGCGGCAATTGATGGGCACAGTGGCACAATTAATGGGCACAGTGAGGCTGCAACTGATTTTTTTTTGTTTTTGTTTGTTTGCGCCCCCCCACCAAAAATTGAACACCAGCCGCCACTGCGTCCCAGTTAGTGCTGGTTGACTTTCCTGCAGAAGAAGCGGCATAGAATGGAGTACCCATTGGTGCTGGTTGGCTCTCCTGCATTTATGTGGTTGCTACCGGTGATGTCTACTAAGAAATTTTAATTCAGGAGTGTCGGTCGTGACTTGAAGGTCCTTTTTCTGTGCAGTGATGTTTGAAGTACTAGAGTTATGTTTTAACATGGAGCATGGAGCATCTGTAAGCCTAACCTGCTCTCCCATGTGATAAACTATTTATTTTTTTTACTTTACATAAAAGTGACTGCTGCCCATCTGTTCACATTTCCCATTATTGCCTGAGAATCACACCCTGAAGTGAAATGTCAGCCCACCCTGGGGGTACCACCCTGTCTCGGGGGGGTTTCTACACATATTTACCTAAAGAGGTCAAGCACATAGGTTGGACTTGATGGACTTGTGTCTTTTTTCAACCTGACCTACTATGTAACTTTGTAAAAAGAACTTTCTTTTAAATATTCCTTAAAAGCCACAAAAATATATAAATCTACTTTGTATGCACCAAATGCCCTTCAAATCCCAACCATGGCACAACACGTGTGGGTTTCCTCCTACACTGCTGGAGTACTTATTGGCTCCTGTCTAAATTAGCCCTAGTATGTATATGTATGAATGTGAGTTAGCCCTGGTTCACACCAGTGCGGCTTTGAAATCGCGCTATTTTAGCACAATTTTAAAGCTGCAGATTAGTGTGATTTGGACCTCAGATTTCATTTCCAATGCAAGCCGCAATGAAATTGCAAACAAACTCATCAATAACCGCCAAGTTGCATAACTCTGTCAGTCTTTTTACTTCCATTACCTCTGACAGGATGACTATTTCGGCTACTCCCGCCAGATCTCTCCATCGGAACTGTTGGCCTGTATGTTCCTGCCCACCATCATGTCACGCTATGCTTAAAGGCACAGCGTGATCCTAAACACTTGGCCTAAGGAGTAAACAAATATAAAAATGACAGCATTGATACCTTCAAAATCAATTGGCAACAATAGTAACCATTGTCATCAGATAGTGGTGGTACATCCAACATTTTGAGCTGTCACCAGACGCAGATTAGAGAGAAAATCATCTAATGAATGCTCCTTTTCTGCTGACAACTGTATCAGAGGGGTATCCCTTTCTTTGGTGAGATTTCCTGTAACTTTCTACTCACTGTATCTTTGGATCAGAAGTAAGGCCCCTTTCAGACGAATGGCTGTTTTGCCGCAGCTAAAGGCATGTTTATGTTTTGCTGCGATTTTAAGACTCCAGGCACAGCGATTAGCTGCATTTGTACAGTGCTTTTAGCTGCGGTTGCGTTTATCCGCGGCACGATATTGAACGGGGATCCGACTTGGATCCCTGCCAATACCAAGCACTGCGTTTGGTATGAATCTTGAGGGGGAATTCCACACCAAATTTCAAATAAAAAACCGGCATGGGTTCCCCCTACAGGAGCATACCAGGCCCTTGGATCTACTATGGATTTTAAGGAGACACCCCGTACACCAAAAAAATGGCGTGGGGTTCCCCCCAAAATCCATACCAGACCCATATCCGAGCAGCAGCCCGGCGGGTCAGGAAAGGGGTGGGGACGAGCGAGCGCCCCCCTCCTTAATCGTGCCAGGCCACATGCCCTCAACATGGGTGGGTAGGTGCTTTGGGGCAGGGGGGCGCCCTGTGGCCCCCCACCCCAAAGCACCTGTCCCCATGTTGATGAGGACAGGGCCTCGTCCTGACAACCCTGGCCGTTGGTTGTCGGGGTCTGTGGGAGGGGAGCTTATCGGAATCAGGGAGCCTCCTTTAAAAAGGGGGCCCCCAGATGCCAGCCCCCAACCCTAGGTGAATGAATATGGGGTACATCGTACCCCTAGCCATTCACCTGGGGAAAAAAAATGTAAAAAAAACACACTACACAGGGTTTTTAAAGTAATTTATTTTACGAGGGGGGCCTGCTTCTTCTATGTCTTCTGCGGGGGGGGGGGGGATGTGCCAGTCTTCATCGCCGTCTGGTTCTCGTCTGCCGTGGGGGGAAGGCTTTCTTCTTTTGCTCTTTTACAGCGGCCCCCCTTCCAGGCTTCTTCAACGTCTTTGGCGGGGGGATGTGCCGGTCTTCACCGCCGTCTGGTTCTCTTCCGCCGGGGGGATTTATATAGGCCTCTTATGATGTCACAGTCCCATCATGCTCCAGGTGCACGGAGCATGATGGGCCTGTGACGTCATAAGAGGCCTATATAAATCGGTGCGAGCCATGCACACGGAATTACAGCGGGAGGAAGCGATGTGTCAACATCGAAGAAGAAAAAGGCAGAAGGCGACAGAAGCCTGGGCACCCCCCACCGAAGACTTCGAAGAAGCCTGGAAGGAGGGCCGCTGTAAAAGAGCTAAAGAAGAAAGCACCCCCCCGGCAGAAGAGAACCAGATGGCGGTGAAGACCGGCACACCCCCCCCCCCCCAGAAGACATCAAAGAAGCCCGGGAGGGGGCCGTTGTAAAAGAGCTAAAGAAGAAAGCACCCCCCGGCGGAAGAGAACCAGACGGCGGTGAAGACCGGCACACCCCCCCCCACTGAAGACGTCGAAGAAGCCTGGGAGGGGGGCCGCTGTAAAAGAGCTAAAGAAGAAAGCACCCCCCCCGGCGGAAGAGAACCAGACGGTGGTGAAGACCAGCAGACGTCGAAGAAGCCCGGGAGGGGGCCGCTGTAAAAGAGCTAAAGAAGAAAGCGCCTCCCCCCGGCGGAAGAGAACCAAACGGTGGTGAAGACCGGCACATCCCCCCCAGAAGACATCGAAGAAGCAGGCCCCCCCTCGTAAAAGAGCTAAAGAAAAGAGGGGGACCCCGGAGCTGACTAATAAATTACCTTAAAAACCCTGTTTTTGAATGGCTAGGGTTAAGATGTACCCCATATTCATTCACCTAGGGTGGGGGGGCCGGCATCTGGGGGCCCCCTTCTTAAGGGAGGCTCCCAGATTCCGATAAGCTCCCCTCCCACAGACCCCGACAATCAACGGCCAGGGTTGTCGGAAAGAGGCCCTGTTCTCATCAACATGGGGACAGGTGCTTTGGGGTGGGAGGCCACAGGGCGTGCGGCCTGGCATGGTTAAGGAGGGGGCGCTCGCTCGTCCCCATCCCTTTCCTGACCGTCCGGGCTGCTGCTCGGATATGGGTCTGGTATGGATTTTGGGGGGAACCCCATGCCGTTTTTTTGGCGTACGGGGTGACTCCTTAAAATCCATAGCAGATCCAAGGGCCTGCTATGCTACTGTAGGGGGAACCCATGCCGTTTTTTTATTTGAAATTTGGCGTGGAGTTTCCCCTCAAGATTCATACCAAACGCAGCTGACACAGTGCACTGTGGTTACCTGTGGTTATGTGCCGATAGCTGCGGGATTTCGCAGCTGGACGCATCCAGTTCTATTTTTTCTATCCACACAAAACTGCGGGGAACAAAACCGCAGGTAAGCGTAGTGTGTGAATGATGTCATAGGAAAGCATTGTGTGCTTCTAGCTGCGGTAAAATCCGCTGCTAAAAGCACCATTCTATCCGTCCATGTGAAAGGGGCCTTAGGTAAAAATTCCCAATAAGACACAGATGGCAGAGACTATTAAAAACAAACTAAAAACTGGTAAACATGATATGACGCTTCTTGAGCAGCAAGAGATAGGGGAGGTGTCCCTTCCTCTCAGCAGAAAGCTATTTGTGTTCTCAAAATAGAAAACTAATTTACAGCAAAGTGGTAAATTGACTCACCAACGGTGGTAAATACATTTAGCTGTGTCACCTGCTTTATACAAATTGTACATTTGAAATGGTTATATGCCATAATTCATATCCAACTGACCAAAAAAATTCATATACACTGTGCTGTGCAAAAGTTTTAGACAGATGTAAAAAAATGCTGTATATTAACCACTTCAATACTGGACACTTTCACCCCCTTCCTGCCCAGGTAAATTTTCAGCAGTGTCGCACTTTGAACTTTGACAATTGCGCAGTCATGCAACTCCATATCTAAATGAATTTGTTATCATTTTAGACAGATAGAGCTTTCCTTTGGTGGTATTTAATCACCACTGTGTTTTTTTTAACCACTTGCCGCCAGTCCACCGTCAAATGACAGAGGAGCGGTGCGGATCTCGTTCTGGAACGACACCATATCACATCGTCCCATTCAAACAGGGCATGCGTGCGATCAGGGCACGCATCACTGCACTGTTGGTGGCAGTGTGTCACTGAGACACAGCTCATCACCGACAGGGGCGAACAGCCATTGGCTGTTTACCACGTGATCGGACGTGATCAAGTCACGGGCGATCACAGATGGTACAACCCCATTGCACACGGGTAATGCATGCAATCGTGCGCAGGCTGCGCATGCATGTCGGGGGCCGCGTGTTCCCAGGAACACTGCTCGTCACAAACATTGGTACACAGCCATTGGCCGGTGGATTTTACCACGTGATCGGCTGTGATCCATTAACAGCCAATCACAAATGCAAACAAAGACCGGTAACTAGCTGTTACCGGCTTTTGCCTCCTCACACCATTTCCAGAGAAGAGCTAGGAGCAGTGAGTTGCTGATCTATGTACTGTCAGTGTCTGCACCAAGCAGAACACCTGTTACAGTCACCCCATTAAGTGCACCTATCACATCAGAGACTGCAGTCAGTGACCGTTAGCACTGCACCCATCACCCATCAGTGACCATCGCCAGTCACCCATCAGTGACCGTTGCCCGTCACCCATTACCCATCAGTGACCCTCGCCAGTCACCCGTCACCCATTAGTGACCATCGCCAATCACCCGTCGGTGACCGTCATTAGTCACACCGTCATCACATCAGTGAACATCACCTGCCACCCATCGCACAGCCCATCAGTGAATGTCACCTGCCACCTATCGCACAGCCCATCAGTGACTGTCACCTTCTGCCCATCTGTCACCCATCGTACAACCTATCAGTGACCATCACCTGCCACCCGTCGCACAGCCATCAGCAGCATGTCCAAAAAAATATATAGTAGTGAGGAGGCATTCCAGATCCTCTCCATGACTCATGAGAGCAGCTGGGAGTTCATGTCCGATTCCAATGCCAATTCTGATTCCGAATTAAATTCAGCATTTAAAACGATTGATAGCAGCAGATCGGCAAATGATTTGGAGGAAGAATGGGTCCCTCCTAAAAGGGCACGGCGTTCTGGAAACCAGGCAGTCTCCAGCAACCAGGATGAAATTACCAGTCCCAGCGCTGCCACCAGCGATAGGACTCAAAAAAAAATACCCAGGCCCAGTACCAGTGCTGCCGCATCGCGCCCAAGTACCAGCACAGGAAATTCAAATCCCCCAACTACCAGAACTGGAGTGTCACGTCCCCATAGAGCCAGGGCCACTACATTCCTCCCAGCTGGTCTTGCCAACCAACATGGCTGCCTTCCGACTCGGGATCAGCAAGTATTCCCTCTTTCACCACACAGCCAGGTGTGCAGGCCAATACCCCAATTTTCTCCAAAATGTACTGCTTTTATCTATTTTTGCCTGACACTTTGCTGCAATTTATCGTGGACCAGACCAATCTATATGCCCAGCAGCATTATGCCAACAACTCCCAATTATCAAATGGCTGTCCGTTTGAGTGGAGAGATTTGACTTTGGAGGGGTTAAAAAATGTTATGGGCCTCACCATAAACATGGGGCTTACAAAAAAAATGAAGGACATGCCTACTGGTTCACCAACCCCATCCACCACATGCCCATTTATTCTGCTAAATGCCCAGGTTACAATATGAGATGATTATGCACTTCCTTCATTTCAACAACAATACACAGTGCCATCCCCGAAATCATCCAAATTATGTAAAATTTGCCCACTCACGATTTGCACAACTCTATGTCGCTGATCAACATATATGTGTGGATGAGTCCCTGGTACCCTTTTCAGGCCGGCTAGGAATAAAAAATATATTCCTAGCAAAAGGGCCAGATACGGAGTAAAATTTTATAAACTTTGAGTGAGAGCCACAGGATATCTGTATGCATTCCGCAAATACCAGAGTTGTTGAATCTCAAGTTATAGAATTCAAAAAGGCTCACACAGGGGGATCGCTCAGCCTCTGTTCCCAGATGATACCTTGAATCGGGAAACGCGTTGGGTGGAACTACAGTTCTTGATGTCACGACACACCAGCCACAGCAAAAAATAGAACAGAATCTGACGCGTTTCACACTGTATCCCAGTGCTTAATCATAGCTAGTGAGGAGGCTCTTTGGTTACATCTGAGCTGTTACTTTTCTTTTTATTTTATTTTGGACTTTGCAACACCAGCTGTCTGGCTTAAATGGTCATTAAAGGAAAAACATGTTTTTGCTGAAATGACTGTTTACAGGGTATAGAGACATAAAAGTTAACTGATTCCTTTTAAAAATGATTAAAAATAGATTAAATTCAATCATATAATGTGCCTCTAGTTTCACTTTCGGTTTTTAATTGGTTTCATGTTTCTGTGAAGTAAAGAGAGACACAGAACAAAAACAAACAAATCCAGGGCAGTGTTTTGTTTTTAAAATTAATCTGATTGGTTCTGTTAAATTTTAGACACACAGTAATGACAGCTTAGACCACCGTGAAAAGCTCCTAGTACTGTGGTTATAAGGAGCCAGACAAGCAGGAAGTGTGGAGATCACAGCAGAATTACAGCAACTTCAAAGCAAAAACGAACAATGAGGACATGAAACCAGGACTGCAGTAAGGTAAAGGAAGCTATTTAGCTAAAAAAAAAATTCCTTTAGTGATCCTTTAAGCCATGGCTGTTTGAATGTATTGATCACAGTTTTTGGATATTAGTGCCTAGAAATGTTTAAATCATTTTTAAGTGGAGTACTGCACCATGAAGCCTCTTCTTTTTACTTTATGATTTATCCCACTGCTGGAGATCACCTGGAGAGGGTTACTGCCATGGCTGTGAAGAATATTATATCATTGGATAGCTTACAGTAAAGAGAGGAGGATCCCTTTATTGGATGAGGTAGTGGAGGCGTATTCCTTAGCTGAGCGATCCCCCTGTGTGAGCCCTTTTGATCTCTATAACTTGAGATCCAACAACTCTGGTAAGCAGCACCGATTGATTGCTTTTCATGAAAAGAACAACAGTGATCCTTTAAATGTCCTTCAACATATTGTGTACCCATTGAAGCACTTTATGCTTATGGACTTTATTTCAAACGGTATTACTTTGCCTAAATCATATGGTTCTTATCCCCTTTTTTACTAAGGGAGTTATGTTATTTGGTTGCACACTTTATCCGTTACACATTTATTAGCTGAATATTCAGGATATTTTAGTTGCAACACCATTTGGTCACAATTTTTTGGGGGTTAAAGCAGATATTAAGCTATACCAATTCATTACGCATATACGAAGGAAGAGATTCCCAGCCTACATGGGCATAATTGGAAAAATTGTATGGGACCTGGCATACTCACTTCTGGACTTTTCAAACACCTATACCTCACAAAAACCCTGGCCTCTGGAACCTCCAGAAAAAACAGGAAGGGCTTCCCACAATCTCTAGTCAACAAAAAACTGCAAAGGGCGGAAAGAGCAACTTTGAGGTGCAACAAAGTGCTGGCCTTGAGGTGGAAGGATAACGGAAATCTGCACATGATGTCCACCATCCATGATGACACTATAGTTGAGGTTCAAAGAAGACGGGGTCCCATTGAAAAGCCAGCATGTGTCCAAGATTACAATATCTACATTGGGGGGGGATTTCAATGCCAAATAATTCAGCCCTATTTGTCAATAAGGTGGTCCCCTTTCTGGTACAAGAAAGTAGCAATTTATCGCATCTACAGTATTTGCCCATTTATAACGCATACATAATCTACACCAAATCCACTGAAAGCCCCACCCCCTTCCTAAAGTTCATCAATGAAGTTGTCACGTCCCTCATCTACCAACAAAGACCCCCCCCCCCCCCCCAGAAGACCTTTGCTGTGAGGCTGTTAGCAGACTTAATGAGCGACACTTCCTGGACAACATTCCACCATCTGAAGCAGGCCAAAGACGCCAAAAAATATGTCGCGTTTGCACCAAAAGAGGATTTTGGTCCCCAGTGTACCTCCCAACCCGGCGTTAGCATTGGTGAATGTTTCCAACTTCATCACACTTCCCTAAAATATTAGCCCATATTTTTAACCATTTCCCCATCTAAGCTGACCATTTTCCATGTTTCCTCAAATAACCATGCCACTGTCTTCCACTTAAACTGACCCTGGTCTGTTTTTCGACTATGCCTCTTCCTACCGTTTGGACTGCTTCCACATGAACGGACCCTGACCTGTTTTATTAGCTACGCTTCTGCCTACCGCTTGGACTGCTTGCACGTGTTCTATCGACCTATGCTTTTGCCTACCGCTTGGACTGATCCGTTGCCCTGCTACTGTAGTACACAGGATCTTGCATATGTGAGGGGCTCTAGAATTGTTTTTACAGGTGGATTTGTTTTCTCCTGGTTTTGTAATTTCTATATTAGTCCGGAGACTTCATAGAGATTTGGGTGGGTGAAAGCCTCTACCTCTGTGCCCATGTACACAGGTCTTACCTGATTGAGTCCCTCAGCCTGCTGCTGATTACTGCCATCATGCCTCTGCCTGCCGCATGAACTGACCACACATCTGCCTGCTTACTGGACTATGGAAATAATTAGCTGTAGCAAGAGGCAGTATGTTTATGAAGGGCTGGAGAGTGGTAAAATGAGTGCAGGTAACCGTGTACCAGGACCAATATTATGGCTGTGCTGACTGTCTCTTTCCTGGACAAATCTTATGCACAAATGCTTTGGCTGTGCTGACAATATCCTTTTGCTGACTATAGACCATGTTCCTGTCTGCTGCCTGGATAATTACTATGGTTGTCTCTAAGCACATCCCTGCCTACTGCCTGGACCAATTCTCTCCTCTGTGGACACTACTAAAACTACAGGTAATACTTTTTTTTTTTACCCTTTTCTCAAAATAATTTGTTTTGGAATGTAATTCTTGGTATGTACATGATATGTGTTAGAAATATAAAAGGCCTTTAAAAATAATAGGTTGTTGGGAAATTATATGTGCAATTTATGCTCCTAGAATGCCTGACGGTGCTACTTGGATGTTGGGCCTCTGTATGTGGCCAGGCTGTCTAAAAGTCTCACACATGTGGTATCACCATATTCAGGAGGAGTAGCAAAATCTATTTTGGGTTGTCATTTTTTCTATGTACATGCTATATGTTGGGAATATCTTATAAATGGACAACTTTGTGTAAAAAAAAAAATGTTTTTTTTTATCTATTTTCCACATTTTCCAAAAACTTCTGGGAAAAAAATGAACAGTTCAAAAGACTCATTATGCCTCATAGATTATACGTTGGGGTGTTATCTTTGCAAAATGGGGTAATTTTGTGGGCGTTTCTATTGTCCTGGTGCTCCAGGGTCTTCAAAAGTGTAATAGGTAGTCAACATGTTAGATGTGTAATTTTTGCTCCTAGAACACAAGGCACTGATAGGCTGCACTGACTGGCTCTGATGAGGCAGCATTGATGAGACACTGATGAGGCTGCACTGATAGGTGGCATTGATGGGCACTGATAAGCTGCACTAATGAGCACTGATAACCTGCTCTGATGGGCACTGATGGGGCTGCACTGATGATCAGTGCCCTGATTATCAGTGTAAACAATGTATTTACTATGCCCTGTCAGACTTGGCAGTTACCGGATTTCCTTTTTGGTAATAACCAGTAAGTCTGTTTACATGTGACTAGCTGTGATTAGACACAGGTGATCACAGGGTAAAGGGCTTCTGTGATTGGCCCTTCACCGCGATCAGCATGTGTACAAAGGGGGTGTGCGGGAGGTGCAGACATGGGAGAAGTTCCATAGACATCCTCCCAAAACTGTAGAACCATGCTGTAGCAGTCTTTTGGCTATAGCGCGGTGAGGAAGTGGTTAGGAATGCTTTAGGAAATAGAAGTTATAATAGCAGAAAGTAAATGAACAGAAGAGAAATCCAATTCTAAACAAGATTTGGTGTGACCACCCTTTGCCTTCACAATTTTTGAAGAAACTCAGCAGGTAGGTTGTTTTAAGCATCTTGGAGAACTAAACACAGATCTTCCTTGGATGTAGACTGCCTCAGATGCTTCTGTCTCATCATGTAATCCCAGTCAGATTTGATGATGTTAAGATCAGGGTTCTGTGGGGGCCAAAGCATCACTTCCAGGACTCCTTGCTGTTCTTAATGACATTGGCTGTATGCTTGAGGTCATTGTCCTGTTGCAGAAAAAATTTGGGGCCAATTACACGCCTCCCTGGTGGTATGGTATGATGGACAAGTATCTGCCTGTATTTCTCAGCATTGAGGACAACATTGATACTGATCATGCTTCACTGTTACCTGCAGACACTCATTATTAAACCGCTCTCCAGCCAGATACATTGTATCTTTCTCTCTTTGCTAGAGGAGAAATATGTAAACAAACAAATGTGTACTTTACAATATGGGCCTGGTAATGGACTGGGGGGGACGGGACCCATGCCGTTTTTTTCAATGATTTTTATCTGTATTTTGTGCGGGGACCGTTCTAAACATGGGAAAAAATGTGCCAATTTACAGGCATACTATAGACACCCCCCAGGTACGAAATTTGAATTTCACTTTTATTGTTTCAATTGTTTAACCACTTGGTAACCGCCCTATAGCCGAAATACGTCTACAAGGCGGTTCCCTTACTCTGGGAGGGCGTCAATATACGTCCTCCCGGAGAATCAGATTTGCGCGCCCGAGCGGGCGCGCACACGCGATCACCGTCGCTCACCGGGTCCACGGGACCCGCAGCAACAAGGATCGCGGTAAGGAGCCAATGGAAGCGGCTCCTTACCAAGTGATCACGCCGTCCAATGATGGCGCGATCACTTGTAAACAAATCCTCTCTGTACGGTCCGTTCGGTACAGTGTGAGAGGAGAGGGGGGGTGTGAGAGGAGAGGGAGGGGGGGCGGGTGGCAGCAGCACTGTGGGCTGGATCTGTGAAAATTGCAGTCACAGATCCAGCCATCCCTCCCTGCGCAACACTTTGCAATACCCCCCATACTCTGCAATACCCCCCCATACTCTGCAATACCCCCCCATACTCTGCAATACCCCCCCATACTCTGCAATACCCCCCCCCCCCATACTCTGCAATACCCCCCCATACTCTGCAATACCCTCCCCCATACTCTGCAATACCCTCCCCCATACTCTGCAATACCCCCCATACTCTGCAATATCCCCCATACTCTGCAATACCCCCCATACTCTGCAATACCCTTAATACTCCACAATACCCCAATACTCCACAATACCCCAATACTCCAATACCTTGCAATACGTCGCCTATGGGGATTTTTAAGTAGCAAAGTTTGGCGCCATTCCACGAGGTTGTGCAATTTTGAAGTGTGACATGTTAGGTATCTATTTACTCGGCGTAAATTCATCTTTCATACTATGCAAAAACATTGGGCTAACTTTACTGTTTTGTTTTTTTTTAAGCACAAAACAGTTTTTTTTTAAAAAAAACACGCGTTCAAAAAATTGCTGTGAAAATACCGTGCAAGATAAAAAGTTGCAACAACCGCCATTGTATTTTCTAGGGTCTTTGAAAAAAAAAGCATATATAATGTTTTGGGTTTCTATCTAATTTTTTAGCAAATAAATGATGATTTTTCCATGTAGGAGAGAAATGTCAGAATTGGCCTGGGTGTTCCAGAACGCCTGATGGTGCTCCCTGCATGTTGGGCCCCTATATGTGGCCACGCTGTGTAAAAGTCTCACACATGTGGTATCGCCATACTCGGGGGGGAATAGCAGAATGTGTTTTGGGGTGTAATTTGTAGTATACATATGCTGTGTGTGAGAAATAACCTGCTAATATGACAGAAACTAGAATTTTTTTTTATTTTTACTGAATTTTCAGTCTTTTTTCTTTTATAGCGCAAAAAATAAAAACCGCAGAGGTGATCAAATACCACCAAAAGAAAGCTCTATTTGTGTGAAAAAAAGGACAAAAATTTCAGACGGGTACAATGTTGTATGACTGAGTAATTGTCATTCAAATTGTGAGAGCACCAAAAGCTGAAAATTGGTCTGGTGATTAAGGAGGTTTTCGTGCCCAGTGGTCAAGTGGTTAAATATTTCACTTTTATTGTTTCACTTTAAGCATTATTAAAATCACTGCTCGCCAAAAAACTTTAGTTTTTAAAACTTTTTTTGCATTGATACATGTCCCCTGGGGCAGGACCCAGGTCCCCTTTTTATGACAATACCATGCATATAAGCCTTTAAAATTAGCACTTTTGATCTCTCCCATAGACTTTTAAAGAGTGTTCCGTGGCTTTTGGAATTTGACGCGAACACCACAAATTGTTCGCTATTCGGCGAACAGGCGAACACCCGATGTTCGAGTCAAACTTACGTTCGACTCGAACATCGGACTCATCCCTACTAAGAACCCTATAGTGGTGTGAAACATGTAAGCTTTTCATTGATCCTGTGCCTCTGATGTCTTTTGTACCAGAAGATTTTTTAAACCGTCTTCAATAAAGGTGTCCACAGTGAGTGACCATCCAGTCTTTTCTTCAATTCATTCCTACATGCAGAGCCAGCACCTGTTTCTATCAGCAGGTGGGGTGCATTATGAGATGTCTACCTAGAGCGGTGTTCTTTTGCTCTTTATATAACATAGGTAGGATTAATAGACAGCTACACCCACCCAGTAAAGGACACACCCACCAGTGTAATTGATTCTATCTCTTCGTGGGTGTCTGAAGTGCTCACACCTGTTCATCAGGAACACACACTCTTGCCAAATGAAGAATGCATCAGCATATACATCTGTGTAGGGTAAACCTAAAAATAACAAATGTCCAAGGCTCTTTAGAGAAACCAAAAATCAAAAAATTTAAGTTGTAAGTTGTTGGACATGTGGAGGGTCCAAAACAGTAAATTACAACTTTGTGAGGGCTGCTTCACACAAATTGTTGACAAAGCGCATTCGTCATCAGCATGCAATATTAAAATATGTGTACAGGATTACACCAGACTTATACATCCATATCTGCCCCAAAACACACAGTTATAGATTTGGTGCAAACCCACACTCACTTGATTTAGAATGTAATTTCTTGGGTTTCCTTTATGTGAAACCCATCAAAAATATAATCAAAAATAAACTATAACACCACAACAGAGGAAAACATACAAACCTATAGCCAGGTAGCGGCATGTTTTGGATTCGAACCAATGACCCTGGTGCTGCTAGGCGGAACTGCTAACCAGTTAGCCACTGTGCTGCCATATGGATGGAACCTCCATCTTTGTGGTGTCAAACAGTCCTAAATCCCAGGGGTGCAATAAGTTAACCAATGTCGATGTACTGTGGAAGACCAGAGAGCCATTGAACAACCTGTTTCTGTGTAATGCAATCTGTTTTGAAGGCTGGGTGTGGCTGACTACTGTCAGCATGCTGCTATAAAACTATCTCAAATGTTGTTGCTTTTTGCTTGGTAAGAGGCTGCAATTGGTGCTGGTCGGGAATTCTTACATAAGGCTGATTATGGTACTTGCCAATGAAAAACATATGGCACAATTTGCAATGGTGGTGGAACCCCCCTACACATAAATACTGTACTGCATTTCTTTGGAAATATACCTATAGGTGGTGGAATGACATTAGTCAGGAGTTATGCTTCTTGATGGTTCTTGGTGTGTGAGTGTAGAATAGTGATGTTACCCTCTGAATTTTGGGAATGACAAAGAGAGAGAGAGAGATTTTTTTTTCCCGAAGCATCACTAGAATTCTTTCAAAAAAATATGAAGAAGCAACAACATAAAAACCCAGCAGGGACATTTTTTTAAGGAAATAAACAGTTCATCTCAAAATTAAAATGTAGGTTTTTGCTGCTTTCAGGACTTTTTTCCCATAGCGCAAGCGCATCGCCCCAGTGTGAAAAGGAACACTAGAATGAATGAGAGGGGGTTTTTAGGCACTTAGCAGAAGCTATTCCTAGCGCCTGAAAACCGCCCCAGGAGTCTTAGGCCCCGTACACACGACCGGATCCGTTGGGATTTATCCGCGGATCAGTTCCAGCAGACAAATCTGGTCGTGTGTACGGCCTAGCGGACATTTTTCGGTGGACATTTCTCCAGCCGACGAATTTCATGCTAAGAAATCTATCCGCTGGAAACCTGTCCGTTGGACTAATCCGGTCGTCTGTACAGACTCACCGGATAAGTCCAAGCGATCCCCATCCCTCGCATGCGTCGAAGTGATTCGACGCATGCGTGGAAGTATTTACCTTCCAGGGTCGCGCACGTCGCCGCGTCATCCGTGCGGCGACGGCGCGGCACGTCACCGCGTATGTTTTCCGCGGGGATTTTGATCTGATGGTGTGTACAGCCCATCAGATCAAAATCGGGAGCAGAAATGTGCGCTGGAAACGGTCCAGCGGACCGTTTCCAACGGATATCCTCTCGTCTGTACGAGGCCTTAGGCTATCTTATAAAGCTCTAAACATTGTTTCTACGTGCAATTCCCATGCTTCTATCACGACTACTGATTTAGACGGTCTCTGTTGTCTGTGACCTATAGTGAATTTGGTTTTGTGACTACTTTTTCCATTCCATTTTCGCATAATTGTGCCCGGTTTTAGCCATTTGCGACCACGCTATAGTGAATAATCCCCAGTGTGTTTTAGGTAGGATATAAAAAAGCAAAATGCACACCATTGTTTCTCGGCTGTACTATGGGTATAAATAACATACAAATATGTGGTATCGCTGCAGAAGATTTTTTTTGTTTTTGCTTTTGTTTTTTTGGTGTTAGGTTATGGTAATAGCAAGAATAAAGGAGCTAAAATGTAAAAAAAAATACTATTTTGGCCAGTTTTCCATTGATAATAAAAACAAATCAGGAGATATCCATTACCATTTATCACCAAATTTGTCTTGGGGGGGGGGGGGGGAAACAAGGCATAATCTTACATTGATACATGAAGTACATATTGTAGTTGCAATAATATTTACAGTTTTACTAACACATGTCAAAGTTTCAAAGTTGTGTTCAGGCCTTAGAATTTGTTTTACCTTCCACCATGAAGGGGTTAAGCATGTATGCAGTATATAGAACTTTGTGTTTTGTATTTGCTCTTTTAGAAGGTGACTCCTCCCCACTTATTCTAGAACTACCCGAGAGCATTTTTTCCTACATAAATGTAGTCTACTTCCACTTTGCAGGACAAGACTTAACATTCTGTTTTAATAAATATCAGAACTGTTTGTCAGCCTTGTTTTTAACAGGAAAAACAGATGGTGCAGCGCTTAAAGCAGTGTCGCCATTTAGCAGTTGTAAGGCACAAAGGGTGCTCTGGCTCAGATGTTCCCTTTTTATATCGGTAAATATACACAAATTCTGAAGATAGAGCCGGCGACTCCAATAATCCTTGATCCATTTTTTTGACACATGAGAAAGATTAAAAAATACAAACGGGCTCACGCGTTCCGGCTCATAAGCATGGTTCACAGCACGTCTTCCTTGTTTTTAAAGTGGAACTTTGCCCAACTCCCCTAAAGAAATGTTTTTCCTCCCCTGCCGAACTGATGCAGTGTTCTGCACAGGAAGGATACTTACCCACCCAGTGGATCCAGCATTGTCCCAATACAACCCCCTGCTTTGTTGCCAACACTCCGGTCCCATGCCGCCATCTGCTTCCGGGGTGTCTTCGGGAGGCACAGGCACTCCTCCCGATGGCACACCACTAGGCCCGCCCCCTCCTACTTTAGTGAATGGATGCTCCCGACACCGCTTGGGATATCCAGGTCATTTTTCTCAAGAGGCACCATGGATTGCTGACATCATATGCCTAGGTGATAGACAGGAGAGAGGTCAAGAAGAAATCTGTCTTCATAAAAAATAAACAAATAGAGGAAGAAAAAAAAATTGAGAGCTGTGCTGCGCAGGGGGCGGGGGGTGCTGGGTTGGGATGGAGAGGCGGAAGCTTGTCAAGAAGGCTAAAGTTCCACTTTATTATCAGTCTTCCTTTCTACTAGAAACTTAATTTGAAAGAGTCCTTTTCCCCAAACTACTCTGCCATATCTTATAATATAGCCCATATATTCTACAGCTATAACAATTGCTCTCTAGAATAAATTGGTGTTTTACCAAAAAATTCAACTTCAAAAAGAATAAACACAAATCAAAATAACGTTCTATATTCCATATACATAGTTGAAGCTCAACTCTGTTAAAAAAAAAAAAAAAGTTTTCCCTTACATTAGGGCTGTGCCCGTGCTGCAAGGGTTAACGTGATTCTAAAGTGGCTTACAGTATAGCAAGCTTCCAAGGTAGTGAATTGGCTTTTTTATATTAGAGAGAGCATGAGAAACAGAAAGGGTTAAAGAAGGTACATCAGTATATTATTAGAAAGGCCTATTAAAAGTGAAATAAAAAAAATAGACTCTGCTAATCTGACTGCACACTGCGTAACAAAAATCATAGAAAATTGGTGGCAGAAATAGACCAAGTGGTCCATCAAGTATGCCCTTTTTTAACATTGTCTAGAAATAGACTTATGCTTATTTCAAGCATGTGTACATTTGATTGATTCACTACCTCTGCTACCTTTTGAAAAACCTTCCTTGTGCTAGTTTGAGGTTCATATTAAATATACTGCAGTCCTGAACCTTATTCGGTTCCCTAAAGCTTTGACTTTTTTTACCTTAAAAAATAAAAATAAACATGTTATACTTACCTGCTCTGTGTAGCGGTTTTGCACAGAGCAGCCCTGATCCTCCTCTTCTCTTGTCCCCCGCTGGCACTCCTACTGAGTGCCCCCAGAGAAAGCATCTCTCTACCAAGCCAGCTCACTCCAGAGCCGGAGCTCTGAATGTCCATTCACACACAGAGCTGTAGCTTGGCCCCCCTGTCCCTCTCTCTCCTCATTGGATCATTTGCTGTGATTGCCAAGGCTATCCTGCACAGGTAAGTATTAGGGGGGCTGCTGCACAGAAGTTTTTTTACATTTCATGCAAGAATGTAAAAAACCTTGAGCCTTTAGAACCACTGAACCACTTCAAAGGCACCCCCCCCCCTTTTTTTATTTTTTATTTTTTATATAATTCATCTGTAATTTCATTTGCAATCTGTGTTTTGTACTTGGTTCTGTTTTTCCCCAAGTGGGTCTGTTTTTTTACATGCAGTAATATATGCATTTTTTAATTTAGCAATGTGTCACTGCAGGCACTTCACTATGTCCAATTTAGTTTGTCTAGGACAGAGGGTTCCTGCGCCACCCGACACGCCCTGGTCCTTCATATGCCTGCTTTCTAGGCATGGATGGACCAATTATTTGGGCTGGAGAGCTCCTTAGGACCCTTCTGGGAGGCTCAGGAATCTCTTCCCGATTGTGTCCCGGGTTGGAAAGCATCAGGGTGGCCATAGGCAGGTCTGCGGTGTGATGACACGGAATGCAATTCTGCTCATTCTGGGCATGTTGGTGCCATGCTCCCTGGTGGCGGGGCACTCTGTCCTAGATGCTGGTCGCCAAGGACCAGGTGTCAGTATCCTGTGACCAGCAATCAGCTGGATCTAAATGCAAATTAGGCAATCTGGTAAGGTATTTAACCACCATCACATGTGCTAACCACTACTGCATGTAGCGGTCAAGCTAATGGACAACTTGTGATGCTAAACAATTCAGGTATGATGCTGGAAACAATTACCACTAATATGTGGCCATCTTTTCTATCTCTATTATTGGGTAATAGGTTTAATGACTAGTTTGATATTTTTGAGTCATTTTTACCCAACATCAAATACATTTTACCTTTTTAAACTCCTATACCTATTTACCTTTATAGTCAGATACTTTACATATAAGTGCTCCTATCTGAGATACACTTTATTACAGATTTTTCAGACTGATTGACGGTCCACTTTTGGGCAGCAGCCCTTGTTTGGTGTCCTTGTGTGTGCAGTCCTGTAACCGTTTGGTACCGCTATCAGTCGCATCCCTTAGGGGGGCCAGAATCGCATTATCCTACGTAACCAAGACCATCACTTAAGCCAATGTTACGTATACCCGTCGTTCCCGCGTCGCGAAATTTCAAATTTACGTAGTTTGTGTAAGTGATTCGTGAATGGCGCTGGACGCCATTCACGTTCACTTTGAAGCAAATGACGTCCTTGCAACGTCATTTGCCACAATGCACGTCGGGAAAGTTTCCCGACGGAGCATGCGCTCTACGAACACGCCTAATTTAAATGATTCCCGCCCCCTACGGGATCATTTAAATTGCGCGCGCTTACGCCGGGCATTTTGCTGGCGCGCCCACGCAATTTACGGAGCTACTGCTCCGTGAATCAAGGGCAGCGCAGTATTACCTCTATTTGAAATGATGTATGTTATTTTCTTATCAATATAATATGTTTATATTCTAGAATTTATTGATACCCATGTGACAATAACCTCTGAAGAAGACTGACAAATAGTCCGAAACATATCAGGTGTTTATGCCAGTATCCATGGCAGCTAGTCTGACTAAGTTTTATGGGTAGCCTCATGTTCGCAATGCTTCATGCACGATAAAATGGTATCTGATGCTATGCACTTTTGAATTTTTGTATACTATGTAAGATTGTTGTATGTGCTGTGGGAGATTAGCTTGTGGGGATCACCTTTTCTGTCAGCAAACAGGCACTTTCTTAAAAAATTTGGCAGATGCCGGGTTTATTTAAAGGAGGTTTGCAAAATAAAAATAAACAAAACAGTAAATTAAATCCTTGCCGTCCGGCGCGAACTAAACAAATAGTCTCCTCTCTATACAGTGTGGGGTTGGTCCCCGTCACCCACAAAACATGTGGTAAAGCAAACCTTTTAGTCCAACACCCAGATCTCCTCTCACTCAGGTTCCTTCCTGAGTCTCAAAAAAACACTGCTCTCTTCCTGGTATTTTAAATTCCACCTGAGTGGAATTTCAAGAGGCTGGAAAAACCCAGGCCGGATTCTGGTTAATTCCCTTACAATGGAGCGAATGCAAGGTAAAATGTAGCGATTATCCACTACATCACCTTGCATACCGTCACATATCCCGCCCCTCTGCTCAACCGCTGTGGCTGAGCAATTGACCCAAGCATACAGTGCATGCGGGAGAGGGTATCTACATTGTTTTGGAGCTTGCCAGGCCTATGCTCTACTGTAAATTTAAATGGCTGTAAAGCCAGGAACCATCTTGTTACAGTAATACCTCAGGGAACCTAAGGCCCATTTAATAACGAGACCCTCCTTCTTGACAATAGCATCGTTTCTTTCATGCTTGTTTAGTTTTCGGCTCAATTAAAGAACCGGGTGCTCCTCACCATCTCTGATCTGGGACAGTACAGCACCTAGGACCACCACAGAGGCATCTGTCTAAACTACAAACCCTTTTGTGAAGTCCAGGGTCACCAGCACCGAAAGTGCACAAATGGCCTGTTTTAATTTCTGAAACGCCTCCTCGGCCAGAGGGTTCCATTTGACCATGACCAACCCTCTACCCTTTGTCAGATCGGTCAAAGGGATGGCAATGGTGGCAAAGTCGAGTCTAAACCACCGGTAATACCCTGTAATGCCTAGGAAGGCCTGAACCTGTTTCTTGTTTACTGGTTGGGGCCACTTTTGAATTGCCTCAATCTTATCGGTCTGAGGTTTGACAAGTCCCCGGCCAATAATGTAATCAAGGTACTTGGCCTCCTCCAGGCCTATGGCACACTTTTTTGGGTTGGCCGTGAGGCCTGCTTCCCTAAGGGAATTTACCACTGCTTGTACCCGGGACAGGTGTGATTCCCAATCTGGGCTGTGGATGACCACATCATCCAAATAAGCAGCCGCATACGGGCGATGTGGTCTCAAAATGTGTCCATTATTCGCTGGAACCATGCAGGGGCTCCATGCAGACCAAAAGGCATCCGCTTGTACTGAAACAAGCCCTCAGGAGTGGAAAAGGTAGTGTTCTCCTTGGTCAACTCAGTTAGCGGTATCTGCCAATAGCCTTTCGTTCTAGGGTCGTTATGTAGCGAGCCTGTCCCAACCCGTCCACAAGTTACACAGGTCCACAGGTACCTCTCAGGAGGTGCTACACCATATCCTAGTCAACTCTTTATAGTGCACTATAATCCAGTATTATTATTATTATTATCCATACTGGAGTTTAATGTTTATTTGGCACTGTTTGTTACTGATTTGCTGATTCACGTACTAACTTTGATTTAGTGGTATAAATACTGATTCTTAATCACTTAAGAATACTTTTTACTCTGTCTATCAGATTGTGTTAAAATGTATCAGTTGTGTGTTCATACACAGGTTCTTTTATTATGGTTGGAATTTCAGAATTACAAACAGAAACTCCTGAAAACTTAAACACCTCTATATGGTTTTATAGGCAACTGTCTACATCATCATCATCTTTTTTATTAGGGAATCAGGGCAGACTAAAATGTCTGTGCATGCATTGCATTGGTCCCTCCCTTTGAAGACAGCATGGGATCAGATCTAATGAGATCACCTGGCCCTCACACAGTGCTCCCTTGAGTACACCTGTACCTGGGTGCACACCTTGGCCCAGATTTTCGTAGGAGTTACGCCGGCGTATCTCCAGATACGCCATCGTAACTCTGAGTTTGAGGCGTCGTATCTATTCGCCTGATTCTTGGAATCAGTTATGCATAGATTTGTCTTAGATACAACGGCGTAAGAGACTTAGGCCTGTTGGATCTAAGTAGCATATTTACGCTGGCCGCTAGGTGGCGCTTCCGTTGATTTACGCGTCGAATCTGGTAATGAGCTAGATACGCCGATTCTCAAAACGTACGTGCGGCCGGCCCTTTTTTTTACGTTGTTTATGTTAGGCTTTTTTGGGCGTAAAGTTACCCCTGCTCTATGAGGCGTACCAATGTTGGGTATGGACGTCGGAACAGCGTAACATTTTTCACGTTTTACGTTGTTTGCATAAGTCTTCCGTGAATGGGGCTGGACGTAAGTTACGTTCACGTCGACTAGGCTTTGAGCGGGCGCAATTTAATTTGAAAATTCGACTTGATACTGAGCATGCGCGCTCATGCCCTGTTCGAAAAAAGCGTCAATTACGTGGGGTCACGATTAATTTCCACAAAACACGCCCACCGCTTCCACATTTGAATTAGGTGGGCTTACGCCGGCCCAGTTACACTACGCCGGCGTAACTTAAAGCGCAAGTTCTTTGAGAATACGGGACATGCCGCTCTAAGTTACGGCGGCGTAGTGTATCTCAGATGCGCTACGCCCGCCTAAAGATAGGCGATTCTACGAGAATCTGGGCCCTTGTCTAGAAGCAAGGTCTACAAGCTGCTTGAGATAGGCCTTGCTACAACACAAAAAAGTAATCCCTCACTGTGAGCTCTTCAATACACACTTAGACACCTTTCACACAAGAGGTTCAATCGGGTTCGGCTGTCCATTTTTCAGCCGGACCCAACCTGATCCTTCCTTCTCCTCTATGGGCAGTGGGATTTATACAGACTTGTGTCCATTTACACCTGGCTACTTCTGGGTCTGATCGGATCCAGAAGAAAAAAAAAACAGAGGGGGATCAGTTCCCCTTCATCTGGCCAGATTGGATAGAAGGGCAGTTGGCTGTAAATGGACAGCTGGTCCATTTGCATTCAGCTGCCCATAGAGCAGAGTGGGCCGTGTTCATGTCCGCTCTGCATTAGCGTAGCAAACACGGATCTGTCATGCAACTGCACCGCTCAGCTCAGCAGGGGATAAGAGAAAACCACATCGAGCCTGTGTGAAAGGGGACCTAATTTTACTTTCTTATGAGCTGTCCCCTGAGGACTTCTGATTGTCCAGGAAAAAACACCCTGGCCAATGTTTTATTTTATTTTGAAATGTTTGTATAACAAGGCAATTATAAATTCAGATAATGATTATTGTTTTTTTTTTTTTCTTGAAGCTTTTGTAATGACCTAGAACTTTGGAGCCAAGGCAGTATACAACAGTAGTTATTTCCGAAAGAGGAATCCTATTACAAACTGAAAATTGAACGGTATGCGGATAAACATCGATCTGCTTTTTTTTTCAGAATGGCTTATTTTGATGTACAACTAGATTTATAGAACTTGCTCATTTCACATTTGACCTGAACTAGAATGCAGTTTGAACCTGGTCTCCAGTGAAAAACATGATGAAAGCATTAACCAATGAATCTGTTTTCTGTGCCTTCTTGGAAGTAAAATAGCCCAGGAGGGAAACCCACACCACTCGGCACATAAACCAATTTAATATCTAAACCCAAAGAGAACAGAAAATGATATCACTTGTTCTAAAAGGCAAGATTTCTTCTGATGAAAATATGTTTTTCTCTAAATTATTTGTAGGGAAAGGGAAATCTATCCAGTAAGACTAACACGGTTGCTTTATCACTAATACTATATGAAACATACCCAAGGTGATTGCCAGTAAACACCATGTAATTGGCAGGTGATAATCGTTGTTGTGGTAGAAGAGTTTCATTTAATGGTTAAAATGCATCTAAAGCCAAAACTTTTTTTTGTAGTTTTTGATAGTGATCATGGTTTAAAAACCATGTCTGCTCATTGGCAAAATTGACTTTCTATATTTGTCCTGGGGACCACGTCCACCAGTTTTGAACCATAACAGGAAAAAAGTGGAAAAATCCTAATCCTAATGCTCCTGATATCTAAGAGGGGATTATTCTCACTCTAGAGGGATTTCTTCTTTTTATCCACAATATGGGTCTGGTATGGATTTTCAGCCCCCCCCCCAACAAAGCACCAAGAGCCTCATCCCCACATCTCTGGGCTGGTGAATGTAGGGGGTCTGAGGAGGACTTTTCAAAAACTCCTTTAAAACAAGGAGGCCTCCAGAAATCCACCCCCCCCCCTTATATGGTACCCCTTCTTACACAAAAAAAAGTAAATAAACACACAGATACTGTAATAAATGTCCTTTATTTTAAGAAAATTATAAAAAAATTCCCTTGCATAAATTTAAGATAAGTCACATTCTTCAGCAATGTAGATCATCCTCAATCACTATCCCTTGCCACAACGCATGTCTGCTGCCACTATTCCTGTTACAAATGACAGGTTCCTGTCTGACTGAATATTGACAAACCATCCGGGGATGCTAGCTGATCCCATTGACCACATAGGATCATTACCATATATGACCAATGATGTCACCCAGGATACCCTGGCTGCTTTGTTTACAAAAATAAGCAGGCAAGGAAGGAACAGTCAATTAGTAGTGGTAGTTCTTTTGTGGGAGTACATTCTACAGGTGTGCCACTTCGCATGCACATTTAAGGGCACCCTCCGAGCATGTCACCTAAAGAATGTGTATATTGCTCTTTAAGTCGCAATAAAGGACCCTCTCCTTAATGAATGGTATTTTTTTTTAAAACTTTTTTTCCATTGGTACATGTCCTTTCTGGATGTTACGTGTTCCCACTCTTCAATTTATGGATTTTCAAATACAGTACTGTGGATTATTGTCTATTGTAACCGATACATTTACTTAATTGGGACTGCACCTGCTATCCACAAGACTAAGCATTTTATGCATAGTAGGAGTCAATAATACAGAACAGAATGCAATGCACAATGTAAGGGTTTGGAGAGTACAAAATTCCATCTGCATACAAAATTCTCCCCCACTTTACTCTTTTAACAAAAATCTCCACTCCATACCTTCCAAAAAATCCAGCACTAATCTGCGCACTCACCCCTCCCAAAACATCCGGGATAGTTGGGAGGTATAAGTAAACTGTATTAAATTTCTGTTCCTATATGTAGATACACTGTAAGAATTTTGTTTTCTAAACTACACTGGACATGGCAGTTTAAATCTAAGATCTACTAATGTTTCTGTTCTGCCCCATTTAATATACAGTTGTAAGAAAAAGTATGTGAACCCTTTTGGAATTATATGGATTTCTGCACAAATTGGACATAAAATGTGATCTGATCTTCATCTAAGTCACAACAATAGACAATCACAAGAAAATAAAACAATATAAAAAGCCGCGCCAGATATCAAAAACAAAATGAATATAGTAGTTCAACAGTCCACAAATGGTATAAGTAATAGTGGATTTTAGATTGGTTCTCCAGCAGAGACAGAATCACTGTATTGATCAGAGGCTGATTTGCATGTAGAGATGTTAGCTTTTCAATGCACCAGGTGACATGCATACAGTGTGTGAGATCCCACCACCGGAATTGTATATCAGCTTACCAGATAGCAAGCCTTTAGTGCAGTTGGCTATAGCCCAGCCACGGCCTTTGAATCCCCTGGGCTAAGATGTTTCAAAATTCCCAATCAAATGGCAGCCTTGAAGTTGAAGGTGGTGCGTGTTTGCGATTTAGGACGCCCCGCACCTCATCAATAACCACAGTAAAACGACAAGCGTAACCCAATCCGGCTCACATGCAGGCAGGAAGATAGAAAGGGACGCAATAGCGTGATATCGTAGGTATAACAGATTTATTAAAAAAGTAATGTACTTACACTTAAGCAGTATAAACACAGCATGTAAATAGGTAAAAAAAGCCGGCCGGCTTACGGAGCCCTCCTCCTAGGCGTGGTGACGTCACTGACGCTGCCTCCAGACGCGTTTCGTCCTATTGGACATTCTCAATGGGGGTAGGGCTAGCAGCAGTGTGTCACCTTATATAATAGCCACTCAATGCAAAGGGAGGTCCATAGAAACTGACCCCGCCATCTTTGTTGAGGGAAAATTTTCCCATACAACCGCGCGCAATCTCGCGGCCAGGGAAGGGAGTGTAAGGCGTTCACCAACGTTTTGTAACGAGGATGAGATTACTCTCTCTACAGATTGATAATATAAATATAAAAATAATAATAATAAAAAAGTGTAGTCTTAATACCTACAGCATAAAGAGGACAGAGGAACCAAGGGAAAAACTATATGTCCGGCACAAGACAAGAATCCCTTGGCTCACTGTGGCCATCTTGTGGATAAAGTTAAAAACTCTTTTAGAAAGAGATAAATTCGTTCCTGACAATACATGGTTTAAGAGGAATCAAGCCTCTAACCTAACATAAGGTTTTATATGGGTTTTATCGAATATGTTAATAGGAGATTCTCAGAATCTCATATAACATTTAATAAAGTCCTCATCCAAAATTCATTTAATTCATTTTATTAACCAAAATATATAAGGCTTTATAGTGTACTAAAGGCCATTGGGAAAATAATTATAATATAAAAAGTATATAAATATTATATGTAAAAAGAAAAAACCAGATCACAGGGCCTGTTGTGATACACACCCTATGGTCAGCGTGATCCAAGGGTCCTTAATGGCCCAAGGGTATAAATTTAAATAGTGTATATAAACTATTCTATTTTTAGTGCTAATTTAATTAATTAACTTATATGAGAGTGAATACACATGTATCGTGAAAAATTACATAAATGCTAGATCCACCCAGTTTATCAAAAAACTCGAGGGGGAAGGGCCAAAAAACGGCCAAAAAACCTGTGCTAAAAATATATAATTAAATACATATAATGTGAAAATATTTTTTTGTGAAAATATTTTTGAGGCTATAGTACCTTCTTTGAACAGAATATGCGAATCCTATAGGAGCAAACTTTAAATCTAAATATTAAACCCAAAACGTAGATATAACCACAGTCTAGGATTTACTTAAAAATATTTTGCCTTAAAATCTTGACTTGAAAAACCGCGTCTGTTTCTATGGGACCCTATGCAAAGGTTCACATCAGGCGTTGTTAATAAAAGCATTCACGTCAGTTTCAATGTTCAGGCCATGGGGGCTATATGATTTCAAACGATGGATCCACCCCATTTCCATTTTAGAAATTTCCCTCACCAGATTGCTTCCCCTCCAATGTGCCTTATACTTGTCAATCCCAAGAAAAAGGGTATTGGAGGGGTCCCTATGATGTTTAAGCCTGTAGTGATTGGACACGGAGTGGTTCCTAAAGCCCGCTAGGATTTTTGTAATGTGTTCATTAACCCTTACTTGCATTGATCTCTTGGTCCGGCCTACGTATTGCAGCCCGCAAGGGCATTGGACCAAATATACCACCCCTGTAGATGCACAGGTGATGCATGGTGCAATTTTAAATTCTTTTGATGTGACTGTAGAAATGAATGATGTTACACATCTTTGGTGATTGCTACTAAGGGCACATACTCGGCACTTGTTGCATTTGTAGTAGCCTTTAAGCTGATCGAAAAAACCAATACCTCTAAGGGGAGGGTCAATAACGTTAATAGAGATCTTATTTCTAAGAGACTGCACCCCTTTAAAGATCACCTTGGGTTTTGGTGGTAAAATTTCCCTCAACACTGGATCACTCCTGGCGATATGCCAATGTTTGTGGATTAAATGTGAAATGGAACGGTGTTGGATGGAATATGAGGTAATGAAAGGTACACCATCCGAAAATTTACTACCCACACTCCGTTCTCTTTCTTGTAGAAGTTCACCTCTATCTAAAGTTGTGATCTGGTCTAAGGTTTCTCTCAAGGATCGCTCATTGTACCCTTTCTCCAAAAACCTCTCAGTTAGGACCCCCGCTTGATTTAAGAACTCTTGGTGGTCCGAACAATTGCGCCTTAACCTGAGGTATTGGCTCTTAGGAACCCCTTTTAGCCAAGGAGCATGATGACAGCTGTCAGTGGGGATAAAGGCATTGCGGTCAGTATCCTTGAAATAAGTGGAGGTGACAAAGGCACCATTTTTTATACTGATCTTCAAATCCAAATAATGAACACTAACTCGACTTGCCTCATGTTTTAATTCGATCCCCCTGGTGTTAGAGTTGAGATCAGAAATAAACTGATTGAGATCCTCATGTTCACCGGCCCATAGGAGGAGGATGTCATCGATGTACCTTGCCCATAGGGCCACTTGGGGTACATTTCTTAAAAAGATGACATCCTCCTCCCATTTGGCCATAAATAAATTGGCCAGACTAGGGGCATATTTTGCCCCCATAGCCACCCCCGTCTCCTGCTTGTAGAACTCATTGTCAAACCAAAAGTAGTTTGATCCGGCGGCATACTTTAGTAGAGCCATGATAAATTCTATCTGTTTAGTATTTAGGCCTGATTCTTTAGACAGAAAATACAGAACTGCCTCCATGCCTAAGGCATGGGGTATGATGGTATATAACGACTTCACGTCTATAGTTACCATCCACATATTTGGAATCACTGTGAAACTGGACAGGATGTTCATTATGTGTCTCGAGTCCTTGACATACGAAGGCATCCTTTTGACTAAAGGCTGTAAATAGAAGTCAATATATCTGCCCACCCGGGACGTGATTGAATCTATCCCACTAACAATGGGACGTCCCGGGGGGCAGATTGGATCCTTGTGCAGTTTCGGGAGGTAATATATCGTGGGGGTTCGAGGCGCCTTGGGAATAAGAAACAATTTTTCCCTGATGGTAAGTATGCCTTCAAACAAACCCCTTTCTACAAGGATTTCCAAATCTCTTTTAAATTTGAGCTTTGGGTCCCCAGGGAGAATAGAGTAGGTGTTGGTGTCGTCAACAATATTGTGCATCTCCCTCATGTAGTCCACTTTGTCTAACACCACAATACCCCCCCCCCTTATCCGCTGGTCGAATAATCAAATCTTTATTATTGCAAAGGGAATCTAATCCCTCCTGTAGATCTTTATTAAGTTTTGCCTTCTTAATTTCCATAACCTCCAGGTCCCTTAGTAGGACATCCCTAAATGTTCTTAGAGATGGTGCCATTCCACCCGGAGGGTTAAACAAAGAAGAATTGGCAAGGCCTGAATGAACATAGCCATTGGATACCTGTCAGTCAGTAGGAGTAATTCCCGCCATGTACCTTTTGATATGGATCCTTCTAATAAATTTATGTATGTCCATATACGTACCAAACCTGTTAAGACTTTGTGGGGGTGCATATTTCAACCCCTTATCTAAAAAGAGTTTTTCTGGGTCTGTCAGGGTTTTGGTACTAAGGTTAAAAATACCCCTCCCCACTACGTTTTGGGGCGTTTGGACCCTGTGTTTCCTCCCCCCTCTGTTTCCTCTCCTCTTTCCACCAATCTTTTGGTGCCCTGGCCGGGTCTGTGAAAACCCCAATTATAGGATCCACTTGGGGCAGCGGAAGCACCGGACAGGGAAGGGACATCATGGTACTGTGAAGGTGGAGGTGCGTACCAAGCTCCCTCAGCTGGCACATTGTAAGTGGAAGTATCAGGGGCCTGATATCTTTCTGGTCCCTCCCTGTCTCTCAGTGGGAAAAAGGCATTAGAAACGGGTATGTTGTAATCCCAACCCAATCCAGACTCCGGTTGAAAATAAGCAGGAGAAGGATATTCAGGTTCTCCTATTGGGCCCTGGCGCCAGTTATCGGTGTTATCCAAATAGTGGCCCCTGTCCACAGGAGCCCCTGTCTGCCACCCCCTTGATTGAGGTCTTGACCCTAAAGGTCTAGACGTCATATTATAATAATAATTTGGGGGTACCCTATTTGGGGGATATTGGTAACCCGAGGATCCTTGTTGGGAACCCCCTAGGTTTTGAGAACCCGGAAAAGGCCTGAAAGCACCCTGTGGACGGTTATGGTTTTTTACAGCTGGGCCTTTAAACTGTCCATTACCTCTCCTTGGGGACGCTCTGCTTGAGCTACCTTTTAGATGTTGTAGATTTTTCCTAGGTCCCGGGATAGTGACGGGTTGCTCCCCCGGAGCGGGGTTTGAAACCTCCATCTCTAAAGGGGCCTGTTTGTTCATTTCTTCAAGGAGTTTTTTCTGCCAATTGAAGACAAGACCATTTTGATAGTCCTCCAGATCCCGGTTGAACTTCTTTTTCTTTTTGTTTTTTTGGTCCCTATCTTCTTTCTCTAAAAGGTTAAGAAGATTGGCAGATTTATCTTTATATTCTTCACTTTCTTTCAGGGGGTCTAGTTTGATTTTTAGGGTCTTAATCTCATCATCCAGACTCCCTAGTTTAGTGATTTTTTTGTCAACCAAAAATTTAAGAAACGAAATTCCTGCAGTGTTAAAATACTTAAACCACCCATCAAAGTCAAGGTCACCCTTCTGGGGAGGTACCTCCCACCTAAGACTTCTGGGTACCATACCTAATTTCATATAGGACTCCAAATAAGCGATATCCCATTTGGTATGGTTTTCAGAAACAAGGACATTTTTCAACCTTGTAAATAGGCCATTTAAATCACCCTCGTCCTCTTTATAGGACTCAAATACACCCTCGGTGTTGAGCAATTTTTTGGCACGAAATTCAAAAATGTCCATTGTAAATATAGTCAGTAAAACCAGACTAATAAGTGAAGCAGCAGTAATAATATCAAAAAAGCAAATATACACCAAAAAAACGCGCTATCACAACACAGTAAATTCAGGCAGCGGCTAGCGTGTGATGACAAGAAAATAAAACAATATAAAAAGCCGCGCCAGATATCAAAAACAAAATGAATATAGTAGTTCAACAGTCCACAAATGGTATAAGTGAGGCCTCGTACACACGACAGAGAAACTCGACGTGCTTGGCACGTCGAGTTCCTCGTCTCGTTTTGGGATGAAGCCGCCGAAGAGCTCGGCGGGCCGCCTTCTCCTATAGAACAACGCGGCCAACGAGAAAATAGAGAACATGTTCTCTATTTTCTCGTCGAGCTCCTCGGCGGCTCCATCGAGCCAAAACTGTACAGACGACAGAGATTCTCGGCAGAATCCGGGTTTTGACCGAGTTTCTCGGCGAATTCTGCCGAGAATCTCTGTCGTGTGTACGAGGCCTAATAGTGGATTTTAGATTGGTTCTCCAGCAGAGACAGAATCACTGTATTGATCAGAGGCTGATTTGCATGTAGAGATGTTAGCTTTTCAATGCACCAGGTGACATGCATACAGTGTGTGAGATCCCACCACCGGAATTGTATATCAGCTTACCAGATAGCAAGCCTTTAGTGCAGTTGGCTATAGCCCAGCCACGGCCTTTGAATCCCCTGGGCTAAGATGTTTCAAAATTCCCAATCAAATGGCAGCCTTGAAGTTGAAGGTGGTGCGTGTTTGCGATTTAGGACGCCCCGCACCTCATCAATAACCACAGTAAAACGACAAGCGTAACCCAATCCGGCTCACATGCAGGCAGGAAGATAGAAAGGGACGCAATAGCGTGATATCGTAGGTATAACAGATTTATTAAAAAAGTAATGTACTTACACTTAAGCAGTATAAACACAGCATGTAAATAGGTAAAAAAAGCCGGCCGGCTTACGGAGCCCTCCTCCTAGGCGTGGTGACGTCACTGACGCTGCCTCCAGACGGGTTTCGTCCTATTGGACATTCTCAATGGGGGTAGGGCTAGCAGCAGTGTGTCACCTTATATAATAGCCACTCAATGCAAAGGGAGGTCCATAGAAACTGACCCCGCCATCTTTGTTGAGGGAAAATTTTCCCATACAACCGCGCGCAATCTCGCGGCCAGGGAAGGGAGTGTAAGGCGTTCACCAACGTTTTGTAACGAGGATGAGATTACTCTCTCTACAGATTGATAATATAAATATAAAAATAATAATAATAAAAAAGTGTAGTCTTAATACCTACAGCATAAAGAGGACAGAGGAACCAAGGGAAAAACTATATGTCCGGCACAAGACAAGAATCCCTTGGCTCACTGTGGCCATCTTGTGGATAAAGTTAAAAACTCTTTTAGAAAGAGATAAATTCGTTCCTGACAATACATGGTTTAAGAGGAATCAAGCCTCTAACCTAACATAAGGTTTTATATGGGTTTTATCAAATATGTTAATAGGAGATTCTCAGAATCTCATATAACATTTAATAAAGTCCTCATCCAAAATTCATTTAATTCATTTTATTAACCAAAATATATAAGGCTTTATAGTGTACTAAAGGCCATTGGGAAAATAATTATAATATAAAAAGTATATAAATATTATATGTAAAAAGAAAAAACCAGATCACAGGGCCTGTTGTGATACACACCCTATGGTCAGCGTGATCCAAGGGTCCTTAATGGCCCAAGGGTATAAATTTAAATAGTGTATATAAACTATTCTATTTTTAGTGCTAATTTAATTAATTAACTTATATGAGAGTGAATACACATGTATCGTGAAAAATTACATAAATGCTAGATCCACCCAGTTTATCAAAAAACTCGAGGGGGAAGGGCCAAAAAACGGCCAAAAAACCCGTGCTAAAAATATATAATTAAATACATATAATGTGAAAATATTTTTTTGTGAAAATATTTTTGAGGCTATAGTACCTTCTTTGAACAGAATATGCGAATCCTATAGGAGCAAACTTTAAATCTAAATATTAAACCCAAAACGTAGATATAACCACAGTCTAGGATTTACTTAAAAATATTTTGCCTTAAAATCTTGACTTGAAAAACCGCGTCTGTTTCTATGGGACCCTATGCAAAGGTTCACATCAGGCGTTGTTAATAAAAGCATTCACGTCAGTTTCAATGTTCAGGCCATGGGGGCTATATGATTTCAAACGATGGATCCACCCCATTTCCATTTTAGAAATTTCCCTCACCAGATTGCTTCCCCTCCAATGTGCCTTATACTTGTCAATCCCAAGAAAAAGGGTATTGGAGGGGTCCCTATGATGTTTAAGCCTGTAGTGATTGGACACGGAGTGGTTCCTAAAGCCCGCTAGGATTTTTGTAATGTGTTCATTAACCCTTACTTGCATTGATCTCTTGGTCCGGCCTACGTATTGCAGCCCGCAAGGGCATTGGACCAAATATACCACCCCTGTAGATGCACAGGTGATGCATGGTGCAATTTTAAATTCTTTTGATGTGACTGTAGAAATGAATGATGTTACACATCTTTGGTGATTGCTACTAAGGGCACATACTCGGCACTTGTTGCATTTGTAGTAGCCTTTAAGCTGATCGAAAAAACCAATACCTCTAAGGGGAGGGTCAATAACGTTAATAGAGATCTTATTTCTAAGAGACTGCACCCCTTTAAAGATCACCTTGGGTTTTGGTGGTAAAATTTCCCTCAACACTGGATCACTCCTATGGGCCGGTGAACATGAGGATCTCAATCAGTTTATTTCTGATCTCAACTCTAACACCAGGGGGATCGAATTAAAACATGAGGCAAGTCGAGTTAGTGTTCATTATTTGGATTTGAAGATCAGTATAAAAAATGGTGCCTTTGTCACCTCCACTTATTTCAAGGATACTGACCGCAATGCCTTTATCCCCACTGACAGCTGTCATCATGCTCCTTGGCTAAAAGGGGTTCCTAAGAGCCAATACCTCAGGTTAAGGCGCAATTGTTCGGACCACCAAGAGTTCTTAAATCAAGCGGGGGTCCTAACTGAGAGGTTTTTGGAGAAAGGGTACAATGAGCGATCCTTGAGAGAAACCTTAGACCAGATCACAACTTTAGATAGAGGTGAACTTCTACAAGAAAGAGAACGGAGTGTGGGTAGTCAATTTTCGGATGGTGTACCTTTCATTACCTCATATTCCATCCAACACCGTTCCATTTCACATTTAATCCACAAACATTGGCATATCGCCAGGAGTGATCCAGTGTTGAGGGAAATTTTACCACCAAAACCCAAGGTGATCTTTAAAGGGGTGCAGTCTCTTAGAAATAAGATCTCTATTAACGTTATTGACCCTCCCCTTAGAGGTATTGGTTTTTTCGATCAGCTTAAAGGCTACTACAAATGCAACAAGTGCCGAGTATGTGCCCTTAGTAGCAATCACCAAAGATGTGTAACATCATTCATTTCTACAGTCACATCAAAAGAATTTAAAATTGCACCATGCATCACCTGTGCATCTACAGGGGTGGTATATTTGGTCCAATGCCCTTGCGGGCTGCAATACGTAGGCCGGACCAAGAGATCAATGCAAGTAAGGGTTAATGAACACATTACAAAAATCCTAGCGGGCTTTAGGAACCACTCCGTGTCCAATCACTACAGGCTTAAACATCATAGGGACCCCTCCAATACCCTTTTTCTTGGGATTGACAAGTATAAGGCACATTGGAGGGGAAGCAATCTGGTGAGGGAAATTTCTAAAATGGAAATGGGGTGGATCCATCGTTTGAAATCATATAGCCCCCATGGCCTGAACATTGAAACTGACGTGAATGCTTTTATTAACAACGCCTGATGTGAACCTTTGCATAGGGTCCCATAGAAACAGACGCGGTTTTTCAAGTCAAGATTTTAAGGCAAAATATTTTTAAGTAAATCCTAGACTGTGGTTATATCTACGTTTTGGGTTTAATATTTAGATTTAAAGTTTGCTCCTATAGGATTCGCATATTCTGTTCAAAGAAGGTACTATAGCCTCAAAAATATTTTCACAAAAAAATATTTTCACATTATATGTATTTAATTATATATTTTTAGCACGGGTTTTTTGGCCGTTTTTTGGCCCTTCCCCCTCGAGTTTTTTGATAAACTGGGTGGATCTAGCATTTATGTAATTTTTCACGATACATGTGTATTCACTCTCATATAAGTTAATTAATTAAATTAGCACTAAAAATAGAATAGTTTATATACACTATTTAAATTTATACCCTTGGGCCATTAAGGACCCTTGGATCACGCTGACCATAGGGTGTGTATCACAACAGGCCCTGTGATCTGTTTTTTTCTTTTTACATATAATAGTTATATACTTTTTATATTATAATTATTTTCCCAATGGCCTTTAGTACACTATAAAGCCTTATATATTTTGGTTAATCAAATGAATTAAATGAATTTTGGATGAGGACTTTATTAAATGTTATATGAGATTCTGAGAATCTCCTATTAACATATTCGATAAAACCCATATAAAACCTTATGTTAGGTTAGAGGCTTGATTCCTCTTAAACCATGTATTGTCAGGAACGAATTTATCTCTTTCTAAAAGAGTTTTTAACTTTATCCACAAGATGGCCACAGTGAGCCAAGGGATTCTTGTCTTGTGCCGGACATATAGTTTTTCCCTTGGTTCCTCTGTCCTCTTTATGCTGTAGGTATTAAGACTACACTTTTTTATTATTATTATTTTTATATTTATATTATCAATCTGTAGAGAGAGTAATCTCATCCTCGTTACAAAACGTTGGTGAACGCCTTACACTCCCTTCCCTGGCCGCGAGATTGCGCGCGGTTGTATGGGAAAATTTTCCCTCAACAAAGATGGCGGGGTCAGTTTCTATGGACCTCCCTTTGCATTGAGTGGCTATTATATAAGGTGACACACTGCTGCTAGCCCTACCCCCATTGAGAATGTCCAATAGGACGAAACGCGTCTGGAGGCAGCGTCAGTGACGTCACCACGCCTAGGAGGAGGGCTCCGTAAGCCGGCCGGCTTTTTTTACCTATTTACATGCTGTGTTTATACTGCTTAAGTGTAAGTACATTACTTTTTTAATAAATCTGTTATACCTACGATATCACGCTATTGCGTCCCTTTCTATCTTCCTGCCTGCATGTGAGCCGGATTGGGTTACGCTTGTCGTTTTACTGTGGTTATTGATGAGGTGCGGGGCGTCCTAAATCGCAAACACGCACCACCTTCAACTTCAAGGCTGCCATTTGATTGGGAATTTTGAAACATCTTAGCCCAGGGGATTCAAAGGCCGTGGCTGGGCTATAGCCAACTGCACTAAAGGCTTGCTATCTGGTAAGCTGATATACAATTCCGGTGGTGGGATCTCACACACTGTATGCATGTCACCTGGTGCATTGAAAAGCTAACATCTCTACATGCAAATCAGCCTCTGATCAATACAGTGATTCTGTCTCTGCTGGAGAACCAATCTAAAATCCACTATTACTTATACCATTTGTGGACTGTTGAACTACTATATTCATTTTGTTTTTGATATCTGGCGCGGCTTTTTATATTGTTTTATTTTCTTGTCATCACACGCTAGCCGCTGCCTGAATTTACTGTGTTGTGATAGCGCGGTTTTTTGGTGTATAATAGACAATCACAGTCTGCTTAAACTAATAACACACAAAGAATTAAATGTCACCATGTTTTTATTGAACACACCATGAAAACATTCACAGTGCAGGTGGAACAAGTATGTGAACCCTTGGATTTAATAACTGGTTGAACCTCTTTTGGCAGCAATAACTTCAACCAAACATTTCCTGTAGTTGCAGATCAGACGTGCACAACGGTCAGGAGTAATTCTTGATCATTCCTCTTTACAGAACTGTTTCAGTTTAGCAATATTCTTGGGATGTCTGGTGTGAATCACTTTCTTGAGGTCATGCCACAGCATCTCAATCGGGTTGAGGTCAGGACTCTGACTGGGCCACTGCAGAAGGCGTATTTTCTTCTGTTTAAGCCATTCTGTTGTTGATTTACTTCTATGCTTTGGGTCGTTGTCCTGTTGCAACACCCATCTTCTGTTGAGCTTCAGCAGATGACCTTAAGTTTTCCTGCAAAATGTCTTGATAAGCTTGGGAATTCATTTTTCCTTCGATGATAGCAATCCGTCCAGGCCCTGATGCAGCAAAGCAGCCCCAAACCATGATGCCCCCACCACCATACTTCACAGTTGGGATGAGGTTTTGATGTTGGTGTGCTGTGCCTCTTTTTCTTCACACATAATGTTGTGTGTTACTTCCAAACAACTCAACTTTAGTTTCATCTGTCCACAGAATATTTTGCCAGTCCTGCTGTGGAACATACAGGTGTTCTTGTGCAAACTGTAAACGTGCAGCAATGTTTTTTTGTTTTTTTTTACTAAGCATTGATATCCAATGCGAAACGCGTCAGCTGTTTTCCACTGTGTGCTGATACCTGCAGTGCATTTTTCCTTTACCCAATAAAGGGCACGTCTTTTTAAGAAATTGGAGTGCGGCTGTCCATATCTTTCCTCTTTTGCATATCCCGTGCATTGCCTGCACCCATTGGTTTCTGAGTGGACATTGATTGTTCTAGTGTGCTCACCTGGAGCGGCAGCCTTCCTACCTGAATGTTTTTTTTTGGACAGCAGTGGCTTCCTCTGTGGTATCCTCCCATGAAATCCATTCTTGTTTAGTGTTTTACGTATCGTAGATTCGCTAACAGGGATGTTAGCATATGCCAGAGACTTTTGTAAGTCTTTAGCTGACACTCTAGGATTCTTCTTCACCTCATTGAGCAGTCTGTGCTTTGCTCTTGCAGTCATCTTTACAGGAATGGACACTTCTAGGGAGAGTAGCAGCAGTGCTGAACTTTCTCCATTTATAGACAATTTGTTTTACTATAGACTGATGAACAGCAAGGCTTTTGGAGATACTTTTATAACCCTTTCCAGCTTTATGCAAGTCAACAATTCTTAATCGAACTTCTTATGAGAGCTCTTTTGTGCAAAGCATCATTCACATCAGGCAATGCTTATTGTGAAAAGCAAACCCAGAACTGTTCTTTGTTTTTTATAGGGCAGGGCAGCTGTAACCAACACCTCCAATCTCATCTCATTGATTGGACTCCAGTTGGCTGACACCTCACTCCAATTAGCTCTTGGAGATGTCATTAGTCTAGGGGTTCACATACTTTTTCCACCTGCATTGTGAATGTTTACATGGTGTGTTCAATAAAAACATGGTAACATTAAATTCTTTGTGTGTTATTAGTTTAAGCAGACTGTGATTGTCTATTGTTGTGACTTAGATGAAGATCAGATCACATTTTATGACCAATTTGTGCAGAAATCCATATCATTCCAAAAGGGTTTGCATACTTTTTCTTGCAACTGTATTTTTTTCTGTGTTCTATTGAACTGCATTAGGTTGTTATTGTTTTGTAGTATGCTGACATCTAGTGGTGGATTCGGGTCCCTATAATTTGTTTACTAATACAAGTTTGTTATTTTCCTCTGTCCTCCCCTTCTGGTTAGTGCTAGTTAATTCAGTACTAGCGAGACCTGCCCACTTTTTGCATGTTCCCTCATGCCTATTATATGTAGACCGAATGTTTGGAGACATTGGCTGGTTCAATAAAACCCAGCCGTCATTTGGCCCGTGTGTATGTCAGCCCGTCCATCAGAAACCGGCCGTTCAGCAAGCTTCTGTTGTATGAACATGCTGGAAAACTAGCAGCTGACCGGCTCCTGATCAATGCTCTCAGTCATTGGCTGAGAGCACTGACTGGAGTGTGCTGGTGGGGGGAGCGTCCCCCTGGGCTTAACTCATCTTTTTATAATGTCTACTTCTCCTTTAAGGAGCGTGGCTGGGGAAGGGGGTGTGTCCTAGGCCTACATACCTTTGCTAATAGGTGTCTCTCGTTCCCATCTTAAAATGTTGGGAGGTATGCACACGTTCCTGAAAAGGGTAGTAGATTTAAATGGGTGACCATTGGCTGGAAACCAAAGGCACTTAGCAGTATAGGAATAATATGATCCCAAGGGATCTTTGTGCAAGTCCACATTTGGACAGCTGTTACACTTTTCTACATAATATTAATACTATTTCCTAAATGTGTATTAAGACCATTTCTTTTATCCATCTAATTTATGTCTTGTTCATGTTTACTGAGGAATGAAATTGAGATTGGTTACTGCTTTTGTAACTAAAATAGTTTTTATACTCACTGAGCTTTGTCTATTTTTGTTACAAGAAGGTGTAGAACACTAATTATATTTTTAAATTGATTTGTATGAATAGTTTGGCAAATAGTCAAAGTCAACTAAAATCTAATATAGAATATAGATAGTCTTCCATTGTGGTGTGTGTGTAATATATATATACTGTATATATAATATATATAATCAAACTTTTTTTTTTCTTGCATCATATCATTTTCTCAAGTATACCTTAACGTTATTTAATTTTATGCAACTTTGATGAAGACCTGCCACATTTCTAATTTTTGCTTCACTGCCCACATCTTTCCAATTGTGACTACCAGTAATAGCTGAATTCCATTTTTGTTCTAAATATCAGTTGCCAGTTTGCAATGAGTCCTGAGGCGATGACCTTTTAAAGTACACTCCACAAATGTCTTTTTATGTATCCAGAACAGTTCACTCTGAGTAGAAAAATGATGACTTATTACCTGCGTCAAAATTCAAAGACTTTTTACTGGTATTTTATAATCTACTTTCCATGTTTTATTACATAGCTCATGTACCTTTCTGAAATATAAATAGAAGGCTACATTACAGAGTGGCCTTTAATCTATTCCCTCCACCCCCCTTGTCTTAAAACAAAAAATTCCAATCTAGTTCTCCTTCTCTTCACACTCCAGCACTGCACTCCTTACACTCCCCCCCGGTCCTCGTAGTATACTAAATCTACACCCATCCCTTGACTTTACTTCAAAACATTGCAGTTATGGTATGGTTGCCGTTGGGTGCACAATGCTGGTCACCTACATTATTTACTGATATCTTTTATTGGAGATGAAGATTCCTCATGGCACTGGAAAGAGGTAACTTGGCTGACCATATCCCTGCAGCATCTAAAGCCCCGTACACACGATCGGAATTTCCGATGGAAAAAGTCAGACGGCCTTTTTCCATAAGAAATTCCAACTGTGTATATGCCCCATCTGAGAAATTCCATCGGAAATTTCGATGAATTCCATCAGAGTTTAAATATAGAACATGTTCTATTTTGCTCCCATATGCTTTTGGCCGGGCAAAAGCCTGATCGTATGTACGCGGCCAGGGGTCAAGTCCTGGGGAAAAAAGTGTGGGAACTCCCACCCAAGATCCACTCCCTCACCAAAAAAAAAAATATGATACGCTCATATGCATAATTACTAAACCGCATGTTTTTTTTTCCGATCCACTGAACCTTAGTAATCCTTTGTTACTGACCGCTTCCTGTATATGGATTCATCGAGTAGTGTGCAGGTATTCCGTCACTTCCTCGATGCCACAATGTCTCCTGGGATCTTTTGTCAATGTTCCCAGGAGACATTGCAGAGGTCTGCCACGAGTTATCGCGGGATTTAGAAAGAACTTGCTTCGAGCTGGGCATCGCCGCTTAGTGAAGGATTGGCTCGGGTGGCTCGGCTGCTCTAGTCCTGCAAAGGGAACTGCGTTCCTGCTGTGAAAAAAGTGCAGGAACTCTGCTCCCACGCGTTCTCGCAGGACTTGAGCCCTGTACGCGGCATAAGTGCCGTTTTAAAAACTCCAGTACATTGTTGGGCTTCTCTGGTTCTTCATACAGCTCTAACAATACTGAACATATTGAGTCATTATACCAACTTCTTTCCAAGTGATGTAGTATACAGTACCTAGGCACATGTGGCTTTTAGTAATAGTGTCGCGCACTCCTTGGGTTGGGTTTTAAAACAATATTATCAAATCTTTTCAACAATTGTGTAGTGCTGTCTGGGCTCTTTAAAGTGTTTGTTAACCTAAAAAAAATAGAGATCCTATTCCCTTAAAGTAGATTGACCACTTTCTGACCAGCCACCATCATTATACTGCGGCAGGTCGGCACGATCCCCCAGAATCACAGTAAGTGTACGTCGGCACCTTTAATGGCAATGGCGTGCGCCCGCTGCACAGCGGGGGGACCTGATGTGCGTGGCCAGTGGTCGTGATGTCCGCCGGCCACCGGTGATCGTGGGCACGAGAGCCAGAATGGAGATATGTGTGTGAAAATACACACACATCCCCGTTCTGTCAGGAGAGACATATCGTCTGTTCCTACAAATCAGGAACAGCGATCTTTCTCCTCCCCCAGTGAATCACATCCCCATACAGTTAGACACACACATACGGAACACATTTAACCCCTTAATCGCCCCCTAGTGTTAACCCCTTCCCTGCCAGTGACATTTATACAGTAATCAGTGCACTTTTATAGCACTGATCGCTGTATGAAAGTCAATGATCCCAAAAAAGTTCAAAAGTTTCTGATCTGTCCGCTGCAATGTCGCAGTCCTGCTAAAAATTGATGACCGCCGCTATTACTAGTAAAAAATATAAAATAATAATATTTAAAATGCCATAAATCTATCCCCTATTTTGTACACACTATAATTTTTGCGTAAACCAATCAATATAGGCTTATTGAAATTATTATTTTTTTTACCAAAAATATGTATAAGAATACATATCAGCGTAAACTGATGAAGAAATTCGTTTTTTTTTTTTGTGGGGGGGATATTTATTATAGCAAAAAGTAAATATATTTTTTTTTTTAAATTGTCGCTCTTCTTTTGTTTATAGCGCAAAAAAACGTAGAGGTGATCAAATACCACCAAAAGAAAGTTATATTTGTGGGGGAAAAAAGGGCATAAATAAATACGACTGTTTGCAATTGTCCGTTAAAGAAACGCAGTGCTATATCGCAAAAAATGGCCTGGTCATTAAAGCGGAGTTCCGGCCACAATTTCACTTTTTAAATATAAATACCCCTGTAATACACAAGCTTAATGTATTCTAGTAAAGTTAGTCTGTAAACTAAGGTCCGTTTTGTTAGGTTGTTACAGCATTTAGACACTTTATAAAATAGAAATTTACTGGGGCCATCTTAAGTGTGGGCATCATGAAGCCAGACTGTATGACTTCCTGGATTTCAGCCTTGCAAATCTCGCACATGCTCAGTGCTGCACAAGCAGTGTCAGATCAGGTTTCAGCACCTGTGCTGTCCAAGTCACATGATTCTTTGAGACTGGGGAATGCACAGACTCCTGAAAAGTTACACCCACTACATTCCCAAGAGTCTGTGCGGTGTAGGTTAGGAAGCATTAAGCACCTAGGTGCAGGAAGTGGGAAGATTAACTATTCTGCCTAGCAACAACACTTTGAAGGCATCTAAAAAAAAAAAAAAATTCGTAAAGGACTAATGACATTTTTTTAAAACTACTGATGTAATGTTATATTTATGGGTGGAACTCCACTTTAAGGAGATAAATCTTACAGTCTGTAAGTGGTTAAACAGCACAGTGCTTGTGCTGTGTAATCTGCCCCTCTCAAAACTGTAAAAAACCTGGCTGATCCTATACACGGGAATGTTGGCTCAAACTTGTCTTGCATACACACGGTCACACAAATGTTGTCTGAAATTCCGAACGTCAAGAATGCGGTCATGTACAACACTACGACAAGCAGAGAAAAAGGAAGTTCAACGATTCTGAGCATGCATCGAATTGATTCCGAGCATGCGTAGGATTTTTGTGCATCGGAATTGCATACAGACGATCGGAATTTCCGAGAAGAACTTTTGCTGTGGGAAAAATTGAGAACCAGCTCTCAAATTTTTCTTGTTGGAAATTCCAACAGCAATTGTCCAATGGAGCCTACACATGGTCAGAATTTCTGACAAAAAGCTCACATCGAACATTTGTTGTCGGAATTTCTGATCGTGTGTACGCGGCATAACTGTAAAGAAGCCCTATGTGGAGGCTAAATCTATTTTTCTCTAGGCATAAAAAGTGTCACTTGTCCCCAGTACTGATCTAAAATTCAATAACTCAACACCAAGTTGGCTATAAGGACCACTGATGTATTTATATATGGGGATTAAAGTCAATTAATTTCAGCTAATCTTTCCTCATGTAATGACGAGCCAAGGGACAGGGCTGAAAATGGGCATTGTGCCCTAAGTATTACTGGAGCCAGGGAGGCTTTGTAGAAGGCTCAGGACTGCTGCTACAGAAATCGCTGTACTGCTACTGCGAGCTGTGTTGCTAAAATTGCCTGAAGCCTGAGGAGGAAAGAGTAAGGACTTGCTCCTGCCATATGGTTGCTGCGTGGTAAGTGAACCTGGAGCCTTAGGGCGTGTGTTCTGCTAGAGACTATGATGCCCATCTCTCAGTGCTGGAAGAGGCTGACATGCTGCACTGTATACTGCTGCTGGAGGAGAAAAGCCAGAGTTTGCTAGCTATTATTTCATCCTGCGTTGCAATGTTCCAGCTATCCTGCTTTCAATGTTCCAGCTATCCTGCTTTCAGTGTACCAGCTATCCTGCTTGCAATGTTCCAGCTATCCTGCTGGCAATGTTCTAGCTATCCTGTTTGCAATGTTCAAGCTATCCTGCTTGCAATGTTCCAGCTATCCTGCTTGCAATGTTCCAGCTATCCTGCTTTCAGTGTACCAGCTATCCTGCTTGCAATGTTCCAGCTATCCTGCTTGCAATGTTCCAGCTATCCTGCTTGCAATGTTCCAGCTATCCTGCTTGCAATGTTCCAGCTATCCTGCTTGCAATGTTCCAGCTATCCTGCTTGCAATGTTCTAGCTATCCTGCTTGCAATGTTCCAGCTATTCTGCTTCCAATGTTCCAGCTACCCTGCTTGCAATGTTCCAGCTATTCTGCTTGCAATGTTCCAGCTATTCTGCTTGCAATGTTCCAGCTATCCTGCTTGCAATGTTCTAGCTATCCTGCTTGCAATGTTCCAGCTATCCTGCTTGCAATGTTCCAGCTATCCTGCTTGCAATGTTCCAGCTATTCTGCTTGCAATGTTCCAGCCATCCTGCTTGCAATGTTCCAGCTATCCTGCTGGCAATGTTCTAGCTATCCTGCTTGCAATGTTCCAGCTATCCTGCTTGCAATGTTCTAGCTATCCTGCTTGCAATGTTCCAGCTATCCTGCTTGCAATGTTCCAGCTATTCTGCTTGCAATGTTCCAGCTATTCTGCTTGCAATGTTCCAGCTATCCTGCTCCCAATGTTCCAGCTATCCTGCTTGCAATGTTCCAGCTATCCTGCTTGCAATGTTCCAGCTATCCTGCTTGCAATGTTCTAGCTATCCTGCTTGCAATGTTCCAGCCATCCTGCTTGCAATGTTCCAGCTATTCTGCTTGCAATGTTCCAGCTATCCTGCTCCCAATGTTTCAGCTATCCTGCTTGCAATGTTTCAGCTATCCTGCTTGCAATGTTCCAGCTATCCTGCTTGCAATGTTTCAGCTATCCTGCTTGCAATGTTCCAGCTATCCTGCTTGCAATGTTCTAGCTATTCTGCTTGCAATGTTCCAGCTATCCTGCTCCCAATGTTTCAGCTATCCTGCTCCCAATGTTTCAGCTATCCTGCTTGCAATGTTTCAGCTATCCTGCTTGCAATGTTCCAGCTATCCTGCTTGCAATGTTCCAGCTATCCTGCTTGCAATGTTTCAGCTATCCTGCTTGCAATGTTCCAGCTATCCTGCTTGCAATGTTCCAGCTATCCTGCTTGCAATGTTCCAGCTATCCTGCTTGCAATGTTTCAGCTATCCTGCTTGCAATGTTCCAGCTATCCTGCTTGCAATGTTCTAGCTATCCTGCTTGCAATGTTCCAGCTATCCTGCTTGCAATGTTCCAGCTATTCTGCTTGCAATGTTCCAGCTATCCTGCTCCCAATGTTTCAGCTATCCTGCTCCCAATGTTCCAGCTATCCTGCTTTCAGTGTTCTAGCTATCCTGCTTCCAATGTTCCAGCTATCCTGCTTCCAATGTTCCAGCTATCCTGCTTTCAATGTTCCAGCTATCCTGCTTTCAGTGTTCTAGCTATCCTGCTTCCAATGTTCCAGCTATCCTGCTTCCAATGTTCCAGCTATCCTGCTTTCAATGTTCCAGCTATCCTGCTTTCAGTGTTCTAGCTATCCTGCTTCCAATGTTCCAGCTATCCTGCTTCCAATGTTCCAGCTATCCTGCTTTCAATGTTCCAGCTATCCTGCTTTCAGTGTTCCAGCTATCCTGCTTCCAATGTTCCAGCTATCCTGCTCCCAATGTTCCAGCTATCCTGCTTCCAATGTTCCAGCTATCCTGCTCCCAATGTTCCAGCTATCCTGCTTCCAATGTTCCAGCTATCCTGCTCCCAATGTTCCAGCTATCCTGCTTCCAATGTTCCAGCTATCCTGCTCCCAATGTTCCAGCTATCCTGCTTCCAATGTTCCAGCTATCCTGCTTTCAGTGTTCCAGCTATCCTGCTTCCAATGTTCCAGCTATCCTGCTCCCAATGTTCCAGCTATCCTGCTTCCAATGTTCCAGCTATCCTGCTCCCAATGTTCCAGCTATCCTGCTTCCAATGTTCCAGCTATCCTGCTCCCAATGTTCCAGCTATCCTGCTTCCAATGTTCCAGCTATCCTGCTCCCAATGTTCCAGCTATCCTGCTCCCAATGTTCCAGCTATCCTGCTCCCAATGTTCCAGCTATCCTGCTTGCAATGTTCCAGCTATCCTGCTCCCAATGTTCCAGCTATCCTGCTCCCAATGTTCCAGCTATCCTGCTTTCAGTGTTCCAGCTATCTTGTTGTTCAGCATTCCAGCCATCATCAGATGGTACAAGCTATAGAAAGCTGTCTTGAGAGGGACACTTTCACTGGTCACTGGGGTCCATTAGAGACATGGACCAGTGTCATCAGTAGTGGGAAGTCTTTGGCAGCCATTTTGTGCTTCTCTATTGAGTGTTCCACTGAAAAAATCCCACGTGGCCAGAGGTTTAGGCAGGGCCTACTGCACCTAATTAGGTTGTATCATAACCTGTGCCATGCCTGTCTTCCAACTGTAATGTTCTGGTATTGCAGCCTTAACCACTTGTCTACCGCCCGCCGCCATATGATGGCGGGGACAAAGACCCTCTGGGAACATGATGCACGTGCCCAGAGGCCGCGTTGTCCGCCGGGCACCTGCGATTGCCCAGTAACTGAACAGGACCGTGGATCCACACAGAGATCCACGTCCTGTCAGGGAGAGGAGACCGATGGTGTGTCCCTTGTACATAGGGACACCGATCGGTCACCTCTCCCAGTCAGTCCCCCCCCCACAGTAAGAATCACTCCCTAGGGAACACATTAATCCCTTGATTGCCCCCTAGTGTTAACCCCTTCCCTGCCAGTCATATTTATACAGCAACCAATGCATTTTTATAGCACGGATCACTGTATAAATGTGAATGGTCACAAAAATGTGTCAAAAGTGTCCGACGCAATATCGCAGTCACAATAAAAAAATCGCAGATCACTGCCATTACTAGTAAAAAATAAATAAATAATAAGAATGTTATAAATGTATCCCCTATTTTGTAGCCGCTATAACTCTCCAGTGCTTTGCCTTTTTAAATAAAGCTAATTTAAAATGCAACAGGTTGGTGCTCTAAGTTCCAGGTGGGTCTGGTGGGTCAATAAGGTGCAGGGCAGAGGGATCCAAAACAATCTAGCGGCTCTTTCGTAGGTGAGACTAAAACTGCAAGAGGAATTTTCTATCCCTTAACATTCATTCTTTTAGAACAGTAAAATCTTGGATTGCGAGTATAATTCGTTCCGGAAGCGTGCTTGTAGTCCAAAGCACTTGTATATCAAAGCAAAATTTCCCATAAGAAATAATGGAAACTCAGATGATTCGTTCCACAACCATTTATTCATAAATCCTTCAGTTTATAGTCCATATAAAAAGATTATAGCAATGTAAAAGGTTGTGTAACCATAAAATGTCCATCCACAAATGAAAGCCTCCAGAAGGCAATTAGAAGCAAAATCCAGCAGGAGCTACAGAACAGAGGCTCCTCTAAGTGTAGCAATATGGTTACATTTAACCACTTGCCGCCTGCCATATAGCAGAATGACGGCGGCAAAGTGGTTGTGATGTCCTGATCGGACGTCATTTGACGTGATCAGGATATCACAGCCGGCGCGCGCGCGCTGACATGGAGAGCCGATTGGTGGCTCTTCCTGTCAGAGGGGGGGCCTGTGCTGATAATCAGCACATTGATATCAGCACCAACACCTGTCAGGCTGTCCCCTAATTAATGCTGATCAGTGTCCACAACAGTGCCAATCAGTGCCCTCTCAGTAATGCCTGTCAGTACCCCTTCAAAGTGCCAATCAGTGCCACTCAGTAATGCCTGTCAGTAGCTCCTCATCAATGCTGCCAATCCAGTGCCACCTATCAGTGCCGTCAGTGCCGCCTATCAGTGCCCATCAGTTTTTTTTTCTTTAAATTGTCTCGCTTATAGCCCAAAAACTAAAAATGGCAGAGGTGATCAAATACCACCAAAAGAAAGCACTATTTGTGGGAATAAAATTATAAAAATTTAGTTTGGGTACAATGTAGCATAACCGCGCAATTGTCATTCAAATTGTGACAGCGCTGAAAGCTAAAAATTGTTCTGGGCAGGAAGGGGGGAAAGTGCCAGGTATGGAAGTGGTTAATGAAGATACAATATTTAGCAACGTACATGGTTGATGATTAGAAGAGGCACATCTAAGTATGCAGGCATTCGGGGTAAAGCTGTCCAAATAGACCATCACCCGCACCGCCGGCTCTTGCTGTCAGTCTGCAGTTGTGACAGGGAAGACTACCCTGCAGTGGAGCGATCTGAAAGCGAGACTTGAGGGGCTCGTGGAGTGCAGAGTGGAAGGGATGACATCAGGGCCGCTGATAGAAATCATGGGGCCCCGTACAGCCTACCTGACGGGGCCCCCCCCCTTCAGCCCCACCCTCAACCCTATCCATTGCCCCGCCCCCTCCCTACACCGCACCTTGAAATAAAGTGTAGGAACAGGCTGGATGTACATGTATGTGATCCAGCCTGTCCGTGCCACCCTGCCAAAGGGTGGGCGCAAGCAGTTTGGGGGTGGGTTCACACAACGGGTCTGATAGGGCCCGCCTGTCCATTTTATAGGCGGACCTGATCTGACCCTCCATTCATTACTATAGAGCGATGGATCTAAATGGACTTATGTTAATTTACACCCACCTACCTCCAATCTGATTCTCTAAACAAAACGGAAAGGGATTTGTAACCCGCTGTCTAGCAGATCGGATTGGAGGGCAGTTGGTTATAAATGGATAGTCGATTTGTTTACACCAGCTACCCTTAAAGCAGAGCAGGCTGTGTCTGATCTGCAAAAGAAAGACACCAATGTCTACCGCGCATAGACAACGGCGCGCAGGCGCATTGAGCGTGCCGTTACTAGCGGCGATCATGCCGTTAGTGGCGGCACCAGCGTGCATTAGCGGGAGTGACGTCATTGTGGCTCCGGCCAGTCACAGCGCCGGAGCCATGATATGCAGAAGTGAATCGTGCAGAGATGGCGGCGACGGAGGAGGGGAACGAGCACCACTGCAGGGGCTTCGATCTCAGGTAAGTACTTAATAATGAGCTAGTATGCTATGCCTTGCAGGGTGTTTTAAAAATAAATAAATAAATAATAGGGTTTACTTCCTCTTTAAGATCATCAGCATCTATAACACACTGCCTGTGTGTTATAGATGGTGATATATTCTTATAATACCAATAACCACTCTTAGGTGAAATAGCCAACACAATTAAATCCTATGTGAATGAATCCTCGATAAGCTGCTGCTTTTAAATTGCCTGTGTATATGTTTTTTTTTTTTGCCTAATGAATCCCCACAATATTAACATTATTATACTAGATACATCATCAAAATTATAAAAATCATATATCCATTAACAAAAATGTTCCAATTACCTGTGAAATTAGTGTAAAATAATAATTAAAATAATAAGCAAATCTAATTTATACATGAGTCTGTGTCCTTTTATCTCCAAGTCCATACATTGACAATTTTGACTCGTGCAATTTTCCAAAGTGCCAGGTGCAGACAAACATGCTCCCCCTTCTGTGTCAGCACTAACCCACCTCCAGGCACTCCCGTGCTGCAGCAGCCACAAATTCCAGCTTCCCCTCTGCTTCGGCAATTTGTCAGCTGCCTGATACCTCCGCCGCGCACCTTGCAGCCTCTCTCTCGCCATCTTGCTAAGGGGAGCTAGATCACTCCGCCAGGGAAGGAAATGGACAGCAGCAGGCTGGCGCCCGGAACTGTAAGCGGCAGAGCAGGGCGCGAAATGCACTGCACATGCGCCCGAAAAAGAAAAAAAAGTCCCTCCACTTCCAGTCTCCCTCCACCACATAATCAGAGAGGAGGGGCCCGAAAAATAGCCACAATACCCCCGCCCCCTAAGCTAGCAGGAGTGGCTAAGCAGGGGTGTAATTTAGAAGAAACATTTTTATTTTTTTACTTCTGTCTATGAGGCTGCCCGGGCCCCCCCTGAACGCCGGGCCCGGGACGCCAGGGCTGGCTGTACTGGCCTATCAGCGGCCCTGGATGACATCACTGGCAGTGAGGACGGGGGTCTATGTGGACAGCTTTTCCCCGGATGCCTGCATACTATATGTGCCTCTTTTAATCATCAACCACGTGAGTTGCTAAATGTTGTACCTTCATTAAATGTAACCAGATTGTTACACTTAGAGGCGCCTCTCTTCTTCTTTTTTATGCTCAGTTGTGACATGACGCTACTCCTTATATCAAGACATCGCTTGTATATCAAGGCAAAGATTATTAAAAAAATTGGCTTGTCTTGCAAAACGCTCTCAAACCAAGTTACTCTTAAACCAAGGTTTTACTGTACTTGCAACTAACAACAAGCTGTATGGGTGCAGAATAAAATTGTCCATTATCTATTCAATAATGCAAATAATACAAGAAAAAAACAGGAACTTTCTAGGATGGCACTCAGGAATATAAATCAAGATGTATGTGTAAAAAAGGGGGGTCACATTATACAATGTTTAAAATAATCACATATGATGCTCAATACCATTTTATTTTTACCAAGTACAGATACCACTTAAATATTTGCACTACACTGTGTGTCTTATTTCACAGATAGCAGGTTGGAGTCAATGCTTTCATAGATAGCTCCACTTCATCAGGACCAGCAATGGTAGGGTTACAAGACATCAATGCAATTTTATTGATCTTATAGTGGTCACAATTTGGTTTATGACATCATATGGTTACATCAATCTAAAGCTACATCTCCACATGGGAATAGCTAATGGGTACTCCTGTATGGGACCAGGGCCGGATTAACAATGGGGCTGATGGAGCTGCAGCTCCAGGCCCCTTTCTCAAGATAGGCCCATTTGCCCCAAAAAAAAAAAAAAAAAAAAATTTTTTTTTTTTTTTTAAGTTTTTTTTTTTTTTAAGTTCGAATTTGGGGGGTTGTAGCTCGATGACCAGAGGTCACAGAAACCCCACATTTGGGTGTAGGCATGGGAAGAGCTACCCCACAACTGGTTAAAATATGGGATGGCTATCATTTATGGTTCCGGAGATACTGGCCTGCTTGCACAGCCTGTCAGAAGCTACATTCAGAGTGGCCAATATAAATACAAGCTGACACACTACAGCAGACTGATAGGATCACAGTGCTTATAATAATTATTTGTATATTACTCATGGTAATTAACCCTTTGCCACCCAGGCCAATTCTGACACTTCTCTACTACATGTAAAAATCATCATTTGTTTTTTGCTAGAAAATTACTCTATGGTGGTCTTTGCACTTTTTATGTTGCACGGTACAGAGCTGCACGATTCTGGCTAAAATGAGAATTGCAATTTTTTTGCTTAGAAGATAGATCACGATTCTCTCACGATTGTTGCGGCGTAACATCATCTTTCACATTAAAAAAAAAAAAAAATTATTTGGCATATAAGTAATATGTGTACCAGATATTATTGAAATATCTCCAGGCGTACAGAAGTTATGTGGGAACATACATTTCCCATTGATTTGCATGGGACTTTAACCACTTCCCGCCCGGCCTATGGCCACGTCCGGGAAGTGGTTATGAAATCCTGACAGGACGTTCTAGAACGTCCTGCAGGATTTCATGCCGCGCGCGCCCGTGGGGGCGCGCATCGCGGCGATCGGTGATGCGGGGTGTCAGTCTGACACCCTGCATCTCCGATCTCGGTAAAGAGCCTCCGGTGGAGACTCTTTACCACGTGATCAGCCGTGTCCAACCACGGCTGATCACGATGTAAACAGGAAGAGCCGTCGATGGCTCTTCCTCACTCGCGTCTGACAGACGCGAGTAGAGGATAGCCGATCGGCGGCTCTCCTGACAGGGGGGGGTTAGCGCTGATTGTTTATCAGCGCAGCCCCCCCTCGGATCGCCACACTGGACCACCAGGGATGCCCACCCTGGAGCACCAGGGTGGGCAAAAAAAAAAAAATGACAGAAAAAAAAAAAAAAAAAAAAGTCTAAATAAAAAAAAAAGCATAAAGAAAAAAGATGCCAGTCAGTGCCCACAAATGGGCACTGACTGGCAACCTGGCCAAAATCAGTGCTGCCACCCCAGTGTCCATCAGCGCCACCCCAGTGTCCATCAGTGCCACCCCAGTGTCCATCAGTGCCACCCCACAGTGCCCATCCATGCCCAGTGCCCACCTATCAGTGCCCATCTGTGCCACCCATAAGTATCCATCAGTGCCGCCCATGAGTGCCCATCTGTGCCGCCTATGAGTGCCCAGTGCTGCCCATGAGTGCCCATCAGTGCCGCCTATGTGTGCCCATCAGTGCCGCCTATGTGTGCCCATCAGTGCCGCCTATGTGTGCCCATCAGTGCCGCCTATGTGTGCCCATTAGTGCCGCCTATGTGTGCCCATCAGTGCCGCCTATGTGTGCCCATCAGTGTCGCATACCAGCGCCGCCAATCAGTGCCACCTCATCTGTGCCCGTCAGTACTACCTCATCGATGTCCATCAGTGCCATCTCATCGGTGCCCATTAGTGCCGCCATATCAGTGCCCGTAATTGAAAGAGAAAACTTATTTACAAAAAAATTAACAGAAAAAAATAAAAACGTAATTTTTTTTCCAAATTTTCAGCCTTTTTTTAGTTGTTGCGCAAAAAAAAATCGCAGAGGTGATCGAATACCACCAAAAGAAAGCTCTATTTGTGGGGAAAAAAGGACGCCAATTTTGTTTGGGTACAGTGTAGCATGACCGCGCAATTGCCATTCAAAGTGCGACAGTGCTGAAAGCTGAAAATTGGCTTGGGCGGGAAGCTGCGTAAGTACCTGGTATGGAAGTGGTTAAACAAAAACCCCGACCCTCACAAATGGGGGTAGTTAAGGGATAAATTAACTATCCTATAGTTTAAGTGGACATATAAGTAACATGTGACCAAGTGTGATCGAAATATCTACAGCCGTTTGGAAGTTATGAAGTAACATGTATTTCCCATAGAGTTAAATGGGACTTTAAAGAAAAACCCCGACCATGGCAAATGGGGGTGGGTAAGGGTTAAACCACCTATCCTATGTTTGTTGCTGACATATAAGTAACATGTGTGCCAAGTTTCATGTTAATATCTTTAGCCGTTTGGACGTGATGCTGGAACATACATACACACGTTGAGTTTTATATATATAGATTGATTGAAGTGGGAAAATGCAGTGTGACATAAAATATTGCAGCAATAGCCATTGTATTCCCTAGAGTCTCTGCTAAAATATATATAATGTTTGGCAGTTCCAAGTAATTTTCTAGCAAATAATATTGCTTTCTAACTTAAGAAACAAGTGTTGGACTTTAAGTGGTTACATTTAGTTACAATGTTAGTTGGTTACAATGTTTCATTTTGTTTACAAACTTCGCAGACTGCCCAGATTTGTTCTTTACACACAGAAGTGTATCCCTTTGATCTAAGAAGGAAGTTTCAGTTACAATGTTTCCTGTTAAAAACTTGGCAGACTGCCCAGATCTTTTCTTTTGACAGCTGAAAGTCTCTCCACTTGTTATATGAAAGAATCAGCAAACTCTGCATTGAAGATCGTCAGGGGGGTTGAATCGAGATCACGATTTTTTTAACGATTAATTGTGCAGCTCTAGCACGGTATTTGCGCAGCAATTTTTCAAACATGTTTTTTTGGAAAAAAATGTTTCATTCATTAAAAAAACAGTTAGTTAGTTAAGTTAGCACAATTTTTTTTGGTATCCTAAGCGATGCTTTACATTTTTTTAGGTTACATGTTTAGAGTTACAGAGGAGGTCTAGTACTAGAATTATTGTTCTCGCTCTAACGATCGTGGCGTATGTAACCTGTGTGTATCTGGCTCTGATACTACCAGTGCCTACCCAGCCACTGACTAGTATCTCTCCCCAGCCTGTCCCCACACACCCTCTCACCTGCTGACCTGTGGATGGGGGAATCACTCCTGCAGTGTTATTGTGTTCTGCCAGTGCGTACAATGATCAGTGTTGCTAACTATAGCTGGCAGCACTGATTGTTTTAAGAAAAAAAAACAGGCTGGTTGTACTCAAGTTGATTAATAGATTGACTTGTGTAAAACCAGCTAGCCCATACATAGATTGACTATGGCTGGTCTCTGCTTAATTGGCGTAATTTCAATCCATGTATGACCCGCTTAACCACTACTCAGTCCCTAAATATCCTTCCACTCCTGTACATAGTGCTCACTGTCATACTCTCCATACTCCTCTCCTGTACATAGTGCCCACTGTCATACTCTCCACACTTCTCTCCTATACATAGTACCCACTGTCATACCCTACACACTCCTCTCCTGTACATAGTGCCCACTGTCATACCCTCCACACTCCTCTCCTATACATAGCGCCCACTGTCATACCCTTCACACTCCTCTCCTGTACTTAGTGCCCACTGTCGCACCCTCCACACTCCTCTCCTGTACATACTGCTCACTGTCATACCCTCCACACTCCTCTCCTATACATAGTGCCCACTGTCATACCCTCCACACTCCTCTCCTGTACATACTGCCCACTGTCATACCCTCCACACTCCTCTCCTATACATAGAGCCCACTATCATACCGTCTATATTCCTCTCCTGTACATACTGCCCACTGTCATACCCTCCACACTCCTCTCCTGTACATACTGCCCCATCATACCCTCCACACTTCTCTCTGGTACGTACTACCCTCTGTCATACCCCCTCACTCTTCCTGTACATACTGCCCATTGTCATACCCTTCACACTCCTCTCCTGTACATAGTGCTTTTTTCCGTACCCTTTGTACTCCTCTCCTGTACATAGTGCCCACTGTTAGACCCTCCACATTCCTCTCCCTCACCTGCACATACTTCCCACTTATATACCGTCCATACTCCTCCCCTATGTCGCTTACCCACAAAAACAGTTCTTTAAAATTATACTGAATATCCTCAATGTTACCAGCTCTAGAATGGACACACTTTTGTTAGTTCAACTAAAGGAAATCTCAGTTCTCATATTTGTTCTGCCCCATTATTAGTACTCATTTAATTTTGTGATTACTACTATGATGTATAGAGGAACATCGGGGATCTCAGCTACTCTAAATATAGCACTTATATAAAAAAGTGGCCCTGAAAATATTTTTTAAATGTTGGCAACTGTGCACTTAGGCACTGCCCAAGGGCCACCGTCCACCGGGTCAGTAGGGGGCCCCATGAGAGGCTCCTGGGATCCTGTGATAATAAAGCGGTAGTAAACTTTCCTGACATTACTACTTTTTAGAGGCCCTGGGGTAGGTTATGCCACAACGTACAAGTATGCACAGCATATTAGCACATTAGTGTACACTTCAATTTTCAGACTGAGCCCTCCAGTGCTGCGCTGTGATGAATCAGGCGGGGCCTGGACACTTCCATCTTCACCCGGTCTTCCTTCTGGGTTCTGTGCCTTTGGTCACTTGCCTTGGCTGGGCTGCATTCATGTCATTCCCACGCATTTATTTATTATTTATTACACCCCATTCACACCTCCGCGACAAAACCCCCTGACGCCGGCCGCTCGTGCCGCTGGAGGGGAGAATTCCCATTGCTGTCTATGAGATGGTTCACATCTCATAGACGCCGTACACCTGCGGCATGAAAAAAAGTACCGGACCCTTTTTTTCAGGCGGCATTGGCGTTCCGCCATACAAAGCAATAGGAAGGATTTGTAAAAAAAAAGTTACACTATTCGCGGCAAAATACGCCGCGTACGCGGCGTTACTTGTCGCGGAGGTGTGAATGCAGCCTAAAAGGCCCCACCAAAATCCTCAGCACCAGGCCCATGATGTTCTTAATCTGGCCCTGTATGGGACTAAGAAGCAGAAAATTCCATGACTCATGTCAAAAAGTAGAAATATTGATGGAGACCCCTTCCCTTCCCCATTCACAGAGCAGGATTGAGCCCCTGTTTTCTTGTACTATAAGGAGAAAAAGGGGTTGATTTACCAAAGGCAAATAGGCTGTGCACTTTGCAAAGTAGCTGCTCCAGAGCTTAGTAAATGAGGGGGAGCTCTTCTGACTTCCATTATCCAATCATGTGCAAGCAAAAATGCTGTTTTTGTTTTTTGTTTTTTTCCTTGCATGTTATTGTGTACTTTTTGCAAACTGAAGATTTGCCTTGTTTACTAAGCTCTGGAGCAACTATTTGCCTTTAGTAAATTAACCCCAAAGGGTTCTTGTTGGAGATATCCACTCACTTTCTGTCTCTTATGCCTCGTACACACGACCGTTTTTCCTGTCAGGAGAAAAAACAAAGTTTTTCTCGACGTGATTCCTCTCCAGCCTGCCTTGCTGACAGACGATCATGCCAAATCCCGACCGACCAAAGCACGGTGACGTACAACACGTACAACGGGACTATAAAGGGGAAGTTCCATTCAAATGGCGCCACCCTTTGGGCTGCTTTTGCTTATCCTCGTGTTAGTAAAAGTTTGGTGAGAGACAAATTGCGCTTTTCAGTCTTTGTGCTTTTCAGTCTGTTACAGCGTGACGAATGTGCTATCTCCATTACGAATGCTAGTTTTACCAGAACGAGCGCTCCCGTCTCATACTTCATTCTGAGCATGCAAGTTTTTTTCCCCTCGGAAAAGCATACACACGACCGGTTTTCGCAACAGGAAAAAGACCGCCGGGAATCACGACGGGGAAAAAAGAGAGCTGGTTCTAATTTTTTGGCGGCCAGTTTTCTCGTCGGGAAAACTGCTATGGAGCATACACACGGCCGGTTTTCCCGACAAAAAGCAAACAAGCGGGAAACGAAGCATAAGATAGGGCGTGAAGGGAAATTTTCCCAGTGGCATCCTGGGCATCAGTAAAACACGTTAACTAAATAGTCCAGGGCACTATTGTGAAAATTTCCCCTCACTGTCCCAAGGACAACATTTTTCTTTTTTATTGGACAATAATTGAAGTACAGTCTTCAACATGTACATAAACAGCATTTTTTTTTTCTAGGAAGAGGCTAATGCCACGTACACACGACTGTTTTTCGGGTTCTAAAAAATTATGTTTTTTTTATGTCATTAAAAACTATCGTGTGTGGGCTTTAGAGCATTTTTCGGGTTCTAAAAAATGGGCAATTTTTTTTCCGAACATGCTCTATTTTTTCACAACATTTTATTGTTGTCGTTTTTAAGGTTATAAAAAATGGTCGTGTGTGGGCTTTAACGACGTGAAAAACCCGTGCATGCTCAGAAGCAAGTTATGAGATGGGAACGCTCGTTTTGGTAAAACTAGCGTTTGTAATGGAGTAAGCACATTCATCACGCTGTAACAGACAGAAAAGCTTGAATCGTCTTTTACTAACACTAAATCGGCAAAAGCAGCCCAAAGGGTGGCGCCATCCGCATGGAACTTCCCCTTTATAGTGTCGTCGTACGTGTTGTATGTCACCGCGCTTTGCTCGACCATTTTTTTTCCACGATTGTGTGTAGGCAAGGCTGTTTTAATGATCGGATTGAAAAAAACGTTGTTTTTTCTAGACCCTTAAAAACGTCACTTTTTACAACCCGAAAAACGGTCGTGTGTATGCGGCATAAGACCCTTTTCATGCTATAGTGTGCCTCTTGCAGATTTTCTCTTACTTCCTGTCTCGTGACAATGTGGATATAAGTTGAAATCTCCCTAAAAAAAACGGGCACCATACAACACATCCTAAAGGCTCGTACACATTATAGGAAAATCGGGCAAACATTTTTGTCCAAAGAATTTTCGTACGATTTTCATATAAGTGTGTACATAACTCTCGACAGCCTACTCCAAAGGGACAAACTCCCAAAAAATTCACGCCTGGAAACGATTTTTGTTTAATGTGTACAGTACCTGCCGCCGATATTTTGTTATCAGCAAAATTAACACCTGTGAGCCCCGTCGTGGGAGCCAGCGCCGCGCTTTGTTGCTCCTCCCGCTCGCCACCCCCAATGGATTCCTATGGATGCGCAGCATCTCGTGGGGGGGCGGCGAGCGCGAGGAGCACAGCCTCGCAGCGGTGATTTCCAGCATGATCCCATCGCGCTGGAAACACAATATTGGCGGTAGGTACTGTACCATTTTCATACAAAAAGTCAGAAAAGAAAGATAGCACATGATCAGAAACAATAAACAACAAAAAAAGCCTTTGTCGTACAAGAATATTTGTAAGAATTTTCATACAAATTTTATTTTACCGGTTCTGATTCGCTGTGAAACATTGAGAAAAAAATTCTTATAGGTTTCTTATAGTGTGTACCTCACTTAAGGCAGGCCATACGCGGTTCGAATCTCGGCCGGTTCAACAGGAAGCGGCCGAGATTTAAATCGTGTATGGGCAAGCTAAATGTACCAAGTTGATCATTTAATCAACTTGGGTACAACCAGCATGCTGGGTTTTACCTGCGATTATCGCGAGCGCCTGCTATAGGCACTAGCAATAATCACTGTCTTCTCCCGGCGTGGGAGGGCAGGGTGGGTGGGGGAAACCGTCCCCACCAGGAGAAGACGTGATTATTGTTAGCGGCTATAGCAGGCACTGATGTGGATGAGGCCCTTATACAACCTCAGGATTACCCATTCTGCCGTTTGATTCAAATTAATAAGGTGAGAGCATGCAAACCAGAGAGAGATTTCACATCCTCACCTTTCTCAGCTCAGTCCCAACAGGAAGTGACTAGAGCCTGCTGGCTCTTTTATTAAAACCACAGAATCACAAATACATGCATTGGTCAGTTCATATAGGGATGGTTTCTTCTCACAAGTCCATTCCTGGGAAGGCTGCACACACATCCTCCTTATAAGTCCATGTGTCCTAAAGAGTCCATTGTCAGCTCAGCAAGTTTCCTCCACAAGCTTTCAGGAGGTCTGAGTGAAAAGAGGGGGGGAGGGGAAGGCTTTCCTGTTATAACTGAGGAATCTAGAAGGGAGGGGGACAGAGTGAAAGTGAAGAGTGGAGAGTGGGGGGAATGACATCTGCTCTTAATAACATGTCCTTTTGTTTCTCCATTTCAAATGGTAACTTTTTACAATGTAATATCTGCTTCTTCATATTTTCAATGCTGGGTTCATAACTTTAAAACAATATCTGATATAAAATCCTCAAGGAAAATAAGCAGTATTGATCATTCCCATACATACATATGCATATTAAAACAAATAAACAGTATAAGGAATATAGGAAAGAGAAACATTTCAGTGATTCTAATCATAACACAAAATACAATTTTCATTTTAGCACTAGCGATAATCACAGGTAAAACCCAGCATGCAAAAACAATGGCCCGGCGGCAGGAGGGATTTCTGCATCAGCACTATCTGTGTTGATTGGGAAATCAAGCAAATTTCATTTCGTGGTTGCAGGAAAGAAATTTGCTCCGTGTATGTACCTTAGTGCACTTTTTTCAGCCCCCTGTAATGTTCCATTGTTGTATCCGGCCCACGTGTCTCTCCTCGTTATCTTATTGTTATCATGACACAGGCAGAGATTGATGGGAAGGGAGTAAGCAAAAGATCACAGCGAAAAAGATGTCTCATTAAGAAATCACAGCAACCGATGTGACAATTGTTCTCACACTGGTGAACAAAGCAGATTAAACGGGTGATTTGTATTACATTACACGACTAGGAAGACATTACAGAACCATATCTATTTTTCATGATCATCACCAAAAAAAAAAAAAAGCCACCGTTCTCTGGGTGATATGTGATCAGATATGGATAAAACATTTATGTGAATTATGAATATTTCAGAAGAGGTCACATTAATGTTTCTGTACTCTCATTTATTCTGTATCAAGTGCCAAGTTGCCTTTTGGATGGAGGTTTTTAGAAATATTAGACGTCTGCCACGGTGTCCCATATATGACCTCTAAAATACTATTGTATGTCAGGGGTCTCCCATTTTTCCTCTTAAAAGGTAAACGGCAATCTACAATGACAACAGAGATTTTATTCTCTGAAGAGGAGCCTGGAGACTAGCAGAGCTCACATTACGTGCATGACATGACTTTATTCATCGGCGGTCACTTGTCCCCAGCATATGCCAATTTTATTCAGTGTTTCAGTGTTTAAACTGGATTTTTAAAGGCCATGCAAAGAGCACATAGATTAATCGCATGTATTTTGAAATATTTAGCAAATATAAATTCATTACAAGAATGTTTTTTTCACACTGGGTTTTTGGACAACAATTGCAATGTATTGAGTAAGAGACTAGCAAACTTCATAACATCAACGGGAATCACTTTGTATTAATTGTAGTGCCCTGCTCCCAATGACTGGGGTGATATTCTAAATTCAGAGGGTGTCTGAGCCAATAGTGGGCTCAGACTTTGTTGAATTCCATTGAAATTAGCCTCTGTTCTGGCTATGGTTGTGCTTGATAGGATTTTCCCCTGTTGCCTGTAGGTGGCATTACCACCTCAGACCCATGTTGGAACACAAGTGAACCATGGTGTGTTGAGTGACCCTTCCCGGCAGCAACCAAGTGGGAGTGGTGCCCCGCTGTGCATGCCGGGAAGGGACACTTAGGGGCAGATGCCGTTTTTTAGGGGTCCTTCGCCTCGAGGCCCTCCTGGCGCGAGGCACGTGTGTGATTTCGACCTCGGGACCACGTTGGCCCGAGGTCGCATTTCCATGGAGTAGGCCCAGTTATGCTGGCTGGGGCCTGCGATTCAGAAGGGGATCCCAAGCTGTCCATCCAAGTGGAGGAAGCTGCTTAACGAAGGAAACTGGTCCTGCCCTGGAGGAGACCAAGCAAAGCAAGCTAATGTCTCGGGATAGGCCTGGTGACTTCGTTATAAAGGGATCCACTACTCTATTTGTCTTACAGTTCACCGGATCGGCTTAAAGGCTCTTTTACTGTAAGGCCGGAAGTTCGGGACTTAAATCCAGTGGCAGAGGATCCCTGACTATCCATCTTTTGTTCTCAGACGGTCTGTGGCAGAGACTGTTCTTATACTGGCCGTGCATCATTCCGGCTGCTAGGCCATGTGAGAGGGGTCTATCCAGGTCAGCAATACACACTCAAGAGAGAGTGGTGAATACTGGAACTCTAGACATTTTTTTGTGTGCTTTGTACCGCGTACCTGAACCTTCCCCTTCTCTCTATACTCTCCACTTTCTTTACAAGTTTTATGCAGCAAAAATAAAACCTAACAGTTGAAGGTTTTACATCTTGTGTGGACATTGCAATTTCTACAGACTTTCTTCCCTTGGCAACGAACTTGGAGGTAACGTGCAAAACCCAAATCTAAACCAGCAGCTCCTACGGGGGTAGTGCTACATAATTAATACAGCAAAAAGTTTCAAGATTTTGGATGAAAAAGAAGATTCACAGGCACGAAAATTATTTCCTGTAGCAACAGGAGGTTAAAATAAAGGCTTGGTTGGTCGAATTTCGAAATCAATGTTGGCACTATCAGATCACAAAACGCACACATTTTCAGATTTTCAAAAAAAAAAAGTTTTGGGATTATTTAACCACTTCAGCCCCAGAAGAATTTCCCCCCTTCCTTACCAGAGCACTTTTTGCAATTAGGCACTGTGTCGCTTTAACAAACAATTGCGCGGTCGTGCGACGTGGCTCCCAAACAAAATTTATGCCCTTTTTTTCCCACAAATAGAGCTTACTTTTGGTGGTATTTGATCACCTCTGCTGTTTTTATTTTTTGAAAAAAATTCAATATTTTTTACTTTTTGCTATAATAAATATCCCCAAAAAATCTATAAAAAAAACTTTTTTTTCTCAGTTTAGGCCGATACATATTCTTCTACATATTTTTGGTAAAAAAATCACAATAAGCGTATATTGATTGGTTTGCGCAAAAGTTATAGCGTCTACAAAATAGGGGATAGTTTTATTGCATTTTTATTTATTTTTATTTTTTTACTAGTAAAAACTAGTTGTGACCGTGACATTGCGACGGACATTTTGGACACTTTTTGACACATCTTTGGGACCATTCACATTTATACAGCGATTAGTACTATAAAACTGCACTGTTTACTGTATAAATGTGACTTGCAGGGAAGGGGTTAACACTAGGGGGTTGCTGAAGGGGTTTAAATATGTTCCCTAGTGAGTGATTCTAACTGTAGGGGGAGGGGACTCACAAGGGGAGGAGACTGATCTGTGTTCCTCTGTACTGGGAGCACACACATCGGTCTCCTCACCTGACAGGACCGTGGATCTGTGTGTTCAATCGCGGGTGCCCGGCAGACATCGCGGCCGCCGGCCATGCGCACCGGGTCCTGCGCGATGCAGCGCGCGCGCCCCCTAGACGGACGGGAAGCCCAGGACGTCATATGACATCCACCCAGGATGGGAGATCCCATCTGTGGACATCATATGACAATGGGCGGTAGGGAAGTGGTTAAAAAGTTTGCGAGAACATTCACTTGGTATGTGTTCAACACTATTTAAGTGTGTAGGCAACATTTTTTCTATTCCTCTTTGATGGGGAATATGCTGAAGTTAATCAAATCCTGTTTGAAATTCCAAAAACCTGAACTTGGTGGTGAATTGAAGTCTGTGGTGGGGGAGCAAATCCTTATTCAAAATGTTGGCCATTTTTGGGGCAATTAGGCAAGGGTTTGTCAAAAAAGGCATAGGGAGCTTAGCCCCTAGGCTAATACTTAGCAAAGCAAAATAAAAGATAGAAAAAAAAACACCATTCATGTAAATAAATGTTCAAGAGATGCTTTTAAATTGTATGTATTTTTACAGAACGGTACAGTTTTTCAAGGACAGCTTTATTCTGGTATTGTATAATAAAGAGGTGTCCACTTATTTTTTTTATCCAGAGGTAATAAACCTAAACTGATTGGAGGAAGTAACAGCTGCAACAGATTAAAAGCTATAGGAAACTTTATGGGACAGTAGGCAGTAATGTGTTAACTAAACAAGCACTAAATTAAAGCGGAGGTTCACCCTAAAAAACATCTATGTAGCATCTCATCCAGCATACTTGCGTCAGCTACAGTATGCCTTCTTTTTTTTTGCGCTGTATTTACCGTGTAATCCTTCAGTTTCGTTTCAGACTCCCGCGGGAGTAGGCGTTCCTATGAAGAGGGGAACATGATTGACGTCCGGCTATGGCGTGTCACGCGTTCCGAAAATAGCTGGACTAGGTCTCGGCTCTTCACGGCGCTATACGGCGCCTGCGTACGGACTAGGAGCTGACTGCACAGGCGCCATTTACAGCCGAGTCCTATTTCGGCTATTTTCGGAACGCGTGACGCACCATAGCCTGACGTCAATCATGTCCCCCTCTTCATAGGAACGCCTACTTCCCGCGGGAGTCTGAAAAGAAACTGAGGGATTAAACGGTAAATACAGCGCAAAAAAAAAAAGAAAAGCATACTGTAGCTGACGCAAGTATGCTGGACGGGATGGTATATAATTATTTTAGGGTGAACCTCCGCTTTAAGTACACATAACAGCATGTTGTACAAATATTGGATGCAGGCGTTTATTACAGTTTTTTTGTTTTTTTTAACAGATGCAGTTTATTTTGTATAGATTAACAGAACAAAATAAAACAATTCATAACATAAAATGGTACAGAATAAGTACGGATTAAATTTTAAAAACCCTAGTAGGTGACGGGGGCTCTGACCACAATAGGTACAAAGTAGTATCGTACACAACATATAAAAAAATAACATCAATCAAAAAGGAAAATTGGAAACAGATATTTCCCCTTAAAGATAGAAGGAGGGGAGAGGTGGGGAAGAAGGGAGGGGGGGTGGGGTACACCCAGAAATCACAAAGTCAGTCCTCTCGCCACAATCCAGTTACCCCAAATCTTAGTAAACTTTTTCGGGCACTTCCGACTCATATACGTCAGTTCAAAGGGGCAGCACCTGGTTCACCAGCTCTCTCCATTTAAGTAGGATCAGTTTCCGTGCATAGAACATTGCATAAAAGAGGAAGCAGCGCTGATGAAAGGAAACGTCTTTTGGAAAGCCAACTCATTACTGTTTTTTTAATAAGCAAAGCTTTATTTATAACAATGAATTTCAAGAATAAATAACAATTTATTTAACTTGTTTCAAACTTATAAACAACTTGGTCGTAATGACTTTACTTTAATATCTTGAACACTTAAAATTACTTATTTCCACTTAAAAATAGCTTAGTCACCACGACTCAAGCTATAACATTTTTAACTGACTGTCCCCCTTTGAAAACAAAGGTAAACCTACCACATAATAAGTTGCTTCTGAAGCAACTGAACCTCCCAGTGACCTGAACCCCTTTTTTATCCTTAAAGCGGAGTTCCACCCAAAAATGGAACTTCCGCTTTTCGGAACCCTTCCCCCCTCCGATGACATATTTGGCACCTTTCAGTGGGGAGGGGGTGCAGATACCTGTCTAAGACTTCCCGTGGGAGTCTACACCACTTCCCGTACCCCCCGCTGTCTCCTGGGAAACGCACTGTTTTCAGAAGAGAGCGGGGACCAGTGACGGCACGTCACGCAACTCGCGCATGGGCAGTAGGGAACCGGGCAGTAAAGCCCCAAGGCTTGACTTCCTGATTCCCTCACCAAGCATGGCGGCAGCAGCATCCGAGGACCAAGCGATTGCTCAGCCTCGTCTGCCGGCATTGTGGGCGCGCTGGACAGGTAAGTGTCAATTTTTTAAAAGTCAGCAGCTGCAGTATTTGTAGCTGCTGGCTTTTAAAAAAAAAATCGGATGGACCTCGGCTTTAAAAAGACACCATACAGTCAGCTGACCTTCCAGAAGTATCCTACCGATCCAGTGGGGGGACTTTAAACCTGTCACTGCTGTAGTCCCATTAGGTAAGGGGGGGCCTAGAAACAGGCACCCTCCTTTCCTCTCACTATTAAAAAATAAATAAAACAAAACCCCTTAATCTTATGCAGAATGGTCAGTGGAACAACCGTTCTTTTTAAGACCACCATTTTGTGTTATTCAGCAACAACTGTAATTGCTGTTTAGCTGCTGGGATCCCCATTACAGTGTTTTTTTTCCTGTTAGTTTCATTGTTTTTTTTGGGGGGGTTTTTTCCTCTTCTAATTTCATGTATATCCTTTTTTTTATTATTTTATTAGGCCTGTGCTTGTTATGAAATAGCAGAGCCAGTGACCAGTTTATCCATGAGTCAAGGTGTAGAGCAGTTGTTCTCAACCTGGAGGTCGGGACCCCCTTGGGGGTCAAATGAGGATTTGCCAGGGGTCACCAAAACCTGGGCTGTTCCTGAAGCCCGCGGCCGCCCACTCAGCCTCTTCACAGCCGCCCCCATTCAGTTCACGGCATAGCTGGGGGGCAGGGACTAGAGGCCAGCTGACTAGTGAGGAATGTTAAGTGGGAGGGGCTGGAGGAGACCCTATCTGCTGATTTCAGCATAGGTGTCACTTCTACGAGAAACCACAAAGTCGGAGACACAATGAGTAACACTACCTGTGATTAGAGTAGCCTTTAAAAGTCCCCACTACAGTTCTCAGATCAGCAGATGACCTTGATCAAAAGCACCTAAGTTGGCTGATCCCAACTCCCCGCCAGCACTGCCACTGATCCCATACTGCCCACCAGGGAGTAAGAGAAGGAATACAAATAGAGAATACATGGAAGGAAGAGGAAAAGAGGGGGAGGAACAAAAAAAATGGAGAGAAAGAATAAGAGAAAGAACAAGAAAGACGGCTAGAGCGGGATGGTGAAAACAAACAAGAAATGAGGATAAAGAGAGATAAAAGGGAAAGAAAGGAGAAAAAAAGTGGTACATCCTAAAATGTACCATAAGGGGTTTTAATATTGTATGAGTGGAACGGACTCAGGGAGCGCTAAATGTCCGTGGGTTACTTGTCCCCACAACTTGGGAAATTTTATCAAGGGGTCATCACGGCACTAGAAAGGTTGAGAACCACTGGTGTAAAGTCTAATAAGCCATCTACTGTTCACCAGCACAGCCAACAGAGAATGATTGACTTCAGAACAATTCACAGGTTGCAGCCCTTCAGGTACACTCAGGTTGGCATCCTATCTTAAAAAATGAAATTACTGACATACTCCTTGTCATGGACCTTGGAATGCAGAAGTGTTCCTCCTTGAAAGCTGTTACACAGTGGGGGGTCTTCTTCCCTGTCTTAAAGCTCCAGACGGCTCCATTGTTCTGTGTCTATTGTGTACATTGATTGCCCCCTGGAGCTTCTGTCTCATTACACATAACAGTCCCTCCATTCAAGCTATCGGATCAATCCCTGCTGACTCATTTTCAAGTCCTCATTTGCATGGCTAAGGAGGACCTGAAGGAGGACTACATGTACTTTACAATTGACCAATAGGAAAGCGATTGTTGGGGGCGGGATGTTCCAAATTCTGTTTAAAAGTGTGTTGTGTACTTCCAATAAAAGTCTTCCTGTTTGAACTTACATACAGCCTGCCTGGTGTTTGTTCTAATGAATCCCGAACGGCACATAGCTGTAGTTCGGATCCCGGAGCCTTGGATGACCGAACCATCAGACGTTGCAATCTGTAAGCTGACTCAATAGTAGCAGAGGAGTGTCGGGAGAGCGGAAGCGAGCGAGCAAGGGTCTCGTTACACTCCTACTTTTACCTCTTCATTCTACTCACAAAATTACCCTAGTTCTGGTAAATGTATTCTTAAGTGGAACTATACTTAACCCCCCTTTAGCGATGCGATCCAGGAGCTCTCTGCCAGCCACTGACATCTTCTTCTCAGATTTCATCTGGGAGTTCAAGCCATCAATCGTTTGATTTCAGCAGGCTGGGATGATGCCACTCCAATGCATGCAGGGAGTTCATTCATCTTGGCAGATGCCAAAATTGTACACTGAGCTGTGCATTTAACATATTTAATATATGTTATTTTCCTGTTAAATGTGTATAAATCTGAAAGTTCAAAGACTGGTGTTGGGTGCCACCAGGGCCGGCCTTTGCGTTGTGCGGGTTGTGCGATCGCACAAGGCGCCTTGAACAATACGGGCGCCGTGCGGCTGTCACATCTCGCCAGGGCACTTGAGGGAAGGGACTGTGAAAAAAAAATGTGACAGACCACTCCCATCGCACGGGAGTGGTCTGAGTTGAATGGGCGGGCCATCAGCTCTCCATAGAACATCGTATACAGAGTGACTGCCTCCAAGCAGCAGCGTGAGTCTTCTCCCTGTCCCTGCTGCTCTGTGAGCTGGTTCCGCCCCCTCCACCTCTTACATCTCTCACTGCAAGTCAGTGCGATCCTATCTCTCTTCACATCCCTCGTTGCCCCCCCCCCCCCCTCACCTGTCCTCAGTCATGGCAGGGTCCGGCTGGCTGGAGATACATGCTTTTAAGCTGGAGCCATTAGGAGCCAGAGAAGTTACTGCAAGCAAGTTCACCAAGAGGTCAGATGCAGGGGGGGGGTGTATGTGGACTGTGGAGGGAGTTGGAGCATTCTAAAGTCCAGCCTGGACACTGACATGGCTGGGGGGGCTTCTATACATTGAGGGGGCTGAGATTTCCCTGGACTCCCCCCTGTACTGGGAACATCCCATATGTGAGGAAGTGACAGGAACCCAGCATGGGAAAGGGGGAGTCCTGGACATGCTGGGACTTGTAGTGACTGTGTGGCAATCCCTAATTCAGTGCCACAAGAGGTTCAGATGAATGTGCTAAAAACATAAGGTACACCCCTAACAGAGATCATTAGCACACTACTGGGTTATATTACAACTAAGAACACCAGTGCTGCAAATAATTAAAAATGTGCAAACAAAGCAGAATAAACTGATAAAAATAAAAAATTCCATATATACAGATCAAATTCATCAATAAAGTTCAAGTGAATGTGCACATAACAAATACATACAATAAGACAACCTTAACCTACTGGATATTGCAACCAAAAGCACCAGTGCTGTAAAAAATCAAAGGTCTTGATGTGAGGTGAGCTGTTAGTACATATGGAGTGATCACACCGTCATATATTCATTTCTATCACCGCTAGGATCTGTTTGATGTATTTATTTCCTTGGACACATTGATGTGGGATGTGAAACACAAAAAATGACACTTTATTGAGGAACTTTATTATCCTATGAAATATATTTGGTTTATCTATTTATTCACCATATTTGCACATATTTAGATGTTTTACAGCACTGGTGCATTTGGTTGCAGTACCCAGCAGGGGCATCTTATTTGGATATTTGCTACCACATGAACTTTATCTGCATGTGGAATTATCTTGCTTTGTTTGCACAATTTTCTATATTTGCAGCACTGGTGCTTTTGGGTGCAATATCCAGTAGGGTACTATTGATTTTTATGTCTTATATATTTATTTGTTATTTGCTGCGTTGATCATCTATATAGAAAAAGGTAGGTCCCGCTAGCATTTTTAAAAAACAAACGCCGATTCTCATTCTACTAAATAGCCAAAATGCAATGATAATTTTTTTTTTTTTAGGTGAACTACCACTTTAAGCAGCGCACATAGCAAAACATGGCCTATCATGAAAGGGGGGGCGGGGGCTAAATCTTCCAGAGGTCCAATTTTTTGCCCAGAGTTTATTTATACTTCAGTCTGTGATTGGCCTGTACTGGTACCATGTACCCCCGGCTATGTCTGCACCTCTGTCATATGGAAAACTCCTACAGAGGATCACTTCATGTTTGTGACACCCAAGGTTTATTGCCTGAAGTATAAATAAACTCTGGGCAAAAAAAATTCACGGTTTAACCACGTGACCTCTGAAAGATTTACCCCCCCACCTCCATGACAGGCCATTTTTTGCGATGTGCACTGCATAACTTAAGCTGACAACTGCGCGGTCATGCGACGCTGTACACAAATAAAATTTGTATTTTTTTTTGTTTTAACAAAAGACCAAATTTGAAAAAAATAATAAAAAAAATGTACTTTCTGCTATATAACATATCCAATTTTTTTAAAGTTTTTTCATAAATTTAGGCCAGGGGTCTCCAAGCTTTCTAAACAAAGGGCTGGACTGTGGCCATTTGGAGTACAAAATGTCCTGATGTCAGTGGGGAAAAAACAATGCTCCATCTTTGGTGTCAATGGGAGAAATTGTGCCCCATAATTGGTGTCAATGGGAGTAATGGTTGCCCCATAATCGGTGTTGTCAGGAGAAATTGTGTCCCATCATTGGTGTCATTGAGAGAAATTGTGTCACATCATTGGAGTCATTGGGAGAAATTGTGCCCCATTATCGGTGTCATTGGATGAATTGTGCCCCATCATTGGTGGCAGTAGGAGGAATTGTACCCAAGGCCCGGAATAAAAGCAAGCAAAGGGCCACATCTGGCCCCCTGGCCGCATTTTGGAGACCTCTGATTTGGGTCAATGTTGTTGGTACAAAATATCCTAATAAGTGTCTACAAACTATTGGATATATTTATGGAATTTTTTTTTCTAGTAATGGCCAAGATCAGCGACTTATAGCAGGGCTGCGATATTGTGACTGACAATCTGATACTTTGTGAGAACCAGTGACACTAATACAGTGATCACTGTACTAATGACACTGGCTGGCAAGGGGTTAATCTTCTAGAGCAGGGGTCTCCAAACTTATTAAACAAAGGGCCAGTTTACTGTCCTTCAGACTTTAGGGGGCCAGACTGTGGCCACTGGAAATAGCAAAAATGTTCCGGTATCAGGAGTAAACAATGCCACGTTTTTTGGTGTCAGTAAGAGGAGGAATTGTGCCCCTTTGTTGGTGTCATTAGGAGGAATTGTGCCCCATTGTTGCTGTCATTAGGAGGAATTGTGCCCCATTGTTGGTGTTATTAGAAGGAAATTGTGCCCCATTGTTGGTGTTATTAGAAGGAAATTGTGCCCCATTGTTGGTGTCATTAGGAGGAATTGTGCCCCATTGTTGGTGTCATTAGGAGGAATTGTGTCCCATTGTTGGTGTCATTAGGAGGAATTGTGCCCCATTGTTGGTGTCATTAGGAGGAATTGTGCCCCATTGTTGGTGTCATTAGGAGGAATTGTGCCCCATTGTTGCTGTCATTAGGAGGAATTGTGCCCCATTGGCGTCATTAGGAGGAATTGTGCCCCATTGTTGGTGTCATTAGGAGGAATTTTGGCCCATTGTTGGTGTCATTAGGAAGAATTGTGCCCCATTTTTTATGTCAGAAGATGAAATATTGCCCCAATGGCCAGATAAAAGCAAGAAAAGGGCCACATCTGGCCCCTGGGCCGCAGTTTGGAGACCCCCTGATCTAGGGCAATTAAAGGCTTAACTGTTATTCGAGCGTTATTGAGGCGTTATTCAAGCGAAGCCTCATCTGCAATCCCAATGTGCTGGTAAAGCACCACTAAGATCCTAACGTTTTAGGACGTTTTTGCAGTGCCTCAGTGTGAAAGGGCAAGGCGTTTTTACAGCGCTTTTAATTCATTTCAATGGAGAGGGGCGTTTTTGGAGCTTTTTTTCAGTGCCCAAAAGCTGCTCCAAAGATTCTGCTTGCAGGACTCCGTGTGAAAGGTCCATTGAGACGCACTTAAATTGTCTGTTTGTTTATTAAAAGAAATTATTTGTTACAAATATTTTTTTTCTCTTTGTGTATGTTTAGGTGACCAGGGGGCGAGGGGGTGAAGATGGGGGGGGGGGGGGCGCCACAAGATTAGCTCGCACAGGGCGCCTGAACACCTAAGGCCGGCCCTGGGTGCCACCATCTTGAATGAAATATATGGAGCCCCAGCAGACTCAAAGCTGTCACTCAATTTACATAGCATTCTCCTTTGCTCCTCCTCTGGAAGATACTGTACATAATTATTTATGGAAAGGGAAAACATTGCAATAAGCAAGTAAATAGTTGTTTATGGGTGCAATCTTTTATTAAACTACTGCTTGTTAAACTCATATTACACCATAAGGATGCCTTCTTTTTTCTCCCAATATGATACTTGCTGATTTGGAGCGGAATCTGTTTGCCATTGTATAGCTGGATCCTGTAGTGGTGTAAACATTGGAGATTGCAATATTATCCTTACCTGGAACTGACTAACTGTACTATTTGGCTGTGTATTATGGTGGCCAAATCTCTCTGGTAAGAGGCTGCACCTTTGGAGTGTTGCTGCCAGTGGAGGATTTCATTTATTTATGCTTACAGTGACACCTTTATGGCAGGGGCGGACTGACCATTGAGGCCCTCGGGCACTGCCCGAGGGCCCCATGCCACTAGGGGGCCCAATCAGGGTTGCCAGGCTCAGTAAAACCAGGGACAGTATGTAAAAATCTGTGTTTTTTTTACATCTGTCCCTGATATGTCCAAAACTGACATGCTTTTGATGTGAAAATCCAGAGATTTTAGCTGCCCCGCCTCTGTACCCATAATCTTCTATTGCCTGGGGGCCCCCTGAGTTGTCAGTCCCCTCCTGCTTTATGGATTCAAGTTTGTGAACTGACAGTTTTGATACCATATAGACACCTTGCTCATACCTTTTAGGTGGTAGGGTGCACTTTTTTTCACCTTTTTTTAAAACAGCGTTGCATATTTTATTACTTTATTTGTATGCTATGTATTGCTTGCATATGTTGCTAGCTGCTGTAGGTTGCTAAGTACTAAATTTGGAATCCGAGTGCTGGTAGTTGTGTGTATATTTTAAGTAAGCATTTTAATACCTACTTTTTGGGTGCTTTTATCTGCAATTATATAAGCTAGTGGCAGTGTCTCTTTTTAACTTCCTCCTCTTTACCCATAGAATATATTCCCTATAATGCATGGCATATTTCTGTTTCATGTTTAGTTTAATAATTAGTGAGCCAAAAGGTCTCAAGGCTGGAGTAAGGGTCCAAATTTGTCACAATTAATTATATATTAATTGGTTTGCAAGCATAATTAGTTCCAGAAAAAATGCTTGTAATCCAAAGCACTTGTATATCAAAGCATTTTTTTACAGGGTATAAAAGAGAAGAGAGGCACCTCTAAGTGTAGCAATAAGTTGCTAAATGTTGTACCTTCATTAAATGTAACCATATTGCTACACTGAGGCTGCATTCACACCTGAGCGTAGGGCGTTCGGTCGTTTTTTCGGGCGTTTTTTTTCGCGCGTATTCATGCTTATTTGCGCGTTTGCATACAGCGTCGTGCGACGTTTTTGTACTTCGACGTTTCTTATTTTAGCCAATAGGAAAAATTATCATCTTTTCATCACTTGTTGCTATGTTGGTAGATTTTTTTTAATCTTCTGCATGGGCGACAAGTTCTATTGATTAAAGCGACGAAACGCCCATAGCAAACGCCCGTTGTCGCGCGATACGCTCAATACGCGCGTTTCCCATTACTTTCTATGGGAAAAAAAAAAACGCTCAAACGCTGCTGTCGCGGGATTCGCGCGACAAAAAAAGGTCCGGGACTTGTTTGAGCTTCGCGCGACAGGCGTTTGGGCGTTCAGGCGTTCAGGTGTGAACAGTCACCATAGGGAATAATGTTAATTCTCCCCTCTGGCGTTTGTGAGCAGTGCGCTTCAGGCGTAAAAACGCCTAGGTTCTTTTTTTATACTCAGTTATGACATGGCGCTACTCTTATATCAAGACATCGCTTGTATACAGTGGCAGTTCGTCCATAGGGGGCACCGGAGCGCCGCCCCCTCTGGCTCTCGCACTGCCACTGAAATACATAGATTCATGCATTGCATGAATCTATGTATTTTCGCCGCTGCCACCGACTATTCAGATTGCCGGATGGTGAGCGCCGGCCACCTGAATAACGGCAGCTGGTTGGCTGTGTGGAAGTGCCTATCAGAGCCAGCGGCTCTGATAGGCTTTCTGAGTACAGCCCTCAGGCTGTAGTCAGCTTCCTGATGCTTATCCTTGGGACGTACCGGTGGGGCAGAAAGGTAAGTGCCGGGCGGGGGGGCATTTTACAGGGCACAGCGGCGACCATGGGCACAGTGGCGACAATTGGCACAATGGCGACAATGGGCACAGTGGCGACAATTAAAGGGCACAGTGACATCAATGGGCACAGTGGCAACGATGGGTACAGTGGTGACAATTAAAGGGCACAGTAGCGACAATTGGCACAGTGGCATCAATGGGCACAGTGGCGACAATTAAAGGGCACAGTGACATCAATGGGCACAGTGACATCAATGGGCACAGTGGCGACAATGGGCACAGTGGCGACAATTAAAGGGCACAGTGGCATCAATTGGCACAGTGGCGACAATTAAAGGGCACAGTGGTGACAATTGGCACAGTGGCTGCGTTTGATGGAATGGCACAGTGGCTGTGTTTGATGGCATGGCACAGTGGCTGCGTTTGATGACATGGCACAGTGGTGACAATTGATGGCACAGTGGCTGTGTTTGATGGCATGGCACAGTGACTGCGTTTGATGGCATGGCACAGTGGTGACAATTGATGGCACAGTGGCTGCGTTTGATGGCATGGCACAGTGGCTGCGTTTGATGGCATGGCACAGTGAGGCTGCAATTTTTTTTTTCGTTTGCGCCCCCCCAAAAATTTTGAGCACCAGCCGCCACTGCTTGTATATCAAGGCAAAATGTATTAAATTATTTTGCTTGTCTTACAAAACTCTCTCAAACCAAGTTACTCTTAAACCAAGGTTTTACTGTAAAACAATATGACAGATTTTTTTTAGTTAAAAATTGTATTGGTAAGAAATGTAGCAGATTCATATTTAATAGACTAATATATCAGATTTATGTATAGCTTTAGCCCAATAAAGAAAATTGGAAAAGTGAAAAGATGCGATTGCTGAAAATGTTGACTGGCTGTCAAGCTAATCCATACCTTCAATACTGAGTCATTGACCAAGAACAAGTCTGCACACCCATAGTTCTGACTTCACTTGTTGCATGTTCTTAGAAAATATCAACAGGCAAGTAGCTAGTATCTTTAGAAGCTCAGCAATAGCAACCTTCGTTATTATTTTTAATGTAATTTTACTTTAGATCTCATAAAAAGATTTTTTTTTTTCAATCACTTTTATGCATTTAGGCAACAGACAGTTTTAAGCGCCTTTTAAGTTGTATCCTTTTTATCATAAATACTAAAAATGCTACAGTAATAAAATCTGAAGTTCAAAGCACTAAGGACTAGTAGCAACAGCCCTTGTCGAGTCCCATTTAGTAAAAAGTATTTTAAGCCTTTGAAGTGGCTCCACCTTGCCATTCCCAGCATTATGAAATAAAATGAATGAAGTAGCTTCTGTCTCCTATTTAGTCTGCTATTATCATCCCCCTGAAGTCGTTCTATATATGAAAAAGACTCCGATATAAACATAGCGTTGTTATAAAATGAAAGAATTACAGTGGGTGGATATCTGCCTCTATGTTTGATTACATCTAGGTTTTTATTTAGTTTAATGGATGGGTTATATAGATCAGCTAAAAACCAATAATAATTTGAAGAGATTGGCTTGCAGTGTGTTTACAAATCCAATGATATATGTGAACTCAGTGTATGGGTATAATGGCCCATAAGATGAAGTATGTGTGTATAACATAAATACTGTTTAGGTTCCATCCCCCAAAATTGTTTTTATATAAGGTAGGAATGCCTGGATTAAAACAAACTGCCATTTTAAAAGTGTATGTACAGCATATTATTAACCATGAATTATTTATTCTTATGGTACCCTGAGGATCATAAATTATTGAGGGAACATATCAAATGGAGAGTCTAGCGATTTCATGTTCCATCTTTTTGTATAAAAGAGTTTCTGCTAAGAACTGCAAAATCCTTTTTCTACAGATCAATTATAACTGGGGTTTTGTATTGTTAGTTTTTATCTGAATAAATAATGTGGTCTTTCTGAGCCCCAGATGCTCTGTTTTTTCCTATACTAAGAGTGCAAATTGTTGTTGTTTTTTTTAAATATTATTGATATTCGATTAATTCAGCTAGATTGTACAAAATCTGCCTGATAATCAGCCAATCTACCAATAATTGGCTGGATTTTCCACAAAGGACATGGACATTAAACATTAAGGTGATTCTTAAGAACACAGAGCGGATTTCTTTCCTGCAACCACGGGTTGCTATTGTCTTCTCCCAGTGTGGGGGGGGGGGGGGAATGCATTCCCGCCGGGAGATGACCATGATTATTTCTAGTGGCTATAGCAGCCTCTTGCAGTAATCGCAAGTGAATCCAGCAGGCTGTTTGTACCCAAGTTGATAGATCAATTTGGTACATTCAGCCTGCCCGTCATAGTTGAGCCGGTCGAGATTCGAGCAGTGTATGGCCATATGATACCCAAATGCGAGCCAAAACCTGGGGAGCAGCGACTTAAAAAGACTTTGCTGACCCAAGATAGCTCCAAGGGTCACCTGAATGCATCGCAGCCATCCAGAACACTGTCTCCAGGAACCAGGAAACCAGAGAGAACACAAGTTTCCCCTGACATCCTCTCCAGGCCATGATAGCGCTCCAGTCGGAACCACCTACAGTGGAGGAAGCAGACTTCACCTGTCTACACCCACATAGGTGCCCTCTCAGCACACGGCTTGCTGATGGGACAAATGCAGGAAAGGAAAAGTGGACAGAGCTGGAGGAGGTAAGGGACTGCTCTGTGCAATACCATTGCACAGAGTGGTAAAGCATATACCATCTTTTTTATTTTATTTTTAAAAATGCATTTACAACCACTTTAAATATCTGCAAGCCTGTAACTGCTCAGACTTCAGATTTAAAAGAGAAGTATGGATACAGCCTTTTTGGCCATGTTTCTCTTCTTGGTCACAGGGGTTTACTTATTTCTGCAATCCTGTGAACCAAATTCAGCTAACAGGAGGCTAAAGCCCACAGTTAGCTGATGTCACAGAGCCGCTCCAGTCTCTGGATGCATCCTGACAAAAATGTCATGATTCAACCAGATGCCTGATCGTCAGCTGACTCAGCCTCTCAGAGCACCACCAGCCACTCCTTTTTTCTCCACAGCCCAGAGTATTGATCAGGGTGTTCTAACTCTCCAAAGCAATTGTTTTCCTTGACAGTGGCTTCGTGGTTAGCACTTCTGCCTTGCAGCACTGGTGTTCTTGCTTCAAATCCCAGCCAGGAATGCATGTAGTTGCAAGTTCTCCCTGTGCTTGCATAGGTTTCCTCCCACACTCCAAAGACATGCTGGTATGTTAATAAGCTTCTGCCTAAAAAAAAGAATGGCCCTAGTATGATATTCTGGTATTCACAATGGCTGCCTCACCATCTGCCCCAGCAGCAGGTAAACTTCTTTGAGTCCCAAGGGAGAAATGACTTAATTTTCAACAAAGATGGGTATCAAGTACCTGATCGGTGGCCGGAGTGCTGAGAGGGCTCCTTTTGCAGCAGAGCACACCTGAAGGTGACAACAGGAGATGCTATGCCCAAAGAAGCATGGGTTTCCAGCTTTGTTAGGCTGAAGTGCTGAGAAGATGTTAACCAGATGATGGCAAGACAAGCAGGATGCACTGCGGGGCAAGAGTCCCTCAGAAGTACCAGGCGATACTTGGCAGCAGGGAGAGACAGGAAGCAGGGTCAGGAGACAGGCCAGTAGTCATGCGCAGGAAGTCGGCCACGAGCTGAAGCAGGAAGCAGAATCAGGAACAAGCTGGGTCATACACAGGAGATCAGGCAGCAGCAGAGTCAGGAGAACAGCCCAAGGTCATAATCGGGGCAACAGCAAAGTCAGTAGAACAAGCCAGGGGTCAGAGCCAGTGATGGAGACAAGACAGATCAAAGGCAAGCCAGGACGTAACAGGGAATCCAATAATAGCATAAGCAGGAGCATAGAAATCACGGGGGGCTGACTATCATCCAGCAATTTGTGGTTCAGATTGCTGGCTTAAATAGGTCACTGAGTGCCAGGATCTGCCACGCATTGAGTGCACCAAGGTTTACAGCTGTCCGCAGGCGTACGCACACCTATTTACACAGGCACGCGCCTGGGTACCCACAAACATCATCTGCACCCCTGTTGGTCGTTGACAGCTCTCCTGTGATTCATCCTCTGACAATAGGTATTATAAAAACATCCCATCTTCCTACCAGAGTTGTAGACAGGTAAATACTATAAGATAAAGCACCAGCATTGCAGCAACATATATTAGGGGGCGCTAATATATATTAAAAAAAAAGGCAGTTTATCCATCTACAACACCAGGCAAAATGTGGTAAACCAGCAATTAGCTCTTACTTGACAAGTGCAAAGAGTTGTCTTGCTGTGGTTTTAGTAAGTGGTTTGTAATTTCAAGTTTCTTTTTAAAGTGAGCTGCATCAGATACTTTTCACTTAAAAAGAAACTAAGAGCTAGATTCACGTAGCTCGGCGTACCTTTTGGCCGGCGTATCACATCTCATATGCGCTACGCCGGCGTAAATCAGGGAGCCCAGAACGGTATTCTGTAAGATCTGGCACCGTGCGTTGCGCCGGCATAGTGTACATAGGCAGACGTAAGCCCGCCTAATTTAAATGTGTAAGGTAGTGGGCGTGTTGTATACAAATTAGCCGTGACCCCATGTAAATGTTTTCACGAACGAACGGCGCATGCGTGCGCATGCTCAGAGTCACGTCGCATATACTCCCTAAGATACGTCGGCTCAATGCTTTCGACGTGAATGTAACCTACGCACAGCCCCATTCACGTACCACTTGCGTAAATGATGTAAAATTTGACGACTGTTCTGACGTCCATACTTTAACATTGGCTGCGCCTCATATAGCAGGGGTAACGTTACGCCAGACGTAAGCCTTACGTAAACGGCGTAGCGAGCACAAGTACGTTCGTGAATCGGCGTATCTAGGTCATTTACATATTCTATGCGTGAATCTACGGAAGCGCCCCTAGCGGCCAGCGTAAATATGCACCCTAGATACGACGGCGTACTAACACGTCGGTCGGCGGAAGCAATAATTCAGACATATCTAGCTCCCAGAATGGCACACATAGATACGACGGCGCATCTTTCTACTTTCTATAGATACGCCAACGTAAAACAATGCTGAATCTAGCTCTAAATCTATAACTGCAAATTCTAATCTAAAAACTTCCCATCCTAGGACATGGATGATTTTTACTATCGCGCATTAAAGATATTGTAAAACCAAAGCACATGTTTTCTCCGAAGGAGTTAAATTATTCACATATGCTCATGATAAACCAATCAATGGACTCTCATAAAAATTGTCAAACTATTAAAAGGACATTGATTGTGTCCCTGATGGAGCAGATAGATGCTGAATGAGTAGCACAAAAAAAAAACCGTCAAATTGCAAATCTTTATTATAAATGGATATTGATCTATTATCTTGTTGTGTAAAGAGAGCTGTAGAATGTGGTGATTTCCCTTTATGCAGTGCTATCTCAGGCTGCTAGAGATCTTATGGGAACAGAGGTGGGGCAGCTGATAAGGAGAAAATGTGCAATTAATTTGTAGAATTTCTTGATCTTCTGTTTTAAATTCAAGAGCTATGCCAGATGTTAAATGTACAGCGGTCCAAAGGGAAATGAAGTGTTACCTTCAGGATATTTAGCTTCTAATGTATCATTAAACCATTTCAGTCACTTGTTTTACTTTACAGTTGGCAATGTCATAAGATTGATTGGTGACTTTGCTATTAATGAATTTAACGTGCATTCTTTAATCAAAAATTGGAAGATATGCTGAGATGACCACCAGATGTCTTCTTTTCATGCTTCGTTCTAACCTCTCTTCTGTTCAGCAACATCGTTACTATTATATTTGTTTTATAAAATTGCCGTTATTGACAGATGCTAAGGGTTTATTGTATACCGTATCATATAAATATTATGTGCAACCAGACGATACAAATATAAATTGGAGATGTCATTACTGACACTGGAAGGCCCCATACACACACGAGAGAATTTATCCGCGAATACGGTCCAGCGGACCGTTTCCACGGATAAATTCTCTCGAGGATTTCCGCGGATTTCTATGCGATGGAGTGTACACACCATCGCATTGAAATCCGCGCCGAAATCCTCTGGCGATGACGTGTGCGACGCTGTCATATAAGGAATTCCACGCATGCGTGGAATCATTACGACGCATGCGGGGGATCCCTTCGGACGGATGGATCCGGTGAGTCTATACAGACCAGCGGATCCATCCGTTGGGATGGATTCCAGCAGATGGATTTGCTTGGCATGTCAGCAAATATTCGATCTGCTGGAATCCATCCCAGGGGAGAAATATCCGCGGAAACAGATCCGCTGGCGTGTACACACCATAGGATCTATCCGCTGAAACCCATCTGCTGGGATTTTTCAGCGGATGGATTCTATGGTGTGTACGGGGCCGAATATGTAACATTAAAGTTAATGTAAACCAGGACTGACATTTGTTTGCTAAAGCACTTTGGGCCAGATTCAGGTACATTTACGGCGGCGTAACATATCGCATTTACGTTACACCGCCGCAAGTTTTACGGGCAAGTGCTTGATTCACAAAGCACTTGCCTGTAAAGTTGCGGCGGCGTAGCGTAAATCCCTCCAACGCAAGCCCGCCTAATTCAAATGATCCGGGTAGGGGGCGTGGATCATTTAAATTAGGCGCGTTCCCGCGCCGAACGTACTGCGCATGCTCCGTTTTGAAATTTCCCGCCGTGCTTTGCGCGAAATGACGTCGCATCGATGTCATTTTTTGAACGTCGACGTGAGTTACGTCCTTTCCTATTCATGGACGACTTACGCAAAAAAAAATTCAAAATTCAACGCGGGAACGATGGCCATACTTTAACATGGCAGGTCTATCTATACGCCACGAAATAGCAGCTTTAGCTATACGCCGGGAAAAGCCGACTAGCGACGATGTAAGAGAATGCGACCGCCGCGCGTACATTCGTGATTTGCCGGAAAAAGCTAATTAGCATACCCGACGCGGAAAACGACGCAAACTCCACCCAGCGGGCGCCGAAGTATTGCACCTAGGATTCGAAGGCGTACGAAGTCGTACGCCTGTCGGATCGAAGCCAAAAGCCGTTGTATCTTGGTTTGAGGATTCAAACTAAAGATACAACGCAAAACTCAAATATATAAATGATACTGGTATACTCAAACACCAATACCATAAGTGTGAATATGAATATGCAGAAAAAATGAAAAAAAAAAAAAAAAAAAAATATTAAAAATTAAAAACAATTAAAAAAAACAATCCAAAAGTCCATAAGTGTCAGAAGATGAGTGAATTAAACGAAAATAAATCTCCACCACGTGACAATCCACCAAAATTTTGAAGTGATCCCTCCACCGTTGTAGATGGCTACTCTCACCTTCATATATGGACCACTGAGTTAACAGATGGTCAGTAAAGCAAATCAAATAGGCAGGTCATGAACAGGAACCAGGCTGATGTATTAGATCCTCATAAGACAACCAAACCGCAAAGGACAGGTGCATGTAAAGAGATAATCACAGACTAAGTGCTCACTGTTGCAATGTGTGGATTTATTCTTTAAAAGAAGCAAAAGTCAGGCTACTCACATTTGGCCAGACAAAAAACGGCTTGAAGTAACAATCTTTAGGAATGAACAGCAGATGAGCGACGTGATGTTTCAGGCTCCTAAACCACCGATGGTTTAGGAGCCTGAAACATCACGTCGCTCATCTGCTGTTCATTCCTAAAGATTGTTACTTCATGCCGTTTTTTGTCTGGCCAAATGTGAGTAGCCTGACTTTTGCTTCTTTTAAAGAATAAATCTACACATTGCAACAGTGAGCACTTAGTCTGTGATTATCTCTTTACATGCACCTGTCCTTTGCGGTTTGGTTGTCGTATGAGGATCTAATACATCAGCCTGGTTCCTGTTCATGACCTGCCTATTTGATTTGCTTTACTGACCATCTGTTAACTCAGTGGTCCATATATGAAGGTGAGAGTAGCCATCTACAACGGTGGAGGGATCACTTCAAAATTTTGGTGGATTGTCACGTGGTGGAGATTTATTTTCGTTTAATTCACTCATCTTCTGACACTTATGGACTTTTGGACTGTTTGTTTGAATTGTATTTAATTTTTAATATTTTTTTTTTTTTTTTTTCATTTTTTCTGCATATTCATATTCACACTTATGGTATTGGTGTTTGAGTATACCAGTATCATTTATATATTTGAGTTTTGCGCTGCACTTTTTCTATTTTATTTTTTACTTGTTTAGGATTTTTGCGAATTTCCCTTAGTGTTCAGCTGGCATTACCAGTGATCTGAACCCTGGGGGTCTGTATCACATAAATACACTTTAATATCATCATTTTTTGATCTATATATTTGCGCTGATTGCACCCTGTTTTTTATAAAGATACAACGCGGCAAATTTGAAAGTACGCCGGAGTATCAGTAGATACTCCGGCGTACTTCTTCTGTGAATCTGGCCCTTTATGTCATAGACCAGCATCATTTTTATTAAAAATTAGGTATTTCATTCTTTGTTGCATCTAATTGGGGGTGAGATTTCAGGGCTTGCCACTACATGGGTACATGTTGAATCTTGTGTGTCTGAGGTTTTCTGATCCTGTAAACAAATGTGTGGATAAGCCATATAAACTATAACACACTGCCTGGCCTTACAACTCTTGTATATCAGCTGGTAGAGAAGGGCCAATAAGAGGGTTTTTAGATAAGCCAGCCCTCTCACTATAAAAGGGTGGGTTCCCAGCAGCCACAATAACCGCTTGCCGACCGCCCACCGTAGTTTTACGGCGGCAGGTCGGCTCAGCTGTGCAAAATCACATAATATAACGTGATTTTGCTTTGTGCCCCTTGCTCTCCCCTGGTGCATATGCGACTGCCCAGCGGGCACCTTCACCGCCGGGCACCCGCAATCGCTCGTGACAGAGCGAGAACCAGGAGCTGTTGTGTGTAAACACACAGCTCCCGGTCCTTTCAGGGGGAGAAATGACTGATCGCATGTATGTATGAACAGCGATCTATAATTTCCCCTAGTCAGTCCCACCCCCTCCTTCAGTTAGAAAACGATGAGGGAACATAATTAACGCCTTGATCGCCCCCTAGTGTTAACCCCTTCCATGCCAGTGACATTTTTACAGTAAACACTGATCGCTATAAAAATGCCAATGGTCCCAAAAATGTGTCAAAAGTGTCCGCCATAAAGTCGCAGTACCGATAAAAATTGTAGATCGCCGCCATTACTAGTAAAAAAAAAAAATATTAATAAAAATGCCATAAAACTATCCCCTATTTTGCAGACGCTATAACTTTTGCGCAAACCAATAAATAAAAGCTTATTGCCTAAACTGAGCAAAAAAAAACTTTTTTTATATATATTTTTAGGGGATATTTATTATAGCAAAAAGTAAAAAATATTCGTTTTTTTTTCTTCAAAATTGTCGCTCTATTTTTGTTTATAGCGCAAAAAATAAAAAACGCAGAGGTGATCAAATACCACCAAAAGAAAGCTATATTTGTGGGGAAAAAAAGTTAAAGCGACGCAGTGCCAAATCGCAAAAAGTGGCCCGGTCATTGACCAGCAAAATGGTCCTGGGCTGAAGTAGTTAACCACTTAAACCCCAGAAGGTTTACCCCCCTCCATGACCAGGTCATTTTTTGCAATACACCACTGCCTTAATTTAACTGACAACTGCATGGCCGTGCGACGCTGTACCCAAATAAATAGAGCATGCTTTTGGTGGTATTTGATCACCTCTACGTTGTTTTTTTTGTTTTGTTTTTTATTTGCATTATAACCCCAAAAAAGAACAACAATTTAAAAAAAATATATGAAAAATTTGAATTTCTTCATAAATTTAGGCCAATATGTATCCTGCTACATATTTTTAGTAAAAACAAAACATAGCAATAAGCTTATATTGATTGGTTGGTTTGCGCAAATGTTATAGCATCTACAAACTATGGGATATTTGTATTTATTTTACTAGTAATGGCGGCGATCAGCCACCTAATAGCAGGACTGCAATATTGCAGTGGATGTTTTTGCACTAACTGACTTGGAGACCAGTGACACTAATGTAGTGATCAGTGGTGACACTGGTTGGGAAGGGACCAACATCAGGGGGTTTTAAAGGGTTAACTGTGTGCCTAGCCTCTGTTTTAGTACAGTGCATAGGGGTGCTTTTACTAAGGAAAGACATGGATCCATGTCCCTGCTTTGAAGAGACACAGGATCCGTGTCTTCCCTCCTGTCAGAAGGCCAATCTGCCTTGTTTACCTAGGCAGACTGTCGTTTTGCCTCTCGACTTGATCATTGGCGGGTGCCAGTGAACATCAATTGTGAGGAAACCCCCTGCTGAGTTCTCACTGTGTGTGATCACATTGTGAGTGAGACGCTGGTGGCACGTATGCACACCCCCTACCTTGGAGAGCCCTGCTATGGGGCAGACCTGTCTGAGGTTGACATTGTGCTTTAGCTGTGATAGGGAAAGCATAGGAAGTGCTTCTGAAAAACTGCATAGGGAGAGAGTGTTGGATCTATAGGCAATGGTGGGTCTGTTATAGGGTTAGTTCACCCTTACCAAAAAACTGTTAATGCAGATAAGAGGCATCTGTAGGTAAATACAAATAGGTAGATTCAGAAAGAGTTAGGCCGGCTTATCTACAGATAAGCCGACCTAACTCTGTATCTGCACCGACCAAGTTTAAGTGTATTCTCTAATAGAGATACACTTAAACATATCTAAGATACGACGGCTTGCGCCGTCCTATCTTAGATTGCAAGGTTTCTGATGGCCGCTAGATGGCGCTTCCATTGCGGCCGGCGTAGATTATGTAAATGAGGGGATATGACGATTCACGAACGAACGCCAGGCCGATGCAGTACTTTTACGCCGTTTACGTAAGAGATAGGCTGCGTAAAGTTAGTGCTAGGCTCTAGTGGAATAGTAATGTTAAGTATGGCCGCCGCGTTCCCGCCGGGAAATTCAACATTTTTACGTCGTTTGCGTAAGTCGTCCGCGAATCGGGATTTACGTCGTTTACGTCCACGTCTAAATCAATAGGCCTGTACGGCGTACTTAGCCGCAATGCGCACTGGGAAATGTAGTCGCCCGGCGCATGCGCAGTGACAAAAAACTTCAAAAACGTGAGGTCAAGCCTCATTACCATGATACATGCCCCCCTCCAAGTCATTTGAATTAGGCACCCTTACGCCCGCTCGTTTGAGGCTACGCCGCCGTAGATTAGCAGGTAAGAAGATTGAGAATCATTACTAGCCTAGCTAATTTACGGCGGTGTAGCCTAAACAGGCTAGGCTACGCCGCCCTAAAGTTAATCCCTTGTACCTGAATCTACCTAAAACTGTGCAGCTTTGACTTAAGTTGAATAATGCCATTGCTAAAGGTGTAGGCCGTGGGCTAGATTCACATAGATCAGCGGATCTTTAGATCCGCGTGATCTATGTGATTTAAGATCCACTGGCGCAAGTTTGAGAGGCAAGTGGCTAATTCACTAAACACTTACCTCCAAACTTGCGGCGGTGGATCGTAAATTCCCCGGCGCAAATTCCGCGGCTAGGGGGAGTGTACTATTTAAATCAGGCACGTTCCCGCGCCAATTTAAATGCGCACGCGCCGTCCGCGAATTTTCCCGGCGTGCATTGCTCCCAATGACGTCGCTAGGACGTCAGTGGTTTCGACGCTTACGTAAATGACGTCCATCCATATTTGAGAACGACGGCTATACTTAACATTGGCTGCGCCTCATAGAATCAGGGGTAAGTATACGCCGGGAAAACCGCTACGGAAACATCGTAACAACACTGCGTCGGGCCCGCGTACGTTCGTAAATTGGCGTATCTCGCTGATTTACATATTTCTCAATGTAAATCAGCGAGAACGCCCCCCGTGGCCATTTTTAAATTGCAGTTAAGATCCGACGGTGTAACACCGTTACACCTGTCGGATCTTAGGCATATCTATGCGTAACTGATTCTAGGAATCAGGCGCATAGATACAACCAGCCTAAGTCAGAGATACGACGGCATATCAGGGGATACACAGTCGTATCTCTCTGTGAATCTAGCCCCATGTATGTATCTCATGTAGCCTGACATTAAAATTCCCAGAATGTTATTAAGGACATAGGACATTGCTAATCAAAGCACAGCAATTACTGTTCACCTCCACCATCCCAGGTTTATGAAGAGGTATGAATATGAGAAAGAGCTCACTACTGTAATGGTAAAGGTGAGAAGTAATAGCTGGGCCTCACATAGCAACATCTAGCAATATCCTGGAAGTTTTCAGGTCAGGCTTCATGAGATATGTAAATGGTCTATAACAAGGGCATTATTCAATTTTGGTCAAAGCTGCACAGCTTGCTTTCATCCACAGACATCCTTTATCTGTATAGGCAAGGATTTTTAGCTGTCACCCCATTGCGCAATATTTCTCTAGTCTCTCACGTTCTTATTGTGGCCTAACTGCTTTATCTACTGTACAGCCACTGAACAATATTTGTGGATACTGTCTCTCTGTCTCTCACATAAATGTTATTTCAAGATAAAATCCACCTCACCTCTCACTCATAGGGTGCATTAACACTTGAAAATACACCCTGCCTTTGATTACATTTCCCGCAATTAGAGGTAAATAGGCAGCCCCATTAACGGGGTTGTAAAGGTACAATTTTTTTTCCTAAATAGCTTCCTTTACCTTGGACTACAGGAGAGTCAGGACGCCCACTAACACACAGCGCATTTCTCTATCTGCAATGTAGAGAGCGTCCTAACTCTCCAGTAGCCCAAGGGAGGGGGCGAGCACGACACTCCACACCAGGGAGAAAGCCTTGCATTACTGTGTGGAGTTACAGACAGAAGAACAGGAAGTGAGGATTTCTCAGATGAAATAAGGACATTTAAAAGCAAAATGGAAGGATGAGGTAAGTGAAGGAGGACTGCACTAGGGTAAAGGAAGCTATTTAGGAAAAGATAAATTACCTTTACAACCCCTTTAAGAGCAATAGGTGGCTGCTCGTTTTCACAGCAAATCAATTGCGTGTAACTGTTCATACAGCAATCACATGCAAGTGATTGGCCCTGGAAGCAGACTGCCTGCACCGAGGGCCAATCACATGCATGTGATCACTGCTTGAAAGATTACATGCGGGTGAACATGATTATATGTGGGAACCAGCAGCCTCCCATTGATATCAGTGAGGCTGCCTAGACACAGTTAATTGCAGGAACCCGTACTGGGGTTCTCATGCAATTGCAGGCAGGGTGTGAATGAAGTGAGGTGGGTTTTATCTTGAAATAATGATGGATTTTGACTCACCATATGGAAATGGAATTCTACATGGGCTGTGGGCTATTCATGGCTGGTGTGTTAGGTTTTTGCTTGATTCTAAAGTGGGAGTTTTAGTGGAGTGTGCGGGTGACATAATCACAGTTGGCCCTCCTTTCAAATATTGCGTCATTTCAGCCCCAGCCTGTTAAATTTGGGTGTAGACTATCCAAGTTCTGTCAGTGGTAGAATAATTTCTTACACCCCCCAGCACGGGTAGCTTTGCGCCAAAGGGCCAGATTCATGTAGAAGTGCGGCGGCGTAGATACATTACACCGCCGCAAGTTTTCATCGCAAGTGCCTGATTCACAAAGCACTTGCAATGAAAAACTACCTCCGGCGTAAGCCCACGTAATTCAAAGGGGCGTGTGCCATTTAAATTAGGCGCCCTCCCGCGCCGCACCTACTGCGCATGCTCACTGTTGAATTTCCCGCCGTGCTTTGCGCAAAGTGAAGTCATTTTTTCGAACGGCAACGTGCGTAGCGTACTTTCGTATTCCCGGACGTCTTACGCAAGAAAAAAAAATTGTGAATTTCGATGCGGGAACGACGACCATACTTCAACATGTGCTGTGTAAAGTTAGGGCAGCTAAAACGACGACTAACTTTGCGACGGGAAACTAGACTAGCAGCGACGTAGCGAACGCGAAAAACCGTCGTGGATCGCCGTAAGTACTAATTTGCATACCCAACGCTGGTTTACGACGCAAACTCCCCCCAGCGGCGGCCGAGGTATTGCATCCTAAGATCCGACAGTGTAAAACAATTACACCTGTCGGATCTTAGGGCAAACTATGCGTAACTGATTCTATGAATCAGTCGCATAGTTAGGAAGCCCCTAAAACAGAGATACGACGGCGTATCAGGAGATACGCCGTCGTATCTCTTTTGTGAATCTGGCCCAAAGTGCCTAACTACCTAGATCTCCTCCATTACAACATAACATACTACATAATAGGTTCCCCATACACAGACTGCCCCACAATCTTATTTGAATATTGGCCTACAGTATTCTTTGATTGGCTGACCAGCGACTGGTCAGCAGTACCCAACTGACCATTTTTGGTTGGATGGTACATTATGCTATTCAGGAACATGTACCGTTCTGTATATGAAAAAATATCAGTCCTTGAAATATGCTATATTATGGCTCTGTAGCTCAAAGAATCTCAAATAAGCTGCTCCTACAGGCAGTTGAACTTTTATTCTTCTCTGCCTGGAAACTCTCCTCCATGTTAGCATGTGTCCATGCATGCTATAGGAGTTTTCCAGAGTTTACAGGCAAATAAGCTTACAGTCAGAAACAAACAAATAAAACACAAGGATATTAACCGTATCTTTAAAAACAAAAAGTAAAACATTATATCTGCGCTTTTGCTGTGGTTATTGGGTATAGCCACTGAAAATATGTTAATGGACCATTATGGCATTTGCACAAGCCATCTTTTAACCTTTGATCTGTTTCAAATTCTTTTTTTTTATTATTTCTAAAATCAGAAAGAAAATTGCAGCACAATACCGGCTTCCTATTATTGCCAATTTGTCCACATGAATATGATCACAAAATGACCGCAGCTGGCTAATTTGTGATTACATTTGTTTCAGCGAGGACCTCATAATGATTATACTACACACCATGACAGGTCCAGTCGTACTTTGATGTTTACCCATTACTGAATTATAATCAAAGTGCATCTACTTAAAAGAAAGGCTAAAATGTTCAATTTTGTTTTACTTTTTCAGTTAAACTGTTGTTTTGTATTATTTTCGACTATTTGTATAAAACCTTTAAAATACTCATAAAAAATTATTTCTGAATATTTTTAAAATGCAAGCAGCATAAAGTGCGTGAACCTGACCTGTAATCATCCTTTTGCAGTCCGTGAACAGCAAGCTCAAATTGGGAGGGAGAGGAGCACAAGAAGACAATTGGTTGCTCTGCAATGCTTATGCGTTAAGAAGGAGCATGATTATAGTTAAAGTGTTATTAAACCCACAACAGTAAAATCTGTCTGTATATGCAGCATAACATGCTTCTTATACTCACTGTGGAACTTAAGGGGTTAATCCCCTGCATTGTGTAAAAACGCTGTTTTACCCTGAATGCACAGATCCTCCCCCTCCTGCAATGTCTAGCTTGGGAAGACCAGCTAACACACAGGCAGAGTAGTAGTAGTTGTGTCTTTTATGCTGGAGAGAACAGTTTCCTGTTCTCAGAGATAGCCAGGTCACATGATATTGGCATCACACATGTGGGCGTGTTTACAGGCTGCAGGGGAAATCTCCTCCCACCTGAACTCTCAGGACTGGAGAAACTCTGCAGTTTATTATCATGTAATTGTGGTATACAGATCAGCGAAAAAGGTATATAGTGGCAGTATTTTAATGTAAAAAGAAGATTTATAAGCTGTGGGCACTGTGGGGGGGTGGCAGATTAACTATTTTTGTTACTGGGTTTAGTAACACTTTGAATGCCCAAACAATATTTTTATAATTTTTGTTTCACACAAATAGAGCTTTCTTTGGTGGTATTTTAACCACCACTGGGTTTTTAATTTTTTTCGACATAAGCGAGAAAAGAGCAAAAATTGTGAAAAAAAATTCCTTTTTTTTAGTTTCTACGATAAAATTTTGCAAATAAGTAATTTTTGTTCATAGATTTGGCCCAAACTTTAATCTGCTACATATCTTTTCTAAAAATAACCCAAATTAGTGTGTATTATTTGGTCTGTGTGAAAGTTATAGAGTCTACAAGCTATGGTGCAAATCATTGAAAATTGATCACACGTAATGCACTGAGGGCCTATCTAAGTTCTTGAGGCTCTGATATGTCAGGAAAGTACAAAAAAAAACAAATGACCCCTATTTGAAAAGTAGACAATCCAATGCATTTTGTAAGAGGCATGGTGAGTTTTTTGAAGTTGTAGTTTTTTGTTGGTTTTTTTTTTTCACAAAATTGTCATAAGTTATTTCTCACACACAGCATATGCATTGTTCTATTTACACCCCAAAACACATTCTGCTACTCCTCCCGAGTATGGCAATACCACATGTGTGTGACTTTTACATAGCCTGGCCACACAGAGTGGTCCAACATGCAGGGAGCACCATCAGGGGTTCTAGGAGCATAAATTATGCCTCTTGTTTCCTAACAACCTATTACATTTTTGAAGGCCCTGAAGCACCAGGACAATAGAATTACCCACAAAATTACCCCATTTTGGAAAGAAAACACCCCAACGTCTATTCTATGAAGCATTATGAGTATTTTAAATGGTTCATTTTTTTTCCATAAGTCTTTGGAAAACGTGAAAAGAAAATGAAAACGTATTTTTTTTTCCAAAAATTTTCAATTTATACAATATTTCTAATTCATAGCATGTACAGTATATAGCAAAATTACACTCCAAAATACATTATTCTACTACTCCTGAGTATGGCGATACCACATGTGTGAGACTTTTACACTGCCTGGCCACATAGAGAGGTCCAACATGCAGGGAGCACCATCAGTTGTTCTAGGAGCATAAATTACAGCTCTAATTTCCTAATGACCTATTACACTTTTGAAGGCCCTGGCACACCAGAACAATGGAATCACCCACAAAATTACCCCATTTTGGAAAGCAAACACCCCAACGTATATTCTATGAGGCATTATGTGTCTTTTGAACAGTTCGTTTTTTCCACAAGTCTTCGGAAAACATGGAAAGGAAATGAAAACCTATTTTTTTTTTTTTTTTTTATTACACAAAGTTGTCAGTTTATAAGATATTTCTAACACATAGCATGTACAGTGTATATAGCAAAAATTACACTCCAAAATATATTCTGCTACTCGAGTATAGCGATATCACATGTGTGAGACTTTTACACAGCCTGGCCACATAGAGAGGTCTAACATTTAAGTAGTACCTTCAGGCGTTCTAGGAGCATAAATTACATCTCACACTTTTGAAGGTCCTGGGGCACCAGGACAGTGGAATTACTCACAAAATGACCCAGTTTTGGAAAACAAACACCCCATGGCATGAGGCATGGGCTGCAGATAGGTACTCAGGTACTCCGATGGGCTGGAGACAGATATTCTGGTAACTTGATGAGCTGCAGATTGGTACTCTGATGGGCTGATGACAGATACTCTGTTACTCTGATGGGTTAGTGACAGGTACTCAGATACTCTGATGGGCTGGTAACAGGCACTTGGGTACTCTGATGGGCTGCAGATAGGTACTCTGATGGGTTGGTGACTGGTACTCTGAAGGGCAGTGACAGGTACTCAGAGGGGCTGTGACAGGTACTCAGATGGGCTGTGACAGGTACTTAGATGGGCTGTGACAGGTACTTAGATGGGCTGTGACAGGTACTCAGCTACTCAGATGGGCTGTGACAGGTACTTAGATGAACTGTGACAGGTACTCAGGTACTTTGGGTACTCAGATGGGCTGTGACAGATACTCAGATGAACTGTGATAGGTACTCAAGTACTCATATGGACTGTGACAGGTACTAAGATGAGCTGTGACAGATACTCAGGTAATCAGATGAACTGTAACAGGTACTAAGATAGACTCTGACAGGTACTTGGGTAGACTGTGACAGGTACTCAGGTACTCAGGTGTGTTGTGACAGGTACTCAGATTGACTGTGACAGGTACTAAGGTGGACTGTGACATGTACTCGGGTACTCAGGTGGGCTGTGACAGGTACTCAGATGGGCTGTGACAGGTACTCAGGTACTTTGATGGCTGGTGACAGGTCCTCTTCATTGGGGGGGGGGGGATTGGTGTGCACTGTAAGCGGTAACGAGCTGTTAAGGCAATCTCCTTCTCACACGATCGGTGTGTGAGGAGGAGAGCCCGGTAACATCTCGTTACCACGGTTTGTTGACATTCAGTATACAATAGGAGAGGTAACTGTCAGCGCAGATACAAAGTACATATATGGGTAGGAGTATGGTGATTAGTCCATTGGAAATAGTAGTAACAGGCAGTTCAATGGTTAAAAATGCAGGTGATGTGGCTGTTCAATGGCGGCTGCTGTCCTCAGAGAGCTGACTCTGTGGTAAACAAAAAAGGGGTAGAGAAAGGAAGCGCCACCTAAGTGCAGTATTAAAGAGGTTCTTTTAATGACACATTGTAAAAAACACACTTACAAGAAGGTAAGGAAAGAAAGCTCATCTGTAACATCCTGTAGTCCTCATCCCGGATCCATGGGCTGCTTTAGAAGTGAAGAAAGCAGATTGTGTGGAGTCTTCAGGCCTGTCCTGTGGCCTTCAGGATGTAGTCTGTTCCAGCCTCACAGGTCACGTGACAGGTCACGTGATTACTTCCCAGGAACACTTCCGGGAGGAGGGTCAAACAGGGAGAACAAAGGCTGATTGGGCTACGCGCTCGGAGCCACTGCTCCTTCTATTGGCCTGATGGTGAGCTATAGAGGCTGGTGCTTTTATGCTTATGTCGGTGCAGTGGGACTACAGGTCCCAGCATGGCCCAAGATAGCAGCAAACTAACAAATAAATATGATGGCATAAGTAGAAAAGCTGGATAAAATACTATAAAAGACGTAAAAAAAAAAAAAAACTGGGGTGTATAAGAACCAGTATAATTAAACATATGTATGTCATAAAACTATAGAGAATATACACATATATATATACATATACACAATATATAAAACATGGGGCCAACAGAGAATATATGTAAAATGAATATATATATAAACATTAAGTATATATTAAAAATGCAAAAAATAAATAAATAAAATAAAAAAAAAGAATAAAAACATATTTATATGGATTATTAGAAGGGACCTATTCAAGAATATATATATATATATATATATTTTTATAACACATGGGGAGGATGCTCAGAAGCCTACAGCACCTGGTATTCCCAGGCGGTCTCCCATCCAGGTACTAACCAGAGCTGACCCTGCTTAGCTTTCGAGATCAGGCGCTTTCAGGGTGATGTAGCCATGGGTGATCACGTACCCAATTAATACATGATTAAGATCAGCTAGAAAACGGACAAAATATCACTATAATTGGGTAACACCAAAGGATTATAAAATATAGGCAAAATTAGTTAAAAGAAGAAATGCTAAAACCGTAGTTGTAATTATTACAGCTAATTATTATGATACTTACTATGGTAGCAAATCGGACAGAAGAACTCAGTACAGGTAAGGGACATGGGGTAATTAGGTGATTTGCCACACATAGATATATGCACACATATATATATATATATATATATATATATATATATATATATATATATATATATATATATACATATATACATATACATACATACATACATATATATATATATATACACACACAAACAATACACTACGCTGTGCAAGGGATACACATAGTGGGTGTGCATACACATATGCATGCACGTGTACACATATAGGTATGCATCTAAATGTGTAGAAGAGGCGCGATAGATGCACACTTACATACACAAAATACACACATTAGCATATAAGGGAAGGAAGGAGGGTAAGACATATCTACACAAAATAAAAATTGAGTTCACAACAATGTGTGAACCTCAATCTCCTCGTTCAACCCCCCAGGGGCAAGAGTGCCCAGGGAATATATCCAATAAGTTTCTTGCTGACACAGGCGTTTGTACCGTTCAGCGGCAGTGTAGATGGCAGGGATGGACTCAACCACCCACACCTTGAGACCAGCTGTAGATTGGTCATGGTGGGTGAGGAAGTGCTTAGGAACACTGTGGTGGTCACGGCCCTTTTTGATAAACCGCCTGTGCTCGCCGAAACGCGCCCTAAGTGCCCTAATTGTCCTGCCGACATAAAAGAGCCCGCATGGACAGGTGAGGCAGTACACAACAAACTCTGTAGAACAATTATAAAATTCCTTAAGGGTATAACTTTTCCCTTTAACGGAAAAAGTTTTTTGACCATGGTGTATAAACTGACAAGTCAAACAGAGTGGTTTTTTACACTGGTACATCCCTCTAAGGGGTATGAGTACTAGTCGTGATGAGATGGGTTGGACTAACTTATTTTTACTTTTACTGGGTGCGATTTTGCTCTTTATATTTCTACATTTTCTGTATGCAACTTTGGGTTTTGTTTCAATGGTAGTTATCAAATGAGGGTCCTCAACTAGAATGGGCCAGTGTGCCGCTAAAATCTTTTCCATGTTTTTGTACTTGTCATGGAACTGTGTAATAAAACGTGTGGGAGGCTTAGTAACAGGTGGTGGAATTCGTGGGCCTGTAGTTGGGTTGCGATAATTGTTAAAAGCATCACTAATAAGTGCGTTGGGATAACCTTTCTCTAAAAACTTCTGGGAGAGCAATTGGCCATGGGCCTCAAAATCGGAATCTTTGGTGCAATTCCTACGTAGGCGACAGAACTGACTGCGGGGGATGTTATTAACCCATCTAGGATGGTGACAACTCTTGTAATGAATGAATGGGTTCCCTGCTGTAGGTTTGTTGAAGTTGTTTGCATAGATAGTACCTTTCTCGTGGCAAAGTTCAAGGTCTAAGAATGCTAGGGTATGTGGGTCGGCCACGTGGGTAAAAGATAGGCCCAAAGTGTTTAAATTGCAATATTGCACAAAGCCAGCGATATCATCAGCTGTGCCATCCCAGATGATCACTATGTCGTCAATATATCGACCATAGTACACCACCTGGGCGGCAAAGGGGTGGTCAGCTGCAAGGTACATGCTCTCCCAAAACCCCATTGTGAGGTTGGCATAGCTGGGGGCAAAGTTTGCCCCCATAGCTGTGCCATGGACTTGTAGATAATGTGTTCCATCTGACTCAAAGTAGTTATGTTTTAAACAGAACATTAGGGATTCTAGTATAAAATTTATTTGTCTGGAATTAATTAGGGGATCTTTGGCCAAAAAATGTTCGGCGGCCCTCAAGCCTATCTCATGGGGAATTGATGTGTATAGAGATGACACATCAAGAGAAAGCCACCAATAGTTTTCTTCCCAGGTGTAATGTTTAAGCATCTCAAGCAAATGAGAACCATCCCGTATGTAAGAGGGAAGATCTTGTGCCAAGGGCTGGAGAAATTGATCGATATAAATAGAAAAGCCACTAGTGACACTATCCATGGCCGCTACTATAGGGCGGCCAGGGGGGTTGGTAAGATCTTTATGGACTTTGGGTAAATGATAAAAATAAGGGACTTTATAAAAATTCTTAATTAAAAATGTGGCTTCAGATTTTGAAATAATATTGTCCTTGAGAGCTCGGTCAGCAAGGTTCGTAGCTTCAAGGGCAAACTGAGAGGTGGGGTCACTAGGAAGTGCTGAATATGTCTTAGTGTCAGACAATAATCTATGTGATTCACGGGCATAGTCAGTTCTATCCTGAATCACTATGCTGCCCCCCTTATCGGCAGGTTTAATGACTATTAATTCATTCTGAGTCAGATGTTCGAGAGCCTTAAGTTCTAATGGTGAGAGATTGGATTTAGAATAGGCATGTTGGGAATCAGCTTTACACATTTTAATAAGGTCTGCATATACAACTTGGTAAAAGGTTTGCAGATACGGGCCTTTGTGGTATGTGGGATTAAAAGTCGATTTTGCCCGCAATGTAGTATGTCTGACTGGGGGTGAAGTAGGACAGTGCTGAGTAAGCCACTCCAGATCAGCATAGGCATTATCAGCATATAGTTCCTCTAATAAAGCCAGTGCAGGCAGATCTGTATCATCAAGGGTACAGTTGTCAATCGTGGGTGAAGTCAAATTAGCTGTGTCCAACGGTGGTACATTTTTAGAAGCTTGTATATTAAAATGTCTCTGAACCGTAAGATTTCTAATAAACTTATTGAGATCCTTAAATAGTGTAAACGGATTAGGCTGCACAGTGGGAGCAAAGGTAAGTCCCTTACTAAGGAGAGAGATATCATAAGGAGTCAGTTCAGTACATGACAGATTATAGATTTTTATAGTTTTCGCATTTTCCCCATTCTTCCTACTTCTACCTCTGCCCCCCCTCCGTCCTCTTCTTCTCCGTGCTTTCTTTTGGTGAGGATCGGTGGGGGGGTAGCTCCTAAAAAATCACTGTCTAAGCTTGGGATCAGAGGGTTGTTTGGAGTAACTATATTTCTGGGAGATTTAGGTTTATGCAATTGCATCAGGGGCAGATTATCTATCCAGGCCAAAGATGGCTGTACTTGAGTAGATTCAAACTGTTCAACTAGGGTACTGGTTAGGCCATCTAGAATGACTGTATTTGAAGTGGAAGCGGATACTGGTATACATTTGGATGTATCTATTGAATCTGTTCCCTGGGAAGACATGGAAGGTTGAATGGAATGGTCTTCTATGGAGGCAGATGTTACCTTAGTAGGGCCCATGGAGGCTTTCCTAGGTCTATTCCTAGTGCGTTTGGGTTTGGGAGTAAAGGGTTTTGATCTCATGGCAGACTGGGGGGTGTGCCAGGGCAACAGCCACGGCTTGAATGTGTCCTGAGATGGACGTGGGGTCATAGGTCTGGATGTTTGACTTGGTCTGGGAAGAATCTCATGTGGCAGAATAGACATAAGTGGGCGGGGGCCAGGATAGTTGCCATAGTGGGGAGGATGGGTCTGTTTCCAATTAAAAACTCTGTTAGTGTTGTAGTCAAATAGGTCCCTTCTAAATTTGCCAAGTTTGTTGGCAATAATGTTATCCTCATTTCGGATAGTGTTCCGTTTGAGCATACTAAGCCAGGTGGACGGTAGGTGTGGAATACTATCGCAAATGGTTTTGCAGAGGGTAATAATCCTATCTTTTAGAGCTATATATTTCCTATCCCTCTGTTGGGTGATAATATTCATCCATTTTGCAGTGCAGAACTCAGATATATATGTCCATTCTTTCTGGAGATCTGAGTCAAGGAAGGCGCACTGTTTTAGGATTCTAAGACCTCTGGGGGAAATTTTGTGTGACACATATGATTGAAGAAAGAACTTATCCCACCACTGTTGGCTAGCGGATGAGATAAGGTCTTCAAGTTTACGGAAATGTGTACATAGATTAGGGATAGGGACCTTGGAACCCGACATAGGGTAGTTAATTTTAAAAAAGCTATTAGGGAATAGAGCAAAAAATTCCTCCAAGGTAACATGTTTGTGCTCTTCAATGGAGGTTAGCGTAGCCCAATCAGCCTTTGTTCTCCCTGTTTGACCCTCCTCCCGGAAGTGTTCCTGGGAAGTAATCACGTGACCTGTCACGTGACCTGTGAGGCTGGAACAGACTACATCCTGAAGGCCACAGGACAGGCCTGAAGACTCCACACAATCTGCTTTCTTCACTTCTAAAGCAGCCCATGGATCCGGGATGAGGACTACAGGATGTTACAGATGAGCTTTCTTTCCTTACCTTCTTGTAAGTGTGTTTTTTACAATGTGTCATTAAAAGAACCTCTTTAATACTGCACTTAGGTGGCGCTTCCTTTCTCTACCCCTTTTTTGTTGACATTCAGTGACCAGTGATTACATTGGCTCTTTACCGCGATCGGGGTTGGGCTGTGTCAGGGTGACAAGCCTTATCCCCGATCGCGCTCTGTGCACCCCCTAGTGCATGTGGCCGGCTGTGATTGGACACATTTTTTTACTTGCTTACACGGATCTGGGATGGGCTGTGTCCGAGGGACATGCCTTGTCCCCGATCGCCGCAGGTAAGGCGAGAAGCAGAGGATATCATATAACACCCGCCCAGGATGAGATCCCATCTGCGGACGTCATATGACTATGGCCCGGTATTGAAGTGGTTAAAGAGAGATGAGCTAATTGATCTGCTCACTCTTATTTCACTGCTAAGTCACAGGCTTGGGGAGGGAAATTACCTGCTTGCCTTAATCCACACTAGAACAGACAGCTGCCAGAGAACTTTACCTTTTTACAATGTAGCAAAAAAACATGTGCGCCAATTTTGAGACTACCAAAACTATAGTTAGGACCACGGTACACAGTGGAGCCTTGATGTGGGCACTGTGGCTTACACATACACTATATTTTCAAGTATTGGGATGCCTGCAGGGGGGATGGGACAGAGGAGGGGCTGGACATGGCGTAAATCGCCGCAGAAACTGCAGCAATCTTTTGCCGGAAGTGGGAGCAAATACCTGTATTAGACAGGTATCTGCTCCTCCTCCCCCTGTAAGGTGGCAAATATGAAACCAGAGGGGGGGGAGGAACTGAATAAGCTGAAGTTCCATTTTTGGGTGGAACTCCGCTTTAACTTGGGTACAATCAGCCTGCCTACACATAGATGGAATCTCAGCTGGTCTATGCTAAATTGCCAAATTTCGATCTGTGTATGGCCAGCTTTAAGCACTTCTTCATAGGGAGTGGGCTACGTTGAGCATGGAGGGAGACGGATGTGCTGTGGATTGACTGTCCTGGAGTAGTTAAATTTACTAGCAAATTCAAAGGCACATAAATAAATGTACAATTTGTGGAAAGAAAAAAAAAAACGCTGAAAATAGGCATGTAAAATGCTTGACTTATCTGTGTTTTTACTTTAAAAAAATTTAAGTTGGTGACAGGAACATGGGAGGGGGATACCTCCATATTAGAGGGATCTCATGCAAATACAGTAGATTTCCATTTAGTCTTTATATCCCATTTTCCCTCTGCTTTCCCTATATGACACTGGTCAAAGTAGCAGCAGTGACTTAAAACACATTGAAGCATTTAAAACATGCATGCTCTATTAAATATATACAGTATATATGCATTTTGGTGGTTATTTAATTTACCAAATAGTAACTGTGCACTTTATATGCATTCTATTAAAAAAAAACAGACACTTGAGAAAACACTACATGCGAGCTATCACAATATATTATAAATGTGTGCCTTATGATCAATATATAATCATTTTTGTGCCTCTTCCTAATAATGAGACTAATAATGTTTTTGTTTTTTGTTTTTTTACTGTTAAACACTGTTTCTACAGTCACAAAATGACAAATTTATATAGCCATTACTTCAACAATATGGTCATTCAGAAAGCTAAGTTGCCAAGCATGGCAGTGACAGAATCTACTTGGAGAGTACCCTTAAGTCACCTTGTCTGAACTTTGGTTTGATATCCTGTCTGTTTTTCCATGTTCTGTTTTTGTACTGTGTATGCCTGTATTCTGTATGAGCGCAATGTTTTTACTAAAACCCCAGAGGTTATCACCCGATCTAATTGGTCTGGAGAGTTTGTCACTTTGTATCATACAACTAAACAGCTATTCATGAAGGAATGCCTGAGTACATCTAACTAACAATGATGACCTTCATGTTAAGAAGGTTATCCGTTACAGGTGGTTTAACTGAAAATATTATCCTACAGTTATATAGTCTCTATAACTTTCTTTAAATTGCCGTTATTCTTGGCGTACAGTTTGCTTCTTTGACCTTGCTTTGTAAATGTATGTGTTTACAGTATTGGACATATGCCACGAGATGGTTTGAAGAGTAGTAGAGTGTTTAAGTTGATGATTCTCTCCTGGTCAGTGCCGTAAAATGCAAGGTCCATTTTTTATATTCGGGTATTCTCCCCCTATAAAAATCACACAGGATGTGACATCAATATCCTTCCAGACAGATTTCTGGGAAATGCAGAGAAGACTGGGTCTCATGAGAAGACACTCCAGTCTAGTGCAAAGGCATCTTCTCCTGAGAATTGGGCTGCTCTACATTTTGCAGGGAGGCTGGTGGTGTCCCCGCTCACCTAGTCATGACACGCAAAAGCCAGTGGTAAGGTAAATATACCAAGTTTTTCCGTGTAGAAGACAATGCTTTTTGTCTAAAATCAATAGACTAAAAATTGAGGGTCGTCCTATACACAGAAGTAAGCTGAGTAGAGAACCGCAGGGTTGCGAAACTGCCCATACCTTGTCTCTGCAAACAGGCTTCCTCCAATCACTAGCCTCCAATCACAAGTGAAACTGCCCATATCTTGTCTTTGCAAACAGGCTTTCTCCAATCACGAGTGAAACTGCCCATACTTTGTCTCTGCAAACAGGCTTCCTCCAATCACTAGCCTCCAATCATGAGTGAAACTGCCCATACCTTGTCTCTGCAAACAGGCTTCCTCCAATCACTAGCCTCCAATCACGAGTGGAACTGCCCATACCTTGTCTCTGCAAACAGGCTTTCTCCAATCACTAGCCTCCAATCACAAGTGAAACTGCCCATACCTTGTCTCTGCAAACAGGCTTTCTCCAATCACTAGCCTCCAATCACAAGTGCAACTGCCCATACCTTGTCTCTGCAAACAGGCTTTCTCCAATCGCTAGCCTCCAATCACGAATGAAACTGCCGATAGCTTGTCTCTGCAAACAGGCTTCCTCCAATCATACGCCTTATGTAACTGATGCTGAACAAACCAATTGGAACACATCCCAATGGATGTGGAGAGTGTGTAGGCAGTGTGCAGATGAGGATGATCTAACATATATAGGAACAAAAATTGTCTCTGGGCAGCCGCACTCTGAACAAGTTTTGTTCAGAGTGCGGCTGTCCAGAGACAATTTTTGTTCCTGCTTTGCTAAGTGCATTGCCTGCACCTGAATTGTCTGCAGCGTAGGATATTCTTCTGGGTTCCCACCTGGAGCGGCTATTTCCTTTTATCTCACATATATAGACAGTGACTCAGAAGACAACAGTGATGCAATAGAAGTTGAAGAAACGGATATGCCTGGACCTAATAGTGACAAAGAAGAAAGCAGTGATGCAACAGAGACTGCGTAAAGTGTGCTAAAAAAATATGCTCAAAGCTAAGTGTGATACATAATATCATAGTACTGGCATGTACCTGTACTGTAAATGTTACCAAACTACTAAATAAAAATGTATTCTGTTTTATGTTTAAAATATTAATTTCTTAATTTTGGTTTGGAAAAGTGGGGGTTGTCTCATACACAGGGGCATCTTATACACGGAAAAATATGGTAAAATATAACTTTTTTCAATACAGGTACTTTTTGAAGTACTATCATTGAGACACTTTAATAAACTTAGAGACTAAAATAAAAAAGAGCTATTTTTGCACACAAATTGTTTCAAAACCTTGGTGCTGTTCATAATTCAAAGCAGCACCTTTGCAAATGTTCATGTACAACCCACCTAATAACACCCAAGTCAACATGGACTGTAATGTTTCCTTTGTATTTTATAATATTTTTCGTACTTTTTGTAAAAATTGTATTGTATTACAAGTTTAAAAAATAAATAAACAGCATGTTAAAAATATAAGGCTGTAATACATAGCCACAGCATCAAGGGGAGTAAAGAAAAAACCCTCTAAGTGCAGATAGTTTACAGGTTTATTAGGTGCAATAAAACACAAGAGGCAACTCACATTGAGTGAAATAAAACATGTTCATTGGGAAGAGAAGTCCAGAATGTTAGCGCTGAATATCCACGATTTTGACCACCGGAGTCCACTGCTACGTGGAGGAGGCCAGGCGGAAGTCCTCAGGTATAAAGCCAAGCAGAGGGGATTAAGCTGGACCATGGCGTGGACCGCAGCGCGTGCAGATGAAGCCACCGAAGGGAGGGAGATCACGATGCATTTCTAAATCTGCACAAATCCGGTTCTGGGCATGCGCACTCCCTTGTCAGGCACCAGCCACAGCAGCGCATGTGACTACTCTGCGGCCCTGGTAGTAAAACATTAGACAACTATATTGGAATAAAATTAATGAATTTAATTAATTAATCTGGTTTGAAAACATCTATACAATTGTTGTGTAGTTCAATAATATACTGAATCCTTAACTTGTTTCCCTCAGTTAAAGCCTTTTACACTAATAGAAGTCACAAGACTGCTATATACTGCTGATAAGAAAAGGTATTTAGCAGTTTATATTTACTAAAATAATTACATTTCCTGTGTACTGTGGGAGACCATATATAGTGAATGCCGGGTCCTGGGCTTAGTAACACTTTAAATCCCCCTCCAGCAACAATAAATCCCCCTCAAGCAACAAAAAATTCTCTAGCAGCAATAATAAATCCCCCCTCCAGCAAAGATAAGTCCCCTACCAGCAACAATCAATCTCCCAGCAACAATAATAAATCCCACTATTTCACTGAAATGGCACGTATTGTTGAATTGTATTGCAGTTAAATAATTTTTTTTGGTTGCTGCTGTTTGGAGAATTTTTAGGGGCACATTATTAGACTCAAATACCCCATCTGCCAGTACTTATATTGTATACAGCCAAAACCTGTGCCTGCCAGAGGTACTGGGACCTGTGTTGGCATGTATTGCTTAAAAAAAGCCTGGGCAACAATGACTGTCAGCGGGTGTTAACACCTTTCTAAACCCCCTGGGCCAGATTCAGGTAGATCCGCGCAATATTTGCGTGGGCAAAGGGCAACGATTTTTGCTCTGCGCCCACGCAAATATTTTGAGATGCCCGCGATTCACGGAGCAGTAGCTCCGTAAATTGCGCGGGCGCTATGCTAAATAGCCCGGCGTAAGGGCGCCTAATGTAAATGATCCCGCCGGGGGCGGGAATCATTTAAATTAGGCGCGCTCCCGCGCCGAGCGAAAAGCGCATGCTCCGTCGGGAAACTTTCCCGACGTGCATTGCATTGCATTGCGACTATGGTTGCGCGGGCGCAATAGCTTCTTGAATCTGGCCCCCTGCCTCTGCAACCTCACACACAAAAAAATGTAATATATTGCATCCTACCAGTCATTAAGAGAGGTGGCTTCAATTATTCTCTTTTTGTTTTTGTTTTTTTGTTTTTTTTACTACAACCACTCAGGGAGGATTTACTAAAACTGGTGCACACAGAATATGGTGCAGCTGTGCATTGTAGCCAATCAGCTTCTAACTTCAGCTTGTTCATTGTGTTTTGACAATAAAATCTAGAAGCCGATTGGTTACTATGCACAGCAGCATCAGATTCTGTGTGCTTCAGCCTATTAGGGTGTGCATCCCAAAGCTAAACAAAACTGTGTATATATATATATGTGTGTATGTATGTGTGTATATATATATATATATATATATATATATATTTGTAAACTGCCTAAAAAATTAAAGGAACACTTTAAAAAACACATATCACGCTGGATATCTATACTGATATGGACTGGGTAATGCATTAGGAATGAAAGGATCCCACATTGGTTGATGCTTGCCCCTTTTCTTGGTCATATTGGATGCTTTTACTACATTCTGTAACTTTGGCCTTGATGTGTTGTTGACCTTAACAACACTGAATAAAATTTGATACTTTGTGACAATATCATTATTTACCAATCAATTTTTCACTTTATTTACAACCAGTCTCCCAATCTAAAAGTCCCACAGAGGAAACACAACCCCAATTTTGGGGTACACATATATGTAAATTAAAATGATCAACCTACAGAGGGCTGAATTCAAAGATTCCCCCGAAAATCAAAGTGAAAAAATGATGCAGCAGGCTAATCCATTTTGCTTAATTTCATTGCAGCAAAGCAAAATGGTACTCAGTAGTTTGTATGGCCCCCCCATGTGCTTGTATGCATGCCTGACAACATCAGGGCATGCTCCTAATGAGACGACGGATGGTGTCCTGGCGTATTTCCTCCCAGATCTGGACCAGTGCATCACTGAGCTCCTGAACAGACTGAGGTGCAACCTGGTGGCGTTGTATGGACCGAAACATAATGTCCCAAAGGTGCCCTTTTGGATTTAGGTCAGGCGAGCGTGGGGGCCATTCAATGGTATCAATTCCTTCCTCCTCCATGATCTGGCTGCATACTCTTGCCACATGAGGCCAGGCATTGTCGTGCACCAGGAGGAACCCATGACCCACTGCACCAGCGTAGGGTCAGACAAAGGATCCAAGGATTTCATCCCAATATCTAATGGTAGTCAGGGTGCCATTGTCTAGCCTGTAGAGGTCTGTGTCCTTCCATGGATATACCTTCCCAGACCATCACTGACCAACCACCAAACCAGTCATGCTGAACGATGTTACAGGCAGCATAACATTTTCTATGGCTTCTCCAGACCCTTTCATGATTGTCACATGTGCTCAGGGTGAACCTGCTCTCATCTGTGAAAAGCACAGGGCGCCAGTGGCAGACCTGCCAATTCTGGTGTTCAATGGCCAATGTCAATCAAGCTCCACATCGCCAGCCAGTGGGCACAGAGCCCACTGGAAGCCGTCGGACCCTCAGACCACCCTCATAAAGTCTGTTTCTGATTGTTTGGTCAGACACATTCACATCAGTGGTCTGCTGGAGGTCATTTTGTAGGGCTCTGGCAGTGCTCATCCTGTTCCTTCTTGCACAAAGGATTAGATATCATTCCTGCTGATGGGTTAAGGACCGTCTATGGCCCTGTCCAGCTTTCCTAGAGTAACTAACTACCTGTCTCCTGGAATCTCCTCCATGCTCTTAAGACTGTGCTGGTAAACACAGAAAACCTTCATGCAATGATACATATTGATGTGCCCCCCTGGAGAAGTTGGACTGCCTGTGCAAATTTTATAGGGTCCAGGTTTTGCCTCATGCTACCAGTAGTGACTAAGGATGAGCTGAGGTATTTTTGAAATCCGCACTGCACAGTGCTAGCCACAGGCAGTGTGAAGTTTCTCGATCTCTCCAGCCGTAAATCTGGAAAATTTCTCGATCTTTGCAGCCGTAAATCGGGAAAAGGGCGGGCTCTGCATGTGCGGGTTTGCGAACACGCCTGAGCTCATCCTTAGTAGTGATACTGACCATAGCCAAATGCAAATCTAGTGAAAAACAGTCTGAAAAGTAGGGGGGGAAAAACAGTGGCCTCCACCTGTAAAACCATTCCTGTTTTGGAGGAAGTCTCATTGTTGCCCATCTAGTGCACCTGTTGGTAATTTTATTAACACCAAATCAGCCGAAACTGATTAACAACCCCTTCTGCTACTTAACTGACCCAATCAATACCCCAGTTGAATTGACTTGATGCTATACTCTGATTAAAAAGTGTTCCTTAAATTTTTGGAGCTATATATATATATATATATATATATATATATATATATATATATATATATATATATATATAATTTTAGCACATATTCCCTCTGACTTCTTCTGCTCAGTGACAAACCACCAGAATAAGACGGGCCAGGCGCAATCTCGGAGGCTGGGCACATCCCCATTCTGCCCACTCAAACTTAATTGCAGTATTAAAATAAAGCAAGGAGGAGATAAGGTCCAACTTAGGGATGTTCCTACGGCTCACTAAGAGCCAGGAGCACCTAAAACTGCTGGGGGGGGAGATTTGTCCCAATAATGTGCATCTCATTCAAGACAGTTGGCAACTATAGGTGATTAGCGTGTGCCTAGGCACACCTGGCACACCCTGTGCACACACCTATGTCCCCCACAGTATCTCCTATTGGGTGAACCCTTGCTGGATAGCTACTGAGCATTGCATTAAGGTATAAGCTTGGCTTAGCCAAACTTGCAAGCATTTTCTATTAAGTAATATGGGGGATGAAGCGGGATACAGATGGGTGGTACCAGCTTCAAAAGAGAACATTATTATTAGGACAGACCAATAAGACTCTTTTAGATTGTAAACTCTACAAGCAAGGTCCTTTTAGTACTGAACTGTATTGTAACTGTACTCTCTCCCTTTATTTTGGACAAACTGTACTACAGTACATGAATCCTGGATAATAATACTAATAATATTACTGAGATACAAAACTCATGTCTATGGGTACTCTTATTCACATTGCTCTCATACTGGTTTAAGTATGCACAGTCTAATTCAGGAAACAAACCAAAAAATAAGTTTTAAAGATGGATATATCCTTTGTCCGTGTAGATTTTTGGGGGTAATTTAGAGGCAATTGAGCATGAAGCCAAAGAAAGTTAAGTAAACACCATTCTTCATGCTGCTTTGCACTCCCATTCACAAGAAGAGTGTCTGTATGAATGCATCCTGAATGTCATTGTCTTATAGTACAATGCTTGCTGTCTGACCATTTACTCTGCTTTCTCAACTGAACATGAATATAAACCACAGACTGTAATTTTCTTGAAAGTAAACACCATAGGTGTAATACATCTATCTATTTTGTTCTGTTATTTCAGTTTCTTATTTGATGCTTTCATCTAAAATATTTCTAGAGTGAAATGAAAAAGATTTTTTCCTGGGTTTATAGATGTTGTTCTTGTTTTCTGACTCTTAACTGCTCAGTACAGAAATCAGTTCTGCTGTTTTGTCCTTGCTATTCTCTCAATAAAAAGGAGCAGCACGTGGTTCAGCAGCTGCCGGAGCTCTAAAACTACCTTCAAGTGTTAAGTACTATGGGCCAGATTCACAAATGAGATACAACGATGTTTCTCCTGATACGCCGTCGTATCTGTTTCTATCTATGCGACTGATTCATAGAATCAGTTACGCATAGATATCCCTAAGATCCGACAGGTGTAATTGTCTTACACTGTCGGATCTTAGGATGCAGTACCGCGGCCGCCACTGGGGGGAGTTCGCGTCGTAAACCAGCGTCGGGTATGCAAATTAGGAGTTACGGCCGATCCACGACGGTTTTTCGCGTTCGCTACGTCGTCCGTAGTCAAGTTTCCCGTCACAAAATTAGTCGTTTTTTTGGTGCCCTAACTTTAGTCAGCAAGTGTATTGCTGTCTAAAGTATGGCCGTCGTTCCCGTGTATAAATTCAAAATTTAACGTCGTTTGCGTTAGCCGTCCGGGAATGCGGAAGTACGCTACGCGCGTCGCCGTTCAAAAAAATGACGTCACGGCGTGCAAAGCACGGCAGGAGTTAGGAAACGGAGCATGCGCAGTAGGTACGGCGCGGGAGCGCGCCTAATTTAAATGGCACACGCCCATTTGAATTGGCCCGCCTTGCGCCGGAGGCCGCGGGCGTAGTTTTCATCGCAAGTGCTTTGTGAATCAGGCACTTGCGATGAAAACTTGCGGCGGTGTAACCATCTACGATACGTTACGCCGCCGCGATTCTACGTGAATCTGGCCCTATGATTTTAGCACTTTTTAATCATTATATGTCATTTCTAATCACTATACTCCATAGATCAGGAGCCCTCAAACTTTTTAAACAGATGGCCAGTTCACTGTCCCTCAAAATGCCATGGCACATTAAAAATGAGAAGCGGGGGGCGCTGACGACAGTGACATGTCACATTAAAGAAAGTTGAGAAGCGGGGGGAGGGGGTGTTCTGCTGTCGGAAATTACATCTTGCATTAAATTGAGAAGCAGGGGGTGCTGACTTCTTACCTCTTCTCCCATGCAGCCAGCGAGTTGAGAAGCGGGGTGAGGGGGCGAAAATGACTTCTCACCAGGCGGGGCCTCTAGTAATTTGGGGGGCCATTCGCAGCTTTGCGGGGCCCTAAGCGCCTTGCATAGTGAGCCTATAGGGAGGATCGGCCCTGCTCAGACTGGTGGGACTGGTGAGCGGGCACTTGCCTATTCTTCTATCACAGAGACACTGCACACTGCATGCATACATCACTGTGTGTTCCTTTGCCTAAGCCACTAGGATCTGGTTCTATACTAACAACCTGCAGGGCATCAGCAGTGCTCCCTTTCCCCAGGACACCATAAGTACCCTTTGCTACACATTGCCAGTTAAGGTGTCACCAGGCTACTTCACCTTCTCCCAAAAACCAGGATATCTCAATTACTTTGTTCAAAAGAGCTAGCTGAAGACCAAAGGCTTCTTTCTTCTCTGAAAAACTACAACATATCCTGTACAAGTGCCCACACTCAGGACTCTATTTGTTGAAAGAGAGGGTTTAAGTGTTTAATAGTTAATAATTCCCTTACTATAAGGACATTGTTATATTTTGTTGTTCCTTTTGGCCTATGGCGTTGAAGTACAGAAGGGAGTGGTGTGACACAAGCAGTGGCGGTGCGTCCATAAAGGGTGAAGGAGTGCCGCCCCCTCTCTACTGCCGCATATCTATCACCAATAGATAGATTCATGCATTGCATCAATCTATCTATTGTTGCCGCTGCCACCCCCTATTCAGGTGTCCGTCTACTTTTGGGGGGCGCCAGGCATCTGAATTACAGATGCATTTTTTTTTTGGAAGCGCCTGATTAGAGCCATAGGCTCAAATACACTTCCAAATTGGTAAACAGTGGGCACAATTCTGTGGGCCAGATTCTCGTAGATCGGCGTATTTTTGTGCGGGCGTAACGTATCCTATTTAAGTTACGCCTCCGCAACTTAGACGGTCAAGTGCTGTATTCTCAAAGCACTTGCTCCGTAAGTTGCGTCGGCGTAGCGTAAATAGGCCGGCGTAAGCCCGCCTAATTCATTTTGGAACAGGGGGGCGTATTTTATGTAAATAACTTGTGACCCGACGTGCTTGACGTTTTTCACGAACGGCGCATGCGCCGTCCGTGGAATATCCCAGTGTGCATTGCTCCAAAGTACGCCGCAAGGACGTATTGGTTTCGATGTGAACGTAAATGACGTCCAGCCCCATTCACGGACGACTTACGCAAACAACGTAAAATATTCAAAATTCGACGCCGGAACGACGTCCATACTTAACATTGGTACGCCGCATGTACGCCTCATATAGCAGGGGTAATTTTACGCCGGGAAAAGCCTAACGTAAAGGGCGTATCTGTACTGCGTCGGCCGGGCGTACGTTCGTGAATTCGCGTATCTAGCTGATTTACATATTTCTAGGCGTAAATCAGCGTACACGCCACTAGCGGCCAGCGTAAATATGCATTTAAGATCCGACGGCGTAAGAGACTTACATCTGTCGGATCTAATAGAAATCTATGCGTAACTGATTCTAAGAATCAGGCGCATAGATACGACCGCTCAGACTCAGAGATACGATGGCGTATCTGGAGATACGCCGTCGTATCTCCTTTGAGAATCTGGGCCTGTGTGTTCGCTGTTTACTTAGTGTTGTGTTAGGGAAGCGAATAAATCGCTTTCCTAACACTGACCCGCCTCTCAGCCAATCAGGTGCTCGGGTCTTTTTCCTAAGGAAAGGATTTTAATATATGTAAAGAAGCACTCCAGGCCAACTGAAACACATAAATAGTATATACCTGTTTGTACTTTCTCCTAGGATTTACACAGCCTTGATAGACAAGACAACCAGCCTGAAGACCTGATTTTTCTCTTCTGCAGGTAAACACAGCTAGGTCTCTTCCCTAATGCCAGCCTGTGATTGGTCAGTGAAGGAGCATCAACAGATTGACAATGTCTCTGCTTTCTCCTTCTTGTCAATATGTGGATGCAGGAGACCTGATTGATCCCATGTGCTGTATCTTGCTTTCCCAGTCTGAGTGTTGTACAGGTGAGCTGAAATCAAATTCAGGTATTTACCCTACTTGCTTTTGAAACAACGTTTAATTATTTTTCTTAATAAATCATTGGTGCTTTCTAATGTCGACCTAGAGTTCAATTTTAACCCAAAATTTTGAATGCCTTGATTAAAAGCAGAATACTGCAAATAAAATGGACAACAAGGGGTTAAAAAGCTTTTCATAGACGGGTTTCAAATCTCACAAACATTTAACAGTGGTCAACCTATGTGCTTGAAGTGGTTAAAGGGGAGCCCTCTTGTGGTCACATTAGGTATGTTTCATTTTCCATCCAGGGAAGCACTCCGTACTCTGTTACATACATTCATGTTCTACAGGGCACTGGATGACATATATAGAGTTTATAGCAATGTATATAAAGGAGCGTAGAGGCAAAGTCACAATATTTTGTTAATATGCCATATGGTGGCCACACAAGAATTAAATATTCTCTCTAAAATCAAAATATTTAGTTGGCTGAATTTTTTATCAATTTTGAAATACACATTTTCTTTTCGCAATACAATAAATAAAAATAAAATTGTATTTTGATTTTTTATAAGTTTTTGAACTGCCACATATTTCTCATTTATTATCCACACATCTTATAGCCTAGGGGTTCCCAACCAGTGGCCCAGGGTACACATGTAGCCCACAGAGCCTTTTGATGTGGCCTTCGACCTCCTGCTCTGCAATGGCAGGTTGGCAAGCCCAGATCGTGGGTTGTCGACCCACCATCCCAGAGCAGCAGTGTTGTGAATGAAGCAGGCGGTGGAGGAAGCAAGCAGATGAGGAGCAGAGCTACATAAGCCGATGCTTCCGGAATAGCGCCGGCTCCTGTCACAGGCGGAGTGATACCAAATACATTCCCCCTGGGACAGCAAGAGCCGGCGATACCAGAATAGAAGACTGTTATTAAAGGTAAGTTTATTACTAAAATCACAGTGTATATATGGGTATATATGGGCATATCTGTTCTGCAGTGGTTACTGGGCTGCTTTCAAACTGATCCACGGGTGCAGCACAGTTCACCTGAAGGTTACCTCCACTGAGCCATAGACTTCTGTTATTACCTGCAGGTTTGGTGTGCTTTCAGAAAGTGCACCACACCTGCAGGATATAGTGGACGTCTATGGCAAAATGCAGCTAACTCGCAGGAATTCCACACGGTATGGGTAAATCGCAGAGCATCAGTGTGAAAGCAGCCTTAGGCCCTTCCACACGGTTCGACCAAATTAGACCCACCATTCATCTCTATGGAGCGGCAGATGTAAATGAACATGTCTGTTTACACCCGCCTACCTAAAAAAAATCTGTCCCCTTCTGTCTGGGTGGATTGGACCGGTTAACAAGTCGCATAAGTGACTCTTGCTCTTCAAAATGTTGGGCAACCTTGTTATAGCCCAACTTAAAAATTACTAAAAATATTTTGTCTGGTTACTACCCTTTCAATTCCGCCACAAAAGCTTAAATTAAAGGGTGCTGAACATGTCCCCAAGTTGTTATTTTTTTATTTATTAAATACAGTAAAACCTTGATTTGCGAGCATAATTCGTTCCAGAAACATGCTTGTAATCCAAAGCACTTGTATATCAAAGCATTTTTTTTACAGGGTATAAAAGAGAAGAGAGGCACCTCTAAGTGTAGAAATGAGTTGCTAAATGTTGTACCTTCATTAAATGTAACTATATTGCTACACTTAAGCCTCGTACACACGATCAGTCCATCTGATGAGAACGGTCTGATGGACCGTTGTCGTCGGTTAACCGATGAAGCCGACTGATGGTCCGTCGCGCCTACACACCATCGGTTAAAAAAACGATCGTGTCAGAACGCGGTGACGTAAAACACAACGACGTGCTGAAAAAAGCGAAGTTCAATGCTTCCAAGCATGCGTCGACTTGATTCTGAGCATGCGTGGATTTTTAACCGATGGTTGTGCCTACTAACGGTCGTTTTTTTTCCCATCGGTTAGGAATCCATCAGTTAAATTTAAAGCAAGTTGGCTTTTTTTTAACCGATGGTTAAATAACCTATGGGGCCCACACACGATCGGTTTTGACCGATGAAAACGGTCCATCAGACCGGTGTCCTCTGGTTATCCTATCGTGTGTACAGGGCCTTAGAGGCTCCTCTCTTCTATTTTATACCCAGTTGTGACATGACGCTACTCTTATATCAAGACATTGCTTGTATATCAAGGCAAAATTTATTAAAACATTTTGCTTCTCTTGCAAAACGCTCTTAAACCAAGTTACTCTCAAACCAAGGTTTTACTGTAGATCCTATCAGAATATTGAAGCAATTGCATTAATAACAACTGATTGAGAGAACTGTAAGGAAGCAGGAAGCTTTGGGAAAATCAAATTCCAGGCAGGCAGTCTTGAATATACTTCAATGTATCAGAGTTGTCGATGATGTTGTACCAGCCAGAAACAATAGAAATAATTTTTAATGTTATTATTAGGGAAATCAGTTCAAACTAGTAATGCTGGTATTTTAATAGAAAAGGGGCAACCCTAGGTGTGTCAACGAGGGTGTGACTAAAGCTCCATGGGCCAAAGAGCACATTTTGGACCAACCTTCTCTCATTGTACCCAACTTACTGCCCAACTCTTAATTTAAGCATTATCCACATAATACGTTTACCTGTTTTAGATGCCCAGTAACATAATGCACATATAAAAATATACCTATTCTTTAGTGACCAGTAGCAGTAAAAATGAATGTCACTTTTCTTCTGCAGATTTTTATTGGGTGTCAGCATGCATTTTTTTATTAAAAATCCAATCCACAACTCCAAGATGGCCGAAAGGGAGCCCAGCTTGTTTTTAAATTCTTGGCATTAATTCCATTTGCATTTGAGCTTTGTATTGACCAGAAGTAAACTGGCTCTATTAGGCACTTAACTGCATTGCTAATTTAATAACATTTAGCAAGTCAAAGGAAACCTATAGAAATTTGGGAGCCACCTTTACCCTAATTCCATATTACTGCTAACCATCCTACATTTACATTACCTTCCCTACTTCATAACCCTTCCAATAACCCTCCACATAATTTATCCTCCCCCTAATTCTAAAGTTGGCCATAGACTGAGTGATTTCTTTCCTTCAACCACAGGTTGCAACACTGTACCCAAACTGGTGCGATAAACCAGCGGCCCCCCAAAAGGACAGATTTTGTTATATACCTTCTTCCACATATACTGCGCTTCTCTTTTGTTGTCACAGGGTCATTTAAAAATTGACAGGCAGAGGAAGAGGCAGGCCCTTCAGCAGGGGTGGTAGGGGTAGGGCAGGAGCACCAGGCCAGAGCCAAAGTGGGAAGTGGCACAATGTTTGTTCGATTATGTCAAAGGACGCACCAGAATTGGTTGAGTGGCTCGCCACCAACACCACCACCACCACCATATACCCTCCGCTTGAGTCACAGGAATTATTTTCCGATCCATCAGAAGACATTTCGGATGCACAGCCATTCTTGGCATTGGATCAGGAAGAGGAGGTAGAAACAGCCGGCAACAGCAGTCTGACGACAGTACTCAGATCAGCTCAAGGAGGTTGGTGCCCGCTGTTGCTGCCTACTCCGAGATCTCTATTGTTAGTGATGGGGAAGGTGACGTCGATGATGACGTGTCTACAGACATCACGTGGGTGCCCACAAGAGAGGAAGAGTAGGGGAGTTCAGAGGGATAGGTGGACCAGCAGATAGGGAGGAGAAGCAGGCCGAACTTACATTGCACAGGAGGGACAAAGCAGACTAATGTATCAGGAGCGCGCCATCAACCATGTACGGTCACATCTGGCGCATCTGGCGCTCCCAGAACGCCGGCCCATGGCTCCGCGGTGTGGGCTTGTTTTAACGTGTCCGCTACAGACAATAGTGTTGCCATCTGCAGCCTTTGCAGTCAACGCATAAGTCGCGGTAAGCCCAACACTCACCTAGGGACGACCGCCTTAAGAAGGCACCTGGCCTCCCATCACCGAGCCCAGTGGGAGCAACGCCATCAGAACCCACAAAGCCACACTCCAGGCTCTCACCGTCCAGCCTCTTCTCCTTCTCCTTCTCCTTCCCCTCTATGCTCACAATTGTCCTCCACTCCACCTTCCATCATGCCTTCCTCACGTTTTTCTGCAAAAAGGCAGGCTTCTGTGGCCCAAATGTTCGATCGTAAAAAAATGATGTTGTCGGATAACCCTCTTGCCCAGCGGTTGACCGCTGGCTTGTCGGAACTGATAGCCCGCCTACTACTGCCATATAAACTGGTGGAGTCGGAGGCCATTCGAAAATTTGTGGCCATTGGAACACCACAATGGAAGGTCCCAGGAAGGAAATATTTCTCACAGAAGGGCATCCCAGAGCTATATGGCCATGTTCAGCGGCAAGTGAATGTATCTCTGGCACACAGTGACAGTGCCAAGATACATCTGACCACAGACACGTGGTCTAGCAAACACAGGCAGGAAAGGTATATAACTTTTACTGCCCACTGGGTGAACCTTTTGACGGCCGTCAAGCATGTGACCCGTGGCACCCATGTAGATTTGGTTTTACCGCCACGGATTGCATGCAGGCCTGCCTCTTCTTCTTCTCCTCCTCCTCCCACTCCATCCTCCCTCTCCTCCTCGGCTGACTCCTTATTTTCCAATGCTACCGTCTCTTCTGCTGCGCCGCCAAAGATCCCCAGAACCTATTCGACATGCCAGGTGAGACGTTGCCATGCTGTGCTGTGTCTGTTTTGCCTGGAAGACAAGAGCCACACTGGTCCTGCACTCCTTTCAGCTTTGCGTTCACAGGCAGATCAGTGGCTATCACCGTTCAATTTGACAGTTTGTAAAGTGGTGTGCGACAATGGTGCCAATGAGATCACCAAACTGGTCAGTCACAGCTAGGGCGCCATCAGTGACATGGTACCTTACGCCTTCTTTCTGGAGCGTGCATTGTGTTGTGTCATTTTGGTCTGATCTATATAGTTGTATATAAAATTCACTTATTATCAAAAAGTGTTTCCCAGTGCTAAACCTTTCATCTGATTTGTAAATTCCAAAAGCCAATATAAAGGAATAGTAGTGGTAAAAAAAGAACTTGTGGGTTTAACCAATCTTGTGTTTTGTACAATTCTCCTTTAACCACTTAAGCCCCGGACCATTTGGGTGGTCAAAGACCAGGCCACTTTTTGCGATTCGGCACTGCCTTGCTTTAACTGAAAATTGCGCGGTCGTGCGACGTGGCTCCCAAACAAAATTGACGTATTTTTTTCCCCAGAAATAGAGCTTTCTTTTTGGTGGTATTTGATCACCTCTGCGGTTTTTATTTTTTGCGCTATAAAGAAAAATAGAGCGTCAAATTTGAAAATAATGCAATAATTCTTACTTTTTGTTATAATACATTTTCCCCAAAAATATAAAAAAAAAATGTTTTCCTCAGTTTAGGCCGATACGTATTCTTCTACATATTTTTGGTAAAAAAAAATCGCAATAATCCTTTATTGATTGGTTTGCGCAAAAGTTATAGTGTTTACAAAATTGGGGATAGTTTTATGGTATTTTTATAAAAAAAAATTTTTTACTAGTAATGGCGGCGATCAGTGATTTTTTTCGTGACTGCGACATTATGGCAGACACATGGAAACATTTTGACACATTTTTGGGACCATTGTCATTTTCACAGCGAACAGTGCTATAAAAATGCACTGGTTACTGTGAAAATTACACTGGCAGTGAAGGGGTTAACCACTAGGTGGCGCTGTAGGGGTTAAATGTTCCCTGCATAGTGTTTCTTACTGTAGGGGGGATGGGCTCTGTGTCACATGACACTGATCCAGGGCCTGGCGCTAGCGCAAGTCAACTTTGGCACTTGCCTTACGGCGCCAGTCGAGGAACAGGGCGCAAAAAAAGCGTCTGAGACTGAGTGTGCCGCGCGGGGTGCAGTTCACCCCGGCGCCACAGAGGTGGAGGCGCTCAGGCGTCAGAACGCGCCTCTCCTTCCTCCTCTCCTTTCCTGAGGCCGCTCTCCCCCACCGCCACAGTGTTTTCTTCTCCAAGTCCTCCCTCCTAAGTCCTGTGTCACGATCTTCATCTTCTCCACCCCAGCGGCGCAGCTGCATACTGTCCTCTCCAGCTGCCGCCCAGGTGGGGTTTCTCCTGAGGGGGGGTCTGGAAGTACTAATAGAGGGGTTTGTGGGGGGGGGGGGTTCTGTACTAATTGTGGGGGATGGCTTGTGGCCGTGGGGGGCTCTGTACTAATTGTGGGGGATGACTTGTGGGGGGCTCTGTACTAATTGTGGGGGATGGCTTGTGGGGGGCTCTGTACTAATTGTGGGGGGCTCTGTACTAATTGTGGGGGATGGCTTGTGGGGGTCTCTGTACTAATTGTGGGGGTCTCTGTACTAATTGTGGGGGATGGCATGTGGGGGGCTCTGTACTAATTGTGGGGGGTATGTACTAATTGTGGGGGATGGCTTGTGGGGGGCTCTGTACTAATTGTGGGGTGCTCTGTTCAAATTGTGGGGGATGGCTTGTGGGGGGCTCTGTACTAATTGTGGGGGGTCTGTACTAATTGTGGGGGATGGCTTGTGGGGGGCTCTGTACTAATTGTGGGGGGGGTCTGTACTAATTGTGGGGGGTGGCTTGTGGGGGGCTCTGTACTAATTGTGGGGGGTTCTGTACTAATTGTGGGGGATGGCTTGTGGTGGGAGTCTGTACAAATGGAGGGGTGGTTTGTCCGGGGGTCTGTACTAATGGATGGGGGGGTCTCTACTAATGGGGGGTGGTTTATGAGGGGGTTCTGTACTAATTGAAGCGGGAGGTTTGTCCTGAGGGGGGATCTGTACTAATGGAGGGGGGGTGGTTTGTCCTGGGGGGCAGCAGTGTGTGTGGGCTGCCACTTCGGGGCGGCATCTGAAGGATGAGTCCAGACCACACCGCGCTCATCACACAGGCCAGACACACGCCCGCAGTGCCACCGCCGCGACTTGCAAGGCTTCAGAAACAGGTAAGGGGGACCTGTTTTAAAGTTTCCTGTTTAAAAAAAAAAAAAAAATCCCTGCAATAATATATTAAGCAGCCTGTATAATGTATTATTGCTGGGATTTGTAGTCCTCTGTAACTGCTGGTATTCTGCATTGCATTTTATATAATGTACTATTGCTGGGATTTGTAGTCCTCTGTAACTGCTGGTATTCTGCATTGCGTTTTATATCATGTATTATTGCTGGGATTTGTAGTTCTCTATAGCTGGTATTCTGCATTGCGTTTTATATACTGTATCATTGCTGGGATTTGTAGTCCTCTGTAACTGCTGGTATTCTGCATTGCGTTTTATATAATGTATTGCTGGGATTTGTTGTTCCTCTATAGCTGCTGGTATTCTCCATTGCGCTGTATAATGTATTATTGCTGGGATTTGTAGTTCCTCTATAACTGGTCAGTGGTAATCTGCATTGCGCAGTATAATCATTATACAGCGCAATGGAGAATACCACCAGCTATAGAAGACTACAAATCCCAGCAATAGTACATTATACAGCGCAATGCAGAATAACGCCATCTACGCTATCTTTCTCTGTAAAAGATAAATAAGTTAAACAATCACTTTAAGCATCATAACCATTAAAGGAGTTCTCCAAGCTAAAACTTTTAACCCCCGCTGTGCCCGGGCTGTAAAACTATACAAAATAAACTTTCACTTACCTGCCTACGATCCCCCGTTGTTCCGATATCGCCGTCCCGTTCTCCGGTCCCGGTCTCTTCCACTTCCTGCGGGTCGGTGACTCACAGTGCGCTCAGCCTATCAGCGGCCGCAGCAATGTCCCGTCGCGGCCGCTGATAGGCTGAGCGCACTGTGAGTCACCGACCCGCAGGAAGTGGAAGAGACCGGGACCGGAGAACGGGACGGCGATATCGGAACAACAGGGGATCGTAGGCAGGTAAGTGAAAGTTTATTTTGTATAGTTTTACAGCCCGGGCACAGCGGGGGTTAAAAGTTTTAGCTTGGAGAACTCCTTTAAAGGTTAATGGAGCACAGATATAATGTATGGTGCGTGCTGGGGGGGCGTCAAAATGCACCTTCGCCTTAGTTGGAAAAAATCCTTGCACCGACCCTGCACTGATCTCCGCTCCGAGTACACGGAGCCGAGATCAGTGTCATTGTCACTAGGCAGAGCAAGGAGATGCTTGTTTACACAAGCATCTCCCTGCTCTATACCTCCGTGATACATCTAAGAATTGGTAAGCTGCAATATAATAAATGCTTGCTTTTGAGTTTATTCCTGCTTTAACAAAGAGGGCCAGTGTTTCTTAGCTTGCATTGTGTGCCCCTGCAGAAGATGGGTTCAGCAGTAGCTCCTAATTCCGCTTGTAATGCCACTTGTGTTACAAAGTAAAACTTTCCCAGTTTGTGACCTTGCTGTGACTGGCACAGCTCAGGGTAGTTAGTTCCGCCTGTCCTCGGTCTCTACCTCTCAGGCGCCAGCTCTATCACTGTGTCTTGTAGTAAAACAATAAAAGGGACAGGACTCTGATGTCTGATAAGCTCCACTTCTGCTACACCTTATGTTTACAACTCTAGCCACAAGAGGCCGAAAGAGAAACTCTGCTATCTTGCCAGGGTGGGGATGACAATGAAGACACTAGCGTCTGTCACTGTCCCTTTCTTCCCATCCTTCTCCCTTTACCTTTCATCTTTCTATTGGCAGACACAAAAAAGGAAAGAAGACAAGAGCTTCTCCCCACTTTTCATGAGAACAGCCAGCACAATCCTTTTACTTAGCTGCTCCTCTGACACACAATTCATTGCCCCAATACAGAGGAGGATTCGGAAACATTTACTCACAGACCAATTTAAATGTTTAATCTGTGTGGAATGTCAAATTTCCTTTGTGGTAGTAAAACAATGTTCATCTTATTACTGATTAACAGTTTGAGAGCTAAACCGCACACGGGGTGTTTAACCACTTGCTTACTGGGCACATATACCCCCCTCCTGCCCAGGTGAAATTTCAGCTTCCGGCACTGCGTCGCTTTAACTGACAATTGCGCGGTCGTGCGACGTTGTTCCCAAACAAAATTGACGTCCTTTTTTCCCCACAAGTAGAGCTTTCTTTCGGTGGTATTTGATCGCCTGTGCGTTTTTTATTTTTTGCGCTATAAACAAAAAAGAGCGACAATTTTGAAAAAAAATACAATATTTTTTACTTGTTGCTATAATAAATAGCCCAATTTAAAAAAAAAATAATTCTCAGTTTAGGCCGATACGTATTCTACATATTTTTGGTAAAAAAAAAAAAAAAATCGCAATAAGCGACTGGTTTGCGCAAAAGTTAGAGCGCCTACAAAATAGGGGACAGAATTTTTTTTGTTTTTTTTTGTTGTTTTTTATTAGTAATGGCGGCGATCTGCGATTTTTATTGGGACGGTGACATTATGGCGGACACATCGGACACATTTTTGGCGCCATTCACATTTTTACTGCGATCATTGCTATAAATATGCACTAATTACTGTATAAATGTGACTGGCATTGAAGGGGTTAACACTAGGGGGTGAGGAAGGGGTTAAATATGTTCCCTATATAGTGTTCTAACTGTAGGTGGGGGAGGTGACTGATCTGTGTCCCTATGTACAAGAGACACAGATCGGTCTCCTCTCCAGAGACAGGACGCTGTCTCTGTGTGAGCCGGCAATGAGAGATGATCTCAAATGTTTACATTTGAGATCATCTCTCATTGGCCGCACAGATCGCATAGCAAACGGCCACTCTGATTGGCCGTTCGCCGCGATCTGTGATTGGCTGTGTCCAAGGGACACGGCCAACACAGAGTTTCCCCGCTGCGCGCTCGGGAGCGAGCAAAGGGGCGGACGTCAATTGACATCCACTTGGATTTTCAGGTCTGCGCTGTAGCCGTCATTCGGCTATAGCGCGGACGCCAGGCGGTTAAAGTAGTTGTAAGGGCTCAAGGTTTTTTACCTGCATGCATAGTAAAAAAAAACTTCTGTGTGCAGCAGCTCCCCCTAAAACTTACCTGAGCCCCATCGTGATCCAGCGATGTGCACGGGAGCCTCGGCTTTCCGGTGTTCTAACGAGAAATGCCCCCCGTCGAAAAATGCATCAGATGGGTCTGCGATTGCGCAGTAAGAAACGTCACTCCAGCTGATATATTGATCAGCTGGCGTGATGTCAACAAGGCGCATGCGCACATCGTCGAAGGCATTATCCGACGCTATGCATAAAGCGGAGGGAGAACGCTATTGCGGGCGGGTTTTTCCTGTATTAAATGCCGTGATTTGTGTCTAGTGCACCGCAGGTTCAGTGTGATAAATGGCGTGTCTAATGCCGCATACACACGACGGGTTCTAATAAATGACGTTATTAAGGGTCTAGAAAAAACTATGGGCTAGATTCAGCAAGAATTTACGACGGTGTATCTATTGATACGCCGCGTAAATTTAAAGCTGCGCCGGCGTATCTTCTTTCTGTATTCAGAAAGCAAGATACACCAAAAAAGTCTCTTACGCCGTCGTATCTTAGTTGCATATTTACGCTGGCCGCTAGGTGGCGCTTCCGTCGATTTCAGCGTAGAATATGCAAATGAGCTGGAAACGTCGATTCAGAAACGTACGTGCGCCCGGCGGATTTTTTTACGTCGTTTGCGTAAGGCTTTTTCCGGCGTAACGTTACTCCTGCTATATGAAGCATAGCCAATGTTAAGTATGGACGTCGTTCCCGCGTCGAATTTCGAAAATTTTACATTGTTTGCGTAAGTCGTTCGCAAATAGGGCTTTGCGTAAATTACGTTCACGTCGAAAGCATTGACTATTTGCGACGTGATGCGCACTGGGATACGTTCATGGCTGGCGCATGCGCCGTTCTTGAGAAACGTCATTTAAGTGGGGTCATGTTTTATTTACATAAAACACGCCCTCCTCTTGACAATTTGAATTCGGCGCAATTTACGCTATTTACTCAATTTACGCTACGCCGCCGCAACTTACGGAGCAAGTGCTTTGTGAATACTGCACTTGCCTCTCTAAATTGTGGCGGCGTAGCGTAAATAAAATACGCTACGCCCGCACAAACTTACGTCCCCCTACCTGAATCTAGCCCTATGTTTTTTTCAGCTCGATCATTAAAGCGGGGGTTCACCCAAAAATAAACTTTCTGACAATAGCTACATCCCTCCAGCATACTGCTAACATCTGCAGTATGCTGTTTTTTTTTTTTGTACTTATCGTTATACGAGCCCTTGTTATCGGGCTCCGAGCGGGGATTACTTTCCCGGTATAGGCGTTCCTAAGCGAAGAGGAGTTGATTGACGGGCTGCTAAAGCGCGTCACGCCTTCCGAAAATACCCAAAGTCACACTCGGGTGTTTACGGCGCCTGTGCAGTCAGCTCTACACGGCAGGCGCAGGCGCCGTAAACGCCCGACTGTCACTTCGGGTATTTTCGGAAGGAGTGACGCACCTTAGCAGCCGTCAATCAACTCCTCTTCGCTTAGAAACGCCCATTCCCCGAAGGATAGCAAATATATCAGTGTCACAGAAAAAAATTAACTTAAATTATCTTAGCAAATGGCTGCAATATAACAAAGAGTGAAAAATGTAAGGGGGTCTGAATACTTTCTGAACCCACTGTATGTACTCACTTTTGTGAGATATTGTATATCTACTAGCACATTTGTTTTAACCCTCAGAAATGTTTCTTTTGATTCTGGTGTGACTTTGGGCCTGCTAGATCTGTGTTCCTACAGTTTCCAAGGGCCAGATTCACAGTGGAGATACAACGGCATATCTCTGTTTCTATCTATGCGCCTGATTCATAGAATCAGTTACGCATAGATAGCCAGAAGATCCAACAGGTGTAATTGTTTTACACTGTCGAATCTTAGGATGCAATACCGCGGCCGCCGCTGGGGGGAGTTTGCGTCGTAAACCAGCGTCGGGTATGCAAATTGGGAGTTACGGCGATTCACAACGGATTTTCGCGTTCGCTACGTCGCCGCTAGTCTAGTTTCCCGTCGCAAAGTTAGTTGTTGTTTTAGGTGCCCTAACTTTAGTCAGCAAGCGTATTGCTGTCTAAAGTATGGGCGTCGTTCCCGCGTCAAAATTTAAAAATCAACGTTGTTTGCGTAAGCCGTCCGGGAATACGGAATTACGGTACGCGCGTCGCCGTTCGAAAAAATGACATCATGGCGCGCAATGCACGACGGGAGTTCGGAAACGGAGCATGCGCGGTAGGTCCGGTGCGGGAGCGCGCCTAATTTAAATGGCACACGCCCATTTAAATTGGCCCGCCTTGCGCCGGAGGTTTTCATCGCAAGTGCTTGGTGAATCAGGCACTTGCGATGAAAAATTGCGGCGGTGTAACGTATCTACGATACGTTACGCCGCCGCTCTTCTATGTGAATCTGGCCCCAAGTGTCTTTTGATTGTGTACTCACTGATACCTTGGCTCACCTACACAGTTTATGCATTGGGACTGTGTTGGGCAAAGTCAAACAGGTATGAATGTGGTAGTTTACACCTATTTGTGTGGCTGTGGGTGCGGGAATTGCAGCGATACCCATAACCACTCGAAGAAAATACGCTCTGCTGTGAGAAAACACGCCGGCCTTCAATTTACTCTGTATGGCACCCCCACACATGTAAAAAAGCAGCGCTTTGTCTGCCCACAAGCAAGATGGGACCGCACAACAAGGAGAAATATAAAGTTAGGCCCAGATTCTCAAAGGACTTACGACGGCGTAGCGCCATGTACGCCGTCGTAAGTCCGAATGAGAGCCGTCGTATCAATGCGCCTGATTCTTAGAATCAGTTATGCATAGATTTGTATTAGATCCGACCGGCGTAAGTCTCTTACGCCGTCGGAGCTTAACTGCATATTTACGCTGGCCGCTAGGGGCGTGTACGCTGATTTACGCCTAGAAATATGTAAAACAGCTAGATACGCGAATTCACGAACGTACGCCCGGCCGATGCAGTACAGATACGCCGTTTACATTAGGCTTTTCCGGGCGTAAAGTTGCCCCTGCTATATGAGGCGTACATGCGGCGTACCAATGTTAAGTATGGCCGTCGTTCCCGCGAGAATACAGCACTTGCCCGTCTAAGTTGCGGAGGCGTAACATAAATAGGATACGTTACGCCCGCACAAAGATATGCTGATCTACGAGAATCTGGCCCTTAGTTTTAAAATAAAATATTAACTATAGCGGTGCAATTAAGAAGAATAGTGAGTGCAGCATTACAATAATATGATGATAATAGATGGATTTTGAAAAAAAAAGCTATATGTCGTTGGAACTCTGCTTTAAGTGTATGTTGTGTGATGTAGCTGGTCACAATCATGTCCATAATTTTGGGAAGTCTCTTACATTAAATCTTTTGAAAGCTCCTTTGCCATGGTGGAAGTCTTTTCAAGCTGTTTGCACCATTTAAAATGTATATCTATGTGCTACTTCCAGTGCTTTACTTTATTACTTTTTTTTTTACTTTTTCGTATGTTTATTTATTTTTTTACATTTTTTTACTGAATGGTGGGCCTTGACTTTGCTGTAAAATGTTCCTTACTATGGTCAGTCTAACTTTAAACTCTTAATGGTTGCTATAAGTTCCTGCATTTTATAGTGTCTGTCCAAAAAAAAAAAGAAGGGAGATGACAATCATGTTATCAAACTGCCACTAAGCGCAATAATTTCAGCATAACATGTATGCTTATATACTGAGCTTTTGTGCTAGTAATGAAAACATTTTTGGAGGGGGTATTTTTGTTAGGAAGGGGGGTTTTGGGGGGGGGGGGGTTTGTGCTAGGAGGGGAACTTTGTTTTGGGCAGAGGGATCTGTACTATGAGGAGCAATTGGGGGAGGGGGATTTGTGTTGCGGGAAAGATTTATTCTCATGGGGAAATTTGGGGAGGAGAGTTTGGTCCAGGAGGAGGGATTGGGGGGGGCTTTGTGCTAGGAAGGGCATTTTTTTTTTGGGGGGGGGGCTTGTGCTCGAAGGGTAGAGGATTTGTGCTAGGATAGATGATGGGAGAAGAAAGGAGGGGGGGAATTGTGCTGGGAGAAATTTGGGGGACCGGAGAGATTTTAGATCGGAGGGGGGGGGGGGTCAAAGATTTGTGCTGGGATGCGGGGGAGTTTTCATTTGGGGAATATGTTGGCTGGCAAAGGGAATATTTGGGGGTCAGCATGCAAAGTTGTGCTTGTTTTTTTTTTTACATTTTTATTGTGTGGGGGGGTTTTTGCTGGCACATAAAGCTCATATATCTTTGGGGAGCGTGGGCACAGATTGGCATCTTCGCCCTGGATACTAGATAATCACCGCACTGCTGCAGGGGGTGCAGGTTCAGAATACTTTATTAATCCCAAATGGAAAATATCCGATGATGTGTCTTTGGATGCTTCTGAATTAAATGTTATCAGCTTGATCGGATCTGTGACTAGTTTTATTTATGCATGCCTACTGAACTACTGATAATTATGATTAAAAAAAAAAAAAAAAGATGGGGGGGCTTTGTCAAAAATAAACAGAAATGTAAAAGTATTATAAAACTTTAAAAGTTAAAAACATTAATAAAATTATATATATATATATATATATATATATATATATATATATATATATATATATATATATATATATTATTATTATTATTATTATTATTATTTTTTTAAACGTTATTAAAAAAAATGGTCTGTTATCAATGGCCCAGATTCCATAGGTTACACAGCGCAATTGCTTACTTGCTCCGGCGTAGCGAATGCTCCTGATTCAGGAACATCGCTACGCCGACTGCAGCCTAAAATCTGCGTGGCATAAGGCTCTTATGCCACGCAGATTTTAGGCTGCATTCTAGCGATGACCGCTAGGGGGCGCTCCCATTGTGATCTGTGTATAGTATGCAAATTGCATACTAACACCGATTCACAACGTTGCGCGAGCCCTGCGTACGCAAATTACGTAGTTTGCGTACGTCGGGTTTCAGCCAATGCTATAGGATACCCACGTTCCCGCGTCGCGAGATTTAAAATCTACGTCGTTTGCGTAAGTGATTCGTGAATGGCGCTGGACGCCATTCACGTTCACTCTGAAGCAAATGATGTCCTTGCGACGTCATTTGCCGCAATGCACGTCGGGAAAGTTTCCCGACGGAGCATGCGCTCTACGCTCGGCGCGGGAGCGCGCCTAATTTAAATGATTCCCGACCCCGGCGGGATCATTTACATTGCGCGCGCTTACGCCGGGCAATTTTGCCGGCACGCCCTTGCAATTTACGGAGCTACTGCTCCGTGAATCGAGGGCAGCGTAAAATATTTGCGTGGGCGCAGGGCAAAATCGTTGCCCTGTGCCTGCGCAAATAAAGCGCAAATCTACTTGAATTTGGGCAATATCTATAGGTGTGCAGTACAATGGTAGCAGACCATCCATACAAACAGCAATCAGTCTCCCAATCACATACGCATGGCCCACAGCTATTCTCGTAGCCGTCCATTTCCTTTTTCTTTTTTTTTCCGAATACACCGACCTGTAAAAGACGATGACATGGTATAAGGCGCTCTACACACTTTACGAAAAACTATGTCCCTTTCAACTTAAATGCCAGCACTATTGTTCAGAGTAAAAAGCCTACCGGAGTCGTGTCCCAGTCACTGAGCACTGAACTCCGCTGCAGCTGTAATGTATATGGATGGAGAATAGTCAATTAGGAGCTGTTAGGGACATGGTTTAAAGATCTGACATAAAATAGGAACTGAGTATAAAGGCTGAAGAGGCAGCTAGTTGATCACCAACATAAAGCTTGTATTGATTGCTGGCATAGAGGCTGAGGGGTGGTGGCAGTTATGAGTATAATTTACAAATCAATATCAGTCATGCACTTAGCAATGTGGACGCTGGGTGCATTTCTTCTTTCAGTGACGGTGTCACATGTGTCATTAGGGGACAGGAATCCAATCTTTAGAAGTGTTTTTATGATTTCAGAAACACAATTAGACTAAAAAAAGAAAACAACACCGGTGACAGTTTGATGAAAGAAATGGACTGAGGCTGCAAAATGCCTTGCAACTAAGGAAAAGGAGTGACCATCAGATGTGGCACTACATGTCCCAGCAACTAAGGAAAAGGAGTGACCATCAGATGTGGCACTACATGTCCCAGCAACTAAGGAAAAGGAGTGACCATCAGATGTGGCACTACATGTCCCAGCAACTAAGAAAAATAAGTGACCATCAGATGTGACACTACATGTCCCAGCAACTAAGGAAAAGGAGTGACCATCAGATGTGACACTACATGTCCCAGCAACTAAGGAAAAGGAGTGACCATCAGATGTGACACTACATGTCCCAGCAACTATGAAAAAGGAGTGAACATCAGAAGTGACACTACATGTCCCAGCAACTAAGGAAAATGAGTTACCATCAGATATATCAATATATATCCCAGCAACTAAGGAAAGGATTGACCATCGGATATGGCACTACATGTCACAGCAACTAAGGAAAAGGAGTGACCATCAGATGTGACACTGCATATCCCAGCAACTAAGGAAAAGGAGTGACCATCAGATGTGGCACTACATGTCCCAGCAACTTAGTAAAGGAGTGATCATCAGATGAGAGACTACATGTCCCAGCAACTAAGGAAAAGCAGTGACCATCCGATATGGCACTATATGTCCCAGCAGCTAAGTAAAGGAGTGGCCATCCAATGTGGCACTACATGTCCCAGCAACTAAGGAAAAGGAGTGGCAATCCGATATGGCACTACAAACCCCCCGGCAGCCAAGTAGTGACCATCAATCAGATATGGCACAACTAACGAAAAGGAGTGACTATCAGATATAGCAATATATGTCCCAGCAACTAAGGAAAGGATTGACCATCAGATATGGCACTACATGTCCCAGCAACTAAGGAAAATGAGTGACCATCAGATATGGCACTACATGTCCCAGCAACTAAGGAAAATGAGTGACCATCAGATATAGCACTACATGTCCCAGCAACTGAGGAAAGGACTGACCATCAGATATGGCACTACATGTCCCAGCAACTGAGGAAAGGACTGACCATCAGATATGGCACTACATGTCCCAGCAACTAAGGAAAGGACTAACCATCAGATATGGCACTACATGTCCCAGCAACTAAGGAAAGGATTGACCATCGGATATGGCACTACATGTCCCAGCAACTACGGAAAATGAGTGACCAGCAGATATGGCACTACATGTCCCAGCAACTAAGGAAAGGACTAACCATCAGATATGGCACTACATGTCCCAGCAACTAAGGAAAGGATTGACCATCGGATATGGCACTACATGTCCCAGCAACTACGGAAAATGAGTGACCAGCAGATATGGCACTACATGTCCCAGCAACTAGGTGTAGCGCCCCCTTACTTTCAGTATGGTCACTACGCTAAAGTTAGTGGGGAATGGGAGAGTTACTTTGCTCCCATTCACAATTTGCTAAATTGGGACTTCTGTCATTCCAAAAATGTCCACTGGGTCAATCTGTACTCCAGGGATGCAGTACCATCCCTGGCAGGCAGTTGGCGCTAGAGGGGTTCTGGCAGAGCAAGTTTTCCCCAGCAGGCAATTAGAGAAGTTTCTCCCTCGCAAGGCATGCTGGGGAAGGGTATATCTGTGACAGGTGTCATGTGTTCTAAAATCTTTGAGGCCCACCTGGCCAGAATTGCAGGCTACACAAAACCTCATCCGGAGGTACAGGGGTACCCCAGTGACTTACTGGGTCCCCGGTTCTATTGAAAGGATCCCAGGCTGGGTGCCGTTCGATTGGGGGGTCAGCTTGAGGAGAACCCGGAGGCAGGTTGTCCAACAGGGCTTGAGCGAACCAATCGGGGATCTGGTGACCGGAATGCTGACAGGTACGTTTTGCTGTCATCCAGTGACCTATGCAGAAATCTACTGGGAGGATTCGCTCCATTCGACCATTTAGCTTACTTAAAGTAATTGGCCTGTGGCAGAGGCTCTAGAGCCAGGTCTGTGAGAGAGGCCTGTTCCTCCCAAAAATCCAAAGTGACACCTTGGCTGCCAGGCTCGTAAGGTCCGGGGGGCACTTCACCCACTCCAGCTAGAGTGGCGACGAATAGCAAAATTGGTACTACTAAGAGCAGAACTGCTCTGTTCATATCCAGGCCTGATACCGCAAGGTTCTCCTTTCTCTTTTCATCAACTTGTCCTTTCCTAATTGATGTTGATGTTGGCCGTGTTGGCCTGGAAATAAAGCATTGGAAAACCCTTTATTCACTGTCTGGACATTCGCTCACTGCCTTGTTTCTACAACTGCACCCCTAGACAACACCAAGGTAACTTAATATGCCGATCCCAACAACAAATCAGCAGCTCCTGCGGGGGTAGCGCTACATAAGGAAAATGAGTGACCATCAGATATGGCACTACATGTCCCAGCAACTAAGGAAAATGAGTGACAATCAGATGTGGCACTACATGTCCCAGCAACTAAGGAAAGGAATGATTATCAGATTGTGGCACTACATGTCCCAGCATGTGAGGATAAGGAGTGTGAGTGAGTTACTGTCATCTGAGGCACTACATATTCCAGCAACTAAGGAAAAGGAGTGAAAATCAGATATGGCACTACATGTCCCAGCAACTAAGGAAGCACTGTGACTTGAGTTCAGATGTGACAATGCATGCCAGATCTAAAGGAATATTGGGGTGGGGGAGGGGGTAAGTTTTTGGTGATCTGACTTTAGGAGGTGGAGTATCTGGGATACCCCAGAAAGAACTGAGCTGTGGCACAATCTGCGGAAGGGGGTGATTGTCGGCTGTGGCATTACATGCGGAAGGGGATGATTGTGAGATGTGGCACTACATGCAGAAAGGGATGATGGTCAGCTGTGACATCACATGTGGAAGGGGGATGATGGTCAGCTGTGGCACTACATGTGGAAGGGGATGATGGTCAGCTGTGGCATTACATGTGGAAGGGGATGGTGGTGCGCTGTGGCATTACACGTGTAAGGGGAAGATAGTCAGCTGTGGCATTACATGTGGAAAAGGATGATGGTGAGCTGTGGTACTACATGCGGAAGGGGATGATGGTCAAATGTGGCATTACATGCGGAAGGGGATGACAGTCAAATGTGGCACTACATGTGGAAGGAGATTATGGTCAGCTGTGGCATTGCATGCGGAAGGTTATGATGGCTAGTAGGGATGAGCCGAACACCCCCGGGTTCGGTTCGCATCAGAACCTTCGATGCGAACATCCGTGCGAACTTTAGAACACTATTGAAGTCTATGGGACTCGAACATTCAAAATCAAAAGTGCTCATTTTAAAGGCTAATATTCAAGCCTAAAACGGGTTTGGGGACCCGGGACTTGCACAGGGTACATGTATTAATGCAAAAAAAAAGTTTTAAAAATGGCCATTTTTTTAGGAGCAGTGATTTTATTGATGCTTAAAGTGAAAAAAAAACATTTAATCTTGCTTTTAATATGGTACCTGCTGGGTGTCTATAGTATGCCTGTGAAGTGGCACGTGTTTAGAACTGTCCCTGCACAAAATGACATTTATATAGGAAAAAAGTCATTTAAAACTGCTTGCGGCTTTAATGTAATGTCTGGTCCCTGCAATATGGATGAAAATCATTAAGAAAAATAGCATGAGTTTCCCGGCCCCTCTCCCCCCAGGTCATTACCAGCCCCTTTGGCCCTATATACTTTAAACAGCAGTATACAGCCGGTGCAAACAAGACAGTGGCTGCAGGTTTGTTTTTAAGTAGAATCTGTTTGTAATTTTGAAATGGTCAATTTTTAAAGTGTGGCTCCAGCCAAAAAATCGATTTTTAAACTTTTTGGAAAACATAGAGAAGGGTTATCACCCCTGTAACATTTGTTTTGCTGTCTGTCTGCATCTGTTCAGAAGATTGCAATTCACTTTCTGTCCCAATGATGAATGTTTTTTTGAAAATGTGGGTTTTTTAGTGAAACAAGGATTGGTGATAAAGCATCAGTGGACAGGAGACACCTCTTACGGAAGAGAATTTCCCTTCCTAGGGGTAGATTTCCCCTCACTTCCTGTACTGGGGGGGGGTCTGTACTGAGGGGGGACCATAGCAGGTGGCACAATTTTTTTTTTTTTTTGCACCGGGTGACACCAACCCTAGTGACGTCACTGCAGTGGGGGAGATGTGGATATTACAGTGGGGGGATGTGGATATTACAGTGGGGGGGGGAGATGTGGATATTATGGGGGGGAGATGTGGATGTGGATATTACAGTGGGGGGGTATTTGGATATTACAGTGGGGGAGGGAGAGGTGGATATTACAGTGGGGGGAGGGAGATGTGGATATTACGGTGGGGGGAGGGAGATGTGGATATTACAGTGGGGGGGGGGATGTGGATATTACAGTGGGGGAGGGAGATGTGGATATTACAGTGGGGGGGGGGGAGATGTGGATATAACAGTGGGGGAGGGAGATGTGGATATTACAGTGGGGGGGATTTTTTTTTTTTTTTGCTGATCCGAAAAATTATCCGATCCGTGACTCTGATCCGAGGAACAATCCGAACCATGAGTTTTTGATCCGTTGCACCCTTACAGTACACCAAGTGAGAATACTTGCTGATCAGTCACTGCCTGTGGTATTAATATGAGAACACCAGCAATTGTATTCATGTAGCTTTAGGTGCACACTGTGCAGAGGACACAGTACACCAAGTGAAAATACTTGCAGATCCATGCCTGTGGTATTCATATGAGAACACCAGAAAATGTATTCACGTAGCTTTAGGTGCACACTGTGCAGAGGACGCAGTACACCAAGTGAAAATACTTGCTGATCAGTCACTGCCTGTGGTATTAATATGAGAACACCAGCAACTGTATTCACGTAGCTTTAGGTGCACACTGTGCAGAGGACAGTACACCAAGTGAGAATACTTGCTGATCAGTCACTGCCTGTGGTATTAATATGAGAACACCAGCAATTGTATTAGCGTAGTTTTAGGTGCACACTGTGCAGAGGACACAGTACACCAAGTGAAAATACTGCAGATAGCACAATCACCTGCCTGCCTATATTAGGAAGAGCATACAGCAACGGATCTATCTAAACTCAATACAGTGTATAAATATATATATACAAAACCTGGGATGTATATATATCCTCTTCACATTGTAACTGTAACTGAATCACCTGCCTGCCTGCTCTAACTCAAAATAAATGACACTCTATCTGTCTTAAACCACCGCTACACACTACACAAGGCTGCCACGGAGGCGGCCTTATATAGTGTGGGGCGTGTACTAAACCCCCTGAGACAAAGTTGACCAAAGCCACCCTGGGTTTGGCCAATTATGGCTCTCCGTTTTTTGCACGCTGTGATTGGCCAAAGCATGCGGGTCATAGTGCATGCTTGGCCAATCATCAGCTAGCAATGCAATGCTGCATTGAATTATGGGCCGTGACACGCCACTCCAATTTGGCGCGAACGGCCCATAACGTTCGTAATTCGACGAATGGTCAAACATACGATGTTCGAGGCGAACATGAGTTCGACTCCAACACGAAGCTCATCCCTAATGGTCAGCTGTGGCACTACATGCGGAAGGGGATGATGGTCAGATGTGGCACTACATGTGGAGGGGAATGATGGTCAGATGTGGCACTAAATGCAGAAGGAAATGATGGCCAGCTGTGGCACTACATGCGGAAGGGGATAAGGGTCAGCTGTGGCAATACATGTGGAAGGGAATTATGATTGGCTGTGGCACTACATGTGGAAGAGAGTGATGGTCAGATGTGGCACTCAATGCAGAAGGGTATGATGGTCAAATGTGGCACTACATGGGAAAAGGGATGATGGTCAAATGTGGCAGTACATGTGGATGGGAATGATAGTCAGCTGTGGCACTGCAAGCGGAAGGGGATGATGGTCAGCTGTGGCACTACATGCAGAAGGGGATGATGGCCAGCTGTGGCACTACATGTGAAAGGGGATGATGGCTAGATGTGGCACTACATGCGGAAGGTGATGATCGCCAGCTGTGGCATTACATGTTAAAGGGGATGATGGTCAACTGTGGAATTACATGTGGAAGGGGATGATAGTCAGCTGTGGCATTACACATGTAAGGGAAGATGGTCAGCTGTGGCATTACAGGTGGAAGGGGATGATGGTCAGCTGTGGCATTACATGCGGAAGGGGGATAATGATCAGATGTGGCATTACATGCGGAAGGGGGATGATGGTCAGATGTGGCACTACATGTGGAAGGGGATGATGGTCAGATGTGGCATTACACATGTAAGGGGAAGATGGTCAGCTGTGGTATTACAGGTGGAAGGGGGTGATGGTCAGCAGTGGCATTAGATGCGGAAGGGGGATGATGGCCAGCTGTGGCATTACATGTTAAAGGGGATGATAGTCAGCTGTGGCACTACATGTGGAAGGGGATGATAGTCATCTGTGGCACTACATGTGGAAGGGGATGATGACCAGCTGTGGCACTACATTTTAAAGGGGATGACAGATGTGGCTATACATGGGGAAGGGGATAATTGTCGGATGTGGCATTACATGCGAAAGGGGAAGATGGTCAGCTGTAGCATTACATGCGGAAGGGGGATGATGATCAGATGGCACTACATGTGGAAGGGGATGATGGTCAGATGTGGCATTACACATGTAAGGGGAAGATGGTCAGCTGTGGCATTACAGGTGGAAGGGGATGATGGTCAGCTGTGGCATGGCATTACATGTGGAAAGGGATGATGGTCAGATGTGGCATTACATGTGAAAGGGAGATGACTATCTGATGTGGCATTACATGTGGAAGGAGATGATGGTCAGATGTGGCATTATATGTTCATGAAAAAAAAAAACAGATGTGGCATTGACTAGAAAAAAGTCAGAGTGAGCAGGAGTGGCACTACATGTCCCAGCATACATGGGCACAGAATCTCAAATGAGGCACTACATGCGGAAGGTGATGATCTACATGGCCCAAAATAACTAAGAAAAGTAATATAATTGAAGATCAGATGAAGCACTACATGTCCCAGCAGCAGGTAATAAGGTGTGTGAGGATGAGCGGTGGCACTACATGTCCCAGCACGCCTGCTGGCAGGTTGCCCTGTGTTGTGTAGGTAGGGGTGCCCACAATCCCCGGAGCTGGCAGCACACACACTGTTGAGCAGAGCTCCCTCCCTCTCTCTCTTCCCCGGGGCTGGTGTCCTCCTCGGGGAGTATCAGTGAGATGACAGTCAGGTATATAGAGAGTACAATGAGCCGATCCCATACACCTCCTCTCTATAGCCGAGCACATGCACACTGTTTGTGATCTTCTCTACAGAGCTGCGCTCTGACTCCCCGGGCTGCCTCTGGGAGGGGTGTGTCGGCTAGAAGAGCCTATCAGGCTGCGTCTCCAGTGCCTCGGCCACGCCTCTCCCGTACCTCAGCCCCGCCTGTGGCCGGTCTCTTCCCTTGCAGAGAGTCAGTTGTCCCCCCTGCTGGCTGCCAGTGCTGGCGCTGTCGGGACACCTTGGCATTGTGGCAGTAGACAGGGCAGGGGGAGGATGCTCGGACACCACTAGGCGCCTCTCTGCTCTCTCGGGATCTCACATGCTCCGTGTCGGGGAAAGTCGTGGGAAGTGGATGAGGAGAGTGTAAAGTAGCGGACGGCTTGCTGCTCTTGGACTGTGCACTGCAGCGCCTGGCACCGTGTAGCCAAGCTGTGGCAGGCGATTAGAAGCCGAGGAGGGGGGCACAGGGCTCCGATCCTTGTCTCTTGTACCCTGGAAGAGCGGCTGATTGCTGGAAGGTGATAGCGAAGTGTGCCCGGGGCACCATGACTGCCATACGGATACCCAGAACTCTGATCACCACCATCCTCCTTCTGCTGGTCGCCTCCGACTCGGGATCGTCTGTAGCAGGTAAAGGACTGGAGGAGCACACCCCAGCAAGCAGAAGTTGTGATCTGAAGTTATAAGAGTATCTGGGGTACACCTCTACAGATCTGATATTAGGTGATGGAGTATCTGGGGTACACCTCTACAGATCTGATGTTAGGTGATGGAGTATCTGGGGTACACCTCTACAGATCTGATGTTAGGAGGTGATGGAGTATCTGGGGTACACCTCTACAGATCTGATGTTAGGAGGTGATGGAGTATCTGGGGTACACCTCTACAGATCTGATGTTAGGAGGTGATGGAGTATCTGGGGTACAACTACTGATCTCATATTAGGAGGTGATGGAGTATCTGGAGTACCTTTCCCGTGATCTGAAGTAATAAGATGTGGAGTATCTGGGGTACCTTACTCGTGATTTAAACTTAGGATGTGACGGAAAATCTGGGGTACCTTCCTCATGACCTGGTTAGGAGGTGATGGAGTTTCGGGGGTATCTTTTTTTTTTTACTGATCTGAAATAAGGAGGTGATGATGATCTGGGTTACCTTCCTCATGATCGGAAATTAGGAGGTGATGGAGTATCTGGGTTACCTTTCTTGTTATCTGAAATTAGGAGATAATGGAAACATTGGGTCACCTTTACATGATCTTTAGTTAGGTGGTGATGGAGTATCTGGGTTACCTTTCTTGTTTTCTGAATTTAGGAGATATTGAAACATTGGGGTACCTTTTTCAGATGATCTTTAGTTAGGTGGTGATGGAGTATCTGGGATGTCTTTCTCTTTATCTGTAATTATGAGCTGATAGAGTATCTGGGTTACCTTCCTCATGGTCTAAAGTCAAATGGTAATGGAGGGTCTGGGGTACCTTTCTCATTATCTGGTTAGGAGTACGTTCCTCATGATCTGAAGGTAGGGGGTGATGGAGTATCTGGGGCACCTTCCTCATAATCTGAAGTTAGGGGGTGATGGAGAATCTAGGGTACCTTCCTCATGATCTGAAGTTCGGGGGTGATGAAGTATCTGGGGTACTTTCCTTGTGATCTGATTAGGAGGCGATGGAGTATCCGTGGTACCTTCCTCATTATCTGGTTAGGAGGTGATGGATACTCTGGGGTACCTTCCTCATGGTCTAAAGTTGGGTGGTGATGGAGAATCTGGTGTACCTTCCTCATGGTCTGAAGTTGGGTGGTGATGGAGAATCTGGGGTACCTTCCTCATGGAATGAAGTTGGGTGGTGATTAAGAATATGGTGTACCTTCCTCATGGTCTGAAGTTGGGTGGTGATGGAGAATCTGGGGTACCTTCCTCATGGTCTGAAGTTAGGAGCAGATGAAGTATCTGGGTTACCTTTCTGAAGGCCTCAAATTAGGAAGTGAGGAGATATCTGGGTTGGGTTTCTATGGATTTACCTCTACATCCATGGAGTTGAATCTACCTGGCTTAGTCCAAACCAGATGCCAATCACTCTTTTATCTGTCATCTTCTATAGAAGTTTCTCCATGATTTCTGGTCAGTCTGGGTTGTTGCAGATTGCCCTTTGCTGTATGAGATGAGTCCTTGTACTCCTCCTATGGGTCTACACATAACCTAGCATACCTCGAGGACCTCCAGGAGGCATATGCTTGGCTGCAGTGAGCCCGTTCTAGCTCAAGTGTACACAGAGGATTACAGAGCTCATCATAGACATCACTTGCTAGTCTGTTTGTTTCTGTTGTCTCTTCATGGTTACAGGGATCATGCCTAGAAATAAACAAGATTGTCTTTGGTGAACTTAAAACATCCACAATAGCAGAGTATGTGTTGTGTAAACAAGGCCATTGATGGGGAGTTTGGAAGTGTCTGGCTTTCTCCCTGTAGGGCTCAGGGAATGATCTGGGTGACAGATAAGCTACATGTGTGACCTAGTCAGAAGAACACAAGTCTTTTCAAACTCATTGAAGGAGTTAATGTTGCTTATATGTGTTGGGCTGGGCAGCACAGTGGTTTTGTTCACATTTTGCAGCACTTGGCTCCTTGAATTGTTTGAATCTCGGACAGGCACTGTCTGCATGCAGTTTGCATGTTCTCCCTGTGTTAGCAAGTACACTCCAAGTCAATTCATTGACTTCTCTTTTAATTTACGTGTGTGTGTGTGTGTGTGTGTCTATGCACACAAGTTATTGCATTCTGCATCGCATTTATAAGCGGAGCAATTTGGGAGGGTTGAGGAAAATGCTGCATGGAGTTTGCATGTTCTCTCTGTGTTTGTGTGGGTTTCCTCTGACACTCTAAAGACATGCTGGTAGGTTAATTGGCTCCTATTTTTTACTGGCCCTTGGTACCCACCCATGTACTACCACTTCAATGCATGTATTAAAGCGGTTGTAAACCCAAAACATTAAAAGCAAAAACCTGCAAGACAAAGGCATAATGAGCTAGTATGACTAGCCTACTAGCTCATTATGAATTACTTCCCTTAGATCGAAGCCCACAAAGCCGTCTTCGTCTCCCCCTCCAGCCGCAGTCAACTCTCTAAAAGGTTACTTCGGGGTATCGGCGCTCCGGCGAAGACGTCACTCTGCGCATGCGTGCGGGACCCGTCAAAGCCGGCATTAGCCATTCACAAAACCAGGATTCTCAGTGCACCTGTGGCGTTGTAGACATCGGTGCATTCTTTTTGGCAAATATCTCCTAAACTGTGTAATCTAGGCTTACCTGTAGGTAAAACATGTCAGACAGGGTTTACAACCACTTTAATCACATTCTGCATGCCATTCCCAAGCCGAGCAGTTGGGGAGGGTCGGGGAATTATTCTCCAAGACAAGGACATTATCTGTATTGAGTTTGCATGTTCTCCATGTGTTTACGTGGGTTTCCATCCATAATTCAGGACATCCGTCTCATACTTACAAACAGAAAAAGACAACAGGGAGTGAGAAGAAATCTGCCCCTAGGAAAGGAAATTCACTCCTGTAAGTTATGGGAAAAAGGTGTCTCCATTGAAACTTTATCACAGAAAGTGAGATGAAATATTCAGAAATGGGGCAGAGACAGCAAAAGAAGTGTTAGGCCCCATTCACACGGGGCGGGGTGTGAACCTCCGCTTGCTCAGCGGGGATCGCTCCGTTGATCCCCGCTGAGCCGGCGGATGACAGGGCGGTCCCTACACACTGTGCTGGGACCGCCCTGTCTTTTCTCCGCTCTCCCCTATGGAGGGATCGGATGAACACGGACCGTCTGTCCATGTTCACCCGATCTGCCAGAAGGATGGAAAAGTAGATTTTTCCTCCGTCACACTTTGGCGGATTGGAAAGGGTCGGATGTCAGCGGGAATGTCACCGCTGACATCCGTGGCTCCATAGAGGAGCACGGAGCGCCGTTCAGGTCCGCCCGTGTGAAAGAGCCCTTACAGGTTCCTTCTCTATGCTATCCAAAAAAAGTAAAAAAAAATGTTGGCAGGACTTGCACTTAAAAATGTTATCTTTTCTAACTTGCATACAAATTCTACATGAGAACAAACCTTCAGAATCTTGTTTGTAACCCGGAGACTGGCTGTAATTTATTTGACTTATGTCTAAATTGGCCCTAGTATATGTGTACTACTTGGCTCTTCATGTATTAGGACATTCTGCAGGCCAGGCCCAAGTTGAGCAATGGAGGGGAGAGTTGAGGAAAGACATGGCAACCTAACGCATAAAAAGACAAGGCACCATTTACATGGAGTTTGCATGTTCTCTTGGGTTTTCTTTGAGTGCTCCAGTTTCCTTCCACCCTCAACAAAACATGCTGGTAGATTGGCCCTATCTCCTGTATATTGGCCCTAGTCTGTGTACTACTTGGCTTTGCACATGTTGTCAGTAGTTGGAGAGGGTGGAGGGAAGACCTGGTGGCCTACCTCGTAAAAGATTCACCAAGAAAGTTCTATGGAAAAGGCTTTCAAGGGTATCAGTCATGGTGCCAAGAGAGTTGGCCCATAGAATCGAAGAGCGTCGGATTAAACTGTGTGTGTGTGTGTGTGTGTGTTTGTTTATTTATTTTTTATAATAAATATATATATATATATATATATATATATATATATATATATATATATATATATATATATATATATATATATATATATATATATATATATATATATATATATATATATATATATATATATATATATATATATATATATATATTATGTGTGTGTGTGTGTGTGTATATATATATATATATATATATATATATATATATATATATGTGTGTGTGTGTGTGTGTGTGTGTGTGTGTGTGTGTGTGTGTGTGTGTGTGTATATATATATATATATATATATATATATATATATATATATATATATATATATATATATATGTGTGTGTGTATATATATATATATATATATATATATATATATATATATATGTGTGTGTGTGTGTGTGTGTGTGTGTGTGTGTGTGTGTGTGTGTGTGTGTATATATGTATGTGTGTGTGTGTATATGTGTGTGTGTGTATATATATATATATATATATATATATATATACATATATATATATATACTTTTGGTTCAAGATTTTTGATTCATTGCTCAGCTACAGGAAAATAATTGTTGCCCTGGAAAAAGTGCAGTAAGAATTGTTTCTCGTTATGAGGCAGTTTTCCCTGATTTACAAACTCCTGGGCGCGTCTAATTAGAGTTCATTTTGTATGTCTGGATGAATAAAGTTGCTATGTGGTGGGAAAACAGTAATTGAACTAATTATGCCATTTGCCCTTCACATTGCTGGTTCCTGCAGTGCTCTGCACTGACTGGTCATGTGGAAAGCAGAGACGATCAGGATCCCACTGTGGTTATGTTGGAGTTTGTCAGGCCTGCCTATCCCTCCGGCTCGACAAGCATCTCTGTGCTGGTGGGGTATTGTCACAACATAGCTGTGCGTCGGCTGGAGTCCTAATGGCTGCCAATCGGATAGCTAGTTTAATGAGTCGAGCGGCGGTAACCCATAGTAACCACTCAGGCTGGTTATTCTTATTGCTACACATGGTTAATAAGTAAACCGGTTGCTGTGGGTGACTACTGATCACTTCTCTGTGCTTTGTGTTAATCCTGCAGATGCAGTTGCATGGTTTGCTCTGACTTAGGTTCCATATATCATTTAATATAAATGTATTCTGTTTTATTTCATCACATAATTAAATTGCCTATTCAAGTGTGTTTTAATGTTTTCTGATAGAACTTTAAACATACCCTCTGGATCAACTGGAGGTTTGTGTGTGTTGTGTGTTATTTTTTTATTTTAATTTATTTACTTATTTAGGATTGTGTATATGGAGGTTTGGGTGTATTTTATTTTATTTATTAATTTACTTATTTTTTCTCTGTGGGTATAGGATTGTGTATATGGAGGTCTGTGTGTATTTTATTTATTCATTTACTTATTTTTTCTCTGTGGGTATAGGATTGTGTATATGGAGGTCTGTGTGTATTTTATTTTATTTATTTACTTATTTATTTTTTTCTCTGTGGGTTAAACTTGATGGTCTTTTTCAACCTGACTATAGATCTATAGGCTCAGTTGTGTATATGTCTTCATTGCAAATCATTCCAGTTTAATTTATTAAGCTCTATTTTTGGTAATTCTAAGTAGGTTTGTAAAAAAAAAAAAAGAAAAATTAAAAGTCGATCGTCACAACCTATTTTTTTTTTTACTTTTTTACAGTTTAACGGTGCATGCTTATGGCTGTAATGAAACCACTAAATGCAGCTCAAGTGTACTGATCTTTACGCACTGTGTTTATTGACCTGTGGAAGATATTAGAACTATGGTCAGGACGGTAGAAAAAAAAAGTTCTATTAAAAGTAAAAAGTTCTATTTAAAAAAAAAAAAGTTATTTTTTATGGCCATGTTCATGAGCCCTTCAAGCTGAACAGAGGGATTAAAAAAAAAACACAGCAGTGGGGTCCCCCTACAACAAAAAAAAACACATCAGTGGGGTCCCCCTACAAAAAAAAACACAGCAGTGGGGTCCCCCTACAACAAAAAAAACACAGCAGTGGGGTCCCCCTACAACAAAAAAAAACAAGTACAAGGAAAAAATGTGAAAAAAACCTAAATTGCGCTAACTCTAAACATAGGAACCTATTAAAACACCAAAAACGCAGCATTGGGATCCCCCTACAACAAAAAAACAGCATTGGGGTCCCCCTACAAAAAACACACAGCATTGGGGGTCCCCCTACAAAAAACACACAGCATTGGGGGTCCCCCTACAAAAAAAACACAGCATTGGGGTCCCCCTGCAATGCAAGAGTTAATTGTTCATTATTTGTAGGGGTATTGAAAGAGGCCATATTACCATATGTACTATCACCTACAATGCGTGGCTGCTTTTTTTTTTTAAGACAACAATTTTTTATGGACTCAGCCACGAGCCAGGCGCTTGGCTTGCAGTTGCATTGAGATTGATGGATTGGACAGCACCATCAAATTGCCATGGCATGTGTACAGCCCTGTATAATATCACATATATTACATTTGGAAGATACAGTAACCAAATTATTTCTAAAATAAGTTCTTTGTTTCGAGGCAGAGATGATGATTAAAAAGAAATGCAAATGCTTTAAAAAAAAAAAGAATTGATTAGCAAAGCAAGCAAGGCGCCCTTTAAGAGATCCCTATATACCCGACCACAACTGGCTGTTCTGATCACTTTAGGGATGAGGACAGGACTGGCAGTCGTCTTAACTTACCAAATGTTTTGCATGTCGGCGTACCCGACACTCGCTTTATGCAATATCTGCTGTCAAAAAACAGAGTCTGCTTTCTGGAAGGAGAACGATCGCTTTGCATAAGATGTAAATAAGCGCCGGCTTCCACGCGAAAGCTTGGGGTCCCTACTATTATTAATATTATTTACTGACTGTCTGTGGAACTCTCAGGGATTTTTCTAGTTTATCCTGCAGCATTTTCATAAGCGGATGGAAAACGTCTGCAACTTCTTTCAATGCAAATCATCGACCAATGACTTTCTGCTAGTTTGGGCTCCAAGCAAATGAGATAAGCAGGTGTATATACTTCACGTTCTGGAAATGTGTTTTTTTTTTTTTCAATATATTGGCTCCCCCAAATTTGCTGTATTTAATTAAACAGTTCTTGGTCCATTGATGTGCAGCACGGCATCAGATTTTTGTTTGTTGAAGTCAAATATATTATTTATTTATTAAGATTTATTAATTAATAAATTAGATGTCATGGGCACCTTTTTTGCCTTTATAGATAAGCTTGTCTCTGGAAAAATGTATCCCAGTGTAGGTACTGTACAGTGAGTAAATTGGATTAAATATGTTCAGCAAGTTATAGAGCAGCCAAAATGTAAAAATATGAATTTGCCAATAAAATATGAAACAGCAAAACCTGCTTTTGCTGCAATAGTCAGAGATTTCCAGTGCATTACTGTTTTATGCCACTAGATGGCCTCAGTATGAGAGCCAGAATTATTTTACCCATTTCCTGTGAGCCCGGGTTGTTCTGGAGCAGGGGTCTCAAACTGGCGGCCCTCCAGCTGTTACAAAACTAGACATTGCACGGCTCACAGTTACAAGCATGACTTCCATAAGCAGAGGCATGATGGGACTTGTAGTTTCACAACAGCTGGAGTGCCGCCAGTTTGAGACCCCTGTTCTTGAGCCTGTGACTAAATGGTAAAAGGGGAAGCAGCAGAATGTGTATATTGTGTGTCTGTGTGTGTGTATACTGTGTATGTATACTGTATGTGTGTGTGTACTGTGTGGCCCCATAATCTATTGCCTGGGGGCCCCATAATCTCCTATTTCCCAGGGGCCCCATGAGTTTTCCCTCCGCCCCTGGTCCTACTCGGTCCCCAGACCTTAATCCTATAGAAAATTTATGGAGAAAGCTGAAACTTTGAGTTGCCAAGAGACAGCCAAGAAACCCTAATGCCGCGTATACACGATCATTTTTCGGCATGAAAAAAACAATGTTTTTTGGCATTTAGAAAAAACTTTGTTTTTTCCAACTTCATTATTAAAACGACGTTGCCCACACACTGTCGTTTTTAAAAAATGCTTGAGCAAAGCGCGGTGACGTACAACACGTACGACGGCACTATAAAGGGGAAGATCCATGCGGATGACGCCACCCTTGGGGCTGCATTAGCTGATTTCCTGTTGGTAAAAGACGATTCGCGCTTTTTTGTCTCGTACAGCGTGATGAATGTGCTTACTCCATTACGAACTGTAGTTTTACCAGAACGAGCGCTCCCGTCTCATAACTTGCTTCTGAACATGCGCAGGTTTTTAACGTCGGTAAAGCTCACACGCGATAATTTTTTACAACCTGAAAAACGACATTGTTTAAAACGTCGTTAAAAAATGCAGCATGTTCGAAAACATTTTTTTTCGTTTTTAAGAACCTAAAAAATTATGTGAAGCCCACACACGATCATTTTAAATGACATTTTTGAAAAACAACTTTTTTTTCATGCTGAAAAATTATCGTGTGTACGCGGCATTAGGGTCATCGTCGGCATTTTTCTTCCCTCAAACTTACAAAATCTGCAGGGGATCAAATAATAATTTTCTCCAATGTTTTTAGTTATGTAATATTGATTACAGAGCTGCATTACTCAAAGTAGTCTCAAGGTAATCTTGCACACATGTCTACCAAGTGTATCTCATACTTCATAAATATCTAATATGACAAAGGCACTATTGGAAACATTGGAATGCAATCTCCAGAGACATGTCGCTCTGTGTATGTATCATGTGGTATAATCAATGTGTGTGCTGCACTAAACCACCCAACATGACTAATGAGCATGGCCATAATAAAGACTCACTGCATATTAATCATTTGCTGTCAATATGTATTTGATTGGATAATTACTACCCATATGCAGGACAAGGGAGCTGCTGCTTTGAAATCAATATAAGTGAAAAAAGCCCCAATGTCCATGTAAAAAGCATCTCCTCAATTCTGCTGCACATGTTGCAAAAGTTGAGTAAATGTTACTGATTCCAACCTGCTTCTGTTCTAATAGATACATTTTCCTAGAAATTGGCAACATTTTCTTTACAATGAGAGGTTCTACAGAAGGGTGAGGTTACTGCAGGGGATATCCATTCCTGTAGTGTAGGAATTGGTGTCTTTTCCTGTGACAACTCATCTGACTACCACAGACAGGGGAAAAACTGTTTGGACACATTTAAATGCAGTGTAAATCTTTTTTTTTTTTTTTTAAGGTACTCTAGAAAACAAAGCCTTCAAAGACCTATGTTGGATACAGACTACCTGTAGATTGCCTTTCATGTCAGCATTGCTGTAGTGCAGGGGTCTCCTAACTTTCTAAACAAAGGGCCAGTTTACGGTCCTTCAGACTTTAGGGGGGCCAGACTAGGGCCATTGGGAGTAAAAAATGTCCAGGTGTCCAGTGGAAGTAAATAATACCATATCTTTGGTGACAGTGGGAGGACTTGTGCCCCATCGTTGGTGTTAATGGAAAGAATTGATGGTGTCAGTTGGAGGAATAGTGCCCCATTGGTGTCAGCAACAAGAAGTATGCCCCATTTAAATTGGATGGAAAAATGCCCCAAGGCACGCAAAGGGCCACATCCGGCCCCAGGGTCGCAGTTTGGAGACCCCTGCTGTAGTGGATTAGTTCACTGTGGACTCTTTGTTTTCAATTTATTTTTATTGTTTCTTTTCTTAAATTCAAAAAATGTACAATTAAACAAGATACTATCACATTATATATCTATTCCTACTCATTATTCAATGTACATAATCTGATCAATATCTATAAACCACATTTATCAATATTTTTTTACCATATGTGCCTCCATATATTCTACTATCTTGCCTTCTCATTCATCAGCCTCACATCCCCCCCCCCCCAAAAGAAAAGAAAAACCCATAACCCCCTCTCCTCTTCCATATACTCATTTTATATTCCTTTTACTATAACCTTTCACGTTCTTTTTGATTTTACATTTTATAAATATTCTTTCATTCTATTTGAGATTCTATTTGGCTATGGGACAGGAAGTAAAGGAAAATCTGTGCAATGGGACACAGATGGCAACAACAAAAACAACAACCTGACAGGGGTTCTAACCCTCAGTTTCTCTATCCAAAAAATAAAAGTTTTGCCTACTTTAACTAGCATTTCAAAAGATTACCCCTCTTGGACTTTTAAGGTGCTCACTATAATTAGTATATTTAAAACATTCAATATTTTATTTAAGACAATAGTAAAACATATTAGTTAAAAGCCAACAAATATCGCAGCCTAGCGGTCCATCCACTGGGCTACAATGTGGCATCTGTACAGTATGTTATGAATAAATTATGTACAATATATTCTGGAACAGTTTGTTCCACATAATGCATGTATTCATAACATACTGTACAGATGCCACATTGTATCCCAGTGGATGGACCGCTAGGCTGCGATATTTAAAGGCTCTTGTACTACTTCAAGACGACTTCTAGGTAACTTGTACCCATTGATTTCAATGGAAGTTGCCACCAAAGTCTGATCACTGTCTTAACTGAAGCATCTTTACAGGAAAATAAAAGTTTACTCAGGCAAACCCCTCCCTCCCACAGAGCTGATTATTCTGTGATTGGCTACAGCCTGTCCTGGAGGCAACTTTAAGTCACGTTGTAAGTTGCTCCAAGTCGCGCTGAAAGACGGGTTGCCCTTGTGTGAACCGGCACTAAATGCCTTCCTCTTCTTTTCTACTGCTTTACCTAGCAGTGAGTTGAGGAAACCACTATAATGGCCTACTTTTGGCTATGTACAAGACAGATGCAGGTAACAATCTGCTATGATGGGTGCTGCAACCCTTGCCATGTATGTAATTGGCCTGGAGATAGTTTATTTTCTCTCCTACTAGTGCTGCAGGGCAGAGAGTCTACATTAGCTTGGCAACATTTCCCAGCTATCTTTGTAACAGTCTGACTTAAAAAAAAAAAAGCATTGATTGCCAATACAGTCTTAAGCCTCTGTCTGACCTTGCAAACCACAAAAAAAAAGAAAAAGGGTTTCCAAGGGCAGCTAATGGGATCTGAGCAGCTCCAAGCGATGGCAGCCTCCAAGCTATTTGGTTGGTTTGATAAAACAGGGGATAGGCCAGAGTTTTGATCAGGACGCCATGTTGATCACCTACGTTCGAGGTTTGGAGAAGGTGAGGGATATCTAGAGCAGTGTTTTTCAACCTTTTTTTTAAGTCAAGGTACCCTTTAAAATTATGGACAATTTCGAGGCACTCTTTAAAAATTATGGACAGCTTTGAGGCACCAACATCTAAAATGTAAAAACTATTCTAATGCAGCAACATCCACAAGTACAAGTAGGACACCCAACGTTGGAGGTGTCTTATACTTCCAAAGCAAATATACTTTTTCTCTTCTTCCTCGGTTTTTCTCCATCACTCAACTAATGTGACCCCAAAGCTGATGGAGAGAGGCAGGGGAGGGTCAAACAAGGATGCTATGCAGGCAACTGACATCCTCCTTATCAACTGATGACGCCTTTGGTCATTGGGATGCTGGCATTTAGATGGTTGTAATAGTGTACAATGAAAACATGTGGCTTAGTGTAACTAAAAGGAAGCCTTCATCCACATGCCGACTTGTATTTAATTTTTAGGCATTTTGCCAAGGCAGCCTGGTTGAAAAAGACCGACTTGTATACAATTTTTGGGCATTTTGCCAAGGGACCCCATGAGAAACCTCAAGGCACCCTGGTTTAAAAAGGCCGACTTGTATACAATTTTTGGACATTTTGCCAAGGCACCCCATGAGAAACCTCAAGGCACCCTTGTTGAAAAAGGCCAACTTGTATACAATTTTTGGGCATTTTGCCAAGGCACCCCATGAGAAACCTCAAGGCACCCTGGTTGAAAAAGGCCGACTTGTATACAATTTTTGGGCATTTTGCCAAGGCACCCCATGAGAAACCTCAAGGCACCCTGGTTGAAAAAGACCGACTTGTATACAATTTTTGGGCATTTTGCCAAGGCACCCCATGAGAAACCTCAAGGCACCCTGGTTGAAAAAGGCCGACTTGTATACAATTTTTGGGCATTTTGCCAAGGCACCCCATGAGAAACCTCAAGGCACCCTGGTTGAAAAAGGCCGACTTGTATACAATTTTTGGGCATTTTGCCAAGGCACCCCATGAGAAACCTCAAGGCACCCTGGTTGAAAAAGGCCGACTTGTATACAATTTTTGGGCATTTTGCCAAGGCACCACATGAGAAACCTCAAGGCACCCTGGTTTAAAAAGACCGACTTGTATACAATTTTTGGGCATTTTGCCAAGGCACCCCATGAGAAACCTCAAGGCACCCTGGTTGAAAAAGACCGACTTGTATACAATTTTTGGGCATTTTGCCAAGGCACCCCATGAGAAACCTCAAGGCACCCTGGTTGAAAAAGGCCGACTTGTATACAATTTTTGGGCATTTTGCCAAGGCACCCCATGAGAAACCTCAAGGCACCCTGGTTGAAAAAGGCCGACTTGTATACAATTTTTGGGCATTTTGCCAAGGCACCCCATGAGAAACCTCAAGGCACCCTGGTTGAAAAAGGCCGACTTGTATACAATTTTTGGGCATTTTGCCAAGGCACCACATGAGAAACCTCAAGGCACCCTGGTTTAAAAAGACCGACTTGTATACAATTTTTGGGCATTTTGCCAAGGCACCCCATGAGAAACCTCAAGGCACCCTGGTTGAAAAAGGCCGACTTGTATACAATTTTTGGGCATTTTGCCAAGGCACCCAATGAGAAACATCAAGGCACCCTGGTTGAAATAGGCCGACTTGTATACAATTTTTGGGCATTTTGCCAAGGCACCCTGGTTGAAAAAGGCTGACTTGTGTAGAATTTTTGGGCATTTTGCCAAGGCACCACATGAGAAACCTCAAGGCATCCTGGTTGAAAAAGGCTTATCTAGAGGGCTAAAACAGAAAACAGACCAGGGATGGAGAATAAATTTATCTTCTGACATTGGCATTTCATTTGTGATTCTACGTACGTCCCTGCCCAGAAGCTGTAGTTACACTTTAACATTTCGGAACATCCATGAATCATGCACGGTGGGCAGCATTGCGTCCCTCCAATGAAACCTATGATTCATTTAACTTTTGGTGTTCCTACTTTCTAGCAGATTATTCTTTCATTCTTTATCACTCACTCTGTTCAATACCCAATAGGCCAGTGGCAGTTATTAGCTGTTTAAAAAAAAATCATGACGGTAAACCTGGTAATTATTGTGGATTAGTTGCTATAGCTATTTAGCAGTGTTGCTGATGCTTGTCTCTAACTAGTACTAGTATGATGTGGAGTAAAAACAATTAACTTGGGGCTGGTGTTGTGTAATGTATGGCACGGTTTAGCTGTGACAAATGGCTGTAATTGTGATTGAGATCTCCAGAGTACATACACGTTTACTTTAGGGAGTAATCTCTTGATACAGGGACTCTCGTTTGTCCTCGTGGTCATTTTGTTCTCTGTCCCTCTTGGCTTGTTTTTTTCAGCAATAGGATGAGCAATGGGAGAACGAGACGAGCCAGAATAGGGCACCATAGAGAACTGTCATCTGTAAAATGGAATGTTAGCCCATTGACCAAGAGCGGGCTTTGTATGTACTACATTTTAATGAACGATATAGTATATATAACGTACAAGTATATATGATTAAAATCTTTACATTAATATTAGATTGTATATTTTTTTTTTACCTTTTTCATGGAATTTTATGTTCTTTCATTCTTCAGCACAGAAAGGGGTTTCTGACCCCCTTAGTGTGTTGGAGTTTTGATTAACCACTTCAGCCCCGGAAGAATATACCCCCTTCCTTACCAGAGCACTTTTTGCATTTCGGCACTGTGTCGCTTTAACTGACAATTGCGCGGTCGTGCGACGTGGCTCCCAAACAAAATTTACGTCCCTTTTTCCTCACAAATAGAGCTTTCTTTTGCTGGTATTCGATCACCTCTGCGATTTTTATTTTTTGCGCTATAAACAAAAAAAGAGCGACAATTTTTAAAAAAATGCAATAATTTTAACTTTGTTGCTCTAATAAATACCCCAAAAAATCTATAAAAAAAATCAAAAATTTTCCTCAGTTTAGGCCGATACGTATTCTTCTACATATTTTTGGTTTGCGCAAAAGTTATAGCGTCTACAAAATAGGGGAATTGGGCCAGGCGATGGTATGGTGGCGGCTGCTAGTACCGCCTAAACCAATAACAATCGCCTAGAAAAGGGGGGTATTTTGGTGGACAAAATAGGGGATAGACTTATTGCATTTTTTTTTTTTTTTACTAGTAATGGCGGCAATTTGCAATTTTGTATTGCGATGGACATATCGGACACCTTTGACAAATTTTTGGGACCATTCACATTTTTACAGCGATTAGTGCTATAAAACTGCACTGCTTACTGTATAAATGTGACTGGCAGGAAAGGGGTTAACACTAGGGGGCGCTGAAGGGGTTAAATATGTTTCCAATGATTGATTCTAACTGTAGGGGAGGGGACTCACAAGGGGAAGAGACCGATTGGTGTTCCTCTGTACTGGGAACACACATCGATCTCCTCACCTCTGACAGGACATCGCGGTCGCCGGGCACGAGCATCGTCAATAGTGACACTAATATATAGTGATCAGTGCTAACACTATACACTGTCACTGTACCAATGACTCTGGCTGGGAAGGGGTTAACATCTAGGAGCGATCAAGGGGTTAAATGTGTGCCTAACAATGTTTACTGTGTGTTATGTGGTGCTTTTACTAAGCAATCCTGCTGTATTTTTCTCTGCTTTGCAGGGAATAAAAATCAGCAAGATCTCCTGTCAGCATTCAGAGCTCTGCGTTGTTCACAATTTTTTTCAGTCGATTCATTTCAAAATCTAATGTTAAAAGTAAAGTACTTTTAAATGAGATTCATCACGTTTATTATGAAATCTACTAGTGTATGGCCAGCCTAACTAATCAGACATACTTTGTGTGGTTCAGTGGCATCATCTGTCAAAGGCAGTCCGAGTGCACTGTGTTGTAGTACTAGTGATAAAAGGGTGCATTCCCAATCTGAGCGGTTTTCTGGTGGAGTTTTTGGGCGTTTTTAGTCAAAAGAGAAAACTATTATCTGTTGCTTCATTTGGTGCTAGTTTTCCGCTTTTTAGCTTTTCCATCAGCTTTTTATTTGTTTATTATTAATATTTTGTTGGGGTTATTTATTTATTTGTTTTTGTTAGGGTGTTACTACTACTACTAATATATGATTAATTAATTGTAAAATAAATACACAAATACATAAAAATAATCATAACAAAAATAATACATGACTACTATGTAATAATATTTAACCCCTAACCTTAGCAAAATAAAATCACTAAACACCCTAACCCAAAATAAATAAATTATTATTAAGAATAATAACAATCATGTATTAATATTTTTTTTTTTTTTTATTCAAATGTTACGTTTATTTTTCATAAAAGAAGAATATACAATTCAATTAAAATAGCGGGATATATGTCATTGGCATACAGAAATATAATCAATTAAAGATAATTCATATTAAACATTCCTTTCCTACTAACTGCCTTTTATATCTAGCAATTCCATATGCTCATTACCAGGTAATAAGAGAAAGGCAGTATAAATAAGCATAAAGAAAAAATTAATCTAAAGTAATAAGTTATGTTTAAAAGAAAAAAGAATGACCTTCTATATTAAGGAATTCCGAGATCTATCAATACCACCCAATACATCAAAAAATACAATGCGTGTACCAGATCTAATTATTGAGATCAATTAAAGGATACATTTCTGGAAAACTTCAACCTCTTCGACACCCCCAATGGGATCAACTAATATTATTTCTATTATTAAGACCCCTTTCACACTGAAGCATTTTTACAGCGTTTTAGTGTTAAAACGCTCATAAAATGCTCTCCATGCATCTCAATGGACCCTTTCACACTGAGTCCTGCCAGCAGCATCTTTGGAGCAGCTTCAAAAACGCCCCTCTCCATTGAAATGAATTGAAAGCGCTGTCAAAACACCTTACCCTTTCACACTGAGGCACTGCAAAACACCCTAAAACTTTAGGGTCTTAGCGGTGCTTTACCAGCACATTGGGATTGCAGATGAGGCTTCGCTCGAATAACGCTCGAAAAACACCCCAGTGTGAAAGGCGCCTAATAGTTTTTTTTTTGGTCTGTTTTTTTTTATGTCATAATGTGCTAGTATTCATTGCATACTAGCACATTATGAAAGACTTACCTTAAAACGAAGCCCGGCATCTTCACAGTGCTTCCGTCTTCACCCAGTCTTCCTCCTGGTTTGCAGGCTCCGACTGTTTTAATCACTAAGCCGCGCATGTGCTTGGTTGGGTTTGGGTGGTATTTATGTATATTTTTTATTATTATTAAAGAGGAAGTAAACCCTGATGGGTGTTACTTCCTCTTTGTTTCCCTGCAAAGGTAAAGCATAATGGGTTACTATGCATCGCATAGTAGCCCATTATGTCACACTTACCTGCAGGAGAAGCCCGCAATGTCCCCGTCTAACTCGCGAGTAGCAAGCGTCCATTCTTCACCATTCTTCCTTCCGGGGCCGGAAACTTTGGCTCTGTGGGTGGCCAAAGCTGCGTGACATCGTGTGACGTCATTCCCGCGCATGCGCTCAGGAGCCTCCACTCACGGCATGCTCAGAAGAAATCGCTGTACGGCGATTTGCAAATATCTCCTAAACCGTGCAGGTCTGGGAGATATTTCAAGCACCTACAGGTAAGCCTTAATCTAGACTCACCTGTAGGTTAAAGTGGTTGTAAAGATACCAACAAAAGCCCAGGAAAAAAACAAGCCTACTTTACAACCACTTTAATAATAATTAATATATATTTTTAAGGTTATTAACAATTTATGTATTATTACATATGCATTTTATTTATGATGATTTTAATTATTTTATATATATTTATGTGTGTGTGTGAATGTAATTATAGATACTTTTTTTTTTTTTTTTTTTCATTTGAGCAGGAAATCGCCCCAAAAAAACATGTGAATGCACTAATGGCACGTTTCCATTTATTTGCATGGGAATACAAATGCGCAAATCTGCCCAATTTGAGCTACAAAAAAAGTTCCAGAACTTTTTGGAGCTTCAGGCATTTGGCTTCAGGTGACTTGGAGTGGAGATGTGAACAAACTCCATAGAGAATAACCGATTTTTTGTTTTTTTTTCTCCTCCAGCGTATTGGAGCTTCAAGCTCCGAAACGCTGAGATGTGAACGGGGCCTTACTCTGATGTACTAGGTGTGAGATGTCCCCCCTATACATTGTGAAACGCCGTGTAAACTGTTGGCGCTAAATAAATCGTGTATAATAATAAATCTGTTACAAGTTTATCCAAGCAGATAATTCAACGCAGTTTTGAGAAGGACAAAAACGCATCATTTTTCTCTATTAGTATGTTTTGAAATGTGGCAAATTGCGTCGGATACTACTGACCCTCTTGTATGACTTGCGTTTGGAGCCGTCCCTTGTCGTCCTTTTGTTGTATTGTGGAATTCTAGAAAATCCCAATCCGGATCACTCATAAATGACCTCTTTTGTTCTTTTACTGAGCTGGGAGACAATCATTGACGTGCCCTCTAACAGTTTGCCCCAATCTCCCTCACTTGGCTGCCCCCTGTGAGATGCTTTGGTTACACTAAGAATACAATCAAGTTTAATAGAGAAATCTGACTGCTAGGACTGAAGATTACTCATTCTGAGAACAAAGATTCATTCATGGCGAAATAATAGGGTTGGAACCAAATAAAACATATATAGATATTTGCAGCAATTTCTGTACATGGCTGTCTCTGGGAAAGTCGCTTGTTACAAGTTGTCGGTCACACTGTACAAGAGTATTATTATTCTTTTTTCTCTTGTACTAGGACAAGCTCTGCTTTTACTCTTTCCATACAGAATAGAATTTCCAAAAATAATTCAAGATTTTTATTTTAGTTTTTAGATGTTTTCTTTGGAGCCGGCCTCTAGCTATTTCAAACATTTTCAAAGTGAGTCTGTCCCCAGACAAAGTTTCCTCTTATTAAAGTGGTACTAAAGGTCATTAAAAAAAAAAAATATATATATATATATATATATATATATATATATATATATATATATATATATATATATAATCTCTCTTCCCTCTGAAAATGAATGTCATAATGTGCTAGTATGCATTGCATACTAGCACATTATGAAAGACTTCTCTTAAAACGAAGCCCTCCATCTTCACAGCGCTTCCATCTTCACCCATTTTTCCTCCCGGGTTTGCGGGCTCCAGCTGTTTTAAAGGCTGAGCTGCGATGACGTTACGCTTGCCCATGTGCATGGGGGAGCCATGGCACAGTGCTCTGAAAGGGTGGCATGCTGTCCCTTTAGAGTGCAGTGTGTATGCGCCTGTGTTGTCACCGGCTACCGAAGTAGTAAAATGTTTTCTAGATCAGTGGTCTCCAAACTGTGGCCCGCGGCCTTTATCTGGCCCACAAATATGAGGCACTATTCCTTCCACTGATACCGACACCAACAATAAGACACTATTTCTCCCACTGACACCAACGATGGGGTGCTATTCCTCCCACTGACACCAACGATGGGGTGCTATTCCTCCCACTGACACCAACAATGGGGTGCTATTCCTCCCACTGACACCAACAATGGGGTGCTATTCCTCCCACTGACACCAACAATGGGGTGCTATTCCTCCCACTGACACCAACAATGGGGTGCTATTCCTCCCACTGACACCAACAATGGGGTGCTATTCCTCCCACTGACACCAACAATGGGGTGCTATTCCTCCCACTGACACCAACAATGGGGTGCTATTCCTCCCACTGACACCAACACCAACAGTCATCTCTCTCTCTCTCTATATGTATGTATATATATATATATATATATATATATATATATATATATATATATATATATATATATATATATATATATATATATATATATATATATATATATATATATATATATATATATATATATATATATATATATATATATACATATATATATAATTTTAGCAGAGACCCTAGAGAATAAAATTAGGGTAGTTTTTGGGGAAAAAATACAATTCAATGAATTAAAAAAATAAAAATAAACCGGTAAAGTTAGCCCAATTTTTTTTTGTATAATGTGAAAGATGATGTTATGCCAAGAATCGTGAAAGGAAGGAAATTTGCTCCGTGTATGTCCGGCCTTCGCTGTGTTCTCATTTATGACGGCCAGTCATTTTCTTCCTGTCATGCTGGCAGTGGAGGTTAGAGAAAGGAAATTGGTTGCTGTAGGCAACGTAGTTGTTTCTTCTTTGGGCGCCTTTTTTTTCACAAGATCCGCCGTATCCATCAGTGAGATGTAATTATTTTCCCATTAGGCCCAGGGAAAACCCAGATCTGTTTGTTGATTCCAGTATAATATGATAAGCAGTGTGTCCTGCTTGTGGTGTTCCATTAATTCCTCCTTCCCTGGTTCAGCACAACATGGAATTACGGAAATAAGCTCGCTGCACTTAGCAGGCCCTGAATAATGCCGGGGCGTATTTGTGTATGTAGAGAAATTGAATTGAGTAATATATTACATTTGCAGTAATAGTTCCTTTTTGTTTTACACCTGCAGAGATCAGATATTTTATATGCGTTCTATGCTGACAGTAACACTTGGGTCTCTGTCAATTTTCTTTATTGCCTTGGAAAATAATTATTCAATGGCAATATGGAGAACGGGGCCAATTCACGTCTCATACGGCGCAATGCCTTTTTCCACTTGGTGCGAATCACACCTGAATTTTATTTTGAATGAGGTTTTCTTGTATAAATGGTGATTATCTTGTAAGCTGCTAAAATACTATTAAACCTAAAGTGGAACTACACTTCATCTGAGCGCCACCAACCAAAAAAATGCTATTTAATACATTTTTACTATTCAAACGCCTCCATCCAATCATGCCTCCATGTTTTATTTTGTTGAGAAATCACTTTGAAAAACTCCCCCCCCCCCTAGCATTTCTGTCCGTGCCCATCTTGAATAAGGGCAGGCGATTAATGTAGAATGTACCGTATTTATCGGGGTATTGCACGCTCCGGCGTATAGGGCGCACCCCTAATGTGGACCCGCATTCCTGTAAAAAAAATATTTTAGTACTTACAGTTTTGGTGTCATGCGCGGCGTCCATCGGCGGCCTTGTCGGGTCCGGCGTCCGTCTGCGGCTTCGGTGGTGTCCTCCCAGCTTCTCCCGCGCTGTCTCCCCGTCTAATCGCCGCTTCCCGCGCTCAGTTTGAACGCCTCCACCGACATATACCGAGTGCAGTACACTCGGCTACATTCGGCCAGGCTCGGCTTCGCTCGTGCTCACGCTCTGTGACGTTTATGCGTGAGCACGAGCGAAGTCGAGACTGGCCAAATGTAGCCGAGTGTACTGCACTCTGTATATGTCGGCGCAGGCGTTCAAACTGAGCGCGGGTATCGGCGTATATCGCGCACCCATGATTTTGCCCTGATTTTCAGGGCAAAAAAGTGCGCGGTATACGCCGATAAATATGGTACTTCCTGGAAAACACCTTGCAGTGTCTGCCCCCCCCCCCCTTACCTGAGCCCCGAATTTCCGAGGGCGCAATCCCACGTTGTTCTCACCATGGCGGATCGGCTCTTCATTGGATTGATTGATAGCAGCGCTGCCATTGACTCCTGCTACTGTCAATCAAATCCAATGACGCGGCTGCATGGGAGGCGGGGCAGAGTCATACAGTCGGCGGCTATGGATGCCAACTGTATGACACGAAAGCGCGCCTACAAGGTAACCCCCTCAGGAGAGAGCTTCCCAGAGGTGGTTAGCTCTTGTGGGGAGGAGCCGAGAGAACCGCCGGGGTACCCCAGAAAAGGACGATCGGGGTCACTCTGTTCAAAACGAACTGCACGGTGGAGTGTGTTTGTCATTAAAAAAAAAAAAAAAGTGAACCTTTAGTGTCACTTCATTGGATTTAGTATTATCAAGAGCTTAGAAATTGTTAGCAATGCGGACTTGTCGGTCTAAGCTGCCCTTCCAGGGTCGTACATTCTAATGATGAATTGTATAGGTGGTGGTGTATGCATTTCTCTAATTTTGTGTCCTATGTTGTATGGAGTGACAGCTGTGTGATATTCTGGCTTCAGTGTATGGCTCAGTAATCTTACATCAGAGGAAATGAATGCAGGCCCCCATACATTAATCATATTCATGATGCCGAGCTTTGTGAGCCATGAAATCTGTGTGTGTGTGTTTTTGCTGACATATATGTGACATTATTTACATTCAGTCTGAGCGTTCGTATATTTTATTGCGCTGATTTCAGGAAAAAATAAATAAATAAATAAACCACGCTCGGGTGTTGTGCGATATTTTGTCACGCTTCACCGATTATCTACTTTTCAGAAGTGTATTTAAATCCAAAAACAAGACTTTAACATAATGCAGCTTACTGTTCTTAGATGTGGTGGCTGCATTGGTTTTGTTTTTGTTTGTTTTTTCAGGATAATTTTCCTTTTATTTTCAGATGGTGATCCTGCCAGTAACACACTGTTCTCGGATGACAACATTCACTCACTGCTTCTATGGAGGAGCAGCGTTGTCACCTAAGGCTTGTGATTGTCTGCTAGGCCCATGAATTGTCACAGAGGAGTAGATCACACACCATACCTGGAAGGGCAGGATAGTGTAGCTGGTTTTGATGAAGAAAGGGACAGTGAGGGGGGGTTTGGGGCAATTTTTGAACGACAATGTAACTTTAGACCGCATGAAAAAGACAGGAGTCTCTTTAAAGTGTTACTAAACCCTAAACAGTAACATCAGTCTGTATATGCAGTAAAGCATGTTTGTTATGCTCACTGTAGAGCAGGGTTATGCAATTGGCGGACGTCCAGTTGTTGCAGAACTACAAGTCCCATGAAGCATAGCAAGACTCTGACAGCCACAAGCATGACACCCAGAGGCAGAGGTATGATGGGATTTGTAGTTTTGCAACAGCTGGAGGTCCGATAATTGCATATCCCTGCTGTAGAGCCTAAGGGGGTTAATCCTCTGCATTGTGCAAAAAAGGCTGTTTTCTTCTGTATTTTCTGATCCTCCCCTTCTTTTACTGTCACCAATCAATCTGCTGATAGAACAGAGTCTTAGATGCACTCTGCACATGCTCTGTTTGGTGTGTATTGCTAGAAAGTATTTTTTTTTTTTGGGAGGGTGCATGTGATCAGCAGTGTCCAGACAAAGGGTCGGGGGTCCTGCAGTCAATGAAAACTTCTCCTACAAGCTGTAACTAGACACTTATAGAAGTCACAAGACTGCTATACCTACCAGTGAAAGGGGTTGGAAGTTTTTTATCGTTTGGCCTATGGTTCCCGTATTTAATCCAGTCATATCAGCAGCCTTGTAAGCGCTATGATAAAGGCGTATTCCAGTACGTTGGCGGGGGAAGATCACCTGGCACATTACTTTTCTCTCGCTGTGTCTGTGTATGGCCATTTTTATTGTGTGTGTAAATAGTCTGGGTGGAGGAGATTTCCAGCAGCCCTTGGTGCAGAGCCCAGTGTAATATTGTAATACATAAGTTCTGCAACCTATTAAACAGAGGGATTTACATTTACGTGAAGGGCAAGCCTCCCTTTCAGAACCATTACGCTTTCACGGCTGAAGTTGGCATTGCGTGTTCTGTATAGCTCAGCAGTAACTATAAAACATGAGTGCTCTGCCAGGCTGCGGGCATTGCCCAGTCCAGCAGAATACGGCTCTCCTCGGTAGTCACATTTTACTTTCTGGCTCCAACCTCCTTTTCCTACTTCTGAGACTGTAATGTTTTGTAGTGAATAATGTATGGAGGAAAATATTAGTTATTTCCACAGAAACACATTCCTCAGACACACGGCCATTTCACTGAGTGTTTCTGGACCTGGTTTATATTGCCGTGCTTTATTACCCATCCTGGGCAAGGGCCTAGCTTGTGTCAGTGTCCTCACAGCCATTTGCTTTGTTATTGTGCACTGTTCCCCATGCTGCAATATTGCAAAGGATACAAAGATATGAACTCACCGGCCACTTTTATTAGGTACCCCTTGCTAGTACTGGGTTACACCCAGGGGCGGACTGACCATTGAGGCACTCGGGCACTGCCCTAGGGCCCCATGCCACTAGGGGGCCCCATCACGGTTGCCAGGCTCAGTAAAACCAGAGACAGTATGTAAAAAAATTTTTTTTTTACATCTGTCCCTGATATGTATGAAACCGACATGCTTTTGATGTGAAAATCCAGAGATTTTAGCTGCCCCGCCTCTGCACTACCTCCTGGCATGGTGGCCATCTGTAAACCCGGGGGCCCCATAATCTTCTATTGCCCGGGGGCCCCATGAGTTGTCAGTCCGCCCCTGGTTACAACCCCTTTTGTCTTAAGAACTGCATTTTAATTTTTCATGGCATAGATTCAACAAGGTGTTGTAAATAGGGTGACCACATTTTCAAACTGCCATTCAGGGACACATCCCCCTCTCTCACCCCCCCCCCCCCCAAAAAAAAAATATGAGGGCGGGCGGGGGAAATGTAGTCTCGGGGTTGTAGTCTCGAGCATTCTGATGCTCGGTTTGAACTTTAGCAAGTCATCTTCACTACGTCTAGATGCCTAAATGCATTAAATTGCTGCCATGTGATTGGTTGATTAGCAATTTGGTGGGTGGGAGTCAGAATAAAACAGCTCAGCAGGGGAGATTGCTGGACTAATCTTGCATGGTTAGTACAGTGGCTCTGACCGGAGCTGTAAGGCCCAGATTCACAGAGAGCACGGCGCACATTACGCCGCCGTAGAGTAATCACTGTACGCTACGCCAACGCAGAGCAGAGGGGCAAGCATGGAATTCAGCAAGCCAGTTCTCCCAACGTTGCGCCAGCGTGGCCTGGGTTTCGAAGGCGTACACCGGCGTAGGTGGAAAGTGGGCGTGATCCCATGCAAATGATGGGCCGAGCGTCAGACAGATACGTATCACGAACTGCACATGCGCCGTGACGTGGACGCATCCCCCTGCGCCTGCTCACAACCACGTCGGAACAACTGCCTAAACTACACCGGATCACTGTGTACGGCGTGAACGTAACCTACGCCCAGCCTGACACACGTCCAACGTAAAATACGCCGGCTTGTGTTCCCTGGTGCAGACCTTTGCATGTCTGCTGCTGGGTTGCACCTCCTTTATGGGGCATAACTTTACGCCGGACGTACATCTTACACGCACCTCACGTAGCCTGCGTCGGGCGCACGTACGTTCGCGAATCGCCGTATTTTCCTCATTTGCATATTTGAATGGCTGATCAATGGGAGCGCCACCATGCGTCCAGCCTAAATGTGCGCCCATCCTACGCCGGCGTAGGCAAGTTACGTTGGTAGGGTGAAGCCTGTTTTTAGGCGCATCAAGTTTGTGGGTCTGGCGCACAGATACGACGGCGCACATTTGCACTTACATCTGCGTAACTTGTTATACGTCGGCGTAAGTGCTTTGTGAATCTGGGCCTAAGTGTTTTTTTTTTTTGTGTGTGCAACCCAGCGTGTGTACCTGGCGTAAAAAAGTAGACCCGCTGCAATCTCTAATGACCTGAAACATCCACAGTGCTCTTGGCAATAAAAGACCATCTGATCTTTTGTCCAGATTTCAATGTTACAGAAGCTCAAGAGGATTTTTTTTTTAATTCATTGCAAGACAAAGTTCCTTTTTTTTTTCTGTGATTCAGTAATGCGGAGATGTACTCTATTGATCCATGTACAGCGTGAATTGAAATGGATTCAGTTTAATGCGGTGCTTACAATGATAATGCTGGAAGCAATCCCAATGCTGTATCAACCTGCATGCCTTGCGCTAATGGCCACTCTATTGCTGACGCCTAATACAGTAGCCAAAAATGTTCAAACCTAAATCTCAAATCTTTTTCTTTTGTTTATAATTTTGTTCCCCTCCATGCTATGATATGTGATGGATGTTTGCTTGGAAACTCTTTAAAATATCCTTTTGTTTTTTTTCTCTCTCTAATGCCTTGTACATACGATCGGAATTTAAGTCAGACGAAATTTTTTCATTGGATATTCCGACCGTGTGTGGGCCCCATCGGACTTTTTTTCTTTCGGAGTTTAGAAATAGAACATGTTTTATTCTTTTCCGATCGTCTGTGTGGAACTCCGATGGAGAAAAAAACATGCATGCTCAGAATCAAGTCGACGCATGCTCAGAAGCATTGAACTTAATTTTTCTCGGCTCGCCGTAGTGTTTTACATCACCGCGTTTTGGACGGTTGGAATTTGGTCTGGCAGTGTGTATGCAAGACAGTTTGAACGGAATTCCGACGGAAAATTCCATAGGATTTTATCCCATCGTAAATTCCGATCGTGTGTACAGGGCATTCGGGCTCGTTCACACTAAGGCTGCGTTCACACCTGAGCATTTTGTTGCCTGAAGCGCGACGCTCAAAAACGCTACAGGGGGAAAAAATACATTATTCCCTATAGAGATGGTTCACATCTCCACTCAAACGCCTGACGCCGAACGCCTGAAGCTCAAAAAAAGTTCCGGACCCTTTTTTGTTGCGCGAATCGGGCGGTTTGGGCGTTTTTGAGCATTTCTATTTCCCATAGAAAGTAATGGAAACGCTCGATTCAAGCGACTAGCGCGACAACGAGCGTTTGCTACGGGCGTTTTGTCGCTTTAATCATCAATAGAACATTTCACCCAGGCAGAAGATAAAAAATTCTACCAACATAGCAACAAGTGATGAAAAGATGATAATTTTTCCTATTGGCTAAAATAAAAACCGTCGAAGTACAAAAACGTCGGACGACGCTGTATGCAAACGCGCAAATAAGCATGAATATGTGCAACAAAATGCCGGAAAAAAACGCCGGAAAAAAACGACCTACGCTGTTGAGCTGCAATAATCTCCATTAAAAAATACAGAGGCACATAAACTATTTTCTATGTGCCCTGGTCACACCATTTTTATGCAGTGCAACTACATATCACCATAAAAATAATAACTTTGTAGCAAGGATAGCGGTAGGTGTAGGAATTACCGGAGAGAATATAAGGTTTTTATTTTTTTTAAGCTCTGCACTTATTATTTTGTTATACTTTGTATCAGAGTAGTGTGTCAGTGGCTTTTTAGGTGTTTTTTATTTATTTTTTAGCCCTAGAGTGAAGTTCTATTGGTTTTGATTGTGGGAACTACATATCACTGCATCACTGTGAATCGCATCTAGCTGCGGCACACAGAATTTAATTTAAAAAAATGTAAAAGTCAAAATGCATTCCATTGCACCACTAATAGACGACTCGCACCACCTGGGCTGTATTATACGGAATTAACCAGAGGGCGGTAAAATCAGGCGGTTAAGCTTTTTCCAACTCAGTGATTCTGTTTTTTAATTATTTTTTTCTGACATGTTGGCGTTTTATATCTTTCACTTGGGTGTTGTAAGTACAGCTGGATAAAAAAAAAACTGTCTGTCTTCATTTCGGGTTGCAAAGCAACAAAATGTGATTATGTTAAAGGAGGCGATTCTTTTCTATACCCACGGTATGCCATCGCCATGCCAAAAATTAAATGGCATAGTGCATTTAGTACCCAAGTGGCGAGGACTGCCTAATCACTGTGATTGGTTGTCATCTGATGGGAAGGACCTGGAGCTGTCTATTCTAGGTCAGTCGTTGTGTTGGGAGTGCACTTTTCGGCATGGAAACCTCAGCTGCCCATGGCTCGTGGTTAGGCCCCTTTCACACTGGGGCGGGAGGTGAGGTGGCGGTATACCGTCAGAATTGCCGCGGTATTCGGCCGCTAGCGGTGCAGTTTTAACCCCTGCTAGAGGCCGAAAAAGGATTAATATCGCCGGCAATGCTCCTTTGTAGAGGCGCATTGCTGGTGGTATAGCCGCGGTGTCCCATTGTTTTCTATGGGAAGGAGTGGTGGAGGAGCGGTAAACACACCGTTCCTCTCACTGCTCCAAAGATGCTGCTAGCAGGACTTTTGGAGCGGTCCCGCCAGCGCATCGCCTCAGTGTGAAAGCCCTCTGGAGTTTTTCATGTGGTATTTAGGCGCTATTTTTATCGCTAAACCGCCTAAAAAACTCCTCAGTGTGAAAGGGGTCTTAAAGTGGAGGTTCACCCTAAAAACTAATTTTTAACATTAGAGCCAGCATAGTAAGGGCATTTACTTTCGGCATTTTTTTTTTTTTTTTTCTCCGTACATACCTTTTTATATTTTGATTTGGTCCAGGGCTTCCGCGTTCTCATGACTCCGGGACTGGGCGTTCCTATCCCTGCCTCAGGGTTCCAATAACTGCGGGACTAGGCGTTCCTATCCTTCGGTTCGATGATTGACGGCTTGTGAAACAGGTGACCTGTCGCACAACGCGCGTCAATAGATTTCTGGAAATAGCCGAGCTGCGAGTCGGCACTATACGGCGCCTGCGCCCGCCGTGTAGAGCTGACTGCGCAGGCGCCATATAGTGCCGACTCGCAGCTTGGCTATTTCCCGACATCTGGTGACGCACGTTGTGCGGCAGGTCACCTGTTTCACAAGCCTTCAATCATCGAACGGAAGGATAGGAACGCCCAGTCCCGCAGTCATCGGAACATGGAAGCCCTGGACAAAAACAGAATATAAAGGTATGTACGAAAAAAAAAAAAAAAACGCCGAAAGTAAATACCCTTACTATGCTGGCTCTGCTAGATGTAATATTACATTTTTTTTTTTTTTTTTTTTTTGGGTGAACCCCCGCTTTAAGCCCATCTCTGCTGCTCTGCATATGCATTACATGGGCAAGAAGACGGTAAACGACGAGGACTTTAGTAAGAACCAATAACAGAAACAAGCTTTTCTCTATGCTGGTAAGATATTGTGGCATTAAATAAATAACATGTCCGTTTGAAAGGCTTGTTGCACATTACATCTTTAGGATTGACATACGCATTCTTTTAGTCTTCTGTACGGTAAATATCCTAAATACTGAGTGCTATAGAAGTATGACAGCATTTTTTTTCTCTTTTCTTGCGTCTGTCAGGATTTGAGCAGCACTACTAAGCGTCGGGTGGCAGGGTGCGGAGTGATGAAGTGTTTTATGAGGTGGTGGAACACTGCACCATGATTAGATCTATGGTGAGACCCGGTGACCTAAACTGATGTCATTTCATTTTATTCCCCCTCACTGCCGGAGAGGCCCACAAATGCGTTATTAAAACCACAACGAGTTTTACACACTCGACATTAAGTGCCATAGAAAGGCAGCCTTGCATAAGTTCCACTAAAGCAGCCAAATAAAATCTAGGTTGTCCTTGACATCACATAACTTCCACTGATTTGTTGATGGATGGTTTATACCAGGATCCCTACCGACCCGAGTCCCCTATGGCTTGATTTCTAAGTACTGCTATTTTTTTTTCTTCGTCGTTCTTCTGTGACTTTCAGCATCAGTGTGACTCGCTACGCTCTAATTAAAGAGGAAAGACACAGGGCTAGCTTATTTTTCTGACATGGTCCATGCTGACATGACTGTACGCGCAGTCACCTTGGGTGTATGGATTTATCACAGTAACTATTTTTACCGCTGAGTCAATAGCACCTTGGAAGACATGTTACTAGGCTTAGAACTACAGCTTACAGGGAAATGGACTTGTGAATAAAATAACATTAGTAGCTGATGATTGACTACAGAAGCTGTCAGCACATACCTCTTGTTGCTGAACCTCTAGGTCAGGTGCTGGTACTTTCTTGAACCAGCTAATGCATTTATTGATTCATTATTTGTTTATTTATTACAGGTAGTGCCGACAATTTATGCAGTGCTTTACCTACTATACGATCACATCAGTCTATACCCTTAAGGAGCTTACAGTCAAAAGTCCCTATTTCACATGCACGCTCGCATATACTAGGACCAATTTAGACAGGAGCCAGTTATCCTACCAGCATGTCTTATGTGTGGTAGGAAACCCACGTAAGCACAGGGATACCCTGCAAACTCCATGTAGTGTCCTGACCATGATACAAACCAGGTCCCTGGTGCTGCAAGGCAGAGTTGCTACCTCCTGAGCCACTGTGCTGCCCCACACTTGCTGTTTACATAGGCACACACATGTCCGACAAAGGCCTAGACCTACCAATTAAGGATGCACCGAAATTTCGGCCGCCGAAACATATCGGCCGAAAATTGCCTTTCTGGCAATTTGCTGAAAGAAATCTTGGCGATTAATTGAGCCGAAAAGGGGGCATCCGCCCATTACAAGAGTGTCCTTCGGGCAATCCTCTTCTCCTCCACTATCACAATGAGTGTCTGTGCACCCTGTCCTGTCCTCCCTCCCCACCACACATTCGTCATTCCCGCCCTCTCTCCGGAGGTCACATGGTACCACAACGTCAGCTCTCACCCTGGTCACATGGCCGCGGTTCCTCCTCCCCTCTAGCGGGTCACCCAGAGCCGGGTGTCATCAGGCAGCATGCTGTCCCTGCGGCGCCTCCAATACAGCCTGTCCCGGCAGGTCCGGAGGGCATCCGGCCATCGCTCTGTCAGTACCGGCTGGGCTCCTGTTGGTGCCACTTTCAATGTGAAGCAATAGAGGAGGCTGGATGCGTCCGGGAAGAAAACGGTGGGAGGCGGCCTGGGGGGTGTGAGCTGTGCCTAGTGCTGACCTGTGACCCTCACAACTTTATTTTGCACTGAACCACAACCCCATGTCCCCCTGGGCTTACATACTTACCTGTACCATGTCCCCAGTTTCTGACCATCTCCTGTACCATGTCCCCAGTTTCTGACCATCTCCTGTACCATGTCCCCAGTTTCTGACCATCTCCTGTACCATGTCCCCAGTTTCTGACCATCTCCTGTACCATGTCCCCAGTTTCTGACCATCTCCTGTACCATGTCCCCAGTTTCTGACCATCTCCTGTACCATGTCCCCAGTTTCTGACCATCTCCTGTACCATGTCCCCAGTTTCTGACCATCTCCTGTACCATGTCCCCAGTTTCTGACCATCTCCTGTACCATGTCCCCAGTTTCTGACCATCTCCTGTACCATGTCCCCATTTTCTGACCATCTCCTGTACCATGTCACAAGTCTCTGACCATCTCCTGTATTATGTCTGCAGTCTCTGACCATCTCCTGCATCATATCGGCTAGAGGTGCACCACATGGAAATGTTACTAATACTATTAGGAATGTGTTATATAAAAATTTATATATTAAAATGTATTATTAAATTTTATTTAAAATGTATAAAAATATTTTTTTAAAACAGTAATTTTGCAACTCGCTAGTTGAAAAAAAGAAAAAAAAAAAAGAATCATCTACGGGCTGCTTAAAGCCCAATTCCGAGCAAAAAAAAACCTTTTCTCTTGCAGTGGGGCTGTGTCTGTCCACACTGCATGGGTTAACTGCTTGTTTTTGTCTAGGGCAGTGTTTCTCAACTCCAGTCCTCAAGGCGCCCCAACAGGTCATGTTTTCAGGCTTTCCATTATTTTGCACAGGTGATTCGATCAGTTTCACTGCCTTAGTAATTACCACAGCTGTTTCAATTGAGGGAAATCCTGAAAACATGACCTGTTGGTGCGCCTTGAGGACTGGAGTTGAGAAACACTGGTCTAGGGGATTGGAGAACGGAGACACACTTACCTAATCCTAAGATCCTCCCCACACAAGACCAGCCCCTATTTCTCCTGCCCCCCCCCCGACAGCCTAGTGGCCTTGTGCAGTGGACTGTGTCTGATGCCATCATGCCTATAGACCTGCTCTGGATGTGAGTGTGTCAGGAACAGTCCGCTGTTGGATAGTTTGGGAGCAATTTTGCTGGTGGGGTGGAGGATCAGGTAAATATATATTTTGTCCAATCCCCTACACCAGTAGTCTCTAAAACTGTGGCACATGGGCCAAATGTGGCCCATTGCTTGCCGTTATCTAGCCCTTAAGTCACTTTTCTTCCACTGACGCCAGCATTGGGGAACTATCCCTCCCCTGAATAGCAACAATGGAGCACCATTCCTCCCACTGATACCACCAATGGGGCAACATTTCTACCACTAAAACAGATTATAGGGAATTGTTTACTCCCACTGATTCCAGGGCATTTTCTAATCTCACTGGCCACAGTATTGCTCCCCTAAAGCTTGAAGGACGGTTAACTGCCCTTTACTTAGAAAGTTTGGAGACCCCTGCTCTTGACAAAAACAAGCAGTTGACCCTTATAGTGTTTTAAAGCCCTAAATTGTATCTGGCCCTCTGCAGTAACTTACCATACTTGTAAATTGGCCTTACTCCAAAGCTGGCAATAGATAGGTAGAATTTTGAAAAAAAATTCTTAGGAAAAGTTTTAACAAAGTTTGTTGAATGAACAAATTTCTAACAGTGTATATGGTTTTTGTTTGATAAAGTTCAATCCTTTCAAAATCAAATGTTAAAAGCGAACAAAATCTTTCAAATGAAATTTGATTGTTCTGTGAATTTTCGCATTTATTTTCCTGCGTACACACAATCCTTTTTCAGCATGTCGAAAAAACAACGTTTTCCCAACTTCATCATTAAAACGATGTTGCCTACACACCATCGTTTTAAAAAAATGATCTAGCAAAGCGCGGTGACGTACAACACGTACGACGGCACTATAAAGGGGAAGTTCCATTCGCCTTTGGGCTGCTTTAGCTGATTCCATGTTAGTAAAAGACGATTCGCGCTTTTTTGTCTGTTACAGCGTGATGAATGTGCTTACTCCATTATGAACGGTAGTTTTACCAGAACGAGCGCTCCCGTCTCATAACTTGCTTCTGAGCATGCACAGATTTTTTACGTCGTTTTAGCCGACACACGATCATTTTTTACAACCCGAAAAACGACATTGTTTAAAACGACGTTAAAAAATGCAGCATGTTCGAATTTTTTTTTGTCCTTTTTCAGAACCTGAAAAATGATATGAAGCCCACACATGATCATTTTAAATGGCATTTTTGAAAAACAATGTTTTTTTTTTCATGCTGAAAAATTATCGTGTGTACGCGGCATAAGACTTTTCCTTTTTCTCTAAAAAGAGAGGCGAAGGACTAACAGGGCTGGTTGAGCGGGCTAGATCCTCTCACTCCTTTATAGGGAGTCCCTCTGTCCCGTTGTTTAATTATTATTTTTGTTTCCCACAGCTCATAAACTTTCTGATTACAGTAGCAGAATTCTGCCATTTTAAAGTATCTATAGGTCAAGCATTTCTCCTAGGTCCTTAAATCAAATCCCCAGGGTTAATTAAGGCCAGATGAAAGTACAATAATGCTTGAACACAGGTGGTCAAGCCAGCAGTTTGGGGCATTTAAAAATAGATGGTAATGTCAAGAAAATTGTATCTTGGGAATTACTCTGAACCACTTTGGCCTCTCATTGCTCATATTCTGCTGTCTTCAAAGACATGGACACTAGTTACTTTATCACGCAACATGAACTACCGGGCATAAAGCTGCTCCAACCCTCAGGAGGGACATATAAAATGTCTTGCTTTGGACAAACGTCCTGCTGGATGCACGGTGTGGCAGACAGTTTACAAGCAGAGTATGGGAATTGCAGGAGGCAGATGAAGCCTCAGACATGTTACAATGCAGAGTACAACCATGATGAGTTCATTAGAGCAGATGTTACGGCTATAAAGTCAGGGGTCCCTGCTGTTTATCAGCCCCCCACATCCTCTGGATTACAGCAGTGGTAAAGTGAGTGAAAACATTTACTGGGGGCGGTGTAGTAAATCACCATGGGCCCTTCTCTCCCCCAGCTATCTCATGTCATCTCGGCCCCTTCACTTCTCTAGTAAAGAGTTTTTTGTTGTCTCCCTCACACTACACTTCATTTTAACAGCACAGAGGCCTGTACAAGCTCATATGTGACTCATGACAACAAAGGAGATTCATTAGCATCTCTTTAGCTATGTGGATTTAATGCACTTCGGTTATTCATGGAAAGTTGGTGGTTTTCTCTCCCCTTCTTTTGGACACAGCAGGAGCCCTTTATTCTTTGTCACACTTTGTATTTCTTCTGAACGCTCTTTTAAGCAATTCATTCTTCATTGCTTATTAATATTAACTTTAGATTTTTTTTTTTTTTTCCCCCATCACTTTTTTTTTTTTTTTGATTATATTTTTTTAATGAGGCTGAGAGAACAAGGATATGAAAAACAAAAAAAAGTAATGAATCCATGTGTACCCTTCAGGACTTATTGTATGAGGCAGTATAAAGAGAAGGGATGATGTACAATGTCCCCTGGCAGCTAGTCAGGTTGTAGTATAACTTTGTCAGATAAATTCAGAGATTTATCCATACATATTGCTGCAGAATGGACACCATCTTTGTACTTCAGAACCGTTTAGTGATTGATTCATATGTATTAGGCTACAGCTTGTAGCTCTAAAACACGCAACAAGCAAAGCCCTATTCATTTCAATGGCCTCTGTTTACATCAGAGCATTCTGTCACCTGAAGCAAAATGCCTATTGCTCAAAAAGTACATTATTATTATTATTATTATTATTATTATTATTATTATTATTATTATTATTATACAGGATTTATATAGCGCCAACTAGGGCTGGGAAAAAATCAATCTGAATCTTGAATCGAGTTGCGAGGGCAACTCGATTCAGATTTTGACAAAAATCAACATTTTTTATTTTGTTTTTTCTCCCGCGCGAGAGTCACTGTGTACGGCATGGCTCTGAAGGAACAGTGGCTTACCTAATAAGGTTTGCTCCCACTTTAACAAAACTTCTTGTTTGTTCCTTGTGCATTGAAACTCAATACTTTGTATGTTTCATTACAACACAAATGCTTTACTTTGCAATGTATCAAGAAAATTTATCTTTACCGCTTCCTCTGCTGCAGGGGTTTGTGGGTAATGAAATGCACATGGCCTTTCCTGGCATACTATTTGATGTTTCGAGTCAAGTGCTCTATAGTCCAGTGCCTGCTGTTTATCACTACTTTCATTGAACATCACAGACAGTTCTAGAAGGTTGCCCTGACACTTCATAAACAATTTCTGTCATATTGTTAGAGGATATTATACATGTTACTGAAAATGTAATGGTGACCATAGATATAGGATGATGGGCTACCAATTTTAGTGAATCCCTGGGAGAACCCTGAGTGTGGGTCAATGGTGCCTTCACTGCTGTGTGCAACCAAATGGGCCATCAGGGAATGAAGTGAAGATGGGTATTCAGCTGCCATTAAAATGAACCTGAACCTGTTTGATAAAACACAGGGAAGTGCGCATGTATTGTAGAGATGTGCTGAATGTGTTATTTTTACTTTTGCCAAAATATATGCTTTATTATTGGTATCCGTGTTTGGGCTCCCTACCATGCAAGCACTCCAACGGCTGGTTCACACCAGAACATGGTGCATTTCCAGCAATGCATTCAGAAAGCACTACCTTTGCAATCTGCTGCAGGTGCCAATACAATCTTAAAGGGGTTTTCCAGCCATTTTTTGAGTTTATTAAAAGTCAGCAGCTACAAAAAGTGTAGCTGCTGGCTTTTAATAAACTGACACTTACCTGCTCCACGGCTCCAGCGACGAGCCGGCCGTGGCTCCGCTCCTCGCCCCCCCTCGCCGGCCGGCGTCTTCATTCTTACTGTGGGCACCCGGCAGTGACAGCTTTCGGCTTCACGGCCGGGCACCCACTGCGCATGCGCGAACGGCGGTGCGCATGCGTGAGCGCCGCGGCGCCGTCCGATTGGACAGGCGCTCGCCTACAGGGAGGGGCTGTGAAAAGGTGATTAAGCTAATCGCCTTTCCAGCCCCTCGGCGGAAGGAGGAAGTGGGACAGGAAGTCCCCTTCTCCTGAAGCCCCCACTCCCCCCCCCAAAAAAATTACATGCCAAATGTGGCATGTAAGGGGGCGAGGAGTGGGTTAAGCGGAGGTCCATTTTTGGGGTGGAACTCCTCTTTAATGGCACTCCAAACGCAGATCGCAAACACAGTACATGGTAACGCAGTACAATGCATTTTCATACGGTGCGTTTTCAGAAGTAGCACTTACACTACTTTTTGTACAATTTTAGCCCATTCAAATAAAAATTGCACTGTTGAGAAACGCTCAGGAATCGCATCCAATGAGCCACTGAATCCTGTGCGATCCTGGTGCTAACTGGCCCTAAAAAGATGACAGTCTAGTCATATGGAATTTTATCTATGCACTTAGTCAGCTCCCCAGACCCACTTAAAGGAAGTAATGGCACCTGGAGTCGAGAAACCAGCCCGACCAACAACCCTTTCTAATAAGATCAATGATCTGGGGCAGCTGCTTATGGCTTTATAGCCCATATAGACATCCAGCTCCACCCAGTCCTGCCGAAATAAATACTTTCTTCAGTCATTATAGGGGGCGATAGGTTTTCTTTGTCTCTGCATAGTGATTGCCTTCTTTTTGAGACGCTAAATATATAACCTACGTAAGAATTATTTTTACACCTATAATTTTAGATTTCCTTAATGTGCAAATGAGTAGGATTTTCATACGTATCTCGGCTGACCTGTTTTAAGGCGGAAGAGTTTGCAAAGACTTCATTAAAAAAAACTTCCCCCCAGGTTGTTAAATAGAACAAAAGTCTGTTCCTAGAGACTGGCCCAGGCAGGGACCTTCTGCCCTGCTGTGCTGACCCTGACACTAGTAGGAATAAAGAGCAAATGATTCATTGGACTGGCTTTACTCTCTGCTGTAATTCGTTTTGGGAGTTTCTTGGCTTCTGTAAAAGAGAAAACACAAAACCTCTGTGGGGAGAGCTCAGCAAATGCCATATCTCGAGAGAATACCTCCACTGACTGCAGGAAATAAGAGCTGTGTCAGTCATGTTATACGATTGGGTATCAGTACATAGCATAACCACGGCAAGAACCTTTACTTTAGTAGTATCTGAAAGGAGAGCTCTGTTTTGCCAGCAGCAACTAATCATCAGCTGTCCTGGTGGTCCCTAAAAAAATTTGATTAGTTGCTTAGGACGTTAGACAGTTTTCCTAAATTCAAGTAGGGCTCAACTATAGGCAGTTTGCATTTAAAAGACCGTACCTTGATATTCACACTCGTCACAGATCCTTGCAACCCATGTAGCAAGCACTGTCTTGGCCCTTTTCTTTGCTGTGGAGCAGAGGAAAGAATCAAATTTGGCTTTGTGGTTAGAACTTTTGCCTTGCAGCACTAGAATGCCTGGTTCAAGTTCCAACCAGGACAGTCCCAACCCTGCATGGAGTTTGCATGTTCTCCCTGTGCTTGCGTAGGGTTTCCTTCGTCACCCTTAAGACATGCTGAGGTTTATTGGTATATAAATACCTGAAATAGTTGACAGTTGTGTGCCACCCTCTACACTGGATGAGGATTGTGGCAGGTAACCATACGACTACTTGTTTGAAGTGAGGCAAATATGTCTGCATCCATCCTTCTCAAAGGGTTCTCTACCCATTTATGGCCACTCCTAAAGATGTACAAGCCTTTCAGCAGTGCTGAATTTATTCCAGACAATAACAGAGGGTCGTTAGTCTGAAGCCTAGTACACACAAGCCCAATTTCGTCCGGTTTCTATAGAACCCGCCGACATTTGGCCATGTGTACGGTAGCCCGTCCAACAGAAATCGCCTTCTATCGAAGGCTTATGACCGGAAAAGATCTGCTGATCAGCACTCTCGGCCAATGGGTTGAATTAAAAAAATGAGTATTGTGTATGAAGCTTTAGGTATTTTTCTTTGTGTACGGACAGTTTTCCAACACCAGTGGACATCTTGTTCTTTAATAGGTGTGAAAAGGCATTATAGTTAACTGGTTATACCTTTTAAAATGGTAGTAAAGCCCCCCTTGTTTAGTTGTACCTACAGGTAAACCTATAAGGCGGCTCACTTGTTGGTACAGTAAATATCTCCTAAACGTGCACCATTTCGGAGACATTTACCAAAGTAGCAGCCGGTGACCTGACCACTGCCTGCGCACAGTACTCTCAATTGACAGCATGCCATCCATTGAGAGAGCTATGCTGCAGCTGTGACTGCTGCAAGCATGCGCAAGATTGACATGATCGCGGCTCGGCCATTCAAAAAGCCGAAGCACGCAAACCCAGAAGGAAAACCGCGTGAAGATGGAAGCCATGTCAACGGTGACAGCGCACTGCTGGAGGGCTTCATTCTCAGGAAGTCTTTCATAATGTGCTAGTATGCGATGCACATTATGCTATTATCCTGCAGTGGACCATTTTTTTTTTTTTTTTGCCGTTTACTACTGCTTTAAAGCTTTAATCCAAGTGAGATGCTAGATGATAAAGCCTTCTCACAGTATCTTATATCTCTCAGGAACCAGTCTGTTGGTATGATGTCTGTGCTTGCCTCTTGAGTCTACGCACCTGCTGTGGCCATTGTGACTGGCCCTAGTGTTGATGGGTATTTTTTTTTATGTATTTTAAATTATGGAATAGGGGTCTCAAAACTTTCTGAACAAAGGGCTAGGTTACTGTCCTTCAGACTTTTGATGGGCAGACTGTGACCAGTAGGACTAGAAAATGCCCCGGTGTCAGTGGGAGTACACTGTGTCTCTGTGGGAGTAAAAAAAATGATATAGCACCTGTGGTTAGTAGAAGTTAAAGTTCCTCATCATTGGTTTTAGTGGAAGGATTAGTGCCCCATGGTTGGTGTCAGTGGAGGGAATAGTACCCCATCGTTGGTGTCCGTGGGGGGAATAGTGCGCCATCTTTGGTGTTGGTGGGAAGAATAGTGCCCAACTTTTGGTGTCCGTAGAAGGAATGGGGCCTCATTGTTGGTATCAGTGAAAGGCAATTGGACCTAATATCAATGGGAGGATTAGTGCCCCAAAGGCCTAAAAAAAAGCAAGCAAAAGGCTGATCAAATTTTGAACCACTGTTCTGGGAATGTAAGGAAAAGGGAGGAATACAGTTTAAGCCCCCCTTGCCTCATGGGATTGCGGCAGCAGGGTTTTCTATTTTCCTCTCAGATCAGAAATGGAGGGAGAGGTTCCCATTGGATCCTGGACAGCTGGAGATGAGGGTATCTGTAGCTAGGCAGTTCAAGGGATTGCTAACTTATTATTGGGCATACTGTGAGAAATTTGGAAATAAAAATAGGGATTCAGAGCCCTAAAGGCTCTATCACCTCAGTAGCATCAGCTGTGGTGTTTCCTCCCTCCCGCCCTCCCTTTGTCGCAGGCTTTCAACTTTACTATGTGGCTAGTGTCACCTGAAAAGGGGGACAGTTTTTGTGTATAAGTTAAACAAAATGATGTGTGTATATGGGGAGTTTCCCTTTATTTTGATGATTTAGCTTGAGCCTTAGTGGCTGAGCTGTTATTTACGTGTTTATTAAAGTTTAACTTATTATTTATTTATTAAAGCCAATAATAAAGTCAGCGGCCAAACATTTTTACAAATAAGGTAGTAGTGGTTTTAATATTTGTGTCAAGTCTGCTGTCTGCTATCCCATACAACAGGAACTGTTATAACACGCAAACCTCAAAGGTGGCAAAAAACTCTGGAATTCTGGGGGAAGGGGGGGGGGGGGTGGCGAATCCACCAAGCTCTAACTTTGGGGGTAACTGATGTATGGCCTCAGATCATTGATATATATTGGCAATGACATAAACAATTCGGTAACCAGCATATTTTATAGCTTTGGGTATAGATACGGTTTGCTATGTTGATATATTAATTTGTTGTACCTCCAAATAATTTATGTTTTCCCGCCTTGTGATTTGCGCACATGGTATGCTTTTAGTGAAAGTTCCACCAGTCATATCTTTTTGAACCCATAAATCAATACTGTCATGTTAATAAACTTCAAGAGATATCCGACGCAAGTTGCGTTTCTAACACCCTGCTATTTGACATAATGCTATTAACATCAAAAGCATTTCTTTGGTCTCTTCCCTGCCAGGCAAAGTGATGAACACCCCAGTAGTGTTTCAGGAGATGTTCAGCAATTTTAGTGCCATCGCATGCTGTGAAATGGTCACCAGTGTAGTTTTTAAAGAGCCTTCATTACCCCCCACCCAGACAGCCTTTGTTCCACCCAGCACACACAGAGCTCCTTGGATGAGAAAGGGACACATGAATTGTTACACTGGAAGGACCATGAAGAATCGCATTTTTGGAAGTTTAATGCTTATTAGACCCATCTGCCTCGGGGCTGTTATCTTTGCTTCCTCCTCACGGCCACCAACTTGTTATGTGAGCTTCCAAATGCAAACTGTATAGTCTAGTTCACATAAAAGGAATCAATTTACACATAGTACTGAATAGACCGATCGTGTGTATGAGGCTTTAGAAATAGGAAATCCAAAATTTATAAGCACATGGAGATGGTAAAAACCATCCAATGAGAACACTTGTTCTGGTGACAACTCTCTAAAAGAGGATTTCCCTGGCTTCTCACTTCCTTTTTGTGTCTATACCTGATGTGTGTGATGGCGCTGGGCCGATAGAAGTGAAAGCTGGCTCCCATTAATCTACCGTAAACTGATTTTTTTTTTCCTTCAAATACACAGATGCATGGATGAAATGTAACATAGATGCTCCTTGTCTGTTAATTCTCTGATGGTGACAAAGGTAGTGCTTACCAGATGGTCAATTCTTTAATGTGCATACAGGTGCACCTGGTATAAAAGTTACTCTCACTTTTTAAACATTTAATGGTTAGGAACATCAAATAAAACAATGCAATTTTTGGGAAAAAGCTTCCCATTGTCAGGGCTTGAGCACCTGTGTTAAGGCTTGATGAAGACTAATATCCTCTGATTTATTTTATTTTAGTTAAATAGGGATGACTTAAAACCTGTAAGATGTTGATGCGCCCCAGGAAACTGTTTTCTATGGTGGTGCACCTCTTGAGCCTGGCTGTGTGCCTCTGTTGACACACACAGCGTGGCTCAACCCGCCCCCCACTCCCTTTTTACAGCATTTGATTGACAGCAGCGGGAGCCAATGGCTTCCACTGCTGTCTGAGTCTGTGAGAGGGGAAAGAGAGAAGCAGTGCTGCTTCAGATGGGCACAACACTGAATCAATCCAAGGCTCAGGTAAGTATTTGGGGGGGGGACAACTAGTGGAAGTTTTTTTTTACCTTAGGGCAGGTAATGCATTTAACGTAAAAAACCTTCTGGCCTTAGAACCACTTTAACAGAAGTATTTACTATTCCCAATTGCAATAAATATGGACCGTTCAACTGAAACACCTCCTACAGAAGGCTTTCTGAAAAATCTTTCTTATGCCTCGTACACAGGATCGGAGTTTCCGTCGGAATAAACTCAGACGGGTTTTTCAGACGGAATTCCATTCAAGCTGTCTTGCATACACACAGACGCATCAAATTCCGACTGTCAAAAACGTGGTGACGTACAACACTACGATGAGCCTAGAAAAAGTTAAATGCTTCCAAGCATGCATCGAATTGTTTCCGAGCATGCGTGATTTTTTTCTCCGTCTGAGTTTCATACAGACGAACGGAATTTCCATCGGGAAAAAAAAGAGAACATGTTCTCTTTCTAACTCCGCCGGAATTTCCGACAGAAAAAGTCCGATGGGGCACACACACGGTCGGAATAGCCAATGAAAAAATTCCGTCTGACTTTTTCCATCGGAAATTCCGATTGTGTGTACGAGGCATTTATTGGGTTACTGTTGAATCGTACGAATAGGGGACAGTTATATCTGCAGATTCCACTAGTTACTGTAAATCTGTTCAGCTCCTGGGGACACCAGAGGTAGAGGAGTCACTGAAAATGTCTGTTTAATGTTTGGAATGCTACACTCCAGATATGGTAGCAAATGGCTAATCTTTTAATGCATATGTGTTTTTATCTGTATGATAAAGCTTTGCTTACTTGCACTGATAACGATGTGAGTGGACCTTCAATCTCCTTGTCCTATCCTGATCTAAGCTGACATGATAGTTGTAGCCCATAGACATTAGAATACATTCAAAGAGCCATTTTCAGCCTGGTAACAACCTAACACTAACAGAGTTGCCTGATAAGGCTTGTCAGGGCAGAGGGGTAGACAGGGGTGGGGAGAAGTTTTTGGGCAGATTAAATCTTTGTTCAGTTGCCTTTGTTTACTCTCTGGTAAGCTGGCACCATAGGAGTCTGATATGCATTATCTCGGCCTGTTTCATAGCAGCCATTTCTGTTTAGGGAAGAAGATTCCGATGCCTGAGAGTGGTTTGACCACCTTCTGATGGCTGGCTATTTTTGGATGGTGTGGAGAGAGATTAAAAGAATGCGAGTTTGTATTGCTGCCTGTGCCCCCCATTAGGGAGATTCACCCTCTCTTCTCTATTTGTCCTGTTTACAATTATTATTGAGAGTAGAAGTGAAAGAAAATCTCAAAATTTGGGTTGTCACCAAGACGAGAATAGAGGGAAAATCTTCCAATGTGGATTTCCTTGCTTTAGAGCAGGGGTCTCCAAACTTTCTAAACAAAGGGCCAGTTTACTGTCCTTCAGACTTTAGGGGGGGCCGGACTGTGGCCAGCAGGAATATCATTTTTTTCTCCCCGGCATCAGTGGGAGTAAACCGTTCCCCACCTTTGGTATTAGGGGGAGAAATAATGTCCCATTGGTGATGTCAGTGGCAGGAATTATTCTCCAGTTCCGGAGTCAGAGGGCAAAATAGGGTCTCATATCAGTCGGATGAATAATGCCCCAAGGGGCGAATAAATGCAAGCAAGGGACCGTATCTGGCCCCTGGGCCGCAGTTTGGAGACCCCTGCTTTAGAGGGATTACCTATCACTTGCTCTTTTGGTTATGGGGCGGGAAGTTAAAGGAAGTCTCCCCAATGGGATGCATATGACTAAAAAGGAACTGCCAGGTTTTATAATCCTCCCTTGTTCTATCCAAAATGGGGAAAAAATGGTTTTCCCTTAAAGGGGTTGTAAAGCTTTGCGTTTTTTCACCTTAATGCATCCTATGAAAAAACATCTGATGCTTACAAGTTCTCTCACCTCCCCGAGCGGAGAGCTACTGCCTGTCAGTCAGCATCTCTCCTGCTCTGCTCTGAGTGCTGAGCTGTGGAGGGGGGAAAGCGGCCATCTCATCGGCTTGTTGAGAGGCTGAGACTACCAATCAGTCCAGCCACCTGGCGCATCCAGACTTCTGACGTAAGGATGACGCGGTGCCTGGACTTATCTGTGTGACGCTCTTTGCTGAAAACAGGTCACAGGAGTGCAAAACGAATTTCACTCCTGTGACCCAGAGGAGACACTCATGCTGGACCTTTAATAAAGAAGGGTAGGGACAGCTATTAAGAAGGGTTGTCATAAGGTAAACAAAAGGAGGTGTGGATGAAGGAGGCAGGGATAGGTGTGGTGCCTGGACACTCCTATCATCCCTTAGGCCCTTGGGCCATAGTCCATTGAGTTAAAGAAGGTGATAATTAAATTGTGAATCCCTCTTGGATGGAAGGGTCTATGATTTTGCCACTGTACTTCTGTTTCCTTTGTGGGATAAAAAAGAAAAAAATGATGAGCTCCACTGAAAGTCAGTAAATCCAGTTGCCATTTTTTGAGGTGAATATTATCTATTCCAGCTAGTGAATAATGGCAGATCAGCATCGTTATTGGCTGTGTATGGCCACCTTTGATTGTCTTAGATGGTCTAATTATAATTTACGGGTCCTTCATGAGATCAGAAAATGATATTTTATTTTGTAGTGCAGTTTCTAAAATGAAAGTAAATGCTTGATTGGTTTTTACCAGTAAACGTGGAGGTTAATGCATAAGTGGATGTACATTGTAGCCTATTAGTGTAGATCACAGACCACTGTGACTCCCACACTGCTCTGCCAGAACCCTTTACAAGGCCGCTATGAGGCTAATGGCTTTGGAACAAAACAGCCATCTGTTGTTCTCACCAGAAGTTATATAATCACATTCAGCGCACACACAAAACAATGTTCTAATAATGTTATGGCTCGGAAGTAAACCCACGTGAGCATTGTCGCTTGGTGGTACCAGTGCAGTCCTCCTCGCCACACATCTGGATATGAATTATTTATACATCTGATTTGAGCTCCCTAATATGCATGGGGTTTGGCAGTGATGAAACCATGTGATCCCGACAGAGCTTTAGTCAAAGTTTTTGTTAACTTAAAGTTGAAAGCATCGGCGGCACTGAATGTTTGAATCATATCCTAATATTGGCATTTCTAATGCTGCATAGATATTGCTTGCCCGTGTAAGGGGCTTAATGTAATTCCAGCTTAGCGGAGTGTCAGCTGGACCAGACGGGTCGAAAGAGCAAGCAATGTGTGATAAGATGCTTATGCATGGCCAGCCGACGGACAGGAGTGGAAAGGAGGATACACATTGTCATTGCAAACTGCTGAAATTCTTTTGTAAAAATCATTACATTCGCAGCTTAGCGTGCAGTTTTTTTTGGGGAAGAAAATACCTGCTGTACACAAAATGTGTGTGTCAGTGTCATAGAGAGAGAGAGAGAGAGAGAATAGATCGAGAAATGGAGAGATATAGATATATTTATATATACCCCGTTTCCCCAAAAATAAGACCTACCCTAAAAATAAGACCTAGGGTTATTTTCCAGGAGGGCTGCAATATAAGCCCTACCCCGAAAATAAGCCCTAGTTAAAAATGCTTGTAAAATCCTATAATCCACTAAATTACAGTAGTTTATAATGTACAAGTTGTGTGTTTCTGTAATATAATTGCGGGGAAGAGAGCTCCGGCGGGTAACAGAAGTGCAGAGCGGCGCTATAACAAATGTATTTGGCACAATTATATTACAGAAACGCACACATTGTACATTATGTAATACTGTAATAGAGTGGATTATAGGATTGTACAAGCATTTTAACTCGGTTCACACTGGGGATTCCTGACAGGCAGGGAGAGAGAGGGGGAGAGAAAAGACGGCACATTACATGGTAAGACCTACCCCGAAAATAAGCCCTACTGTGTCTTTTGTTGGCATAATTAATATAAGACCCGGGCTTATTTTCGGGGAAACACGGTATATCTCCCATGTGTGTGTATATATAGATAGATAGATACATAGAGAGATAGATATATATCTCTATCTATCTATATCTCTATCTATCTATATCTCTATCTATCTAATATAAATATTGCCCTGTTCAATAGAAACTGTCCGACATTTGGCCCATGTGTATTCGCCTGGCTTCTGTCAAAAAGTCATGACCGAAAAAAAGGTCTGCCAACCGGCTCCCATTGGCTCAGCGCACTTACTGAAGTGTTCTAGCGGAGGGCGGTCCACCTGTCAGAACACAATAGCTCAGCAGGGGAGATCACTGTACCAACATCAGATTGTTAGTACAGCTGCTCCAAACTGAGCTGTTTTTTTTTTTCCATTCCACCCACTGGGTTAAATGAAAAAGATAAGAACTAGTAGTGTGTACGAGGCTTTAAAACCCCGGGCAGGTTTTTATTGTTCTCTTTGTCCTTACTGGCAGGATTCACCCTCTTTATTGGTCCTGCTAACCATTGTCTCAGCAACAGAAAGTCAAAAGATATCCAAAAAATTTAAATTGCCACAGGAACAAGAATTGAGGGGAAATCTGCCAATGGGTTAAGCTGTTTCAGGTGCCAACCATTTAGAGGTGATATCCCTTCACTATAGACAGATCTCCTCTTCCTGCCGTGTCTCTGAGACAGGAAGTAAAAGGAAAGTCTCCGACTGGACACCGCCAAAAAAAAGTGACAGACGGTTTTCTGCTTTGTCCAAAGCAAACACAACATTTTGGTTTTAATAAACTTGGATATTTGATTTATAAAGCATCCGAAAATAATAATGTCACATTGATATTTCATTTTGTAGATATTGTTTTATAATAAAATCCATAACCGTCATCAAAGGTGAAAAACAGCCAGAGCATTAATTTCATTTGTTTGCTTGACTTCAAAGGGAAACTGGTGTTTAATATTCCGCATTTTGCTTTTGATGTCAACGTGGCCAGCTTTGGAGGACGTGAACATGCCTGCTTCCTCATTGCAATTAAAGCGCAAGTCTTTATGCCACAATCATTCTGCAGAACGGTTGTACATCGATCAATGTAAGGACGATTAGGGATGGGCATATTGCATCAAAATGTTCATTTACGGGGAACAATGAGTGCCGGTTCACACTACAGCGACTTGGGATCCAGCTTGTGTCGCCCTCAAGTTGCGCGACATGAGAAAGTCCATTGAAGTGAATGAAGCCGTCTTAATGTACACTACTGAAGTCGCTCCAACTTCAGAAAAGGTTCCTGTACTTCTTTAAGGCAACTTCTAGGCAACTTGTACCCTCTGGGCTAGATTCAGGAAGCCCTGCGTAATTTAGTGTGGCCGCCATAAATTAGGGCGCAAGTTCCGTATTCATAAAGAACTTGCGCCCTAAGTTACGGCGGCGTAACGTATGTGGGCCGGCGTAAGCCCGCCTTAAATCAAATGGGGATGATGTGGGCGTATTTTATTTAAATTATTGTTGACCCCCATGCGCCGTTCGTGAAAGAATCCCAGTGCGCATGCTTGAAATTCCGCCACAAATCGTCATTGCTTTCGACGTGAACGTAAATTACGTCCAGCCCTATTCGCGAACGACTTACGCAAACGACGTAAAAAATTCAAAATTTGACGCGGGAACGACGTCCATACTTAACATTGCGTACGCCTCTTAGAAGCAAGAGCAACGTTACGCCGGAAAAGCCTTTTGCAAACGGTGTAAAAAATTCCGCCGGGCGCACGTACGTTTGTGAATCGGCGTATCTAGGTCATTTGCATATTCTACGCTGAAAACTATGGAAGCGCCACCTAGCGGCCAGCGTAAATATGCACCCTTAGATATGACAGAGTAAGAGACTTACGCCAGTCGGATCTAAGCCTAATTTTAGCGTATCTTGCTTTCTGAATACAGAAAGAAGATACGCCGGTGCAGCTTTGAATTTACGCGGCGTATCTATAGATACGCCGGCGTAAATCCTTGCTTAATCTAGCCCATTGATTTCAATGGAAGTTGCCTCCAAAGTCGGATCACTGTCTTAACTGAAGCAACTTTACAGGAAAGGAAAATTAGTTTACTCAGGCAAACCCCTCCCTCCCACAGAGCGGATTATTCTGTGATTGGCCACAGCCAAAGTCGCCTGTCCTGGAGGCAACTTTAAGTCGTGCTGAAGTCGCCTTGCAAAGTCGCGCTGTAAGACTGGTTGCACCTGTGTGAATCGGCTCTAAAGGCAGTAGAGCATTTCATTACAGCTGGGGGACACAAAAATACATGGGAGGGCCTGACATCCTTGGATTAAAAAAACCGACAACGACGGAAAAATTGTCCGCCAAACAACCGCTGCGTCCAATTAGACTTTTCTATTTGTGTGGCTGTGCACTCATTGTATGTGTGTATATAGATTCTGACAACCAATCAGATGCAGCTGCTGTTTGGGAATTTTGATAGGTACTAACTGCTAGAATACAATAGCTCAAGCGGGATATTTTTGGGGGGGATCTACTAAATTATTTTTGCTCAACCTGTGGACAGAACAAAAATATGGGCTAGATTCAGTAACACTTACGACGGGCGTATCCGTTGATACGCCGTCGTAAGTCCGAATCCACGTTGTCGCAACTTTAAGTGTATGCTCAAACTGAGATACGCTTAAATGTTGCTAAGATACGACCGGCGTAAGTCTCCTACGCCGTTGTATCTTAGGGTGCATATTTACGCTGGCCGCTAGGTGGCGCTTCCGCTGATTTCCGCGTAGAATATGCAAATGAGCTAGATACGCCGATTCAGAAACGTACGTGCGCCCGGCGGATTTTTTTACGTAAGGCATTTTCCGGCGTAAAGTTATGCCTGCTATATGAGGCATAGCCAATGTTAAGTATGAACGTCGGGACAGCGTCGAATTTTACGTCGTTTGGGTAAGTCGTTCGCGAATAGGGCTTAGCGTAAATTACGTTCACGTCGAAAGCATTGACTATTTGCGACGTGATTAGGAGCATGCGCACTGGGATACGTTCACGGACGGCGCATGCGCCGTTCGTTAGAGACGTCATTTACGTGGGGTCATGTTTTATTTACATAAAACACGCCCTCCTCTTCACAATTTGAATTAGGCACGCTTACGCCGGCAGATTTACACTACCCTGCCGTAACTTAGGGTGCAGGTTCTTGGTGAATACAGAACCTGCCTCGCTAAGTTACGGCGGCGTAGCGTATCTGAGATACGCTACGCCCGCACAAAGTTACGGCGGGCTATCTGAATCTAGCCCTATGTGTATATAAGTGGATGGCTTGCAAAGTGCAGAGGCTGATAGCATTTTCTCTTGCGTAGTGCGGAGAAATTGAACAATCATGCGATGACACACATGCTGCGCCTTTTTTTTTTTTTTTTTTTTTTACGCTTATTTATATATTCACAGTCAATGAGCTCAACCATGCAGACCTCATTTAATCAGCTTCTTCCACTTGAAGAATTTCACTATGGCACTCCTGACTGCCGAACCTCCAGCATGCCGCTGTTTAGCGCTGCTCCTAGTCTTGCCTGTACAAGTTGAAGCAAGCACTCGATGATTTAGCAATGCCTGTGGTCTTTTAATATCCTCTCTTCATTTCTACATTTCAGGTCAAAGGACTAGCAGGGGAAAAACACATTAGCAAATGTCGGCATGGTTGTTCTGTTTATTTTGCTGATTACTCATGGAAGTCATATTATACTTCTCTAATGGATCTGCAGTCAAACAGTTGCTTGCTGTGAGATAATCATGCAGCCCTTTTAGGAACTACAAAAAATAAACATAAAAAAAAAAATATGTCGAGTGGTATGGACACAAAGAATTTTTTGTTTAAATGAAGGAAACATGACTGATTTGTTGGCTGATAAGGACTGTTGAATATCCTGGGAACTGCCATACACCTGTCCTGACTTTTAGCAGGGCCAATGCTTTTTATAGGCCAGGAAAAGGTATGCTTTGTTTTAGAGATTCACTATATTGTCAAAAGTATTGGGACACCTGCCTTTACACACACACACATGAACTTTAATGGCACCCCAGTCTTAGTCCATAGGGTTCAATATTGAGTTGGCCCTCCCTTTGCAGCTATAACAGCTTCAACTCTTCTGGGAAGGCTCTCCACAAGGTTTAGGAGTGTGTCTATGGGAATGTTTGACCATTGTTGAGGTACTGAAAAGGCCTGGCTCGCAGACTCCCCTATAATTAATCCCAAAGGTGTTCTATCGGGTTGAGGACAGGACTCTGTGCAGGCCAGTCAAGTTCCTCCACCCCAAACTCGCTCATCCATGTTTTTATGGACCTTGCATTGTGCACTGGTCCAAACCATTTGGTGGAGGGGGGATTATGGTGTGGGGTTTTGATAGCTATACATGCATAGATGTATCTATTTTAATCTACAGGAAACCTAATAGACTCCTCTATCCACACTAAACGGCATAGATGAAGGAACCTTTGTGTCAGAAATTGTTTTCATGTATTTATCTCATCAGCTGCCGAGCCAGTGCTGAGTGCGTGCAACCAGGATTTTTAATTATTATTTTCAGTCCCTACCACAAAGTGCCTAAAGTGTTGCTATACCCACGACAGTAAAATATGTCTGTATATGCAGTAAAGCATGCTTGTTATACTCGCTGTGGAACCTAAGAGGTTAATCCTCTGCATTGTGTAAAAAAAGCTGTTTGATCCTGTCTTCTCTGAACCCCCCTCCCCCTTCTTCCACAGTCCCCAATCCATCTCCTGCTAGAAAGGAGCCTTGAAGGCAGATATAGTTCAGGGTCCTGAGTTTAGTAACATTTTAAAGCCCAACTCCAGGCATTTTTTTTTTTTTTTTATCCTTATGCATTTGGGCTTTGCCCGCACTACATGGGTCAACTACTCGCTTTTTTCTAGGGATGAGCACAAGGTTCATACTCGCCTGATCCACCAATCTTCTGGAAAACTGCACTTCTCACGGTCCATCAGTGGACTGTCCTGTAATGGAGCATGCTGGGTCGGGAACAGTCCATTTTCAAGACCGCTGGAGCACATGGGTATTGGACCGGTCTTGTGTGGGGAGGATCGGCAAGTCAGGTAAGTATATCTCCACTAACAAAATGAGGAGTAACCTGTGCAGTGCGGGCACAACCCCACTGCACGGGAAAAGATTATTTGTCTAGGATCCTGCTTTAAACTTTGTGTGGTCCCCGAAACGCATTGGCTGTAGCACCTGTGGTATGTTTGGAATAAAACCTGCTTTGGACACTCACACATTATGGCTTTTGTATGTCAAGCTTGGTGGTACCAGCAGGGTCATCCATGGCTTAAATTTTGTGATTCATCAAGAATCAGCTGAATTTTAAGCCCTGTATAGTCGGCTTTTGGCAACTGATCAGTTGGCATCAGTTGACCAAACGGTATCTGCAGAGGTTTTTTTTGCGTTCAAACGCATTTGCATTGGCCCTCTGTGTTGGCTTGATCTTCCGAGGGCATTTGACATGTGAGGTGGTGTTATGTTTCCTCCTCACTGCCTGTTGTAAGTTTACAGTACTGCAACCTGCTCTATTTTTTTTACGACCCTTTTTCACGGTGTTGTTTTTTTCGTTGTGAAAAATGGTCGTGTGTAGGCTTTAACGACAGGGGAAAAAACGCGCATGCTCAGAAGCAAGTTATGAGAAGGGACATTTGCATAATCCGCCCAAAGGGTGGCGCTATTCTAATGGAACTTCCTCTTTATAGTGCCGTTGTACGTCACCACGCTTTGCTCGAGCATTTTTTATCATGATCGTGTGTGTGTGTATGCAAGGCAGGCTTGAGAGGAATTTTTTCCATGACATGAAAAACGGTCGTGTGTACGCGGCATTAGGCCCCTTTCACACCGGGGTAGGAGGTGCGGTGGCGCCGCGGAATTGTGGCGATATTCGGCCGCTAGCGGTTCGGTTTTAACCCCCGCTAGCGGCCAAAAAAGGGTTAATACCGCCCAAAATGCGCCTCTGCAGAGTTACCTCTGCATTGTTTTCAATGGGAAGGAGCGGTGGAGGAGTGGTAAACACACCTCTCCTCTCACCGCTCCAAAGATGCTGCTGGCAGGACTTTTGGAGCGGCTCGCCAGCGCATCTCCTCAGTGTGAAAGCACTCGGGCTTTCACACTGAGACTGCAGGGCAGGAGTTTTTTTTAGGTGGTATTTAGGCGCTATTTTTATCGCTATACCGCCTGAAAAACTCCTCAGTGTGAAAGGGGTCTTGGTTTAGTGGAAATGTAAACTAAGTTTTACCGAGTATTCATAGAAATATGATTTCCCAATTTGATGGCGGTAACTAAGCAGGTCAGGCAACAATTCTCTTATTTACGTGGACAACTTTTGGCGTGCCTCTTAGCTGCCAGGTCAGTGTGTCACAAAATAACAGCAGCGTGGAGGGAGGATAATGCTCCTGCAGAGATAACGATATGAAAAAGTGTGTTTAAAAGTAAAACCCTCCTATTATCTTCCTTCTGAGATTCACAGAGTCAGTCTTTATTTTCTCAGTTCAAAGTGATTTTAACCTTGTGTTCTAGAAGAAAGCATGTACTTGTGTCTCCTGCCTCTGCTACCCCGTCGTGTCCTTTCATTTCTCTTTTGTTTATTGTGAGTTCCTTCTCTCAAAATGTTGTGCTTCTTGCTCTGATTCAACATTCCTCCTGACAGGCTGATAAGAATCCATGTCTGGCGCCTGGGACTCGGAGCTGCTACCTGATTATCAGCAGACGCCCTGCTACCAGTGCCCCAGGCTACTCTGTAAAGAGGAAGAGACTGATGGCTAGCTCCCATCCCAAAATACCCAGTCTGACCGGCTTAGCACTGCTCCTCATCACCACAAAGTGGATAGATTACCACAAATCCCGGAAATTGCTTGGTAACATATACCAAAAGATTGTTTTAATGTCTATAGCCAGGGATGTATGATATTGAAGAATAGTACATTTAAAAGCTAATTTCTACCAACTGCAAACAAAACATACGATTCAGTAATAACTAAGCAGCTCAAATCCTTATTTATCACAGATTTTTGCATTTGGATGCTCAGCATCCGTTTTAACGAGGGACTGAGTTCTGGCAGTTGTGCCCATAAACAGGTAGATGGCAAAAGATTAGTCGTCTGTATTGCCTGTGGTCTCCTTGCTGCTGATCTTCTCATTACTGACCTACTAAGCCTTGTTCTGTGCTATGCCTCTGTGTAGAGCAGTGGTTCTCAACCCTCTGGCGCCATGACCCCTTGATAGGGGTCCCCACAACTTGGGAAATTTTAACAGTCAAATTATTTGCGTGGCAAGACAAGAAATTTGCGTTCCTAACCCACAGACATTTAGCGCTCCCTGAGTACCTTCCACTCATACAGTGTTAAAACCCCCTTTGGTACATTTTAGGATATACCCCTCTTTCTCTTTGTTCTCCTTTCTTTCCCTTGTATCTATCTCTATCCTAGTTTTTTTCCCCATCCCTCTCTAGCCGTCTTTCTTGTTATTTCTCTTATTCCTTCTCTCCCTTTTTCTTGGTTCCTCCCCTTTTTCCTCTCCCTTCCATGTATTCTCTATTTTTATTCCTTCACTTACTCCTTGGTGGGGAGCCACAGGAACAGCCCAGCTGGGCAGCCACAGGCTCCATGGACAGCCATGCTCGGGGGCCGCAAAAGGCAGGGAGAGCGGTGTGGGCTTCAGGAACAGCCCAGGATTCGGTGACCCCTGGCAAATCCTCATTTGACCCCCAGGTTGAGAACCACTGGTGTAGAGGAAGCCATCTTGGTAGAGGCAGGACTTATTCATGTCAGAGCCTCCAGCAAGGCAAACCATAAAGCAACACAGTAGTGACATAACAAAACCTTCCGAAACTAGCTGTCAGAGTCAGCATTGCCTTAAAGGCAGAAATTGAAAAGGGGAACTAACTCACTACAGCCTCCCCTCACTCCCTATTGCACTGATCTTCTTGAATGGTTATTTTCTGCCACTCATGCCAGCCGGTGTATCTGAAAAATGCAGTACATAGTCAGAGGCTGTGTAGCATCATAGTGCTCGCAAAAACGAGCAGGCATTGGTCAGCACTGGCACATGGTGGTTGTGGGATGCCCTTTCTAGATACAATCTAACTTTGCCCTACATGGACAATGTGACGGCATCGCTAAAAAGTTCCATGGCCTTTTTACTGAATGATATTAGAATTATGTTCTGTAAGCTATATAACGCAGGGGTGGCAAGCGGAGCCCTCTGATGTGGCCCGTGACCTCCATCTCTGGGATGAAATAAAATTGAATATAATACTGTTATTATAGGTAAGTTTATACCTAAAATCACAGTGTATATATGGGCATATCTGTTCTGCAGTGGTAACTGGGCTGCTTTCAAACTGATCCACAGGTGCAGAGAAGTGCACCTGTGGTTTACCTGCACTGAGCCATAGACTCCTATTACCTGCAAGTTTGGTGTGCTGAAAGTAGAGTGGGCTACCATCCATCTGCTCCGCTCATTGTGGCCCGCGACTCCTTACCAAGTCGCTTAAGTGGCCCTTGCTCTTCAAAAGATTGGGCACCCCTGCTATAACAGGACAACAAATGTGTGGGTTTCCTGCGGGTACTCCTGTTTCCTCCCACACTCCAAAGACATGCTGGTAGGTTAATTGGCACCTGTCCAAATTGGCCCGATTATGTGTATGAATGTGAGTTAGGGACCTTTTTAGATTCTAAACTCATTGAGGGCAATGTGATTGTACAGTATATATTTAAAGTGCTGTGTAAATTGATGGGGCTATATACAGTATAGTATACCGGTAATAAATAAAAATGACCATACTACTTTAATGTTGATCATTAATGGGGATGTTTTTAAAGCTTGACTTTTATCTGTTGTCAAAGTTAATAAAAAAAAAATGGCAGACTTGGCAATTTCTAATACGGTATATGAGACGACGACTCAGTTGTTGTAGATGGGATGTTAGTCAGTCGGCTTGGCCAGGAATTTTTCTTTAGCATCCCTTATCTAATGTGAACTTCTTTCCAGAATAAAAATGATTAGTCTTCCTGAAATCCATCCAAATGGGTAACTATTGAGGTTCTAAATCAGTATTTTCATTCTTCAAGATCTGTTTCAGAAATCTTTAAAATGTGGAGTAATGAAATTGCACCTAGTGATTTTTTTTTTTTTTTTCCATAAAGCAGTTGAGCTAATTGCAATCAATGGACTTCGCAGTACATCCAAGCTTTAGAAATTATCACATTGGGTCGCACATCTACAACATTACCCACCATTGCTCATAATTACAAGTTAATCTATTACAGCTGAATAGGCCTTAGTGCCTCCTTCTATTTATCCTTCTGCTTACTGCAAAGAGCTCAGGAGTCGATATGCTGCTACTAAAGAACTGTGAAATCAGCTCCCTAAGGCTGCCACAGTTACTAAATTAGCATTCAAAGGCATAGACCTGTATTGTCAGGTACTGGAACAAAATATTGCTAATATGGATTTAAGATTATGAAGAAGAAATCTGTCGAATAAAAATTTACAAATAATATACCTGAGAGACCATAATGGTTAAACAGACTTGCTGGTTAACCAGGTCAATGAATATATGCTATATGACCATATTCTAAACACAGTCCTGCCGGCGTGGACCTGTATTCCATGATTCCAGCCATGAATAAGCACTAAGTCAGTGCGAAACGTCGGTTATCCTCCTGTTTCTGTTGCTGTGATCCGGTATGTTTTTGCTGTTCGTTTAAATAAAGAAAACCTGTTTGGTTTGGAGTGCGGCCATCCATCCTTCATTTTACGCCAATGTATTCCACAGGGGTTGTCATCCTCACAACTACAGTGTTTGTGCATATCTAGTCCAGTTTCTTACCCAATACAGCTACTTATGCAGGTCTCCTGGGGTTTGAAAAATTGAGCCATCGACTTTGTTATTTTAATTCAAAGGATTGCCATACAGTTTTTTAACTTTTCCAGTAATTCTGAAAAATATGGAATCAACTGAATGGTGCCTGTAGTACATATAGCAAGTTAGATAGATAAGTTTGAGATACCAAATACAGAAAAGTGGATGTGGTTCTCAATGTCTACTACAATGACCGCAACCTATGCTCTGACACTAGACTAGTGATGTCAAACATGAGGGGTTACCAGCCCACACCTTCAGCAGGCAGAGGAGATCCATCCTGGGTAATCTTTCCTTCGCTTTGTTTGCTGATCTCTCCTTCTGCATTTCTATTGGCCTTTATGCAAGCCTATCTGTTGCAGAGGAGAAAAACAGAAGTGCAGTGAAAGAAAGCCAGCCCAAAAAATCAAGAGGGAGGTGTTTACTCTGTAGGCATGGGTGAAGGAGTGAATCCTGCACATGGGTGTGAGTGAATCTGTGCTGCTTTATGAAATACCATCTCCTTCCCCAACCAGAAATAGAAGACACATTTACTGTTTACTGCGCAGTGAGTTAAAGAAGGAGCTGCATAGTGAATTCAAGTAAATTTGAGTACATAAAAGTTTGTATATAAAAATCTCTGGTTACTATTTATATTATATCTATCAAAGTGTGACCCATCCTTTAGGCCTGAGTTTAACGTACCTGTTTTTTTAGCCTAGGTACTTGAGCGTGCATACCAGTGGAATATGAAAAGCTTAGTTGACACATTTCTCATGATGATTTACTATTGTCAAATAACCATTGGCCAAGGCTGGACAGAAGCCAAATATTTAACCTTTCAAATGTTTTCTCTATAAGGGTACAATTGCCTTATTAGAATTTAAAGAAGTATACAGGAATTTTGCCTTGTATCGGTATACTGGAAATGTTGGTGTGTTATAACTAAGTTTTAAAGAGTTTGCAAAATAGTAATTAATACAACTTTTGCTTCATCATTCTGAAAGACAAGTCAACTTGTGATAATATTGTTTGAGTTTAGGTCAGCAATTACATTTGATGAGCAAGTGACAGGCCACTTCCAAAGATCTGTAAGACCAGGCAGCCATCAGGAAATAAGTATTTATGCGTCCCTTCAGTTTTTCATTCAGGGTGGGGGAGATACAATAAATATTTCATGTATTCCTTGGGTATGCATTAAACTAAAGCACTGAATAGGATTGCTTTTTATGTCTTCCTGGAGCTCTTGTATCCAAGCTGAAGAGGAAGGTGCAAGAAAACGTGGGCCCAGCTCCATGGCTGTCTGCCTCCATCTCTTCCCTTTCAGATCGTAAATATAAAGCCATTAGCTTCGAAAAGCAAAGGGCATAAATCCGTCGGAATGCTTCCAGGATAGGTCGTAAAAAACAATGTCTATTAGCGGACATTTCAACTCTCCATCTAACCGCTGGGTGCTGGGATTTCAGATACTAAGATTCTTGTAATTGAAGGAAAAGGCACATTAACCGCGTGATGCAGTGGATGCTATCAGGAAAAGCTGGAGATTGCTACAAGCATATCTTAAATTAGGTTCATCCTTCCAGCTCAGATTCGCCAGATGTAATTTGGTCTTCTTTTAGGACTTTCAAAATCAAAACAGGCCAATAACCTCAAATACAATTATCTTGAAGAATAATTGTGTCATCTTGTTTGCCTTCTATCCAACGGAATGGCAGTCTATGACCTTATTATTATATACCAAATTGTAGAAGGTCTCCTAAAATTAACATGTAGCAAAGTGCTTCCTCTATAAATCTTAGAATAAGTAAGAGCAATCAATATTTTAGAGTTAAGATGCATACAAAGTCGACATCTGAGACCACAAAAATTCAACCATTTAATCTACTCAATACCACCCAGGTCTACCCAAAGCTTATAGCTTGGTTTTGGGTGGACTGGGAGTGTGGGGGGGGGGTGTCAGATATTGAATAACTTACTGGTTTTCTAGACTGCCGATCTGCAGTTTGTAATGCACGTCTTGACTAAATATTGAGTGGCATGGTTACAAACACCGTGCTTGACTGACCACTGCAGTAAATGTAAAATTCAACTGCAGCTGCAAGACCATATTTCTGACCATGTCTTTCAGGCTGAGAAATGTTGGGTAGTAAGTGTTTGTCCGTGATTGGTTTTCTAAAGCTTTTATACAGTAAATCAAACATACAGTTTGATAACATTTCCAGACTGCCATTCGTAACCCACCTTTCGAAAAAATCTTGTTCCCTGTCTGTCATGCAGATCGTTTGCCTTCAGTACTTGGCTGTACAAATGTAACAAAAATCTGACTTAAAGGAGTTGTAAAGGAATTTTTTTTTTTTTGCTGAAATGACTGTTTACAGGGTATAGAGACATAATGGTTAACTGATTCCTTTTAAAAACGATTAAAAATAGATACAAATCAATCATATAATGTACCTGTAGTTTCTAGTTTCGTTTTTGCATCTAGTTTAGTTTTTGCATGTTATTTCCTGCCTCTGTGCTATACAGAGCCATAGAGCAGTGATGGTTTGGAAAACGAAACTAGACACACAGTAATCACACCTCCTTGAAGTTAGTGACCACAGAGAGAAAGCTCCCAGTACTGTGGTTATCAGAAAACAGACAACCAGGAAGTGTGGAGATCAGAGAAGAATTACAGCAACTTGAGAGCAAAAACGAACAATGAGGACATGAAAACAGCACTGCATTAGGGTAAAGGAAGCTATTAAGATAAAAAAAAAATTCCTTTACAAACCCTTTCATTTACTACAAACTTGTTTGTGTCACTCACTTGTTGTGTTCTTTTTTGGGGTTCATGAATTGTTATCATGCTAAAAAATTGTTGCAAAAAATGTGTGGTACTTTATGTGTACAGTGTATGGAAACTGAATTAAAATACACATACATGCATGTGCGTATGTGTTAAGGTTGTAAAATGTAACACTTGCTGTAAAAAAAAATCTGAAAGGTTTGATCACTGTGCAATAGTTTGTTTTTGTGAGTTAATGGTTAAAGTGCATGTCCGTGTAAAGTATAGTATGAGCAGGAATGCTTTCAGAGAGAAGAATGATCACCTGCTGAATCTGGGGGGAGTTAACTCTGGGAAGGAGGTGAGACTATTGCTTTAATGTAAAGTAATTGTTCCGACATTCAGTGAAGGTGAATGATTTCAAACTGCTTTGGTTAGACACCAGGGAGCCCTTACAGTTAGGAAAAAAATATAAAAGTCAGGCTCCAAGTTTTGTATTAGATCTTTAAAATGGCCAATGTAAATGAGCTCAGTGGCCCATGTCTTTGCTGGATTAGTCACAACACTCATAATACATTTTTACTCTTCTCGGATGAGTGTTTATGTATAAATGCAAAGACATATGCTGTTCAAAACTAGAATGCAGCCTTTCTCAACTAGGGTTCCGTAGAGAACCCTAGGGTTCCTCCAAAGATTGTTAGGGGTTCCTTGAGCAGTAAGCAATTTCTGCCTCTTGGATAAGTAAGCACTAACAGCATTGATCTTTTTAGCTGTAAGGAGGGATTCTTCCCAATGACCACAAATGTAAAGAGCATCCTTCCAAGTGACAATACCACAATGAGCTGTAGATAGAGTAATCACAAGCAGGTGTTTTCCCTGAGACCAGAAAGTTATTTAAAGTAATCCTCCTTGCCAAAAAGTTTAAGAAAGGCCGCTATAATGGACGGGTTGTTTGAAAAACTTTGTAAGACTACAGAGCTCTTCTGAAAGGTAGTATATTACAAGCTGAGGGTGTACTGGTTTCAAAGAATGTAGGAGAAATGCCCATATTTTCACCCCCTCACTTTAATAAGCTTCGTCTTCTTCGTCTTCTTCGTCTTCTTCGTCTCGAAGTGCTCATCCATGACTTATAATAATATAAGCCATAGCTGTTGCGAAAGGGGAAGGAGGGCATTAAACTAACAAGCGAAGAGTCTTGGGTAGGTGTGTACCACGCAGGTGCGGAGGAGAGAAGTTGAAGCACAGTAGCTTATAGTGACTTTTTCTGTATCCGTCTATATTTTGTATCAGTCTATATTTTATTTAGTGTTTTCTCAATGTATGTACACAAATATTTTCTTTAAGATCAAATAGCCCCTCTTTGTTTTTACATGCATTTCTTTGCATAAGATCATCAGTCCATATAACATATTCTATACAAACTGTTTTACCTGTACAATCTTCCCTTGTGTAGAAATTCACAAGCCTGGATACTGCCGCTGGGCGCTGCCAGTTTGGATGAGATGTTAGCAACCCCAGCAGACTCAGAGCTGTCACTCAAATGACACGCTATATTGTTCTCGTTTGCTTCCCCCCAACTTCTACATAGATCCTTAGGGAGGGGAGGGGTGCAGGAGCTGGGACAACACAGACAGTAATTAGATACTCTCAGAAGAGAAGAGGGCTATGACATGCAAGGTGGAAAGAGGCTGTGCTAGTGAATTTGACTCTCCTGGAGTTGTGTAATATTCTAGCAAGTTTAAAGGCACATGGTAAGTGAATAAAATTAAATAATGGGAAGGGAAAATGCTGCAAGTAACCATTTGATACTCTGTGCTTTTACATGCATTTTATACATTTAGTGAGAGGGTCTCTTTAAATGTTAATTCTAGATGCTATGTCTAAGCACCTAAAACAAATCTGGACTTTGACACAATCAGTTTGTGGACAGTGGACTTCATTTAAAACTGTGGCTTAAAAATGATATATATATATATATATATATATATATATATATATATATATATATATATATATATATATATATATATATATATATATATATATATATATATATATATATATATATATATATATATATTATAAATTACCACAAGCAAGGCTCTACGGTTTTGACTTTTTGCCCCATAATCATTTGCTAAACTAACCTTTGTCAGGTAGGACATAGCCAGGAAGTTCCTAAATTAGATTAGCAATGTTCTAATTGCTGTTGGAGCTTCAAAGAGCGAGTAATGGGCAAACTGCGAGGATCTCACTATTAACGGGACCCTGATTTTAGAGAAGGCCAATGTTTATAGTTCTCCTATGTAATTAAACACAGTGCTCATTTAACATCTGATATGAGAAGGAAGAAAGGCATCAAGGACAGGGCTTCCAGCTCCTAGTCACCTCATTAAGTTAACTGCAAATAGACTTGGGCTTTGAAAGCTCTGATGCAGAAGAGGAGGAAATGTGAAGGCCCATGTCAGGTTAGGGTGTGGTTCCTACCCATTTGGATTGAGAAGCTGTGGTTTATGGTGGGTAACAGTTCGTAGATCCAAGGCCATGCATAAATCAGTTCAAGAAGAAGCCAAGGCAGTTAAATGTTTCACTGCTTAAAAGGGTCACACGTTAATAGGCTCTTAATTGTGAAAGGATAGAAGAGTCAATGGTTTAATTTCTTTAAAGTGTACCTGTCACTCATTTTAAACTTTAAATAATGTTTTTATTTTTAAACAACAAGTGTCACAAGTTCCTGCTAATACTTTTTTTTAAGCTGGCTATTTACTAGTTAACATTTTTAAAATGAAAGATTTTAAACTAGATTTAATTGGATTTTCTAATAGTTTGCAGGGTCAAATCGACAATCTTTTTTTTAAATACAGTGATAAGATAATTAGGAGAAGCAGGATTGAAAATGTTCTTGAACTAACTCATTTCTGTTTCAATGTATTTATTGGTTTTATGATGCACCGTAAGAAATCAGAAGCAAGCATATAGGTCGCCCGCGCAGGGGCTAAAGAATGATCAGGTATTACAGAGGAATCCAAAAGAATACGGACAGAACAATCGTAGTTAAGAACATTTATGCAATTGGAAAGATATTGAAGGATAATAAATGCAAAGTGGAAAGAAAAGGGGAACAAACAAAAAAGTCAAAGGTCACACGCCATAGCCTACTCGGTCATCCCAGGGGTGGCCCAAATCCTGAGACCAACCCCAAAGCATGGCATCTGTAAGAACAAGAAAAAAGAAGAACCAGAAAGAAAGTAGGATGGAGTAAGGGAAAGTCAGAGTCTAGAGAAGGAAGGCGAAAAAGAAAGGGAAAAAACTAAGACTCAGATACGCCGCCGGAAGCAGTGAGAGAAGGCCCGAACAAGCCGGTTGAAGTGAGGGAAACTCATAGGAAATCCATGGTTCCCAGACTTTGAGAAATTTAGGATGTGAGTTGTTCATGATGCTCATTGAGCATTAAAGCAGTCATACGTGACTTCATCCCTTGAAAGGCAACACGCGGGGTCCACCAGGCCTTGGGCTATGGTCGTTTAGCAGAAATAAAAAGAGAAGTAGCCAGCTTCTGCTTGGGTGCTTAAAAGCTGGGAATCGGGCAATGTAATAATGCCAACTTTGCGTCCTGTTATATGGAACAGGGTGAGCTAGCTAATTTCTGACCGTGTATGTTGTTTTTTTGTTCAGGAAATTTATATTCATTCCAAAATCAAATGTTAAAAGAAAACAAATTTTGGAGTACTATTGAACGACACATTAGACTCTGACTTTCCCTTACTCCCTTATTCCATTTCCCTTACGTCATCAAATGTACAAAAATTGTTGTATGGGTATCCCGCTCATTCAAAAATCTTCTGTTGTATAGCCAGCTTTAGCCAACAAACGATGTATGCCACTTTAAAACTTCTATCCCTTTGTTACCAAGTGTTCAATTTTTAGTGACTGCCATGTTTCCTTTTCCCTGTCCAATAAGAGTCCTTTAGTGGCTACCAGCTGTTATCCATTGTTCTCAGTGGGAGAAAGCTGGATAAGAAATTTGGCACAAGTTTGGCATATTTTTTCCAGCTTTACGACATTCTCTGGCTATCACCACTTCTTGCATATTTGCTATTACAATTTTTTTTGCATAGTACATAGTGTTCCACAGTTTTTATTTCATCCTGTTATAACCAGTTTGAATTATACTGGCAGTTAGTATGGTACAAAGATCGATACAGAATTGAACAATTATGAATATGGCAAGAAATGCATTTTAAATTCAGCTAGTGTATGGTACATGAATCTGTCTTTATAAAACCTTCCTGTACTCCCCTGCACAGTAAGACTGGGAGAAGGGGCCACACTGCAGGCTCTACTGCATTGGGCAGCAGTTTCGTAGTAACCCTAAGTCAGGGATCCTCAAACTACGGCCCTCCAGCTGTTGCGGAACTACACATCCCATGAGGCATTGTAAAACTCTGACATTCACAGACATAACAAAGCATGATGGGAATTGTAGTTCCCGAACAACTGGAGGGCCGTAGTTTGAAGATCCATGCCCTAAGTAATCCTTGGGAGGAGAGCACAGTAATTGCCAAAATCCAATCAGCAGGCTGGGAGACAAAGCTGTAAAAGTCAAAATAAATTAAGTTGCCAATCCAGCTTTGTATGCTGTCTGATGGGGATTCCTTAATCGCAACACTGACTGAACAGAATTAATGTCTTTTGAGAAGTATGACATTTAGCTGCATTTTGTTGAAGTTTACCTAACTATAATAAATTGTGCTTTGGACATTGTGTGCAGTAATGTAAGTGGGTTCCAATATTAAAACAGCATTTCCAACTAAGTTTTAATTCATTTTAGACTATCTTGGGGAAATGTGTTAGAGTAACATATTGTCTTTGGGGGAAACAGTGACACTTGCCTCTGTTTTATGAAAACATTCTGTGTGGCTTTTTGTAGACAATGCACAGCCCAGGTACACTTTTTGTGCCGTTTGATGTCACAAGTCTCCATCTCTTTAGCTACGGATAAGAGTTTTAACTTTAGCAGATGTAAAGGCTTTCTCCTATAGAGCTTTAAGCATACCCTGCTGGAGTTGCTGTCTCCGTGCAGGCAAACGATTTCTCTTCTGCTCTTTTAAAAGGTAACTCGTATGACTCTTGTGATCATTTATTTTTTTATTTAAATATGTTTATTAAAAGAGCACTCTCTCTAAAGTCTTTCTTTTGATTTGGTAAGCTTCATATCTTACAAACTTCAGTCACTAATAGATATATTTATTGCTCCACATTGCAAACAGGTCTCCTTTTTCATTAATAGCAACCTTCTAGTAGGGAAACGAATGCCGTGCACACACGATCGGTTTATCCAAAGAAAACAGTCCGATGGACTTTTTTCATCAGACAAACCGATCGTGTGTGGGCCCCATCTGTCTTTTTTCCAACGGTGTAAAACGTGTTTTAAATTTTTTCAATGACAAAAAATACCGATCGAGTTCCACACAGACGATCGGAATTTACTATCGGAGAAAAATCCACGCATGCTCAGAATCAAGTCGACGCATGCTCGGAAGCATTGAACTTCGTTTTTTTGGGCACTGCGTTTTGGCACAAACAGAATTTAGTCTGATAGTGTGTATGCAAGACTGATAAAATACTGCATTTGGTTTTTTTTCACGCAGTAACACTTTTGCAGTCTGTGGAGGATGCCGCTCACCTGCCTTTCTGTATCGGGACAACAGAAACAAGGTATGGCTAAAGCCTCCACACGAGCGGATTGTTGGGCGGCATTGGCTGGTTCAATGGACACCGACTTACATTTGGCCTGGGTGTACGGCAGCTGGTTCCAACAGAATCCGGTCATTTGGCTGGCCTCTGTCGAAGGGTCATAACCGTAAAAGGTCTGTGCGACCGGCACCCGGTTAGCGATCTCAGCCAATGGCTGCGAGCACTGACCGCAATGTTCTGGCAAGGGGTTGTACCACTGCCAGAACGCAATAGCACAGCAGAGGAGATCACTGTACTAACATTGGCTTAGTAACGACTCATTAACAAGGCTTGAGTAACCCTGCCCCTCTCCTATTCTACATAACATGGTGTGGTGTGGTTCTGTCATCTTCCGAGAACAATATAATTGATAACAATCAGCACAGGAAGCTATCCGCTAACCATATTAAGGCCCAGTTCATACTGCAGTGACTACAAAGTCGACATCCTAGCTCGACTTCGGCATGACTTGCATATGACTTCTTTAACAGAAGTCAATGCAAGTCTTGCTGAAGTCGGACCAAAAGTAGTGCAGGAACCTTTTCTAAGTTGCTTCTATTAGAATGGTTCCATTGCACTTAATTGGGTGTGATTTGTGCTCTCAAAGTCTCTCAAAGTCGGGGTGCATGTCGCACCAGTGTGAACCGGGCCTTAGATAAAGATTAACAGACATGTTTTGAAATGTATTAAACAGATAAAATGAAAAAATTTCAATGGTATGTATAAGAGACCAAAAGGACTAAATAAAAGTAGGTCATTGATAAAGTTTACATATTCTTTTAAAACTGGTGTTAAAATGCCCCCACTTTTTTATGATTTTTAATTAAACATTTCTAACAGCCTAGATTGTAAGCTCTAACAAGGCCCTACTTTATTAAATTGAATTGCAATAGCACTGTCTGCCCTTATATTGTAAGGCACTACGTAAACTGTTGACGCTAAATATATCCTGTATAATAATAAATACAAGTAAGTATAATACTTACAAATACTTGTACTTGAAGGAAAGCAAACGTAAATGTTTGTTGTCATAGCCAATCAAATTTCAACTTTTATATTTAATCCAATGGAAAGTATGTTAGTTGCTATGGGATAAGCAGCACCACAATTGCTCCTGTCTGCTATTATATAAAATATCCCCGCTATGTATTTGTTTTTTGACAAAGCCATCTGTTTTGATGTCTCGTGTGGGGATGTCCTCTTAGTTGGAAAGCTGCTGGCCTCTGTTTTACTCACTTTGAAGGTCGCTTTATTTACTGGGAGTTCTGGTATCATCTCCCCATTTGTAATGGGTTTCCTGCTCGATGACTGACTGAACAATTATTGTGGAATGAACCAGTGGATTTGTAGGCCATTGAGATAATGTCACCTTTCTTATATCCCTGCTGACCCCCTGGGCCGTGGAGGAATAGAATAGGATATGAATGCAGAAGCCTGTCTTCCACGGCTTTCTTTTGTTCCAGGAAAGAATGTTCAATTTAGTTTTTCTCTGTGCAGTTAGGGAGAATTTGAAGTCCTTATTCTCTGAAGCTTGAATATCCCCATAGGGGGCTCTCAGAGATTAATCTACCGCCTTTAGAATTAAGAGAAGATTCAAATCACCTGTCAGCTCAGAAATCTGCTCCTGTGAATTAAGGTTTCAAGCGGAGGGTGGGGAAGTCAGTTTGGAAGTAGGGGAGCTGATAAATTGTTTTACAAACGTTGTTGTTAGGGGGAACTTCACAGTGACAACTCGTACAATCTGGATACACTGCATTTACGGCTATGGGTTTGCACTCCAATGTTCCCCTACAGAGCCATTTGTAATTAGTTTACGTGCTCTGTTCTCCAAAAGCTATATTACTTGAAGTACACCTTAGGGTAAAATTCCATCTCCAATGTATGAACTAATATCTTGCGAGAAGGAAAATACTGGTGGGATGACTAGGAAATGAGAAAGAAACAAATGTATGCGTTCCACTTCCAACAGAGAAAAAGCCTAGTGTGAAATGAAATACTTGCTAGCATGTTCCTATTGTCCATCAAGTCACCCAACAGCCAGAGGCCACAAGAGGAAATAAGCCATAATTGCTAATGAAAAATTATTTGATAACCACATTGTGGCCTTGATATTTTTCATAAACATTTTGCTTAACCATTTTATTTTTTGTTCTCATCCCTTCGGCAACACAGCTTCCATAGTCAGGATTTATTGCTTTGATAGTCTAGTGCTGATTCATGTAACAAGGTGGGGCTTAGAATAAGAATTATTCAACTTGTGGTTTGAAATGGGAGCCGTAGTTATTTGGCATATTCTATTTGGACACCTGTGTCATTTGACCCCTCCCACATGTCGTAATTTGTATCGATGGCTTCTGATGGCTATGACGCATTAAAAAGTTCAATGCACGTTTAGATTGACCTAGGAGATAAGGGCAGTTTGAAGAAGCCAGGGGCAGCAGGAAACAAGATTCCAAAAACTTTAGCATCTGTATATAGCAACCGTACAAGAATACCTTGACAAAATAGACGGGTGTGCAGCTATATGACAAATGAGGTTTAAATTAAATATGTTTTTAGTAATTCACTCAGGAGTTAAAAATATGCATGCAAGGTACTCGCTGGGGTCATTTTTGGGGAGTCGAAGATGGAAAAGCATCAGGGGTCCTTTTATACCAGGTTCGGCAATAACTGACTACTGTCATGCATTACAAAGGGTTTTTACGTAAGTGTTTTAAACTATAGTTCTACCACTGGTTCAGCCTCATCTTGAGTATGCAGTTCAGTATGCAGTATGCAGTTCAGCTTTGGTCACCAATCCTCAGAAAGGTTGTCCTTTGAACTGTACAGAGTTCAGACAAAGACAGTTAAACAAATTAGTTGTGAGGAGCAACTACAAATGTTAAACCTTTTCCCCTGGAAAAGGTTCAGTGGTCCAATTTTTTTTTTTTAAAGATATTAATATCATGCACGATAGATTTATTAATTTTTATTTACCGTTATTTATTACAGATACTTATATAGTGCCATCAATTTATGCAGCACATTACATATTATTTATTGTACATTCAGATTAGATACTAAGCATTTGCACAAGTACTTGTACTGATGCAAATGCTCCAATACCCCATCCGATAACTTTGCAGTGTGAGTTCATTCATTTTGAATGGGCTCAAATCGCACTGCAAAGGTTATGGTGCTCGGTATCAGTGAGCACTTGACAGAAAGTATCTGTACTCGCCGGTAAAAAAAGCGGTGCAACCCAATTCACATCAGTCCCTGCCCTCGGGGAGCCCTCAAGGAGCTTACAATCCATAGATACAAAGTACAAGGGTAGGTAGAATGCTTATTAGAACAATTGCTAACCTATAGAAGAGTATACCGTATTTATTGGCGTATAACACGCACAGGCGTATAACACGCACCCTAACTTTAAGAGGTGAGTTTCAGAAAAAAAACGTTCCACAACCCCCTAACACGCAGGCACAGTTTACCCTCTATTTTCAGGGTAAAAAAGTGAGTGTTATACGAAAATAAATACAGTACTTAGTAAAAAGTAGGATACCCAAAATAAAGTGAAACCTAGATGGGTTTATAGAGGGTCTGTATTTTTGTTTTGTTTTTTAAGCTTATAGTTTTTTTTTGTGTTTAATTACAATGTGGCTGCACATTTCAGCTTGAGCTGTTGTGCTCTGTAACCTGGTTTACAACTGATGTGGGCATGAGTTCACTGGAAAAAATTCAATGATCAGTCATGTCTTAAAAACCTCTTCTTCTCTGGGAGGATGATAAATATATATGTGGCAGCCATTTTTACTGATTACATTAGCAAACTCTAAGGCCTTGTACACACGACCGAACATGTCCGCTGAAACGGGTCCGTCGCGCGTGTGTGTGTGTGTATATATATATATATATGTGTGTGTGTGTGTGTGTGTGTGTGTGTGTAATATAATATATATATATATATATATATATATATATATATATATATATATATATACTTTTCTAGAACAGCCCCTTCCCTTGATTACCTGTACTCCATCTGTGTGTGCAAATAAAAGGACTATCCCTTGTCTCCCTGGATAAGATTGCTATACATTTTCAGCAGATGCAGTAGAGCTAGGACGATTATTTCAAATTATACTGTCCAGTGGACAGAGGCAATCAACAGAAAGTGATATCTTCGGTAAGTACATCTGTGGCTTGTTCAGAAGAGTAAGGGGTTAATATATGGAGGAATTGTAGGTTACCCTGTAATTAGGGAATACTGATTTAATAATACAGAGATGATCACTAAGCGGAAACATTTACAAACCTGTATTTTGGAAAAAGAGTAATTTCGAAAAAGAACATGATGCAACTTTTTAAACGTACCACATAAATCTTAAGTTATTACCATGATTAAGCCATAGGCACGAGAACAAGGCTATCAGGGAATATTGCTATGTTGTCCCCAAGTAAACCACAGTATAACGTTATTCCTTGCTGTCAAATTCTGAAAGGTCATCTATAAAGCCAGCACTCCTTGTCTCTTTTTTTCTTGCTCTGACAGTGCCATAAATTTTTTTTGTGTACTTTTATTGGGCATTAAAATGATCATGAAGTCCTATTTTTCATAGCTGCTCATTAAGGCTACAGGTCAGAGGAGACCTAGACATAAAACTGAACCTTGCTGTTTCTGTTGCCTTTTGAAGTCCCTTCCGTTTTTTATTGGTGAATCTCTGGCTTTACTTAGGCTGCTTTCAAGAGGATCACTTTTCTTCCTCAAGAGGCTTCCCTGTAATGTATACCCGACTCTCAGCAGCAAGATGTTTTGACTGTTAAGTGCTCCCTCCTCTACACGGGAGCCAATATGCTGCACTAACATTTACTTCCATATGTACAGCATTAACAAGTGAACAACCTAGAACCAGATGTTCGATGGTCTGAAAGGGAGTTTAATAATTGGCTGGAGATGCATTTAGATCCAGGTGATGTTTAATGTTGGGATCAAATGGTACATGCTTAGGTCCCAGTGTCTTCCAAGTACAAATTTTTGCACTGCTAACTTGGTTAAAATAAAAAGCAGGCAGTAACGATGAAGGTGAGTTATGGTACATGGAGTGTGAATGAGTATGTGTTAAATCTCAGTAATGTTAAACATTTTTCACAGGTTTAGGAATCATACCATATGTTGTTTCAACTCCATATTTATAGGCAAAAGAGCAGTCTCCTTATAAAAGAAACTCTGATTAAAACAAATCTCCAAGAATACAGCCACTTTATACAATTTGCTGGCATACTATGAGTTAAAGTGGGTGTAAACCCACTTAAAAAAAAAACACCTGCAACACAAAGGCATAATGAGCTAGTATGCATAGCATACTAGCTTATTATGTAATACTCCCCTCAGATCGAAGCTCCCGCAGCCGTCCTCGTACACCGATCCGGCTGGCCGACATCTCTCCTGTGGGTTACTTCCGAGTATTGAGACTCCGGGCGCTGTGATTGGCCAGAGTGTTGACCCTGATGACCTTATACTTATACTGATTGTGTGAGTTTTTATACCTGTTTTTTTATTAAAGGATCACTAAAGAGGATTTTTTTTTTTTTTTTTTTAAATAACAAACATGTTATACTTACCTCCACTGTGCAGCTCGTTTTACACAGAGTGGCCTGAACCTGGTTTTATGGGGTCCCTCGGCGGCAGTCTCGGCTCCCTCCACCACAAGAACTTTCCACCTTCATGCAAGCTCATGAGGTGGTGCACAACTCGTTGGACTTCACCCCCTAGAAATACAACACATTGTATAAATTAGCTGAATTTGTGGAGTTCAGCTCTTAACCACTTCAAAACCGCACGCCGTCATATGACGTCCAAAAAGGGGATCTCTCATCCCGGGTGGACGTCATATGACGTCCTGTACTTTGTGCGGTCATATCTGAATGATGCCTGCACCTAGAGGCATCATTCAGATATCATTTTGTTCCGGCAGCAATCCTGCGCACCATAAGAATGATCATAGCGGCGGTTCCGCCACTTGATCGTTCTTATAGGCGGCGGGAGGGGACATCCCGCCGCCATCCGGTGCTTCTCCGGGCTCTCCCGTGCCATCGGGGGCCCGGAGAGATGATCGCCGTGCGCCAGATGGGAGGCATAGAGATGACTGGTGATCAGATGGTTACCAGTCATCTTTATGACCGTCGGAGGCCCGGACGCGATGTGATGACGTCACGCCCGGGTACCCTTAAGTAGACAAACCGCAATTCCGGCTAGTAAGAATGAGATCTGTGAATTTTTTTCACAATCTCATTCTTTCCAGCCTGGAGGAGAGATGTGGGGTCTTATTGACCCCGCATCTCTCCTTAAAGAGGACCTGTCACACACTATTCCTATTACAACGGATATTTACATTCCTTGTAATAGGAATAAAAGCGATCGAAAAAAAAATGTAAATTTAAAGTGTAAAAAATAAATAAGTAAAATAAAAATAAAATAAATTAAATTAAAACGCCCCTGTCCCCAGTAGCTCGTGCTCAGAAGCGAAGGCACGCGTAAGTCCCGCCCACATATGTAAACGTCCTTCAAACCACACATGTGAGATGTCGCCACGTGCGTTAGAGCGTGTGCAACAATTCTCCTCTGTAACTCTAAACTGGTAACCTGTAAAAATGTTAAAGCGTCGCCTATGGAGATTTTTAAGTAACGAAGTTTAGCACCGTTGCATGAGTGTGTGCAATTTTAAAGCATGACATGTTGGGTATCTATTTACTCGGCGTAAGATCATCTTTCATATTTTACAAAACAATTGGGCTAACTTTACTGTTTTGTTATTTTTTTAATTCATGAAACCATTTTTTTGACAAAAAAAAGGCGTTTGAAAAATTATTGCGCAAATACCGTGCAAGATAAAAAGTTAGAATGACTGCCATTTTATTCCCTGGGGTGTCTGCTAAAAAAACATATATAATGTTTGGGGGTTCTGAGTAATTTTCTAGCAAAAGAATGATGATTTGTACACGTAGGAGAGAAGTGCCAGAATTGGCCCGGTATGGAGGTGGGTTTTAAAGCCCTGTATTGAAGTGGTTAAAAAATAAGATTTCGTTAATTTCAAGTATACAGTGAAGACACAGGAAAAGCTTCATTATGTCAATTCCAGACAACAATACTAGGAGGAGGGAACATCTAGAGATTTTATAAATATCAAAGTGTATCTGACATAGACCTTTTGTCAGGGATCTGTGGAGAGTAAGCATGTTGGAGCTTGAGGTCTAATGACATGTGTTGGGTGTGTCGCTGGGGTCTCCACCTGCATCTTGCAATGCATTGTATGAAAAACATAATGAGGGTGTCGCTATTGTGGGTTAATATCCTTGTTTGATTTTTTTAATTCAAAGGGGGAAGTTGATTGGACTAAAAAATGGACTTGCTAACAAAGTGTAATGTGAAAGAAGAGAGGAAAAGGAGAGGAGGGAGGGGAGGTGTTCGCTTTGGGAAAGGCCTCGCTCAAGCATAGTGCTAAAGAATTCCTGAAGTCAGGAGAAAATGGTTTGGAACTGAGGAGCGTCCGAAAAGAATATTCAGATACACCAGGTAGCCATGTATGTAAAAAAAAAATATTGTGATATTGCTCCAACATTGTTGGGACATCCACTGACTTCCAATGCCTAGCTATTATATTTCTGGCAGCTAGTAAGCCATTTTTAGCTGAGGGGATGAAGTCTGATACAAGAGAGAGGAAGGCGACGAATGGGGACAGGCAGATGGTGTGTCTGTGGCAGAGTCATATGTGGAAAATGCTTGTGCAGAAATGTTGTTTTCCGGTACATGCCCATCAGATGTGTAGCATAGAACCCTGCAAATGTCCACACTTCATACAGGTGGGACAGACACATAGATTCTGTGGTGCTAGGTAGGACAGCGATACTGTTGTGTAAGAATCTTGTAATTCCTCTCCTGGATGGCCGCAGAGACACCGGATTTGTGTTCAAGAGTAAAAATTTTCTTCAGGTCATCGCTTGAGAATTTAACATCGGAGTTTGAGCTTTTAGGCCTCGTTCACATATATAGTTACATAGTTAGGTTGAAAAAAGTCCATCTAGTTTCAACCATAAAAAAATAAGTAAAATAAAAAATATTGTACAATCCCATATACCCAATTCTATACCCACAGTTGATCCAGAGGAAGGCAAAAAACCCCAGCAGAGCACGATCCAATTTGCTACAGCAGGGGAAAAAAAATCCTTTCTGATCCCCCGAGAGGCAATTGGATTTTCCCTGGATCAACTTTACCTACAAATCTTAGTACCCAGTTATATTATGTACATTTAGGAAAATATCCAGGCCTTTCTTAAAGCAATCTACTGAGCTGGCCAGAACCACCTCTGGAGGGAGTCTGTTCCACATTTCACAGCACTTGGGCTGTTTTGATCTGTGCCCCGTGCAGTGCCATGTCTTACTGGCACGGGGACGCACAGGTGTTACGTGCATCTCCATACACTTTTATAGGTACATTTAAATGTAGATACAGTGACTGTATAACATACTTTACAAATTAGAATATTAATCTTTTAGCAATTGAAGATGATTTGTGAATGAACAGATACGTTGACAAGAAAGCCCGGAGCTGAAGCCCTCTGCAAGTGGCAGATTTTAGGATAATTTCAACATCTTTTGAGCTGACTGCAGGCATTAAAATGTGGCCAGGAGTGTGAGTGTGATTTGATCACTGGCAGCCTATGCCTGGGTGAAGTAACAAAGTCACCCGAACAAATCCAAAGGTGCCCTTTTCATCTCAGAGAAAATCTCATGTCTAGGTTGAATCATGGAATGTAATAGCAGAGTTGATGACATAATTAAACATTCTAATGTGACTGTTATAATGGAAATGACGCAATACTGTTAGAGGTTGGATTGTGTTTTCTCTTTTACAGTCACTCCATATTTTTAATGAGCTTTCATTTAATCATGGCTTCTTTATTGAAATTCATACATGTGCAAAGCATGGGAATTTATGTGCAATGAAAGAGGGCTTTCGTAAAGCAGTGCTTTGTTCCTTCAAGTGCCCTAGCAAAATATAATAAGGTGTCTTTTCAGGATTATGTGTTTATTGATTGTACAGCTCTTGAGAGATTACATGGTTGCTGCTCATACAGCACCTGCTTTGTAGGTTAATCCCTTTCCTAACAGAGCCCATGTCAGCGACTAGAGTGCCGTGCAAGTGGTGCCCAGACAAGATTAGGTCAGTATGTATGGTGTTACCTAGAAATGGTCTCTGAACCGCAACAAGATATTTTTGACTGCAATTTACTAGCCTTTCTGCTCCATGTACATTATTTTTTCAAAGAAGAATTCCTTTTTTTTCTTTTTTAAGTAATGTTGTCTATTGTCCTCTCAAGACTCCAAAGAAGGGTCCTTTGACAATGGATTTTTATTATGCACCTCTCTATGCCAATTCCTTGACACCACTCAATTCTTTGTATGTTTTAAAAAAGGAAATAAGACTGTTTTAAGATCATTCTGCAGTTAGATGCAATATGGAATCAAAGAATATCAAATAAAAAAAATTTAAATAAGGAACAGTTTGTTGCCTCCGAAGGTTGAGACCAGGGTCTTTCCACAAATCTTAATTTGCAGGTAGAAACATATGGAGAAAAGTTTGTTACTAGAAAAATTTCACAGTGATAGCTCTTATTGATGTAGCAAATGTAAATACATATATATATCGCTACCATATTGCCTTTACTCAAAACATTTCCGATATACTCGGGTAGAAAACGTTCTAAAGTAAAGAGTTGAAGGGATAATCTAAGTTGGCCTTTGGTGATTGCCCTTCATAGTGGCATTTTAAACTCTTAATGTAAATGTCTAAATCGAGAAATTTACATTGTTGATATGGCATTTAGTTTGTGCCTTTCATGTTACCAGCATAGCATGTGAGGATGTAATAAAGACTCTATTGGACACCACATGGGCCCCATAGTTCGCTAGCCACAAATAGATATTTTATTGGTGGTTGTCAAATCATCTGAACTGGGTTACAGTCACCATGCTTAATGGTACCTTGATATCATTTTTAGTTCTGAGATGGTGTACCAATCACTAATGTTTAACTGAGATGAAGAAGGTGTCTGCTCACTGCATAGATATTCACACTAGTACAGTATGTGCATGCAGGTCTAGCTAAACAGATTCCACTACTATGTTTATGTGCAGGTTCTCTGAAATTCCGTTACTGCTTATTGGAATCAAATGTAAATGTGTTCATTCAAACTTAAAAATTGGGCTGCATATAGTATTTTTCAAGACTTTTCAGTAAGCAGAGAATTCGATAGGATAACATTTCTACAAGGAGTCATGTAGGTTACCTATTTTGTTAGAATACTTTTTCTATTAGTTACCATAAATTAGATTTTTTTTTATCTGTTTTGTTGCCGTCTGCCCATCATATGAAGCTACTGAGATACCTGCACTCTAGTTTATTTGCAACCACAAACATCAATGCATTCTAATGTGGCTTGAGTCGTCGGTTAGATTATGACATAATAGGCCCTGTGCAGTTTTCGGTGGAAGAAGCCCATGAATGTTAAGTGTTTTCCTCTTGAGATAAGTGAATCCTTGTGTCAGCACATACATAATCTCTGGCTGGTGGAAAGGTATTTAAAGTTGTAATTAGTTAGAAAAACTCTGCCTTGTAGGCAGGATAAGCTTGTGCACACGGAAGAATACCTCTGAAAGGCAATTTATTGGCTTATTTATTTTCCATATCACATGTAATTTAACATTTTGAATTCTCTTCTTGTGTCTCAAAATACATTTCCAAAATCTATCCTGTACAGAGCAGCAAATATTCTAATATTGTTGCAGTAATTACCATTGAATACTGATGAAAAATGAATTAGTGTCTTATAATTCACTAATAAGATGCTTTGTGTAAAAGCGGATTATTTTGAAATTCTGGCACTCTTTTGCATTTGGAGGATTGGAAAATACAGGAGTCAGTCATAATGTTATATACTAAATATGTTGACATTACTGGCATAATAATGCTATTAGGCAAGCACCCTTGGATATTGACTGAATATTAGAGAGCATTTTCTGGGTAGTTTCATCCCAGCTGAGCCATAGATCACACAAGTGGGAGAAGCAAGTGGTATCTAAATATGTCGAGGTAAACGTGTCTGTAAATGAACAGCAACTAAAGGGGAAGTTTATAGATTCTGCTTTTCAATATTTGATTTGATTCTTGGACTTTGAGGCCAGTGGGAAAGACATCCCCTTCAGCCTCTATCACTGATACCAAATGTATGCACCTTTTTGCTGTGATGTCACCTCTGGCCATGATGTTTTCCAAGTTTTTTTCCTATTTTGTCCAAATGAGGGTCAGCAATGATTGGATGATGAGTATAAATATGAATGTCTTGTGAGCTGCTATGTGTCTAGATGTGCTAAATAAAGTATATTAAGCTCAACTCTACGTTTTGTGGTGTTTGTGCAGCCATATGGAAAATTCCCTTTATTGCAGTTCCCAGTATCAGGGCGTCAGACTGACTGGAAGCAATGGGCAATAGCTGGGCTCTAGGAAAGCCGTTTTGGCCCCAAAATTTGGCACTCTCCTTTAAGGACTTAATTGTATCCCGTTGGGTGACTCCGGTCTCCCCCAGGCATGTTTCCATGGTCTCCTTGTCTGATATACCTATAGTGGTGCGGCAGACATGTAAGATTTTATACTTTCATTACAAATTGTAAATCTTTATTTATAGATTGACACACAATTTTTGGCCTTTAAAGTCCATTTAGGAGGGTTCTTTCCTTTTTCTATTTCCATTACATGGAATGACGGTCTAATCTCTCTTCCGACCATACTCCCCCCTTTTTTTTTCTAGTATAATTTTAGGAGAGTGGAGAGGCTAAAACTTTTTGTGCATTTTCCTGGTGCCTCGTGTCTTGGGATCTAAAAAGTGATGGGTAGTCTCCCCATTGGAGTCACAGACAGCAGTTATAACCAAAGAGAAGTTCTAACCCTTCTCCATTCCTTTCAGAACTTAAAAAAGGCCTTTTTTTGGTTATTTGTACATGGACCCTACTTTGCACTTAGCTTGATGTACAGGGGTTTACAGTAAGCTAATACAAAGACAAACCATGTATTTATACTAGCGGTGTTTACAATTGCATTTAAAGTGACACTATTTTTAGTACACAATCACCAGCTAGGGAATTCTTCACTCTTGATGGAGTTCCAGGTACCACTGATATCAAACATTTCTGGGTGTTTCCGATGCCCAATCCACCACTTGGTGTTGTGGTTCCACCCACTGACCCCTGCTTCACTACTGCATTCTGTAGTTAAGTAGGGGTCAGCAGAAGAAACCATGGAATGCTGGTAAGACACACTATCTTACACACTTAGGCCGCGTACACACAGTCGGTCAAAACCGATGAGAATGGACCAAAGTTCAGTTTCATCGGTCCAAACCGACCGTGTGTACGGCCCATCAGTCTTTGGTCATTCGGACCAAAATTTTAAAACTTGCTTTAAAATCGAACCGATGGACCGCTGACTGATCGGTCCAAACCGATGGTTAGTACACAAAAGCATTGGTTCAAAACCCGCGCATGCTCAGAATCAAGTCGACGCATGCTTGGAAGCATCGAACTTCGTTTTTTTCAGCACGTCGTGTGTGTGTTTTACGTCACCGGGTTCTGACCCGATCGGATTTTGAACTGATGGTGTGTACACACATCAGACCATCAGGCCACTTCAGCGGTAAACCGATGAAAACGGTCCGTCGGACCATTTTCATCCGATGAACCGGTCGTGTGTACGCGGCCTTAGAGTTTGCCACAGTGCCTGACGTTCATCAAAAAAGCAAAGAATTCTCTTGACTGGCGAGCATATAACTTACTCTTCAATAGGGCTTTGAAGCCACTGGAGATTTTATATGCTAGCAACAGGGATACTTCAAATATGTGTGATGCAAACCTAACTGAATTTAATCCTGTTTTTTATTTTTTATTTGCTTGGAGTGCAGCTTTAAAGATCACAGTGGTAGTGATAGTTGCTGGCAGTTTTTCTTATTTTTTTATATGCTTCTATGCTGATAACTTGATAGAAGAAAAAAAATCAAGTTCCTTTGGTGATTAAACTAGTAAATTTCCTAAGCAACTGGGGCCAAATTACTCAGCTCCCACATAATGGTGTGTATAATAAAATATTTTGATTTACGAGTTGCTGCTAAACAAAGGAAGATTATATTATTCCAAAGGGATCCGTAATAAAACCGAAATAAATTTTCAGGGAAGGCTTTCTTCTATGTAGATACATTGTATAAATAGGAAGATTTGTTAAGTCGAAATATGTTTTATTTGTTTCTCAAGTTTATTATACCATCATTGCTATTTTGTTTTTCTAATTAGGATAAACCATAAAGAGCTATTTACTTCATTTGAGTGTAGTATTTTGGTAAAATGGATATGACAGTCATCTAGATCAGTGTTTCTCAACCTTTTTCCAGTCGGGGCACCCTTAAAAAGTATTTTCAGTCTTGAGGCACCCCAGTCCAAGGCTTGGTTCACATTATGGTGTGTCGCAGAACACGCGCAAAATCGCGCTCATTCCTGACACACAGAATAATGCTCTGCTCTTTAGAGGTACCATTAATTCTTAATGGTACACCCACACATTGGAAAATGTGGGGTGCTTTTGCTGCAGTGCAATTAAAAAAAAAAAAGAAGAAGGTTGGGGACTTGTTTCCCTGCATTTTTGTGGGTACAGAAGCCCATTGAAATGAATGGTCTGCCCTACATGCAGCTGCACAGATGTGAACCAAGGGCTTGTTAACATGTCAAAGGGGCGGTAAAACCACATGGTTGAGACGTTTTTACCACCCCCAACTTCTCTACCTTTAGCTGCAGAGGCAGCAGCTGGGGTGTTCACATGCTGTGGCTGCAACTGGAGGTATACCGAGGGTGAATGGGTCTCCACTGCAACTACCCCGCAACTGTGTGCATTGCACAGTTGCGGTGTAGTGATGCTGCATTTACGGGCTTAAAACAGGTAGTAAAGAGGCAACATAATGCCTCTTTACGGCCTGTCAAATGCCTCTGAAAAGCGATCTGTGCATGGATTGCTTTTCAGAGAAGCAGCAGTCCTTGCTATCAAACAAGCCCTACAAAATCCATTGTCATGGTACAGGAATGGGGGGGGGGGGGGCAGGATTAAAAGTAACATACATACAGACTACAGACACAGGCTTACACATGCATACACATACATACCAGGGTTGCCAACTTTCAGTAAATTTACGAAGTTTGTAAAATCCGTACTTTTTTCATCTGTCCTTGAATGTCCATTGCGGACATGTAGGCTGCATGTCTGTAACTGACATTCATGGACAAATGCAAAAAGTATGGATTTTACAAACTCTTTGTAAATTTACTGAAAGTTGGCAAACCTGATACATACACGCACACAGACAGACAGTCACATGTGCACACACACACACATACAGACAGACACACACACACACACACAGACAGAGTCACATGTGCGCGCACACACACACACACACATAGACACAGTCACATGCGCGCACACACACACACAGTCACATGTGCGCACACACACACACAGTCACATGTGCGCACACACACACACAGTCACATGTGCGCACACACACACACACAGTCACATGTGCGCACACACACACACACAGTCACATGTGCGCACACACACACAGTCACATGTGCGCACACACACACAGTCACATGTGCGCACACACACACAGTCACATGTGTGCACACACACACAGTCACATGTGTGCACACACACACAGTCACATGTCTGTCTCACAGTCACAGTGTGTGCGCACACACACACAGTCACATGTGCGCACACACACACACACATACAGACAGACAGACAGACAGACTACATGCATGCGCACACACACACACACACACACATATAGACACAGTCACATGCGCACACACACACATACAGACAGACAGTCACATGAGCACACAAACATACAGACAGACAGTCTACATGCACACACACACATATAGACAGACAGTCACATGTGCACACACACACGCACACACACATATAGACAGTCACATGTGCACACACACACATACAGACACATGTGCACACACACACACGCACACACACATACAGACACATGTGCACACACACACAGACAGTCACATGTGCACACACACACACACACAGACAGTCACATGTGCACACACACACACACACACACAGAGACAGTCACATGTGCACACACACACAGACAAATGTATAAAGCCATTTTTAAAAAAAATAATGTAGCTTCTAGCTCAGTACCTTTTCAGATTTCTCTTTAGCCGGGTACTGCACTCTAGGGGGAAGCAGAGAGCACAGCACACTCCTCTGCACTTCACTTTCATTTTTGAAGCCGACAGAGCTTCTCACAGTTCGGCAGGAGAGCTCATCTGACAGCCTTCTCTCCACTGACCCCGCGGCACACCTGAGAACCTCTGACGGCACACCAGTGTGCCGCGGCACACTGGTTGAGAAAGGCTGATCTAGATTATGCCCTTGTGTCAGATATGGAGCTTTGATATACCCAGGACTAGTGTAAAAGTGTGCATTTTGGCCATGAATTTAAAAACAAAAGTGTTTGGTGGCATAACAGGCCACCCTAATTTAACTGTAATCGCAGGAATATATATATATATATATATATATATATATATATATATATATATATATATATATATATATATATATATATATATATATATATATATATATATATATATATATTCATAAAACATAAATGCTATATCAATCTGTCTTTGTGTTAGCCTTATGTGTTTTTCAAAGCATCATTTTGTTTTTTCAGAAAGCAGCACTGTAAGCCAATTAGACATTACATAATGCTATTGATCTAGCAAGTGGAGATAGCTGATTGGAAGGGAGAGCATAGAGAGGAAGTCATCATCAAACGTCTGCTCCTTCACTATCCAATCACAGTCTTGACCTATATTGCTTTGACTGCAGTGAAGAAAAGTAAGGCCTCATACACAGGATATGTTAAACAGAGGACAACGGTCTGATGGACCGTTTTCATCGGTCAAAACCGATCGTGTGTGGGGCCCATAGGTTATTTAACCATCGGTTTAAAAAAAAGCCAACTTGCTTTAAATTTAACCAATGGATTCCTAACCGATAGGTCAAAACCGATCGTTGGTAGGCACAACCATCGGTTAAAAATCCACGCATGCTCAGAATCAAGTCAACGCATGCTTGGAAGCATTGAACTTAGTTTTTTTCAGCACGTCGTTGTGTTTTACGTCACCGCGTTCTGACACGATCGTTTTTTTAACCAATGGTGTGTAGGCGCGACGGACCATCGGTCAGCTTCATCGGTGATGACCGTTCTCATCGGATCGACTGATCGTGTGTATGTGGCTTAACTGGTTGGGACCTTGTATAGTTTCAGGCTGGGAAATCTGAGAGAACTGGCTGATCAGAGATACAAGTATTTTTTGGCAGGTATGGCAGTGCACATGTATTTCTTCAATAGGGAATTTAGTGGTTTGTCTTCACTTACACTTTCAAATCCAGTCTTCAGCCACACGTGATATTTCAGATAAGACTGACATTGGAAATACAAATGCTTGCTGTTGAAATGGAAAGAAGGGCTACAGCAGCAGTTATGGTTGAAGATTGAAATGTATTTTTTTGCAGCTGAAAAAATATCATAATTCATACCCTGAGTCTGGATATAGGCAACCTCAGTGATCATACATACAAAAGCATGTTTCAGTTGGCAGAACCTAAATTCAGCATAGTTATATTTTCAGCACTTCAGCTTTTAAACAACCATTTTACAAGAAGTATAGAGGATGAACATAATATTGGCTTTAAAAAAAAGAAGTCTATAGTTTATGTGCCGGCACTGACTAAAATTAAGTTTTAGGAATTTTCTGCTGACTTTCTAAGTGTCTTTTTAATTCTGCAGATAGTTTTATGTGACAGGGATGCACAGAATAATACCAACACTTTTTTTTTCTTTTGGACAGAGAAGAGAATGACTAAAACCTCTGTTAAGTTTTTTTTTTTTTTTTTTGTCATTTATGTCCCATTGGGTAGGTTTCCCTTTTATTTCCTGCCCAATAGACACACTAGGAAGTGAGATTATCTCTTAGTAAAATGCCGTTGTAAAAAAAAGTTGTCTCTTGAGATGAGCTTGGATGTCCTTCAGACTCTTATTTAACCCAAACTCTGAACTTTCATTGTACACACTGAAGTACAAAAAGCAGAGGTTCAATTTAGAGATGAGTTCAGAGCATGTCTAAACTTATCTCTAGTTGCCTCCAGAACATGTGGTCCCCTTTGAAGATTTCCCTTCTATTACTGTCCTAGTGACAACTCAAAATATTGAATTAAATATTGAATTTTCAATTGCTTTCAGCCCTAATGACAGTAGTCACCAGGACACATAAGTAGAGTGAATGTTTCCAGAGGGTACACAGACAATAACTAAAACCTGACAAGAATTGAAATCCTTCCATACACATCTAAAACAAAGTAAAAAGTTTGGACTTTAGATGAACTTTAATTTCGGCTCACTTTTCCCACCACTACAGTTCATTCTTTTTTTTTTCTTTTGTTTTTGAACCAACAATGTATGACAAGCATTGGTGTGGCAATAATAGATGTTTCAACTGTCCTGGAAATCTTAAAGCCTTGTATGGTCCACATCAAGTATTGCTAGATGCCAACTAAGTTTCACAACTTCTATCATTGAAGGTGATAGTTGGGCACTTCTTTATTACCAACTCTGTTCTTAAAGTTCAGAGTTTTAAGACAATGTTTCAAAAATCTAGGCCATCATACTTAAAAAAAATTGCAAAAATAAGATGGGGAGGTAGTAACTGTCGTCCACACCATTTCATACCAACCTGTGCTCTTTCGATGCCAATTAGTTTTAATAAAGCACTGGTTGGTTTAAAATGGTTTTGTAATTCATACCTCCCTCTCACGCTTTTCTTTTGGTAGTTTGGCTGCCCAGTAATGTGCTATTCCACATTTTTGGGGAATAGTAAGTGTGGCCTATGCTGCCCAGAAGCATCGACAAAATGACTAAACAGAAGGAATTGGTGCCAGCCAAAAAAAGTCCCAGTTGATTCCCTACCCAAACATTTCCTTTTCTTTATGTATGTACATTTCTCCTTTGATCATTCTTCAACGCCTTTGTAGCCACTTTTTCATAATTGCTTGTTTAATAATTTAAATATTTAGGACAAAAGGACTTCACGTATCCATTAATTTACATTAGCAATTTATACATCAGGCTAAATGGACATGCAGTTATTGCAACAGCACCCCGTGGAATTGAGAAATCCACATAGGTATGACCTGTTCCTGGAATATTCAATTTTTGTTTTGTTTTACGATTTGTATGTTTCAGATAATGTTTTACGTTTCTAAATGTATATTGATATGCATGCATCTTATTTAGCAGTGCACAATTTGTCCATAAATCTCACAGCTTCCATCTGCTTGCGTGGTCAGTCGAAAGAGATTATCATTTTGATGTTATTTGGCTTGGTGTTACTCTTCTAAGTATGTGCAGAGTTAGGTAACCCATTCTTTTCCAAGACCAACCTAAAGTAGCATATGTAAGTAGTGCAGGAACCTTCAGTTGTTTTCAGATTTCTGGAACATCTTCAGCTCGTCAGGAGCCACTACTCTGGGGGTACCCTGATATGTTTATCTTGACTTTTGCTTAAAAAGTTGATGAATAACATTGAGGGCTCCCATCATTTGTAAAACCAATAAGAGTTGGTACAAAGAGGACTGCTCCCTGTCAAAAGGGAAGATTATAACATCAAAGCCCCTCAGAGGTGTAAAATCTTAATTTGGAGCACGTTCGTTCGATTAAAGCGGGGTTTCAACCACAATTAGCATTTTTTAAATGTATGTCCTTTCATCCTGCGTTTTTATAATATAAATCTGGTCACTTACTATTTTACAATCCGTCGCCGATCCGCATAGATATTCAAAAAAGATAGTTTATAAAACTATATCTACACCGTTGTCATTTTGCTTGTGGGCAATGTGAAGCCTACAGGCACTTACTTCCTGGAAGTCTTGGATGGGGAGTGATAATTGGGTAACTGCATCCTGGGAAATGATAACACATATTTCCCAGGAGCATTAGAGGGAGATGTCAGAATCCTAGGTGGATTCAAAGGCAGATTTCGTGGGACCGCATAGCAACAGGCATTTCCAGATAAGTAAAAAAAAAAACTTTCTTTTTTAGTCGTAAGCTACAGTTTAAAGCAAAATAGTTTTTTTGATGGAACCTCCACTTTAAGGATGATATTTTACACTGATTTGGTTGCATTTAAGTAAACCTTTCACGAGTATACCATCAAAACATGGTAAAAACATGGAGGATACCATTATTGAACTCCAAAAAAATTGAGTTGGTATGGTGACCCACTTTAACCCAACTGTTGTAATAATAATTTATGAACCACTGATTTGGAACAAGTATGCAGATAATAGTAGTGTCTCTACTCCTGCTCTTAAACCCTGATGTCTTAGAGCAGAGGTCTCCAAACTTTCTAAACATAGAGCCAGTTTACTGTCCTTCAGACTTTAGGGTGGGCAAATATGGCCAGTGGGAGTAGAAGTTGTCTTGACGTCAGTGGAAGTAAACAATGCGTCTTCGATATTAGGGGAAGGAAACGTGCCCAATAATTGGAGTCAGTGGGAAGAATGGTGCCCCATCGTTGGTGTCAATGAGAGGAATAGTGCCCCATCGATGGTGTCAGTGGGAGGAATAGTGCCCTATTCTTGGTGCCAGTGGGGGGAATAGTGCCACATCATTGGTGTCGATAGTAGGAATTATGCCCTATTGTTGGTGTCAGTGGGAGGAATAGTGCCCTATCATTGGTGTCAGTAGCAGGAATTATACTCCATTGTTGGTGTTAGTGGAAGGAAATCGTGTCTTGTATTAGGTGGAAGGAAAAGTGTTCCAAGTGCCAGATAAAGACAAGCAAAGAGCCACAGTTTGGAGATCACTTTTATAGAGCATTGGTACTCAACCTGTGGCCCTCCAGCTGTTGCAGAACTACAAGTCCCATGAAGCATTGCAAGGCGGATGGGTACAGGCATGACCCCCAAAGGAAAAGACATGAGACTTTTGCAACAGCTGGAGGGCCACAGGTTAAGCACCCATTTCCTAGAGTAATGAACTTCTGCCCTCAACCTATTGCAATGAGTGAGTGAGTAACTTATATAGCACAGCACATGCGAACTGAATCGCCTCTGGGCGCTTGGTGACCATTGCTTTTTTGAAGTACCAAAACCCAGCTTGTTCTTTAAACTGACTAATGAAGAAATTTGGCACCTGTGACACAAAAGTCTTGCTCCCATTTTGGGTGTTGCCCATTCTCTCTGATCTGTGTGCCATAACCATAGCTTCAAATAGCTTAAGCGCTGGAGTAAACCACAACATGACTGATAGCTGCCAATACTCAAATATGACCCATCCTTTGCTGAAAATGAGCCACGTTTGGCCACTTTTTTCAAAGCACTTCACACTCTCCAATCACACAAAGGAATTAATATCTTGTTTCCTAGAAGCATCTTTGGTTATTTAGTTTTGTTCTGTATTCTGCGCAGATTAAAGTATACCACATTGATTTTAAAGTAGAAGTTACCTATGCATCATGCACTAGCAATTCTACCAAATGACAAAAATGTTCATATGTATGAATTGAGAAGTTTATCTCATGTCAGTTATACAAGGGCACCCATTAATATGGGCTCCGGCTCGCCTGTGGGAAGTCAAGAACTGATAATAACGCAAACAAAAATTGATTTTTAGAGATGCTTTGCTGTGTTTTCTGTCTTCCAGTACAGAAACTCTTTTATAATTCTCAGCACAGTATCTATTCATTTATCAACAGTATCAATGAACTGTATGAATTCTATTCACAGATCTGTCTTAATCTGTCAAAATATCTATTTATAGTGAGTCGAGAGTCTGCTGAGTAGCAACAAATACTGTCTGGAGTGTAGTTGCTGTGAAGGAAGAAAGGTACTGTCAGGAGCTTGCTGAAAAAAGATTTAATTTTTTACATTTAAAGCGGAACTGTAGGCACATTTAGGGTGGATGTGTGTGTGTGTGTATATGTGTGTATGTTTAATGTGTGAGTGTGTGTGTGTGTGTGTGTGTGTGTGTGTATATATGTATGTGTGTATATATATATATATATATATATATATATATATATATATATATATATATATATATATATATATATATATATATATATATATATATATATACACACACACTATACACAAAATACACAAATTATATATGTGTGTGTGTGTGTGTGTGTACGCATATCTATATAAATAGATATACACACTAGAACTGCACGATTAATCGTTAAAAAATTACGATCTCAATTTAACACCCCCTCACGTCCTTAATCCAGCATTTCCACGATTCATGTAACAAGTGCAGAGCCGTTCTCTGCTCAGAGCTGTCGAAAAATAAATAAAAAAGGCAACTGGCAACGTTTATCAAAACATTGCTCAGCGCTGAGATAAAAAAAAAGTAGCATTTGGTTCTTTTAGATCAAAGGGATGAACTTCGGTCTGCAAATGAGGGGAGTTTAAAGGGGTTGTAAAGGTAAAAAAAAATTGAAAAAATAAATCAGATGGTGCCACCCCCCGCCCGAGCCCCTGTTTTACTTACCTGATCCTTCGAATGTCCCGCGTTTGCCCCCGTCATCGTCCACGAGCTGAAGCCCGGCCGTTGATTGGCTGCAGTGGATGGATTGAGAGCAGCGCAGCCATTGGCTGGCGCTGCTGTCAATCACATCCAATGATGCGGCGTTGTATTATGGAAGCGCGCCCGCAACAGCTACACACAATGCGAGCTCGCATGTCTGTGTGCAGTTGTTGCGGGGAGGAGCCGCGACAGCCGCCGAGGGACCCCAGAAGACGTGGATCGGGGCCACTGTGTGCAAAACTAACTGCACAGTGGAGGTAAGTATAACATGTTTGTTATTTTCAAAAAAAACTTTTTTTTTTTATTTACAACTCCTTTAAAGCAGAGTTCGAGACGTTTACGTGTTTATTAAAAGTCAGCAGCTACAAAAAGTGTAGCTGCTGACTTTAAACACACACTCACCTGTCCCACGATCCAGTGATGCAGCCGCCCGAAGCCTCGGTTCTTTCCCTCGCCTCTCCGCCAGCATCACTGTGGGCACCTGGCTCGTTAGTCGTGCTGCCAGTGACCGAGCATTTTTTTGTGACCTAAGACGTATCCCAGAAGATTGCAGGGAGGGCGGGGGAGAGGAAAATTTCCACTCCAGCCACCCAGACGGCCGAAACGGAAGTGGGAGCTGAGTACCTGCCCCCCCCCAAAAAAAAATGTGGCATGCCAGGGGGTCAGGAGTCCTTAAAGCGGAAGCTTCACTTTTGGGTGGAACTCCGCTTTAACCTTAGCCTTTTTCTGACACTTGTTGCTTACAAGTTAAACATCTAGATTTTTTGCTAGAAAATTACATTATATATATATATATATATATATATATATATATATATATATATATATATAATTTTAGCAAAGACCCTGGAGCAGGGGTCACAAATTGTAGTTTCCAACAGCTGGAGGGCTGCCAAGTCCTATGAGGCATTGCAACAGCTGGAGGGCCACCAGTTTAAGACCCCTGCCCTAGAGAATAAAATAGCGGTCGGTGCAATATTTTATGTCACACTGTATGTGTGCAGTGGTCCTTCAAAAGCAATTTTTGGGGCAAAAATACACTTCAATGAATAAAAAAAACAAAAAAAAAACAGTAAAGTTAGCCCAATTTTTTTGTATAATGTAAAACGTTACGTTACGCCAAAACCCAAGGGAAGCCAACAAGAGGGGAAACAAATACACTGGAGTGCATTGAAAATGTATCAAAAATGCACACGCAGATACATATTCAGAGTGCGTTTTTGTGTTGTGAACTGTAAGCAAAAACACATCTTGTGTGCGTTTTTGTGGTGTAAACCGGTCCACCATCAAGATTCTGTTGCTTTGCATGGTGCTGTCAGTCAACAGATGGAACTTAGGCCGCGTACACACGATCAGTCCATCCGATGAGAGCGGTCCGATGAACCTGACTGATGGTCCGTCGCGCCTACACACCATCGGTTAAAAAAACGATCGTGTCAGAACGTGGTGACGTAAAACACAACGATGTGCTGAAAAAAAACAAAGTTCGATGCTTCCAAGCATGCGTCGACTTGATTCTGAGCATGTGCGGGTTTTTAACCGATGCTTTTGCATACTAACGATCGGTTTTGACCTATCGGTTACCAGTCCATCGGTTCAATTTTAAAGCAAGTTCTCTTTTTTTTGACTGAAGTTGAAATAACCTATGGGGCCTACACACGATCGGTTTGGACTGATGTAAACGGTCCTTCAGACCGTTCTCCTCTGGCGATCCTATCGTGTGTACGCGGCCTTAGAGGAGGAAAGTGTGAGTGATGATCTTGTCAGTGTGCTGCTTCTCCTTCATGTGTGGTGACAGTTTGGTGACCACGCTGTATTGATCAACTGCATTACAGACGTAAAGTCCTTCACCTGCAAATCTTTAGGCAGGTATAATAATTCATGCATGTGTATTTCAGCTTTGTAGCCTCTTTTCCCGAAGCCCAATTTTACCCATGTAACATTTTATTTAAAAAAAAAAACTTTTCTGTATTTTTAAGAGCTCGGAATAAATGAACAATATTCTTTCTTAGATTGCTCCTTTAGGAAAGGGACATGGTAATTATTTGTGAAAGTGAAGTATGTACATGTGAAGTACTTAACAGGATTGGATTCTGAGATATAATAGATGTTGAAGAGAAGTTGAAAAGAAGATCAGCATGACATATTGGGAGAGATTTAATAAAACTGGAGCACACAGAATTTGGAGCAGCTGTGCACCGTAACCAATCAGCTTCTAACTTCGGCTTGTTCGATTAAGCTTTGACAATAAAATCTGGAAGCTGGTTTCTATGTCGGCTGCACCCGATTCTGTGCATTTCAGTTTTAGTAAATCAACCCCACTCTTTTACTACCGCTTACCACTATGGCCCTTGTTCACTTATACCCCTTTAAAGGGGTTGTAAAGGTTTGTTTTTTATTTTCTAAATAGGTTCCTTTAAGCTAGCGCATTGTTGGTTCACTTACCTTTTCCTTCGATTTACCTTCTAAATGTTTTTTTTCTTTGTTTGAATTTCTCACTTCCTGTTTACCCTCAGTAAGCTTGCCCCCATCATCCGAGCCGTTCTGGCGGGGGGTTAGTCAGCGTGCTTGCCCCCTCCCTTGGGACTACATCTGTGTGGGGAGATGCTGTGAACGTTCACAGGGTCTCCCCGCAGGGATGTAGACACCAAGGGAGGGGGCGAGCACGCTGACTAACCCCCTGCCAGAACGGCTCGGATGATGGGGGCAAGCTTACTGAGGAGGAACAGGAAGTGAGAAATTCAAACAAAGAAAAAAAACATTTAGAAGGGAAATGTAAGGAAAAGGTAAGTGGACCAACAATGCACTGGCTTAAAGGAACCTATTTAGAAAATAAAAAACTAACCTTTACAACCCCTTTAAATTATACTACTGTCATTTGACATCCAATTACTGTATTTATCTGCCTATAGCGTGCACTGGCGTATAGCACGTACCCCCTAATGTAGAAGGGAAATTCCTGAAAAAAAAATGTAATTACTTACAGTTTTGGTGTCTTGTCCGGTGTCCATCGGCGGCCTTCTCCGGTCCGGCGTCTGTCTGCGGCCCTGGTGGTGTCCTCCCCGCTTCTCCCGCGCTGTTGTTGAGCCGATCCCCGCGCTGTGTTTGAACGCCGCCTCTCGCATAAAGGCTAGGAGGCGGCACAGGGTGTGACCGCGAGCGTAGCCGAGCCTGGCCGAGTGTACCCGAGTGTACTGTGCTCAGTATATGTCGGCGGCCGGTTCAATCTCAGCGCGGGTATCGGCGTATATCGCGCACCCACGGTTTTCTGCTGATTTTAAGGGGAAAAAAGTGCACGGTATACGCCGATAAATACGGTATCTGAGTACCTTGTGAATGCAATTTTGTTGTACACATTTGATGATAATTAATCTGACGACAATCAGGCCAATGATGGAGCATAGGGTGGCCATTGATGGTGGGCCAAAAATGACAGGAAGTACCTATACTAAAGGCTATTACACACTACTACTTTTTTCAATCAACGCTAGCGGGCTGAATAAAAGGAATAAACTGACAAGCCGATGTTAGTAAAGCGATCTCCCCTGCTGTCCAGGATGGCCCCCACAAGAACACTATGGTCAGCCCTTTCAGCCATTGGTTGAGCGCGCTCATGGGGCAGACATTTTTCGGTCATGGCCCTTCGACGTCTGTCGGACCGGCTGCAGTACACACGGGCCGAATGTCGGGCAGTTTCTATTGAACCGCCCGACATTCGGCGTATGTGTGAGGGGCTTAAAGCTCTATATGGCTTGCTTTCATTGAGCTGTTCCTAGCTAGCAGACCAGATCAGACGGCCTGTGTTGTGGAGAAAGACCAGCGACTACATTGGCATCCGGATTAGTGAAGCAATGCAGACATCAGCAATTAGTATAAATATGGATGCCAAGCATAGTGCAGCAGGCACAAAATAATGTTTGTGTGGGTTGTACCTATGACAGATATTTTTGTTATCCTAATGATCCACCACGGCTAAAAATATTGGTTACCTTTCATACCTAAACCGTGTTCTCGGGATTTGAAAGCCTTTTTTATAGGAGGAATGAGTGCTCCTAGTAATCACTGCTGCTTTGGATACAAGGCTTGCATGTACCTTTTTTTTTTATGGATGAACAATATAGTTTATTTTAATAATCTGAAGCCATCAGGCTCAGGAAAAAAGCATGCTGAGCCCGTGCTTATGCTGTGCATTAAAATGGGCATATTTTTCCTGATTAGGTTCTGATAGCATTGGCATACCTTAGACAAAGTACATAAAATTGACATTAATGACCTTGCAATTTGACATACTGTGATGGCTGGACAGAGCTCCTCTAACTTCTAGTAATATGTAAGAATTGGATTAAATTTTACCCAAGGAACGTTAGAAGGAAACCATGTATGAAGATATATGAGATGAATAGTTGGCCACACATCATTCAGCCAAGGCTCACACATAGAACTCTTTGTCACACAGGTTTCCTCTGTTCTTCTCTGCCTGCTGTCTGTAGCTTTGCCAATCTTTCCTGTTCGCTCTCCTCAAAGGAACTAAGCTACTTTTTGTAAAATTGGACAGCTGTAATATTCCGTTTGCTCCTTCACCGCCAGTTTTTTTTTTTTCTTTTATGATGCCCATTTCAAGTTAAAGGGAGCATGTGTAGTGATTTATCTACCTTTTATGGTTAAAGAAGAATTCCAGGCATGGTATACATTTATATAGTTGCATTGGTCCACCTTGGACCAATATAAGTATGCAGATTTTATAGCTGAGGGACCACCGTGAAGCTGACAATCGCCATAGTAGGGAGTAGTTAGCGCTACTACAGCGACAGCCGTGATTATCTGGGTCCGGTGTCAAGTGGCTTCCCCTCTGTACATTGACCAGAGGGGTTCGCTTGCTTTCCACTAACACCATTCATAAAACGCCCTGCTATACAGCTCATCCATTTAGACAACACCTTGTACTCATTGGAAAAATACATTTAGTTGAATGGCAGCAGTAGTGAGTGACCCCCTTGTGGTCAGTGTGCAGAAAAACTGCTTGGCACAGGACCTAAAAGATTGGGGCTAACGATGTAGTAGCGCCAACCAATAGAGGAGTTTTCTAGTATATGCATGCTTACATTGGTCCAAGCTTGCATCGATCCACAGTGCTCTGGAGATCCTTTGTCACAGGTGCACCCTGTATGCTATTAGGAGGCACTTTTACTTTGTTCTGTATTTCAGAAAGAAACCTATGAAAAAAGAAATATAGAGACTACTTAAAATTCTAGCTGCCTGGCTGTCATACAGATTTAACTTCTTCAGTGCTTTCTAAGCCACTGACCTGGAAAACCAACATGATCATAAATAGTTCTAACTTAATTTGTTGCAAACGGTGTTCTAGGTCAGTGACAGAGAATTGATTGCAGTCAAAGATATAGCATGACAGAAAACTAGCATTTTCGGAAGGCGGTTAGCAGTGGTAGCCTGTATAGTTCTCACATCACAGGTTGTACATTCTTTCGTTTCGAGGAATGATCGATATTGTGCTGCACATACCATGTGTCTGCCCTTCATTCACATTGCTAATTAATATACTGTATGTATTCAGTTGGGTTTCATGGTTGGGTAGGGATGTCTTGTGCCTTACCACGATTGACTTTTTATCTGTAACCTAAACATTCCGAGCACATTACTGTAATGCTCATAAAGTTAAGGATCATATATTCATAATGACCTTATGGGACACTAAATAGTTGCCCAGTTAAGAAATGAGCCATGAGCTTGATTGCCTGGAACTGCTGAAAAGGGGCGCGATCACACGTTTTAATTTATAATGGCACTTGAAATTCACTTGTATTATTTTATAACTTTGTTGCAATGAGAATTTGGTTTCCAAGCATGTGTACTCTTGAAATAGAAATTATTTTTAAAAAGGAAAATCCAGTATAATTTCAGTCTTTTCCTTCAAATAATTTGTGACGTGGCTGCTACAATTGTACACACTTGCTCTTCTCTATACAGTATTTATTGTATAGACTGTGGGCATTTGCAGGTTAGCCACTAGAGGGAGCACTGTAATTCACTGCATTCATTCATCCTCCCTGCCTAACAATGTTTAAGACCTGATACCACCACATTTGGGCAAATATAGCTCCCCAAAGTACATATGTACAGTACTTACAAATTAAAGTGGATGTAAACCCTCCCAACACCCAGTGAGGTGAACAGCCTCAGATGATACAGAGATTAACCAAATCTCCCTTTTATATGTATATCTGCTGTGTTCACATTTTATATACTGTTTAGAAAGTTGAGATCTTGCTAGGAGATTTTATCTTCCTGGTTAACACAGAGTGTGATGTCTGGGCGTACAGCCAAGATGGCTAACATTGCTGATTGGAGGAAAGGCACACACCCCCTCTCCCCATAGGCAGAGACTCTCAGAGCTGTTTTATAATAGGAGCTGCTCTCTGCTAATCTATTTTTAGCAACCTCCTTTGACAAAAGATTCTGGCTGCTTTTGTCTAAAAAGTCAACAAAATATGTCAAGAGTTTTCAGGCTGATAAAAGAGGAACCGTTCAGAAGAGAGCTATAAGACTTGGCTCATTGAAAAGAGATAACAAAATACTGCAGATATATGTGCCCGGCTCAAATTTCATGAATCGGGTTTACATCCAATTTAAACATTAGTACATTCTTTACCAAACGTTAACACATGTTATATAGATCATTTACTTCTAGTTGATCTCGTTTGCATGTATGGTTAACAAGCATTGAAAAGAGTGTATATTCTGTATAATGTATGGTGAAAATAAATTAAAGCATCAACCTGTATGGATAGGTCCTTTTTTTTATGATTTTAATTTTTTTGGGTCAAAATAAAAGGGTCTAAAAAGAGTTGACAAGTTTCAGGGATTATACACGAAACCCCCTTCATCAGGTCTTTAGATTTATTATAGAAACTTAGAAAGAAACAAATAGGATTAGAAAAAGACCAAGTGGTCCATTGAGTGCATATGGGGTGGTTTTCCTAGATATTATTTCTCCGTAAACCATGGTTAGAAGCTTACTCAGGAAAGAAGTCTGACTGCCAGACAATTTAACTGAGAAAGCTTCTAACCACTGTTTACGAAGAATTAGAATCCAGGAATAACTGCCGGTCCAGATCCCACTCAAAGCATAAATCCTGATGTCAAGGAAGCAGCATTGTTTTGCTGAGAAATAAATCGGCGTATGCATGTAGAGTGAAGCAAAGTGAGGCTGAGATAGGTGAAGCTATGAAGTCCAGCAGACACAGCTGACAACGCTGTTGGTGATTATGCTGCAGTAAATGCAATGTGTTGTCAGCTCAAACAGGCAGTTAGGACTACAGTGATATTATTATTATTATTATTATTATTATTATTATTATTATTATTACTATTATGATTTATATACTGTAGTGCCAACAGTTTGCACAGTAGCTTAAAAAAAGACACTAAACAGGGCTGACACCACTAGGTCCACAAAAATGCTGTTAGCCCATGACAGGACTTGGAAGTGTATCCATCATATGTGTGGGCATGTGAAGCCCAGTTCCCTTTTCTTCCTGATTTTCAGGGAGAGGTGCATGTTGGGCGATTTTTAGGCACAGTAATGCCCAGAGACTCCTGGGAAATGAGTGTCATCACAATGGGGTCTTAAGACAGGAAGTTGAACCACCTAGGAATAGGAAGTAGGCAGATTATATAATCTGCCTAGTAACAGCCAGATAGAAGTGAGTACAATTTATTTTATTTTTTTTATATTAAAGGCAAGCTGTTAATAGTTTATTTTTAGGGTGGAACTTTAAGGTTGAAGCTGAACACCTGGTATATCTAAATTACTAGCAGAGAAATAAGATTTTGGTGTACTCACCATTAAACTGAATCCATATAAGATAAGGGTTGGGTTCCATCAAAGTGGTTTTGTATCCACCCACACTTGTGATATTCATAGTTTGCATATCAACATTGTAGTTGTGAGCAGCTGGTATAGTGGTGTGTGTGTGTGTGGAATGCATCCATGTGGAGCCTGAAAAGTGCAGTCCACTCTGACTTCCAGGGGGGGGCAATTGACCCCCCTTGCCCTATGGAGCGGACGCCCATGGGTATAGGGGTCCTGGTGTGACTTTAATGCTATCTGTAGATGTTGTTGATCTGTCTTTAAAGGGGTTGTAAAGGCAAATTTGTATTTTATTTCTAAATAACAAACATGTTATACTTACCTCCACTGTGCAGCTCGTTTTGCACAGAGTGGCCCCGATCCACGTCTTCTGGGGTCCCTCAGCGGCTGTTCCAATGATGTTTACCGATCAAAATATGTCCCCATTCTCATCTTTGCTCATGAGCTACAGGTTACACAACGAAGTATGATAATGTGAAAATGAATAGAATTCTGTGGGAACCTTGAAGTGGAGTCTCCTGTAAACTGAGATGTACCCGGTGTTTAGTTAATTTTTCTGGATTACCTGTAAGGGCTTTCCTGCTAATCTGCTGGGATTATATTTCAAAACTGGCCTAGGAAAAGCTGTAGGCCTCTTTCACATGGGCCTAGAGATGTGTCAAAAACAGTAGGGTATTCCTCAATGTGAAATTTTCTTTTTTTTAAATTTATGGATTTTTGTTGCCCTTCGATCCCTCAGTTCTTACCCATTGTTCCTGCCAATATGCCCCTTTCTGCATCACTTTCTGGAGGGCTGTCAATGCTGCAAAACCATGTCTCAATTTGCAGCAAAGTTGTCACCCACCCCTGCAGCAGCTCTTCATAAGTCATGTGAGTGAAGTAGCTTCATAGGGCACTTTATATCCCCCACAGTCCTGCAATGACAACTAATTCTAGCCGGGAGGAAGGATCACATTAACCACTTAAGGAACGGCCTACGTACACATACTGTGGCAGGGCAGCCCTTTAGCGCAAAATTAGGTACCTGTACGTGATCTCCTCCATCGGCTCTGGGGGCAGCATGCGCGCTGCCGGAACCTCGCTCCCACTGTGATTGGACACTGCGGGAGCCAATCAGCGGAACTGGTGGCCACGATGGCTGCTGGCCACCCACAATCGTTTGGGGGATTGACAGAACGCCGGTCTGGCTATGTAAACAAAGCAGACCATAGTTCTGTCAGTGAGGGGGAGAGAGATCTGTGACTCCTGCTTTTCCTCGAGTCAGTCCATCCCCCACACAGTAAGAAAACACATCTAGGGAACACATTTAACCCTTTGATTGCACCTGATGTTAACCCCTTCTTTGCCAGTGTCATTTATACAGTACCAGTGCACTTTATTTAGAACTGATTATTATATTGGTGTCACTGGTCCCCAAAAAGTGTCAATTAGTGTCAGATTTGTCCGCCGCAATGTTTTATAGCAGAAAGTAAAACATATTTTTTTTTTCATTGTAAGTCTTTTTTTTTTTTGTTTATAGCGCAAAAAATACCACCAAAGGAAAGTTGTATTTGTGGGAAAAAAAAGGACCTACGTTTTATTTTGGTACAGCGCCGCACGATGGTGCAATTGCCGTATCGCAAAAAAATGGCCTGGTCAGGAAGGGGATAAAACCTTCCACAACTGAAGTGCTTAAAATAGAAAAAATACATTAATCTTCTGCATTTTTAATAAGTGCATGGATATTGTTGTTGGGCTATCCACTCATTTTCATGTACGTGTATTTATACCTGTCTATGTGTTTATTTCTGGATATAAGGTAGCGCAGACTGCTTTGTATTTAAGAAGACAAGACGCATTCCTAGATATTGTTTCAGTTGGTAATTTTTTTTTTTTATATATAAATCATTGCAGTATTTTCAACAATTTACAGGAACTGAGCAGGCTTTGCTATCTATTGCGGTTTCTATGTTAAGCGACTTGCTGTCATATAGAGCTAACACTGGGATACCAGCCAGGTTACACTCACTACAAACTCAGCGCTGTCACTTCACAACGTCTCCTCATGATTTAATAGTGGTTTAATAGCTTTCCCATTAAGCGCTGGATCACTTTTTCTCATAAATAAGTACATTTTAAAGCGTTTTCCGTATTTGCTAGTGCCACAAGGAACTAAGTGATGTAAAAAAAAAAAAAGTGTTTTATTTAAAAGGATGCCCCTCTCAGATTAGCGAGTTGCCCTGACCTTTTAAGTATAATTTTCCTATAGAAATGTCAACAATATTTGTATCATTTGCACAAAATAAGAATAAATCACTTGATTTGGAAAACAACTTGTAGGCAGCATCAGAAATTGATATCCCTTCATTGAGACTGGAGAACAGGACTAACTGCAGAAGTTGAGTAGCCAACATACCTGATCAGATCCAGATGCCAAAACAAAAAGTGAAGCCTCGTACACACGACCGGTTTTCCCGGCAGGAAAACTACCAGGAGAGCATTTGGCCGGGAATCCCGGCCATGTGTATGCTCCCTAGCCGTTTTCCCGACAGGAAAATTGCCCGGGAAAAATAGAGAACCTGCTCTCTATTTTCCCGTCGGGATTACCTGTTCCATTGGAAACCCACGTGTGCTCGATACGAGTTTGACGCATGCGTGGTAGCATACAAGTTTAGTGTGGGGTGTAGCAAGATGGCGGCAACGACATCGAATGTGACGAGCGGCGGCTCGTCGTAGTCGATGACATCACCGCATTTTTGCTATTCAAAAGAACGGCGGTTCTTTGGAATGGCGTCTGTATGCACGATAAGCTTGCCAGAAATCCCGTTCGAGAATGTTTTTTTCCCTGACGGGGTTACCGGCCGTGTGTACAGGGCTTCAGAGGAAATCCCTGCAAATTAAAAGAGGTTTTTTTATTTATTTTTTATTTGTCTTTAATCATACTTGCCTAGCTGGATGAAGCGTCAGTCTGATGTTGCATCTGTCCCCCACCGTTCAACACTGAGAACGGAGAGATCAAACGCCGGCGATTGCTCGGTGCTCTGTGAGCAGAGAGCTGGTGACACTGCCTCTATGCTCTGCCCTCCCACACTCAGTGGAGCGATGTGTTGCAGACGGGGCGGGAGCAACCTGCTCAGGCTCTCAGAATCTCGCTGAGAGCCTGAGCCGCATGCCGGTCCAGGCATATGTCCGCGATCCTTCCCGAGCCTGGACCGGCTCTGTGACATCAACCGACTGCGGGCTTCAATCTGCTGAAAATGGGTCACAGGAGAAGTACAGCCAAATGAGCTTTGGCTGTACTTCTTTTAAGGGAAACTTTTGAGGGGTCACCAAAACTAGTGTCCCCATTGGAAGATTTCCCCTCTGTTACGTTTCTGGGGACAACCCAAGTTTGGGTATTTTCTTTTACTTTTACGTTCCATGATGATGGTAAACTGGACAAATAGAGGGGGTGATACTCCCTAATGAGGACACAGACAGCAATTAAAACTGTTTGTAATCCATCTCCCCTCTATCCAAAACTAAAAAAAAATTGTGTGTGCAATACTGTATATTTGGACAGGGGTCACCAAACTTTCTAAACAAAGGGCCAGTTTATTGTCCTTCAGGTTTTAGGGGGGCCAGCGGGAGTGGAAATTTTCCCAGCATCAGTGGGAGTAAACATTGGCATATTTGGTATTAGGAGGGAGGAATAGTGCCCCATCATTGGTATTATAGGGAGAATAGTGCCCCATTATTGGTATTATAGGGAGAATAGTGCCCCATTATTGGTGTCAGTGGGAGACATGCTGCCTCATATTTGATGTCAGATGTCAGAATAGTGTCTCATATCAGTGGGAGAAATAGTGCCCCAAGGGCCGGTGCATTGCCATGAAATGAGATTTGCCATGGAATGAGATGGTCCGCCTCCATCTCATCCTATTGGCTCACTCATGTCACGTGACAAAACATCAGTCACAGCTAGGCTATCATAGGGAGAGGATCTCCTCTCCCTGTGATAGCCCGATAGCACTGTCAGCAGCGTGCCTCCCGCCAGCGCTAAGTACACCCCGCGCCCGCAGCTCTACTCCCCGTCCCCCGTTAAGGCCCAGGGAACGGGGCGAGTCTACGCTATTAGCGTAGACCTAGCGTTGGCTACGTTGGTTAGGGGAGTAGAGCTGCGGGCGCGGGGTGTACTTAATCGGGGAGTAGAGCTGCGGGCGCGGGGTGTACTTAGCGCTGGCGGGAGGCACGCTGCTGACAGTGCTTTCGGGCTATCACAGGGAGAGGAGATCCTCTCCCTATGATAGCCTAGCTGTGACTGATGTTTTGTCACGTGACATGAGTGAGCCAATAGGATGAGATGGAGGCGGACCATCTCATTCCATGGCAAATCTCATTTCATGGCAATGCACCGGATAAAGGGTATTGGGGTATTTATAGATATAAGAAAACAGTCAAACAACCAGATCCGACAATGATCTCATATCATATCCCCCAAGGTGTCCATCCATTCACTGTTGAATAAAGATTGAAGTCATTTGGGTTCTATCCTGATTGATATCATTATCATCACCCAACTCTGCCCTCCTCCCCTCTCCAGATATTTTTAAGCATAGTCAGGAGCTAATAGAATGCACTTGCAAAAACATGTCCTGGGAGCGGTCACACATCCAACTGTGCTTTCAAGGCTGTTCCAAGATTTCGATTTATATTCACGTAATCTGTAATGGTCAGCATCTTCAGTAGTGTCTCTATTTAAGTAGAGCAATGCTCTTGATACTGATAATTGCATTGTGTAGTATGTCCCACCAGTGAAAGGGGTTCACTATTATAATTGGATTTTGAGACTCTGTTGCTGATCTAGTTCTCCAGATGCTTTTCTGATTTGTTTGGGGTTTTCAAAGTCTCAGCTGCCATAGTTTTCTTATTTGCCTATGTCTCTTGCTGATGTTACACACAGATTAGAGAAGTAATCTCAATATTCAAATCTTTGTCAGGAAAGGCAAGCAAACACAAATGGCTAACCTGGATTAGTGGTGGGGATTTGCTGCATGTGACAGCCTGTATGTGTAGTGTTAGTGAGAGCTTTCTGAGCGTGTTGTCTTGTAATATAGATGAGCATGTATTCAGGAAAACATGTATAGCATAAAGCAGGGGTGCCCAACCTTAATCGACTTAGTAACCGGTCGTGGGCCACAATGAGCGGAGTGGGCAGGTGACAGGTCTGTGTCCAGTCTGCATATGCAAAGCAGACACAGGCACAGCCCAATCTACTCTACGGGCCCTCTGATCCAATCAGATGGAAGGGGACAGATCCACTTTTTTTTAGCAGATCGGATTGGAGGTAGGCAGGTGTAACAGAACAAAAGTCTGTTTACATCTGCCACTCCATAGAGGTGAATGGAGGGTCCGATTGAGTCAGACCGATCGTGCGAAAGGGGCCTAAGGCTGCTTTTACACTGATGGTCTGCAGTCTATTGCGGTGCAGTGTACCTGCAGTTTTCCCGCCGGTTATCTGCACTTTGCCATAGACGTCTATTATATCCTGCAGGTGCGGAGCACTTTCTGAAAAGCTGCTTGCTTCTTCGGCTTCATTTACAACACTGATGCTCTTGGATGGCAGGTCGGCAACCTGCTATCTGGGCTTGCCAACCAGCCATCCCAGAGCAGGAGGTCGCGGGCCACATCAGAGGGCTCCGCTGGCCACTGGTTGGGCACCTCTGGCATAAAGTGTTCCAGGTTTAGAGCTTTAGGCCTATACATGCTGGATACAGTAAGCTCATTTGTGCCGAGGCCTGATAATAGGCTAGTTTGTATCATTGATGGGCAAAATTAAAGTCTGAGGTATGTTAGAGATACAATGAAAGCCCATTTTGAGGTCTTAAGACACAACTCGTAGTAACAGAGGATGGACACCTTAAGGGGGCAGTGATCCCTTTGAGCTCTCCAGTTTGACATCACAGTTTGGGATGTCCTACAGCCTTTCAAATTGCATGGTGTCCGTTGTGGTTGGAGGCCATTTAACCCATGTGCCTTAAAAACTCATCCCACATTTCACTGTTAGTCTATTCTTCTTACCATTGCAAACTTGAAAACTTCTCAATAGTAATGACTTTCCATGGACTTCATATTCATATATTTACCCCTGATATATCAGAAAACCTATTTAAAGATAACCGATCAAGAAATAGACTTTGTATTCATAAATGATCCATTCCTCAAAACGAGGTTGATGGATTCAGAAGAAAGAGCACAGGCTGTGATGGTTGTGTTCGCCACTCATGTAGCACACATTTGATGATCTTTAACGCTAACGCGTTTGACTTTAACACAAAGCTCCGATTCTTTATAGCAGTATCTCTAATTTGAATCGGTCATTGTTAGAACTCATTAATATTGACTTGTTGCATTGTATTTCTATTGCTGTTTGAGGTTCTATTTTTTTCTGATATGGATTTCCTTGCATATAACGCTGTATTAACCTTTCCTTTTTTTCTTTCTTGTAGGTAAGTGACCTTTCTCCTTTATTCCTTATGGCCGATTCATTGAAAATCAGACACTATGAAAGCATGGGAGCTTGTCATGTGTGAAATGTTCTTCCTAGAGGCATTCAAAGGTAGAAATCATGATTCTGTCATGGATCAACAATTCTCAGATGTATGTATAATCTGGATTCCTGCAAATTGTTTTCTTCTATAGTATTCCACGTCACTGTGGATTTGTGTTGTCTTCATATGCAGTATCTGTATCCTGTAATCGGCATGTTTAAAGTGTATGCTAACACAAGTAAGCTTGGCATTGTGCCTCATTGTATAATGATTTCCTATGAAAATCATTACTTGGCCCTCTTTTGCAGAGTTTCTTGCCTGAAGATCCTGCCAGTAACAGCTCTTCCTGTTTAAAGGGTTTGTAAAGGTAATTTTTTTCCCCCTAAATAGCTTTCTTTACCTTAGTGCAGTTCTCCTTCACTTACCTCATCCTTCGATTTTGCTTTTAAATATCCTTATTTCTTCTGAGAAATCCTCACTTCCTGTTCTTCTGTCTGTAACTCCACACAGTAATGCAAGGCTTTCTCCCTTGTGTGGAGTGTCGTACTCGCCCCCTCCCTTGAGGGGGCGAGCAGGAGAGCCTGGATGCCCACTAACACACAGCTCCTTTCTCTACCTGCGAAGTAGAGAGCGTTTTCACTCTCTTGCTCGCCCCCTCCCCCCTCAAGGGAGGGGGCGAGCACGACACTCCACACCAGGAAGAAAGCCTTGCATTACTGCGTGTGTAGTTACAGACAGAAGAACAGGAAGTGAGGATTTCTCAGAAGAAATAAGGACATTTAAAAAGCAAAATCGAAGGATGAGGTAAGTGAAGGTGGACTGCACTACGGTAAAGGAAGCTATTTAGGGAAAAAAATTGTACCTTTGCAACCTCTGATGGCACTAAGCCACTGCCTTGCAATTAACAGTGCCGTTGTTAGCCTATCTTGCCTACCCCTTTAGTTGGCCATTGGGATGCCTGTCAGTTCGATAGGAGGCAGACCATCAGCCAACTAAAAGAGCTTGCATGGCTTTTACTCGCTGGATCTCCATCCAAGAGTTTCACAAACATCATTTTTCTAAGAAAGCTCTATAAACTGATGCCAAACATACTAAAATACAGACTGCGGGTTTACATACACTTTAAATTGCATACCATTATTATACCATTATTATAAACACAATTCCATTCAGTAGATACTCCAGAGTTACCGAAAAGGACCATACATTGGTTGAATCTCGGACGGTTTTCGTACCATCTATGGCCGGCTTTAGTCCCTCGTATTTCTTCTATTTTTTCTGCCTTTTTTGGCAGCCCATGCAAGCCTACCACCACAAAAAGTAGAGAATTTGCCTTTATTACCTAAAAGAGGTCTTATTAGTTGCTACCAAAAAAGTTTCCTTCTTTATGAACAGTTTGGTTTCCCCAATATTTAAAGGTAGCTTTCAAAGACAATTTTTTTTTTGCAGCCCATGCAAGCCTACCACCACAAAAAGTAGAGAACTTGCCTGCATTGACCAGATTCCTTGTTTGTCAAAAATAAGGTCTTAAAGCCTCGTACACACGTTCGATTTTCTCGGCAAGAAACCGCAAGAAAACTGCTGGCAGAGCTTTCTTGCCGAGTAAACCGAGTGAGGCCCCGTACACACGTCCGAGAAACTCGACGGGCAAAACACATCGTTTTGCTCGTCGAGTTCCTAGTGAAGCCGCCGAGGGTCTCGGCGAGCCGAAATTTCCCATTGCACAACGAGGAAATAAAGAACATGTTCTCTATTCGGCCCGACGAGATCCTCGTCGGCTTCCTCGGCCAAAAGTGTACACACGACCGGGTTTCTCGGCAGAATACGGCTCCGATCGAGTTTCTGGCTGAATTCTGCCGAGAAACTCGGTCGTGTGTACGGGGCCTGAGTGTACGAGGCTTAAAAGGTTTCTCATCAAGAAAACTGCCCAGAATCTAGACGAGAAAAATAGAGAACCTGCTCTCTATTTTCTCGTTGTGAGATTTCCTGCCGAGAAACTCGAGCGTCTGTATACTTACCTCTCCATGGAAGCCCGCGCAATGCTCGAAATGACTTTGACGCATGCGCGGTAGCTTCCAAGGCATAGGTAGGGTGTAGCAAGATGGCGGCGACGGCATCGAATGTGACAAGCGCATGCTCGTCGTAGTCGATGACGTCACCGCGTTCGTGCCATTCAAAAGAACGGCGGTTCTTTTGAATGGAGTGTCTGTACACTCGGCCGGCAAGAGATTCTTGCCAAGAATCTCGTCAGGAAAAACAACGTTTTTTTCCCTGACGAGATTCTGGGCCGTGTGTACAGGGCTTTAATTGTTGCTACCAAAACATTTTCCTTATTTATGAAAAATGCGGTTTCCCCAATTTCCAAAGGTTGCTTTCAAAGGGAATCTTTCGAAACAAAATAATAATGTGCAGGATGCAACGTGTGATTGTTTTTTTCCTCCTAAGTAAACGGAACTTTACCAATTATGAAGCAGAGACTGTTTATACTAACAACATATGTTTTTGTTTTGCGGTGGGTGGGACGGGGGCGATCGTTTTAACCGTAGCTGGTTTTCTACATACAGCAGTGCTGACATTGCTACCAGCACGGTCCACAGTCTCTGCACTCTCCATCAAATACTCAGTGAGCTTTAGAAATGTGAGATTTATGGTCCAGCTATATTATTATCCTTACAGATGCTGATTATAAGTCTTCAAGGCGGGAGCTGCTGTGTGTATTTCTCATTCTGTCTCGCTCTCAAGAGTGCGATCCTCTACAAATATACACGTAGATCTGCCTGTGCCCTAGAGGCACATATGGTGCGCAAAAGTGTTTTTCCTTGCTGATGAAGAGGCAGCCTGGTAGGAGAATGGTCCCTGGTGCTTTGTCGTTCCATTCCAGTAAGGAACTCCACACGAGTGCTGCCTAAGCCATACTGCGGCCTGCTAGACTGTGCTTTTTAACACTCCCCGCAATGCTATATGACAGACTAATGGTGCAGCCCCTCCTAGGAGAAAAATGAGCCGCTGACAGCACTATAATCCATAGATAAAACCGCAGCGTCTCTCCAAGGTAAAACAAATACAATAAGTGAAAGCTTATGGTGTCTGTTATGGCAATAGTCAGTACAATTGAATAAATGAGGGTTTCTGTTTTAAAGGTCACATATTTCAAGATGTAGAAGTTGGGTATAGTCAGCTTCGTCGGGATTGATAGTAGACATACATATGTACTGCCCATGACTAGTTTCAAGGAGTATATTAAAATTATTGCTTAATAAATGTTATTACCTTTCTTTGCTTTTTACAGTTATGCGAATATAGCGTGTTTTTTTTTTTTTTAATCTCTAGATTAATTTATTATTACTATGATCAGATTAGTGACACCCGATGAATACATTATAAAAAAAAAATAGAGAAAATGCTGATTCAGGTTCCTTTTAGTAGTGGCCACGTGTATAAAGCCTTGTTTTTGGATGGTCAGGATCGCGCTGGACTGACTTTATTGGTCACTGGTTGTAGACAGAGGGTCAGATGGGCAGAATAGGAAAAATGTATTTCCAGAGTTTGATGCCTGGCTGTTGTGCAAAAATATTGGGCCCTGTTGTGGGCCTGGGCTGCTACCTCAGGATGCCGTCAGATGGTCGCTCCCATAGTGATCAGAGGAGGTAAAGGAGCGGCCAAAGTGCAATAGTTGAGAAATAAACCGCTTTATTGAGGGTACAGGTAATAAGAACAAAGCCAATGCGTTTTGGGGAACCAAGGGACTCCCCCTTCTTCAGGACTTATGTTTGAGTAAAGATCCTGTTAAGGTTTGTTTGGGACCTGAACATCGTAAAGGTCCGGCTGTCAAGTGCAGCTTGAGAGGCAGCATTGACGTGTATAAAGCCGGCCATAGATGGATGGTTCTTAGCTGGTTCAGCAGGGACCACCTGAGATCCGATCCATCTATAGGCAGGCTGGTTGTACTGAAGTCAATCCATTGATCGACTTCAGTACAAACGGATTTTTAGCATGCGATTACTGCCAGCTGCGATAGCCACCAGCATAAATCATTATGTTCTGCTGGCAGGGAAGATTCACAAAAACACAATAGCTCCATGGGAGGTATTTCCCCATCAACACTTACTGTGTTGATGGGGGAATTGAGCATTTTCAGGGGTGGAAGGAAAAAAAATGTATCTATGGCCTGCCTCTATGGCATCTACTGATATAACTAACCACTGCAAGGATCAGTAAATCTAAGGCCGCGTACACACGGTCGAACATGTCCGCTGAAACTTGTCCACGGACCAGTTTCCGCAGACATGTGCGACCGTGTGTACGGCCTAGCGGACAGGTTTCCAGCGGACAAAAGTTTCTTAGCAAGCTCAGAAACTTGTCCGCTGGAAACATGTCCGTCGGACATGTCCGATGGTTAGTACACCTAATCGGACATGTCCGCTGGTTATAACGTGTAACCAGCGTCCCGAAATCCCGCGCATGCGTCGAATTGATTCGACGCATGCGTGGAAACATTGCATTTCCGTTTTTGCGAACGTCGGTGTCTTCTACGTCACCGCGTTCTCTGTCCGCGGGGATTTTGGTCTGATGGTGTGTACACACATCAGACCAAAATCTCCCAGGAGACATGTCCTCGTGTGTACGGAGCCTTAGTGTTTATATTGCCCTCCAGAAGAGATTACATGATGAAGTCAGAATGCCTAGGCCATCACACAGGTGAAGAACTGAATGAACGCTGATCAAAGATTTTTTTTTCCAGGAGGGGTTTTTTGCTCCTTCCATTTTTTATTGCATTATGCTAATATTTGAGACCAGATATAATTTAACTTGCCCTAAGACCCCTTTCACACTGAGGCGGCTTAGCGCTAAAAATAGCGCCTAAAAACTCCTGCCCTGCAGTCTCAGTGTGAAAGCCGAGTGCTTTCACACTGAGGCAGTGCGCTAGCAGGACCGCTCCAAAAGTCCTGCTAGCCGCATCTTTGGAGCGGTGTGTTTACCGCTCCTCCACCGCTCCTTCCCATTGAAAACAATGGGACACCGTGGCTATACCGCCGTCAATGCGCCTCTGCAGAGGCACATTGTGGGCGGTTTTAACCCTTTTTTGTCCGCTAGCGGGGGTTAAAACCATACCGCTAGCGGCCAAATACTGCCGCAATTCCGACGGTATAGCGCCGCTAAAAATAGCGCCGCTATACCGTCAGTGCACCTCCCACCACAGTGTAAAAGGGGCCTAACTAAACCCTTTTTGGAACCTTAAAGCCATATTTGTATCTAGGTTCCCGAGTGTATAGTGCAGTTTTATCTAGGGAACATATTTAGTTAGGAATACCTGGATGCATAAACGGTTACCATTCGATCTTCAAATTTGTATTTTATCCAGTGCTTACATCAATATTGCAAGTGGAAGTAAAATAAAATTGCCAATTTCTTGTACATCTCGCATCACATTATCGCTGAACACCTGCTATTGCCCTGGAGACATGGCATCCCATATGTATTAAGTTAAAAATCTCCAGCTTGTTTTCTTTACAAACTAAATTCCCTCCAGGTGCAATATTTTATCACTTTTATCCGCGTTGCAATTTTAGACATTTAAATGCATTTTAAACTATTGTCAGCTATAAGTGATTGTCAGTATTGTATTCAACAGAGTTTGTGTTTTCAGAGAGGGAATAATGCAGTTTAACATCATGAAGATTTGATGTTCGGTAAAATATTCTGTATTAAATCATTGTTTTCAAGTAAATTTAGAAAAGTAAAATGATTTTCCTGTTGAAAAAAAAAAAAAAACACTGCAAGAAAGAAACTTTGTGAGACCCCACTCTAACAATGGTCTAGTGTAGCCTACTATTGTCTGGGGCTGTCAATAGCAGGATGTCTGAGTGGTTCCATTGAATAGGACGGCAGGAAAGTACAGTTATAGGGTTCTTCCACACGCTTCATGGGCCAATGGCAACCAGTCCAGTGCCTGGATTCAGCAGAATTAGCTGTCAGAAGGTTGTTGAGATTAAATGAATGTGCTTTAAAGGAGATACACAGGGAAGGTGGGTCCTGGTCCTGTTTGGTGTTGTAATTTAAAGCTTTTGGTATCACAGTGATGGGAAATGACAGCCGAGCCTGTGTTGCTTAAAATGGTATTAAGCCAAAAAAATTAACTTTTATTATATTACAGTTTCTTTTTTAGGCTTTTTCTTTCTTTTATTTTTACCTAGCCAGTAAGTCTGTTTTTCAACAGAACAAGCTGTCCTGCAAGTGTAGCAGTTAGAAGAATGAGACAAAACCTCTCTCCCTAAAGGAGAAAAGTTGTTTGCTCTAACGGAATATAAAGTGTTAATTGGAGTTTGGCTTCAATTTTTTTAATGTATCAAAATCTGCTATTCTGTCTAAGGCAGGCCATAAATGCCACAGGGTTGCAGAAAAGAAATGTGTACAATTCCTTCATCCATCCTGCCAAGCAATTGTCGGCTCCCGGCAGCGGGGTGGGGGAAGCCATCCCTGCCGGGAGAAGACAGTGATTATTGCTAGCAGCTATAGCAGCCACTAGCGATAATCGCAAGTGCATCCGACAGGCTGGTTGTATCCAAGTTGACTGATCAATCAACTTGGTATATTCAGCTTGCCCACACGGTTCACATCTCAGCCTTTTCCTGCTGAACTAGCTAAGATTCGAACCGTCTATGACCAACCTAACACTACTGACACTACTCTCCCCCCAGACTGACATTGCTGCTATCCAAAGATGTCTCTGTCGCTCCCTCATCCAGAGTGTAGGCACTGTAATACAGAAGGTGTGTTACTGGCCAGGTCATCATGTGAAAACAGAGGGGAAAAAAGACAAAAAAATAAAGCAAACAAATGCAGCTGCCACATCTAATGATTGGTAAGCTGCAATATATTAAATTTTTTTGTTTTGGGTTTAATATCGCTTTAATTGTTTCAATGGCTAGCAGTGATATGATAATACAGATGCTGTATGTGGACACACAGTACTATCTTAACCCCAATGTGATTTTTAGCAAAAATTCTGCTGAATAGAAAAGAAGTTCTGTTTGTGATAAGCACGGCGTAGCACTATGGCCTGCTGCCTCCTGGTAATAAGTTTGTATACTGAAGCTACCCTTGCACTCTGCTATGGGTGCATTTGATAGATTGGAGATGTACACTTGCCTACCTTTGAAGCATGACGCCTCCTAGGACTGATGTAAACCATCAACATTGGAACAACCAAGTACAAGGCCTACCTTTCCAATCCACCTGCTTCCTGTGTTTACTAGGAAATTTAGTGTCGTCTGTCCTGATTTAAAGAAGTCCCATTAAGACTGCTTTATGCTTTTGGCACGTCTTGGTAGTCCTGTCTAGTTCTGTTCTAGTTCTGGAATGAGTTACAGTACAGAGACTAGTTAGTCGCTGAATAATCCTGAGCCAACAGAGGGGCCTAGATCGCTAATGTAATTGCCCGACGCTGTTGACTCATTATATTGTTGTTACGGAAAAGGCAGACTGCTTAACTATGCATGCTTTGACCTGTTCTTTCTTAGGAGATTGGAGAACCACAGCCTGTATTGTTGTATTGACATATATTTCTTTATGCTTTATCCTTGGAGTAGCTGATAGGTATGTCCATTAAATGCAGCCAATCCAATTTTTATTATGTAAGATTGGGGTTTATAGATGACTTTCCTTTGTCCATTCCGGGGGGGGTCTCCAAACTTTGAAGGCCCCGTACTCACGACCAAACATGTCTGCTGAAACTGGTCCGCAGACCAGTTTCAGCAGACATGTTTGGCCGTGTGTAGGCCCGAGCGGACCATTTTCGGGCGGATCGGACAGGTTTCCAGCGGACAACTGTTTCCTGGACTTGCTTTAAAACAGTCTGCTGGAAACCTGTCCGCCCGGACGTCTGTACAGACCTACCGTACATGTCCTGCCGCCCGCCATCCCTCGCATGCGTCGAATGACTTTGACGCATGCGTGGAAGCATTTTAAAGGCAGGCCGCCCACGTCGCCGTGTCATTGTCGCGGCGACGCCGCGTCATCGACGCGGCGACACCGCGGACACGCCCCACGTATTGTTTACGCGTGGACTTCTGTTCGATGGTGTGTACAGCCATCGAACAGAAGTCCCCGGGCAGACATGTCCGATGAAAACGGTCCGCGGACCGGTTTCATCGGACATGTCTGCTCGTGAGTACTCGGCCTAAAACAAAGGGCCAATTTACTGCCCTTCAAACTTTAGGCAGGCCGGACTGTTGCCAAAGGGAGTAGAAAATGCAGTGGCATCAGTGGTAGTACAGAATGCTATAAGCTTGGTGGTCAGTGGTAATAAAAAAAAAAATTGCATCATTGGTTTTAGTGGGAGTAATCGAATATTAGTTCCCCATCTCTGGTGTCAGTGGGAGGAATAGCACCCCCTTGATAGTGTCAGTGGGAGGAATAGTAATGGTCTTTTTAAAGGAGGAAAAAATTGTGCCCCTAGGGCCGGATAAAGGCAAGCAAAGGGCCACATCTGGCCCGCAGTTTGGAGACCCCTGGATATTAACCACAGTTTATAAAAGTAAAAAAATTGTGTATAGTGCAACAAACATCAAGCTGAATTTCTGGATAGACATGGATGTGGATTGGTTTTAGCACAACTGGAGCTCTAATGCCGCGTACACACGGTCGTTTTTCATCATGAAAAAAAACGACGTTTTCCCAACTTCATCATTAAAAACGACGTTGCCCACACACCATCGTTTTAAAAAAAATGATGAACAAAGCGAACAGTGGCGTACAACACGTACGACGGAACTCTAAAGGGGGAGTTCTATTCGCCTTTGGGCTGCTTTTAGCTGATTCCTTGTTAGCAAAAGACGATTCGCGCTTTTTTGTCTATTACAGCGTGATGAATGTGCTTACTCCATTATGAATGGTAGTTTTACCAGAACGAGTGCTCCTGTCTCATAACTTGCTTCTGGGCATGCGTGGGTTTAAAACATTGTTTTTGCCCACACACGATAATTTTTTACATCACAAAAAACGACATTTTAAAAAACAACATTAAAAAATGCAGCATGTTTGAATTTTTTTTTGTCGTTTTTTAGAACCCGAAAAACGATGTGAAGCCCACACACAATCATTTTAAATGACATTTTAAAATATTTCGTTTTTTTTTTCATGCCGAAAAACGACCGTGTGTACGCGGCATTAACCGTTCAGACAATAGTTCTCATTTTATTTACTTGCTTAAATGAGTTGCTTTTATAACACCAAATGTATCTATCTTAAATTGTGTCCTTGGAAGGAATGGTTTTATGTAAATGTAAACACAAAAACAAAAGAAAACAAAGCCTTTTTTATTTATTTAAACTTGGCAACAAAATAAAGGAAATGTATGTGGATAGTCGTAAGATAGTCTTGAAATTTATGGACTGTGGGAATTGGATGGTTGTCCTTATATCAGTCTAATGAATTATTATTGTTAGGTTTATTTCCCCCTACTTCCTTTCCCATGCTGTATAAATAACTTCCCATTGCTTTGTACTATAGCGAGAAGTGCCGGGATTACTTACAAATATTAAAGAAAACTAGAGGACATTGGCAGCACCCAGCAGCGCAGGACATTGGCAGCAGCGCAGGACATTGGCAGCACCCAGCAGCGCAGGACATTGGCAGCACCCAGCAGCGCAGGTCATTGGCAGCACCACTGCAGTGCAGGACATTGGCAGCACCACTGCAGTGCAGGACATTGGCAGCACCACTGCAGTGCAGGACATTGGCAGCACCACTGCAGTGCAGGACATTGGCAGCACCACGTAGTGTAGGACATTGGCAGCACCAAGTAGTGTAGGACATTGGCAGCACCAAGTAGTGTAGGACATTGGCAGCACCAAGTAGTGTAGGACATTGGCAGCACCAAGTAGTGTAGGACATTGGCAGCACCAAGTAGTGTAGGACATTGGCAGCACCAAGTAGTGTAGGACATTGGCAGCACCAAGTAGTGTAGGACATTGGCAGCACCAAGTAGTGTAGGACATTGGCAGCACCAAGTAGTGTAGGACATTGGCAGCACCCTGCAGTGCAGGACATTGGCAGCACCAAGTAGTGTAGGACATTGGCAGCACCCTGCAGTGCAGGACATTGGCAGCACCCTTCAGTGCAGGACATTGGCAGCACCCTGCAGTGCAGGACATTGGCAGCACCCTGCAGTGCAGGACATTGGCAGCACCCTGCAGTGCAGGACATTGGCAGCACCCTGCAGTGCAGGACATTGGCAGCACCCTGCAGTGCAGGACATTGGCAGCACCCTGCAGTGCAGGACATTGGCAGCACCCTGCAGTGCAGGACATTGGCAGCACCCTGCAGTGCAGGACATTGGCAGCACCCTGCAGTGCAGGACATTGGCAGCACCCTGCAGTGCAGGACATTGGCAGCACCCTGCAGTGCAGGACATTGGCAGCACCCTGCAGTGCAGGACATTAGCAGCACCCTGCAGTGCAGGACGTTGACAACACCCTGCAGTAGAGATAGTTTCCATACAGCCACTTCATAGTCTTTATTGTGAGGTAGTTGCGTCACCTGGGTTGAGTTCCTGTTCTGTAAATGTGTAGGCTGGTGCTGCTGGTAAAAAATGTATGGGTACCGAAGATTGAAAGATTCTGGACTTTAGCTAAAAGATCGGCTCCTCCATGCAAACAATTCATGGAAACTCCCAGAGGAAGCAGACAATAGGCAGCCGCTGTGAATTGTGAAAATGGAAGAGAGAGTTTTAAACTAATAAAAATAAAAGAGGGAATGATTAGATGGTTTACAATTGATTGGAAAAACAGCAAGCGACAAGCTTTTCTATGCTTTGTTTTACTAGGCTGTGCGGTTTGATTGTTATGCTTCCTTTGCCGTCGGAGTGCCGTATCCAGATCTGTCCTCAGAATTCCCACACAAACAATATACAGGCTGGGAGCTGTCAACAGGTGGACTCGGTGAACAAGTTTACATGGCATACATAGATAGCAGAATGGAAGTGGCATCACTTCCTGTTTGGTTTATTAGCTTGTATTTACCTCAGCAGTACATCCTGATTTCTTGGATTCTGGTGTACCACTTGTACGTAATTGTTTTTCACAATTGGTATTAATTTACGTATTTGTAAACCCTAACAATGAACTTCCCTTGTTGGGTCCCTTTTTTGTTCTGCTAATATACAGTGTACCGTTAAATGGGTTTTATTTGAATCTGTTCTATAAGTTAAAAAATAAATAACTGTTGATCCTGCCAGAAATCCAGCTGATTACTTTCTGTGCACTCAGCCTATAGTATTATTTCCAATTATCACTGTAAACTAGAGAAAACCCTCTCACTATGTTCTAAAGCAGAGTTTGCTTGGAATCTAGGAGCCAGCTAAAATAGTTAGGAGCCAGAAAACGCGCCCGTCCTGCCGAGCTCGCGCGCAGAAGCAAACACATACTTGAGTAGCGCCCGCATATGTAAACTGTATTCAAACCACACATGTGAGGTATCACCGCGATCGTTAGAGCAAGAGAAATAATTCTAGCCCTAGACCTCCTCTGTAACTCAAAACATGCAACCTGTAGAATTTTTTAAATGTCGCCAATGGAGATTTTAAAGGGTAAAAGTTTGACGGCATTCCACGAGCAGACGCAATTTTAAAGCGTGACATGTTGGGTATCAATTTACTCGGCGTAACATTATCTTTCACAATGTAAAAAAAAATTGGGATGACTTTTACTGTTGTCTTATTTTTTAATAAAAAAGTGTATTTTTTCCCAAAAAAAGTGCGCTTGTAAGACCGCTGCGCAAATACGGTGTGTCAAAGTATTGCAACGATCGCCATTTTATTCTCTAGTGTGTTAGAATAAAAAAATATATATATAAAGTTTAGGGGTTCTAATTATAGGGAAGGAGATGGCAGTGAAGACAGTGAAAAAACACTTTAAGAACTGTTGTTTTACTTGTAATGCCAACGGCCACCACCAGATGGCGCCAGGTCACAGAAGTAAGCTTGGGCCTTCACAGGGCTGCAAAGCCGCGGCCTCAATTACAGGCCGTCATGCCTCCGTGCGCCCCCACCTCCCCCGCCGCACGATCGCGGCGGGCCCCCAACGGCCGGTAATTGAGGCTGCGGCTTTGCGGCCTACAAGGCCGCAAAGCCGCGGCCTCAATTACCGGCGGCGCCAGGTCACAATCTCTTGTCGCAATTGCGACCGGGTGCCCGGATTTTGTCGAGCCCTGTTCTAAAGACAAGGGGATCTGTTCATTCTGTAGTCTAATACATTTGCTGTCTTTGGATGACAACACTGCTCCTCTATAGATACAGTACTCAGTGTCATCCTAGGACAGGAAGCGTGTTCCTGGCAGGATCACAGATAACAATAAAAGAAGCTTGAAAAAAATAAAGTAATGCAGTTACCAAATCTAAGGATTAGCTGCAATATATATATATATATATACACATACACATACACATACACATAGATAGATATATATCTATCCATGACACTACCTGCCTGGAGCTTGCATGTTCTCCCTGTGCCTTCCTGGGTTTTCTCTGGGTTACTCCAGTTTCCTTCCACACGCCATATACATGCTTGTAGGTTAATTGGTTCCTGTTTAAATTGACCCTAGTATGTGTATGTATGAATGAGTTAAGGACCTTGGATTGTAGGCTGCATGAGGGCAGGGACTGATGTGAATGTGCAATGTATATGTAAAGCGCTGCGTAAATTTATGGCACTATTCAAAAGTATTGGGACGTCTGCCTTTACATGCACATGAACCTTAATGGCATCCCATGTCTGCACGGTATAGTATTGAGTTGGCCCACCCTTTGCAGCTATAACAGCTTCAACTGTTCTGGGAAGGCTGTCCACAAGGTTTAGGAGTGTCTATGGGAATGTTTGACCATTCTTCCAGAAGCGCATTTGTGAGGTCAGGCACTGATGTTGGACGAGAAGCCCTGGCTCACAGTTTCTGCTCTAATTCATCCCAAAGGTGTTCAATCTGGTTGAGGTCAGGACTCTGTGTGTGCAGGCCAGTCAAGTTCCTCCACCCCAAACTCGCTCTTCCATGTCTTTATGGACCTTGCTTTGTGCACTGGTGCGCAGTCATGTTGGAACAGGAAATGGGCCATGGCCAAACATTCCCATAGATACACTCCTAAACCTTGAGGACAGACTTTGCAGAAGAGCTGAAGCCGTTATAGCTACAAAGGGAGGGCCAACTCAATATTGAACCCTACAGACTAAGATTGGGATGCCATATTTTGACAATATAGTGTATATATGGACACTGTATGTTCTCACTAAGCTGCAAGGGTGCTGTTGAGCGCTCTCATAGTTCATCGATTTTTCCTGCAACCCAGTAACTGCCTGCCCGTATCGGCAGTGTGGGCAGACCGTGTACTGTTTGCGGGTTCCTGGCATTACACCCATGATCTGCTGATCGCGGGTGAAATGCTTTACAGGCTTCGGTGTAAAAAACTTTATAAATGAAAATTTTTTACCTACAAAGAGATGTGCATTTATTATTTCTAAAAGGTGAGCTTATCCTTTAAGTAAACCTAATGAAATGTCTGGGCAGCATGGCATATTATACCTCCAGGAAACGAAGGTTTGTTTTTGCAGGCTTCTGATTTGTATAAAATGTGGATCCTTATAGATTGAAATTGAAGTTTGAGATAAAGGCTCTTAAGCCCGGCTGTCTCTTTAAGTAGTTCTTGTCTTTTTAATATGCGATAAACCAGTAACTGTCTGCTTTAAAGCATTCCAGAATCAGAGCAGAAAGCAGTCTTGTAAACATGGCGGTTTGACTTTGAGATCATATCTGGAAAGTTCACTGTCAGTTTCTAATACAAGACAACCCCGGGATCTCACTGTAAAGGATTTTAGAGAGACTCATTATTTAGAAAAGTGGTGTCTTTTAACCATTGAGCTGCCATGACTCTTAACTTGAAGGATGACTGCTAATGGGTATTGTTCTGCAGTAATAATATATCTGCATTTACTAAAGAATATTTCACGTGACATCATCACTGTGCTGGATATAGCCTATGCGGAGACGAGAGTTGAGGGAGAGACCCAGCAGGCCCCACCCACTACAGCAGGGGGCGTAGACATGACCAGTCACTCTGCACAAAGACAGAGCAGCAGTGACCAGTCTTTACTGCAGGAGGCACAGAGGGATGTTTCAAACTGAATTACCCGGGAAGAAGTACACAAAGCATTCCAAGATTCAAAGAAGAATACAAATGACTCTTGTAAAACAGGCAATAGTGGATTTAGGCCCCTTTCACACTGAGGAGTTTTTTAGGGGGTTTAGCGCTAAAACTAGCACCTAAATACCACCTGAAAAACTCCTGCCCAGCAGGACGGGAGAGAAAAAAATCTCCTGCAAGCAGCATCTTTGGAGTGGTGAGAGGAACTCCTTCACCGCTCCTTCCCATTTAAAACAATGGGAAACAGCGGTAATACCGCCCGCAATGCGCCTCTGCAGAGGCATATGTAACGGAACTGAAATGTTTTTATGGATATCTTTAAGGAATTTTTGTAGGTTAATCAAATTGTTTTTGTATTTTAACTAACTGAGCATCCATTTTGTGGGGATTAACAATGGCACCTTAAAGTTTTTTTCTTTATTCTTGTTATTTTTGTATGTCTATGGATGTGGTGCCACATGTAAAGATCTGGATTGCAGCACTGCATTATGAGTTTTAGAAGAAAAAAAAAAAAGAGAACATGTAAAGTTTTGAACACAAGTACACGCAATCTTTTACTGTAAATTTAAACACTGTTAGGGTGAAAAATAATTTTACACGTGTATATGCACACACGCCTGTTTGCGTGCCTGTGTGTGTTATATACTCGAGTATAAGCCAAGTTTTTCAGCCCTTTTTTTAGGGCTGAAAATGCCCCCCTCGCATTATACTCGAGTTGGTGTACCTCTCGGGTCGCGGGCATCCATTTTTCAAAAGTCACGGCTTCCTCCTGGTCCGTGATAGGCGTTTGACACTGTGTTCTGCTACCGCCTATCACGGAGGTCCTCTCATCCTTGGACTTTCCCAGCAGACACTGCGTTCAGTCTTCCGCCTATCATGGACGTCCTCTTGTCCAAGGATCAAAGAAGGTCCATGATTGACGGAACACTGAACACACTGTCTGCTGGGAAACTGAGTCTGAGGATGAGAGGACCTCCGTGATAGGCGGTAGCAGAACACAGTGTCAAACGCCTATCACGGACCAGGAGGAAGCAGTGACTTTTGAAAAATGGACGCCCGCGACCCGAGAGGTACACTGACTATCACGGAACAGAACCAGGAGGAAGCCGCGACTTTTGCAAAATGGATGCCCGCAGCCTGTCAAGAATACAGGTACACTGAGGCTGCAATGGGCACAGTGAGAATGGGCACAGTCAGAATGGTCACAGTAAGGCTGCAATGGGCACAGTGAGAATGGGCACAGTCAGAATGGTCACAGTAAGGCTGCAATGGGCACAGTAAGGTTTCAAATGGGCACAGTAAGGCATGCAAATGGGCACAGTGAAGCTGCAAATGGGCATTGTTGACCCTCTTTTCCGCTTACCATAGCTTTTGCATTCTCACCCTAGGCTTATACTCGAGTCAATGCGTTTTCCCATTTTTTGTGGTAAAATTAGGGCCTCGGCTTATATTCGGGTATATATGGTGTATGTTTTATTTATGCATGTTTATATGATTTATGGAACATAACTTTTTTCATGCAAGAGCCTGCATCAGTAAATGATTACATATGTGTGCAAGAGGCCTTAGTTCTATAGGTATTTTACTGTACCTGCAGGTTTATTAATAGATGAAATTTAGGTGATGTGCATGTCTGGTAGGTGTGTTGTACTGCATATGTTTTTTTCTTACCAGACATACCCTTAAAATTCAGTTTCAGTGCAGCAATTTTTCATCAAACTAGTGGTATGTGCAGACACCTGGAGAGAAAATATAAAGGCAAACCCAAATAAATCACCTTTTCACTTTAGGCGGTACTGAATTTTATAGGAAGACCTAAATATTACTTTAGGAGTTTTCCTTTAAGACATTTATAGCTCCCAAGCAACATACAGCAATCTGTTTTGTCTGTTTGAGACACCTAGTCAGCTGTATTGGACACAGATTTACAGCGGCAAGCACTGTGCAGGTTGTTTAAACTCTCCCATCACTCCAGGTATTGAACATTCATTCTTTGCTGATTGATTAGTTCAGAGTAAATAATGTCAAATGAACACTAAAGCCTTTCTTGACCCTGCTTGTAAGATGTGTCTTAAATCTGTAGAATGAATGGTGACCTAGACAGTACAGAGAGGCGATGGAGGCAGACTAACTGTGTCTTGAAGAAAGCAAAGGCTGACGGCGTCCTTGCACAATACAATAACAGATAATGACTTGGGATTCTGAGACAGAGAGCGAAAATCAAAGGGCAGCCATTGATCAGACCTGATCAATGTGTGCATTAATAGTTGTTGAATCAAACAGAAGATTCACTATTGTGGAGAAGCTGTATATGCGGTCAGACGGATCAAAGGTACATTCCAACCCGCCAACTTTGTATTGATATTGCTATAATGATATAGCATTTTATCATACGACATGTTTGTTTTGTCTCCTTAATATATGCCTATCAGCTAGGTCAGTAAACTAAAAGGCTGTAAAGGAGTGTCACGTTAGTATGATGATGTAAAAATGCAATACACAGTATCAGGATTTTTTTTTTTCTGTTTTAATCTGAAAAAAAATATGTGCTCCAGTGTGCAAATACTATTGTCCCAACTGGCAGACTATCCTCCTTTCCAATCAGAGGTGTCTGCTGTCACTTACAGCGCAGTTTGCTTGTACTGTATCTGCGCATGAAAGTCCTTCCTTGCTGGCATGTGCATATATTTTGCCTGGTCAGAGTACACTTCCTGTGATCACTTCCTGTGCCTGCCAGAGTACATTTGCTGTGATCACATTGTGCCTGACCAGAGTACACTTCCTGTGATCACTTTGTGTGCCTGGCCAGAGTACACTTCCTGTGATCACTTTGTGTGCCTGACCAGAGTACACTTCCTGTGATCACTTTGTGTGCCTGGCCTGAGCACACTTCCTGTGATCACTTTGTGTGCCTGACCAGAGTACACTTCCTGTGATCACTTTGTGTGCCTGGCCTGAGGAAACTTCCTGTGATCACATTGTGCCTGGCCAGAGTACACTTCCTGTGATCACATTGTGCCTGGCCAGAGTACACTTCCTGTGATCATATTGTGCCTGGCCAGAGTACACTTCCTTCCTGTAAACACATTGTGCCTGGTCAGAGTACACTTCCTGTGATCACATTGTGCCTGGCCAGAGTACACTTCCTGTGATCACATTGTGCCTGGCCAGAGTACACTTCCTGTGATCACATTGTGCCTGGTCAGAGTACACTTCCTGTAAACACATTGTGCCTGGTCAGAGTACACTTCCTGTGAGCCATTGGCTGAGAGCACTGATCGCATGACGATTGTCGGACCTTTTTCGTTCATGCCCCTTCGACAGAAAATAGACGTTCGGTCGGCTTCTGTCGAACCGGCTGCCTTACACATGGGCCGGTTCAGTAGAAACTGGCCGATACCGCCCAATATTATTTCCTTGTATACAGGGCTTAAGAGTAATCAGGCTCAACACAATGTGAGCATAGTAAGCATACTCGGACCCAGCACAATGCAAACACAGGCCAGCGGGGACAATCAAACTTGGGCACGGTGCAAGACAAACATGCCTAGTGTGATGGCAAACCTTGGCACCCCAGGTGTTTTGGAACTACGATTCCCATGATGTTTAACTACACTGCAGAGTGCATGAGCAACATGGGACATGTAGTTCCAAAACCTCGGGGATGCCAAGGTTCGCTATCACTGCCCTAAGTGATTCAGTAGTTGAGATTAATAGTTGTGTTTTGTTCAGGTAGAACATTGACTGAGCATACACAACCATGAAGTTAACCATGCAAACTTTTTTTATTTATTTTTTTGACAATAAGGTACAGTGATTACCAGATAGTAGAACACAAAATAACCGGCCAACAACATAGCAGTCTCTCTACTCCTCTCTTGTCCTGTCTCCCCCTGGAGGTCTCAGGCAGCATAAACAAAAGAAAAGGTTTTGGCTGGAGTAGAACTTTAAGAACTTTGCCATTAATTATGTCCTTTTGCTCTAATTTGCATGTTACTGCAATCCAATGATGTTTCTGTCACCAGGTCTCTGTGGGGAGACTTTAGCTGACATTTAACTTTTACAATGTATTTAATTAGAGAAAGTAATTAATACAAAGTTAGAGAATCTCATCTTGATGGATTGGCATACATTTTCTTTGCAGGATTATGCTGCGGTAAAGCACCGCTGCTGTAAAGGAATTGTAAGTAGTATAACCTTTCAAGGAATGCTGTTGTAAATCAATTAAAAAGTGTGCTCGTAATCATGAAAATTATAGGACAGGTTTGCCAGGATCCTTATCTTTATCTGGGCTTGATTTGTTGGTGACTTTTGTGTTCTCAGACTTCTTTTTAGTGAGTCATGAGCTCCAAGTGGGTGGGTGCCTTTTTTTTCTAGTATACAAAATGGATGTTATGTACATATTTACATCTAGTGAATTGAGAAGGTACCTATAGATCAGCTATTCTCAAATAGAATTCTGTGGAACCTTAGGGTTCCTCCAGAGGTTGTTAGGGGTTCATTGAGCTAAGGGCTAATTGACCTTGCATTGGATGGTGTCTGCATAGTTCTGGGGCCTATTCCATTTGGCTGAGCCAGCTGGATCAAACCAATTATCTGTAAGGGTAGCATTCTGACTATCGCTGTAAAGGGGAATTCTTCCCATTGGCCACCAATGTAACAGGATTTTTTTCCCACTGCCCACCAGTGGAATTGACATTTTCCCAACTGGCCACCAATGTAACAGAAATTCTTCAGCGTGGTCTCCAATGTTATTGGCATTCTTCCTAATGGCCACCAATATAACGGGTACTCTTCCCACTGGCCACCAAAGTAATGGGCATTATTTCCACTGGCCACCAATGTAAGGGACATTCTTCTCACTGGCCACCAACGTAATGGGCATTCTTTCCGCTGGCCACCAAAGTAATGGGCATTCTTTCCACTGGCCACCAATGTAAGGGACATTCTTTCCGCTGGCCACCAATGTAAGGGACATTCTTCCCACTGGCCACCAACGTAATGGGCTTTCTTCCCACTGGCCACCAATGTAACAAGCATTCCTCCCACTAGCCCCCAATGTGATGGATATTCTTACTTCTGACTACCAATGTAAGGTACATTTTTCCCACTGACCCCAAATAAATTGATTTTAGCAGGGGCTTCCCGAGACCTAAAAATTATTTCAGGGTTCCTTTGTGAGAAAAATGTGAGACAAAAATGTCCCAATATATATATACAATGCTGTCAAAAACAGGATGCCTGCTGTTAAAATAGATGTAAGCCCAAACTAAATGGCATTTAAAGAGGAGTGTCAGTTCTGTAAAAACTAAGTCAGTGGCTACAAAAACTGTTCATGCACACTGGGCATAAAAAATACTGATTATACAGGCTCTCTACACTTTTTCCTCAGCCTGTATAAGCAGCTCTATGTTTGTCTATTTGTCCATGCACCTTAGGGAGTTTACAGGCATATTTGCGGCATTCAGGACGTTCAGCGTTTAGTGTACATTGCTTATAGTGAAAAGAGCAGAAGGTTTTGGTAAACGCTTATAAAAGCAATGCCCATAAACTCACATACACACTTGTGTAATACAAGCCACTATGAGCATTCTGCAGCTTTTGCTTCCAGAAGCTTTGACATTTTTTCTCACCGTGGGGGCACTCGATGGGGAGGATTAGCCAGGAGCATCGCCGGGGGAACCCCAGAAAAAGAGGATTGGGGACACTCTGTGCAAAACCCTTGCACAAAGCAGGGAAGTATGATATGTTTGTTGTTTAAAAAAAAAAAAAAAAGCAAACATTAATAATCACTTTAATCCCTGCAAGGCATTTCTTCGGGGCAACAGTGGACCATGCCTTTGCGTGTGTGTTGATGTGACCCTTTGTAATGTCCTTTGGAAGTTCATGCTACAATCCAGGAGAGATGGGGACACCCTAGAACAGGAAATTCCTGACCAAAACCATTCATGACAGAGAAGCTGAAAATTTAAAAAGATTCAAAATGACATAACTTAATTGGTATGAGATTTCAGTGATTGGGTTTTACTTTAAAGGGGCATTATTTACTATCCCAGCTTTTTCACAGTATGTTATCAGTGATCATCTCCTGCTTCTGCGCCCCTTGTTTTTTATTTTTTTCTTATTGGCAGAAGCACAGTTTATTTTTATATTATAGGGAAATGCACACACTCAAATATTGGTGTCTCAGGGTTTCATTTTAAACACAGCTGGAAGTTACATTACTGCAAACAAGCATGCACGCAGCTTACAATATGGCAAACTCAATGACGGCTGTCACTGCGTCCCCCATGTTGTCAGGTCTTACTTTTACGAATCAAATATAAATACAACAAACTTTTCTGAAGATACATTTTCCCATTTAAATGGCTATTAGCGAGTGTCTGTGCTTGGACCTGAAATACAGAATATGTTGTCATTTTGCATTTCATGGTGACAGCAAAGGATTATGGGGCATTTGTCAGCTTCCTGAATATACAGTCCGTGCATTGTTTTTCTGGGAAAGCGTGGGAGGTCTTTATAAATGCTAGGAAAATAACAAGATGCCCATGGGCACCAGCCCCTCCTGCCACTGTCTTTAATAGCACAGTATTCCTCAGACCTTTTCATCTTGACGTGCCATCCGTCGGAGTCTCCCTCTTTAATAAGGTGTATGGTGCAGGAGACCAGCATACAACAGCCCTTTAATTTTGCTCGGAGAAGGCGCCTACATATTTTAAAGTTTGTAATTACTTTCTGGCTTGCAGCACCCTCTCATTATCAGTGACTGGAAAGAATGCTGCATCTTCCAGAAGTATAATTACAGAGGGTGGTATTTGTGGTGAGGTGAGACGGGAGGGAGAAGGATAGCTGTACGTTTTACAGACTTGCATATGTTTTCAGTTGTCACAAATGTGGTTTTAGGGCTTCACATTCCCATGCAATCATATAGGCCTTTTAGGCTGGAAAAGCTGGACTATTGAGGAACCCGCAACCATTAATGAGAGAGCTGTGGCAAGAAAGTACTGTATAGGAATGCGGACGTGAGGCTGCCAGGATATTTTTCTCATGTTTCTCTAGCCTAAGCAATGTTTGGGCTCACAGGCAAAAGAATCTTTTAGGAAATATATTTGACTAAGTTTTAGTAAGTCAGGCAAGTCATGTAGGTTCAGGTCTGGAGTGGTGTATATCGGCCTACTTCCGAATTGGGTCGCAGCATCTAGAGTCTCCTTCCCCTAATGAGTATGGCAGTATTTATATTCAGCCTGTAGTATAAAGTCAGCCTACCATCCCTCAGGGAATGCAAATGCCACAAATGGCATGCATGCATTGCCACACCACAGCATCCTGGAGCATTAATAGAAGAATTGTTGGGCTTGTACTCGCGAGCCTTTAAATTATGTGTTTGTTTTTCCTGGGCACAGCCTGTGGGCATGTCTAGAATAGAAACCATTTCTGTCTATGAATGGTAAAGTTTTTTCAGTACTTGGAGGAACTTCACTCCCTCCCTACCTTTTTATTTTTTATTTTTTTAGCCCTCTTACCTCTATAGTTGGATTCTGCACACTCAGTGATCCAGTAGTGTTCACTAGGGATCTGCCACCATACACCTTGTCCAACACCGCCATCTTCTTATGACATCATTGGAGAGGCAGCTGTCTCTTCCAGGTTCTTTCGGATGGGTCTGCGAAGATGTGGCGATGTATCATCAGGGGTCTGGCAGCAAAAAACAGACAGCTGGCCCCTCTGATGACAGTAGAAAATGTATTTGTTACAGGTACTTGGATTACACTGACAATCTACGCAACCCTTTACATATACAGTATATTGTACATTCACATCAGTTCCTGTCCTCAAGGAGCTTACAATCTAAGATCCCTGAATCGCATTCATACATACAGTACACAGACTAGGGCCAATTTAAAACAGGAGACAGGAATTAACCGACCAGCATGTCTTTGGGGAGTGGGAAACCAAAGTACCCGAAGGAAACCCACACAGGCACAGGGACTGCGAGAACATACAAACTCCAAGCAGGTTGTGCCATGTTTGGGATTCAAACCAACAACTCTATTGCTACTAGGCGGAAGTGCTAACCACTTAGCCACTGTGCAGTACTTCAAAGCCTTCTGGAATATGTGACGTGGAGGCTGCAGGAAATAAATACATCATATTTGCCTAGGTGAGAAACAATGAAGCGCCAGGATGTTTTTCCCTAAAAAAACAAAACAAAGTAAATAAAAGTATCCACTCACGTGAAAGGAGGAGAGTTGGAGGGGAAAAAGAGAAAGTGGGTGTGGAGGGTGTAGGACCACTTTAATGGGAATATTAAATTAAAGTGAAGTTCCAGCCCGTAAAAAAAAAAAAAAAAATGAAAGAAAAGTCAGCAGCTACAAATACTGTAGCTGCTAACTTTTACTATAAGGACACTTGTCTAGGGATCCCACAATGTCGGCACTCCAAGCCAATTCATCCATCGGCTTTGGTTGCAGGCACCGGCATTGCAAGTAAGGGGATCCGGCAGTGAAGGCTTCACAGCCAATCTCCCACTGTAAATCCGCGAATCGCTGCACTTTCTGAATGGTCCCATAATCTTTGGGGACATACACAGGTCCTAGAAGGTTTCCCCATTGACGACGTGTACTTGACACGAAACGTACGTCGGGAAGTGAATGTACTGATGTCATCACCAAGAGACAGGCGTCTGCAGGCAGGCCGGCTGGCTTTTTATGGAGACGAATATCTTCTTTTTTGTAAGTGTACCATATACCTTTTAAATAAAACTCTTTGTACGGTAATACACTATTGAGTGTTCTTACTTTTTGAGGCTCCCCGGGAGTTGATATGCATTGTTTGCCATTGAATTGTACTTCGCATATCCATTGAAGGGTTACAGACTGCATGACAGGCTTGTTATCCTCTTGCCTCTGGTAAGCGTTTTTTTCGGCTGGTGGTGGACCACGGGTGTTTGCATGATTATTTGGAGTTTCATCCCTCAATAATTTCATCAATACTTTTACCAAGGATTCACTTTTATCACAGATTTCTTTTGATTTTGAGAAATTGGGACTGTTTGTCATTTCTTATCTATTGGATGTGCTTACATTCTTTTTGCTTTCTCTCAATAGTTTCATTGTTAGCCTTCTATAGTGTTTTAAATTTGATCCCATTATCAATTTTTTTAGGGTCATATGGTTTATTTGTTGTATATGCACTTGGTTTATGATGGACTGGCCACATCATTGGTCCTTCACGCTGAAGCACAGCTCTATTGTTTCTTTATTTATCTATTTATGTTTATCACATGAACAGAGCTGCTGCTGTGTTCCTTTTATTCAGTTAGCGCAGTCATTTTTTTACAGGTCCTAGAAGGCTGCCGGGGGGAGTAGGAGGGACAGGACACAGATGGCTGTATGGCGATCTTACCTAGAAATGGAAGCAGGTACCTGTCAAAACCCGCTTCCCCCTACCCCCCAAAAAGTGCCAAATGTGGCAGTGGAGGGGGTGAGGGTATGAGCAAGCGGAGCTTCCCTTTTTGGGTGGAGGTCCGCTTTAATGGCTAACTACATATCCCACCCTTAAGTGCAACTCCACCCTGATTACCATTGGCTTCGGGATTGAAATGAAAGTGAAATCCACAATTTTGAGGAGTTGTCGGAACAGGAAAATAAATCTAGTAACATGCTCTGGTGAGAACTGTCTGGTACTCAAGGACCGAATATCAGCTTGTATTGGCTGGTTCAATGGTGTGTACCACAGCCTGTCTGACAGAAGCCAGCCGTTAATCTGGCTTTTGTAGAAAGTGCATGCCATAAAACCATCTGCTGATGGCCATCCGATCAGCGCTCACAGCTAATGGCTGCGAGCGTTGAGCGCTGAGCGTTGTGTTCTATTGGGGGTAGGAGCGATCCTCCTGTCAGAACACAATAGTTCAGGGGGGAGATTGGCAAATAAAAAATAACAAATACGAGTTTTTCATATTAATTATTCTATTTCAAACTAAAAACAAATTTGTTTCAGATGCACTTTAAACAGATAAAAGCAAGAAAAACAAAAAAGCTATTATAAAGTGCAAAAAAGAAAAAAGTAACAAATATCTGCTCAGTTTTAGTATGCCAACATAAAAGCCTGAGAAAGCACAGCTTCTATATAGACATAGTCATACTGACATCACTGGCTGTGCTCAGGAATGGGTTAAATATTTGTTGAGAATTAAATATCCGCAGTATTTGGAATTAAGTGTTCTTGAAAAGTGATTATGTGGAGCAGGGATGAGTCTTTTGATGTAATTGTTACTTGAAAAGCTTATTATCGTGGTATTTTTTAATTTGTGCACGCATGCCCATCCATGCTCATGTCTTATTTGAGCCTCACCGACTAAGCCCGAGAACCAGTTTTTCGGCACTGATTGACTTCTCGTCGGGGGCCTCAGACAGTTTTTCTGGCTTTTTAAAAGTTACAAATACTAATGACTGCCGTTCCAGGTGACGATAGAGAGAAACATTTAAAATGATGGAGCATGTCGAATTTGTGTTGTGACACGGCTCTTTGCTAAACTGCCAGCTTATTTTTCCCTCGGGCGAGAAGTATGTCTGGTAACAAAAGTGCACTATAAATATTAAATGTTTATGGCTTGACATGCTATAATGTGCAAGATAATATTTCAGAAACCTTGGTTTGTAGCCTATGAACGTGAATGGTTTGTGTTTGAAAGAAGTGTTATATACTGCTGTAGGGTTAGTTATACTTGGAGGAAAGCACAATTGTAAAATGCCAGGCAGCTGTTTGATTTTTAAGATCTGCATGAAGTAAGTGAGGATTGCAAATGTGTGTACCATGGAGGCCACTGCTGTCCAACCTCTTCTCGACTTTCTTCCCACTGCCTAGTCTTGAAAACCAGCTAAACTAACTAATGGTAACTAACTAACTAAAGCTGGACAAGCTCCTGCTAGTAAGACATTGGTCTAGTGTGGTGGTCTCCAAAATGTGGCCCACAAGCCAGATGGTCCTTTGCTAGCCTTTATTTGGCCCTTAGGTCACTATTGCTCCCACTAATGCCAATGATGGGACACTATTCCTCCCACGGATATCAACAATGGGGCACTAGTCCTTCTACTGACACCAATGATGGGGTACTTTTCCTCCAGACAGCATCAGTGACGGGGCACAATTTCTCCAACTAACACCAATGACGGGGCACTATTCCTCCAACTATTATCAATGATGGGACACTATTCCAACCGCTAACAGCAATGACAGGGCACTATTCCTCCTGCTAACAGCAATGACATGGTATTATTCCTTCCTTACTTCCTTCCTTATTCAAGTGTGTTTGAGTATCACTCAGCAGCCTATCAGGAGAGTGGGCCACCTCGCTGAGCATGCTGGGGAGGGGTATTTAGGGGGTAGACGCCATTTCCTCTGGGTTCTTCCTTGTGTGGCGTCCACCATTGGGGTAGCCGTGCCACGACACCCCCACAAATGGCCCTCCTGGCCGGGGTGTGCGTGTGTCGCAGTGTTTTTGGTTCCGGGACCACATTGGCCCGGAGCGATTGATATGCTGTGCGGATCCAGTGATCGACTGGGTCCCCAATCTGAAGTTGCTCCTGAGCTGTCTGAAGGATACCAAGCACGAGGCTGGTGTTCCAGGAGAGGCCTGTCTATTCATCGGAGGACTACCTTGGTTCTGAGAGGCTGGATGTTGGTCGCCTCTCATTTGCGAATTTGACCAAAACTACCTTCCCTTTATTACAGCTCTCATCAAGTACCCTAGACGGCGGATATACAGAGGTAACGTGCCACCCAAAACAAACCAGCAGCTCCTTCAGGGGTAGTGCTACATACATTTCTGTCAGTCTAATACATTGAACATTCTTTCAGAAGGAGGGAGCAAATGGGTGACCTCATCAATAGGTGCATTATCCAGTCACAGGCTGGAACAGGTCCTTGATCCAACTGCATTGCTTAAAGCGGATTTTCACTGCATCTGAACACCACAAACCAAAAATACAATATAATACATTTTTCAGTCTGGGTTCACACTGCTGCCGGATGTGGCTCGTATCAGGGGTCCGATGTGTCCCTGTTTTCGGGCCCACCTGAAAAATGGACAGGCACTCAATCGGTCCACTGATGTGAAAGGGGCCTAATGCTAGCAGCATGAGGATTAAAAATAATCAATGTTTGGGAGAGTGAAGTTCCACTTTAGGCCTCATGCACACTGGACGTTTTTAGCTGTATGCTGTTTTTGGCTGTATGTGTCCATGCACACATAGGCCTTTATCAACGTTTTTTGGCAGAGGCATATTCAGGCTGGAAAAGAAAAACCCAACTAGTGAAGAGGAGTTTTTTAGCTGTAGAAAAAAGTCTAACTCTGAAAAACGCTGCTATTTGGTGTTTATGTGCATTTTTGGCCTATAAGCTTTGATGGGGGGTATAGTTTTGCTAAAAAAAAAAAATGCTAAAAAGCGCCAATGCAAAAATGCTGCAAAACGTGGCAAAACTTGCATTAACGCACCATTCTACAGCTAAAAATACTAGTGTTTTTTTGTAATGTCCAGTGTGTATGAGGCCTAAATATGAACCTGAAATTAATAATTAAAGTGCTAGTAAACTCCCAGGCATAATGTTTACCTATAGGTAACCTATAATAAGGCTTACCTATAGGTACTGTAAATCAGTGGTGGCTGGTACTCAAAATGGGTGCAAAAAAATGAAATGGGGGGGAAAAAAAAAAAAAACATTAATTGCACCTACTGTGCCCATCAAACACAGTCACTGTACCTATCAAACACAGCCACTGTACCCATAAATTGCAACCACTGTGCCCATCAAAGGCAGCTACTGTGCCCATCAATTGCTGCCAGTGTGCCCATCAATTGCTGCCAGTGTGCCCATCAACTGCCGCTACTGTGCCTATCAACTGCCGCCAGTGTGCCCATCAACTGCCGCCAGTGTGCCCATCAACTGCCGCCAGTGTGCCCATCAACTGCCGCCAGTGTGCCCATCAACTGCCGCCAGTGTGCCCATCAACTGCCGCCAGTGTGCCCATCAACTGCCGCCAGTGTGCCCATCAACTGCCGCCAGTGTGCCCATCAACTGCTGCCAGTGTGCCCATCAACTGCTGCCAGTGTGCCCATCAACTGCTGCCAGTGTGCCCATCAACTGCTGCCAGTGTGCCCATCAACTGCTGCCAGTGTGCCCATCAACTGCTGCCAGTGTGCCCATCAACTGCTGCCAGTGTGCCCATCAACTTGTGCCAGTGTGTCCATCAACTGCTGCTACTGTGCCCATCAACTGCTGCCAGTGTTCCCATCAACTGCCTCTACTGTGCACATCAACTGCTGCCAGTGTGCCCATCAATTGCCGCTACTGTTCCGACCAATTGCTGCCAGTGTGCCCACCAATTGCTGCCAGTGTGCCCATCAATTGCCGCTACTGTGCCCATCAATTGCTACCAGTGTGCATCCCCCGCCCGCCAGGCACTTACCTTGTCTCGGTGGGGCAGCGGGTCACGACAATGTCCTCCACGCTTCTCTATGTCTTCTCCCGTACTCTCTTCCAGTCCTCTGCTATGATTGGATGCCCACCACTGCTGTAAATATCTCCTAAACATGCACTGTTTAGGGGATTTTTCCTGTACATGCAGCCGGTGACATCACTGATGCATGTGCTCTGAAGGAACGACCACCCGGGCAATTCCTTCAGAGTCCTGTGCTGTAAACACGCACATGCGGAACCTGGAAGGAAGACTAGGTGAAGATGGAAGCCTTGTCAGCGGTGACAGCGCGCCGCTGGAAGACTTTGTTACCTTGCAAGTTGCAAAAAACAAAAACACAGCGGTTTGCTAGCGCTTTATTAGGCAAAGGAACAAGTTTTTTCTGAAAAGCAGGCACCACAAGCTGACTGAAGCTACCATACTTGCAGTCCCCGAACCTTTTATGCTATGCAAATGTTTCCAAGCACTGCAGATGAAACAAGTACCCATGAAGCAGGGGCATACATAAGAATATTCTTCTAATGTATCTGGAAAAAGTCTAGCACAATACTTCAGTACAGTTCCTGTGGGAAATTATGTGCACTTATGTAGACGATGTATGAAAGCACAGTGAAACGGGTGATTGATTAGAAGCTTTAATTCATCGTAACCCCTATTGAAGCCTTTTAACTTGAATTACGTAGCCAAATAATGGCGCACAGAGGTTAACTCCTGTACAAAACCTGCTCGCAAGACAGATTGACATTGAACTTGGCTGAACGGTCTATTACAGACTTAACGTGACTGTTATAAACAATGCATCCTCCTTTCAGAAACACACGACAGTCTGCTTTATTATTCCATTGTGTGCATTGTTGTAAATTTGGGTTGTGAAATGCATATGGGAAACCCAATCCTTCCTGTATCCACACGGCACCGCTCCAGTTGTATTGTGGCGAGGCCGTGGAAGTGAGAAAGGAGCTCATTTTACTTGCTAATTCAGTCTGTAGTCCTACTGAGCTTGCCAGCTGGCTGGGTGAATAGTGCTGGAACTTGTCACATCTGCTAGGGGCTATGATGTCATGAAAGCTACCACTACTTTTATTTAATGATTACCGTTTGCTTGCTCAAATGCCATCTAAAGACAAGTTTTTGGCATTTTTTTTATTCTTCTTCCTGGTAGAACCTACTTTTAGCTTTTTCTACATTTGTCGTATACCTAGCATGCTTTGGTGAAGCCCGTCTGTGGCTTCACAGCTGGGCGTGAACTGGGCATTTGCGAGCCGCGCTGTAAATGACGGGCAATCTTCTGGGACCTGTGACGTGTCACAGAAGATTGCAGGGAGGGAGGGGGGAGAGGGGAACTTACTTTCTGTGCCGCGGAGCCAGGGGAGGAAGTGGGAGCTGGGTGCCTGGGTTCCTGGAAGATTACGTGACCCATCAGAATCTGTAAGGGAAGTAACGTTTCCTCGCCGCCATCTTGCTACTCACCGCACTACTCCACAGTAAGGATTCAATGAGAAAGGGGCAATCAGACATCTTGTTACACCCACCGACCTCACCTGGCCACATTCTTTACCGGTCTTCAGATCCCTAGCATCATAAGGCCTTGTACACACAATAGGTTAAACAGAGGACAACGGTCTGATGGACCGTTTTCATCGGTCAAAACCGATCGTGTGTGGGACCCATAGGTTATTTAACCATCGGTTAAAAAAAAGCCAACTTGCTTTAAATTTAACCGATAGGTCAAAACCGATCGTTGGTAGGCACAACCATCGGTTAAAGGGGTGGTTCCCCCTAAAACAAATTTCTAACAATACATTCGTAGGACTGCTTACACTGCGGGTAGGCTGGCTTTTGTTTTGTTTTTTTAGTACATACCTCGATATCGTCGTTACGTCCCTTGGCGTTGGGCGTTCCTAGTTGATTGACGTTCCTCCGACGGGCACATACGTGACGTCACGACTTTCCGAAAGAAGCAGAACGTCGCTGCGCAGGCGCCGTATAGAGCCGACTCTATACGGCGCCTGCGCAATGACGTTCGGCTTCTGTCGGAAAGTCGTGACGCGCAGTATGCGCCCGTCGGAGGAACGTCAATCAACTAGGAACGCCCAACGCCAAGGGACGTAACGACGATATCGAGGTATGTACTAAAAAAACAAAACCAAAGCCAGCCTACCCGCAGTGTAAGCAGTCCTACGAATGTATTGTTAGAAATTTGTTTTAGGGGGAACCACCCCTTTAAAAATCCACGCATGCTCAGAATCAAGTCAACGCATGCTTGGAAGCATTGAACTTCGTTTTTTTCAGCACGTTGTGTTTTACGTCACCGCGTTCTGACACAATCGTTTTTTTTAACGACGGACCATCAATCAGCTTCATCGGTTAACCAATGAAAACTGTCCATCAGACCGTTCTCATCGGATGGACTGATCGTGTGTACAATGCTTAACTGTGGGCAACCGACTGTGACAGCTTTCAGCTTCACAGCTGGCTGTCCACTCTGCCTTGCCTGGCGTGCCGCGCTGCACATTGTGAATATTCCTGCAGTTTTCTGGGACCTGATTCAACAGCAAAGCAGTCAGACGGAGTTCTAAGTACAGTATTTTACTATATAACCTCAGTTTACTATTATAAATAAGTGTAAAATGCAAAACTCCGGTGGGGGTAACAAGATGTCCAGTTGCCCCCTTCTCAGTGTATCCTGACTATGGACGGGTGCTGGGTGTAGCAAGATGGCGGCGATGGAATGTCAATTCCGTTACACACTCTGACAGGTCGCCTAAACTGACGGAACACCTGTAAAAACAGGTTACCCTCTTCTCCCCCCCAAAAAAAAGGACTTGCCAAAAGTGGCTTGTCAGGGGGTCAGGAGTCCTTAAAGCGGAACTTCCATTTTTGGGAGGAACTCCGCTTTAAATGAAAGCCTGTCCAAAGAAAAATGTTTTTAGATTTGATTTGAATGAGTTTGGAGAAGATGACTTCAGTAGCTTTTGCCTTACGAATGGTCCATTGAAGTAGAATGTGTATCCTTTTATTTTTTTATTGCATACTTTGATCATACTTTGATCAGTGTGGCAATAAAGTGCCGGCCACATGAGTATTGGTAGATTGGAGGGGGGCTTTGCATAGACCTTGTCAATTTGCCCTGAATAAGCAAGGTGACAGCAGCCATTTAATTTGTTTTGCAGACCGATATAAAAAAAAAAATTCTCCCAACTCCTTTATGCCCAATTTTTTATCTCCCAAATCATTCAAAAGGACTCTAATTTATTTTGTGCTTGATGTAAAAAGATGCAAATCTTAGTTTTAAAGGTTTTCAGTCGCTGTGATTGTTCAGATAATGGAAGTCTTTCTCCGAGGATTGTGTTGTGGCAGAACTAAATGTTCCCGAGGCCAGCAGCAGCCTAGCACAGCCAATAACAAGAGGGGCCCAGGTGGGTTTAGGCGCATACTGCTAAGCGTCATTTGTAGTCTTGTTAAGGCAGCAATAGCGAGGGAATTATCAGAGTTGTCACTGATGATTTATCCAAAGTTGAAGCGGGTACAGTATGTGCTTCCAGTATACATGGATGGAGGACAAGCTGTAATATTAGTTCTGTTGTTGGAGCTGATTACATAGATGGCTTTAGAAACGCACAATTGTGGATTCACACAAAGCGACATCCTGTTTTGGGCGTTCGCAATTGGATGGCCATCTCTTTTAATCATTATAACATATGACCTTCTTTTTCGAAGCCTCTCTGATTCACTTTTTGCTACTGGACTTCCTGAAATTCAAAGGTTTTAATGGGGCTTAATAATTTTCTGTTAAAGTGGTTGTAGAGTTTAGACATGAAATATGAAGTAAGCACAGGGCCGGTGTTACCACTAGGGCAAACTAGGTAGCCGCCTAGGGCGCACTGCTGCCTAGGGCGCATGGCCACTGGTGTTCCTACTCATCAGCAGGCAGTCGCTGCTCTGTTCGCACATAGTGTCAGAGGCGCAGCGGCGGTGGAGGACTGTGTCGTTGTCCTGACTCCCGAATCAATGGAAGAAAGCAAACATTTACTGATGGGCGCTGGTAGGCTGTATTTGATGGGCGCTGGTAGGCTGTATTTGATGGGCGCTGGTAGGCTGTATTTGATGGGCGCTGGTAGGCTGTATTTGATGGGCGCTGGTAGGCTGTATTTGATGGGCGCTGGTAGGCTGTATTTGATGGGCGCTGGTAGGCTGTATTTGATGGGCGCTGGTAGGCTGTATTTGATGGGCGCTGGTAGGCTGTATTTGATGGGCGCTGGTAGGCTGTATTTGATGGGCGCTGGTAGGCTGTATTTGATGGGCGCTGGTAGGCTGTATTTGATGGGCGCTGGTAGGCTGTATTTGATGGGCGCTGGTAGGCTGTATTTGATGGGCGCTGGTAGGCTGTATTTGATGGGCGCTGGTAGGCTGTATTTGATGGGCGCTGGTAAGGCTGTATTTGATGGGCGCTGGTGAGGCTGTATTTGATGGGCGCTGGTGAGGCTGTATTTGATGGGCACTGGTGAGGCTGCATTTGATGGGCACTGGTCAGACTGCATTTGATGGGCATGGTGAAGCTGCATTTGATGGGCGCTTCAATAAAAATTTTGGGTATACATGGGCAGGGCAAAGGTGGTGGAGCCGGGGGGGGGGGGGGTGTCAAAATGAGATTTTGCCTAGGGTGTCAAAAATCCTTGCACCAACCTTGAGTAAGCATGTCACTCTATAGTGTGTACTTGTCTCAATCCAGAGTACTTGGTATCATTTCTATCTGCTGCCTTGTTCCTCTGCTATCTTCAAGTTTTCCTGACACCAAGACAGAAAAAGTGACTGGGAAGGGAGCTCCAGCACTCAGCCTGTGAGTGATAGCCTCGGCTCTGTTCCTGTTTTGGGAGGGGGTGTGTCTTTTCTCTCCAATCAGCTCTCCTCACTGAGCCCTGCAGAGTTTGATTTTAGCTCTCCATCCCGTTTCCTGACAGCTCAGACAAGCTTTATAGATTCTGGATATTGAATAGATGTAAAGAAGAGAAGACCGCAGATAAACAGATACAACTTCTGTAGGAGGATTTGTTTTATCTCTGTGTATCACTTGAGGTCAGTCACTTCACAGAGTATATGTAAGGGTTTGCAGCCATTAATAGGATTGGAAGGGCGAAAAGTCTAGGGATCCTTTTTCACTACTCCATCTTTAGCTGCAATGTAGAGAGATTTGAATTGTGTTATATAAATCATGGCTGGTTGCCTGTTAATGTGGTCATCTTTATTATTTATTACAATTTTTTTTATAACATAAAAGTGTTACCACAATTTATTTTTATTTTTTAAAGTGTGATTTTTGCACCAGAGATGCTTTTAGATGCCAGTGTGTGTGTGTGTGTGTGTGTGTATGTATGTGTGTGTATATATATGTATATGTGTGTGTGTGTATATGTATGTATGTATGTGTGTGTGTGTGTGTGTGTATATGTATGTATGTAGGTGTGTGTGTATATGTATGCATGTGTGTATATGTATGTGTGTGTGTGTGTGTGTGTATATGTATGTATGTAGGTGTGTGTGTATATGTATGCATGTATGTATGTATGCATGTGTGTATATGTATGTGTGTGTGTGTGTGTGTATGTATGTATGTATGTATGCATGCATGTATGTGTGTGTGTATATGTATGTATGCATGTATGTATGTATGTATGTGTGTGTGTATGTATGTATGTGTGTGTGTGTATGTATGTATGTATGTATGTGTGTGGATAGATAGATATAGATTTATTTATTTATAGATTTATATATATATATATATATATATATATATATATATATATATATATATATATATATATAGATTTATTTATTTATATATATGTATATATATATATATATATATATATATATATATATATATATATATATATATATATATATATATATAACATTTATTTGTTTATAGATATATCTATAGGTATAGATAGATTTATTTTCCCTTATTTTTTTTATTTTTTTCTATAATCGGTCTCTCGTTTTAACCCCGTAGGCAGAGGTGCCCTTTTAGCTGCTTAGGTTGATGGGTGGCATGCAGCAATGACTCTCTTTGTAGTAGATCTCTATTCTCAGTCATGTGGGTAGAACTGCTTATACAGTTGAGGCTTTTTTTGCTCTGCTTCTATGATAAATGTTAATGCATCCACTGATTTAATGAGGTTTATTCGTTACATCAGCAGCCTGTAAACTGTCTGCTGTAGGAAGCCATCACTCTCTGGGGAAGCCAATGACAAGTTAAGCTTGCTCCCATAATCTCCATTGCTCTATTTCACTGGCTCTTTCCAGCTTGCATCAGCCTTTTTTTATTTTTTTGCACCTTTGTGTCATCAGCGGGCCGACAGGCTCCTCCGTCCTAGAACAAACTTCTCCAGTACAGAAATCTACTTGTCATCATTTCATCAGGATTCTGCAAGATACCCGGGATCTTCTCTACTAGCAATCAAGTCTGGGAAATTCTTTTCAGCAAGTCTGTGTAAAGTTGCTATGTAATACAAAATTGGCTCTCAATGTTACATAATGCGAGCTGCCTGTATGCAGGTTTCTTTCTGCAAAGGTTTTAATGGGTTAAACAAACACAACTGCCAGTTTTCCACTGCTGGTTACTCAGCAGCAACAACATGAATTTGTAAAGTGAAAGTGATCTCACCCAGTTTTCTTGTGCTATATATCTATATGCACTGCAACTGACCGTACTAGTGTGATTGGGCCCTCAACGTGTATTTAAACTCCAACAATACATTTATTTGCTCCCTTTCGGTCTGTTAAAGTGTCACTGAACCCACATCATAGAGCAGTGTTTCTTAACTCCAGTCCTCAAGGTGCTCCAACCAACGCTGAATCCTGGCCTAGGCCAACAAGCCCAGGCCTAGGGCAGAACTTTGCAGGTGGGCAGCACGAAAAGAGTCCCCGCCGGTTTGCGATACCCTGTTCGTTTAACATAAGCTGCTTCTAATTTTGACTGTCCTATCCTCCTGGACCACAAACCTTCCTCACTGTGCTATGTTTTCTGCTGCACCATTGGCATGGTAATATCTTCTTAGTCCTCTCCATAAAATTATCAGAAATGTGTGCTTAAAGTAGAACTATAGACAACAATTCCTATAGAAAACATCCCTGTCCCATTGCAGAGATTTTCCTTCACTTCCTGCCCCATAGCCAAACAGGAAGTTAGAGGAAATCTATGCAAATTAAGGAAATCCAATGCTCCCCCTAGGTCCTAAGAACTTGTGTCCCCACTCAAAAAAATTCAGGATGGGTCTTTTACAGAAAGGGGTGTGGCCTTGGCAGGAAGGGGTGGGTCATATTTAAATTGGGGGGGGTGCACGAGTTTAGTCAGGCCTAGGGCAGTACAAACCCTAAATACACTACTGGCTCCAACAGGTCATGTTTTCAGGCTTTCCATTATTTTGCACAGGTGATTTGATTTGTTTCTCTGGCTTAGTAATTACCACAGCTCTTTCATCGGAGGGAAATCCTGAAAATATGACCTGTTGGGGCACCTTGATGACTGGAGTTGAGAAACACTGTCATAGTAAGCTATCAATAAATGCTGTGTTACATGCTGTTCATATTTACCCAGTCACTGAGATTTGTATTCTGTAAAAAACCTGGTTGATCCTGCTGTTTCCCCCCTCTGTCCATGTCCCCAGTTCAGCTAGGGATTTTACAGTTGTGAGTTTCTTTGCAGAGAATTATATGGGCTGGGTGTAACAAGATGTCAGCTGCTGGCTTGCTGTGGCCAAGTGCAGTGTGTACCAAGATGGGCGTCGGGATGTCCAAGCTGACGGCGACTGCTCCGCCCACTTAGGCCGCCCGCCTACTGACGCCGTCTGCCCTCTCTGCCCACTGAATCCGCTCGTCCTCTCCACCCACTGAGGCCACCCGATCCGCCTAAGTGGCATCACCCGCCCACTGAGTCCGCTCGCTGCCGACCAAGTATCGGGTCAGGCATCGGGAGAATTTGTGTGAGTATAAGTACTCGCACAAATACTAGTATCGGTATGGGGACAACCCTATTGGAAATGAAAGAATACATTCCAATACAATATATCAATTTTGAAATTGTATTCTGTTGTGCGTGAATTCTACTAGTAATCTCTTCATTTTTGATATGAGACTAGTATGCAAAAATAAATAAAACTGACGGTCGTTCGTCCGATAATCTCATTGTGTGTACGAGGCTTAAAGCTCATCCCACGCATTGAAATCTCATTGTACAATCTTCTTTAGATCCATCAACAGGTATGTAACGCAAGGGCTGGCCTGATTGGATTCGGTTTGATCAGATAGTTTGGATCGATAAAGTTGATTGCACAGAGATTGGTCAGATTGTAATGTGTAGGAATGAAGGTCTGCTTTCAGTTCATATATTTTGAACTGTCTTCAGTAGGGGGAGTCTCTAGAAGTACGGACTGGAGCCATCTGTGTCGAGGTCGAGTTCCTCAGGTCTCAATTACGCTCTTTGTAAAAAGCTTTGGAGCATATGTTCACAGCTTCCTCTTCTCCATCAGGCTAGTTCAATAGACTTCGGAACCTCTGATTTTTTTCCCATTAGCTGTAGTCCCCAGGGGGGGTGTATGGCAGTTCTTGTAACATTTTCATAATAATAGTACAATGTAAGCAGTGCAGAGTAACATGTATGTTTATGTATGGAATGTATATATCTTGTTCACCCAACATGATTTGTAGGTTCTCCACTGTGACTAGACGGGAAGCCAAGAACTGTTTAACCTCTGGCCTCACTTCCTGGAGAGAAGTAATTAGCTGCTTCTTGGCTCGTTTTTACCTCTTGCACAATGGGGTAAACTTTTACATAACATATTACTAACATTTTAATGGGCTTTTAGGATTTAAAGAATCAGAAGTTTCTGAGGTGCCCATTCTAGGTGCTGTATCTGTTTCACTGACCTAGTGACATTTTCTATGGACATTTTTTTTTTACACACAAATCAGCCATTGGTGAACAAAGCTAGGACCGTCATCGAATATTGCATACATTTACAGACTAACCTTATTTGATGAAGAGTGCTAATTATTCAAGGAAACATGTCACATTAGAACCATGGAGGCTGTGCTCTCCTTCTGAAATTGCTAGTTACCTGGCTGTCCTTCTGACCCTTTTGCTCTAATACTATGAGTCCCTGACCTGGAGAAAGCGTAAAGATATGGACAACTGAGGCCTCGTACACACGACCATTTTCCTCGACAAAATCCATTAAAAAACTTGGTGGCAGAGGAAAATGGTCGTGTGTATGTTTTTCGGCGAGAAAACTGTTGTGGTCCTCGACGAGAAAAAAAGAGAACAAGTTCTCTTTTTTCTCGTCGGGAGTCTCAATTTTCTCATGCTTGCCATACTCACTGTGGAACCTAAGGGGGTTATTCCTCCACATTGTGTAAAAAGGCTATTTGATCCTGTCTTCTCTGATCCTCCCCCTGCTTCCACTGTCCCAAATTAATCTGATAGTACAGAGCCTTGGGGGCAATCTGCACATGCTCAGTTTGGTGTGTGTGGCTAGAGATTTTATTTTTTTGGAGAGTGCATGTGATCAGCACAGGGCCAATCAGCACTGTCCAGACAGAAAGGCAGAAGTCATGCAGCCTCATAGGACAGTCAGCGCAGAAGAAAAACTCTTCCTACAAGCTTAAACCAGTGCTTGGCTGGATACTGATAGTCACAAGACTATATGATAAGAAAAGTTATTACCATAGCAGTTTCTATTTACTAAAATAATTGCATTTCCATGTTCTGTGTACTGTGGGAGACCAGGTAAAAGCAAAAGCTGGTTTTGTTACATTGGAGTCAATTCATTAAAGGTTGCTTCATGCCATATGAAGGTCACTAATTCATCAAAATCAAATATCGAATGTGAGGTAAATACCGCACATTTGTTAAAATAGTGAGATAACAACCGCAAAAAAAAAAAAGGGATTAATTATTCAATTCAATTCACTAAAAAACGCACACATTTGTTATTTATCACCTGGTGTTCGCTGGTGTTTTTTTTTTTTATAAATGTACAAAATACCAATGAGAAGAACTCTGCACTGGCTAGGCCAGTATACAATGGGGGCTATTTATGAAAGGCAAATCCACTTTGCACTACAAGTGCAAAGTGCACTTGGAAGGGAAGTCCCTGTAGATCCGAGGGGGACATGCAAGGAAAATCAAAAACAGCATTTTAGCTTGCACATGATTGGATGATAAAATCAGCAGAGCTTCCCCTCATTTCAGATCTACCCCTCAGATTTACAGCGACTGCACTTCCAAGTGCACTTTCAAATGCACTTTGCACTTCCAGTGCAGTGTGGATTTGCCTTTCGTATATAACCCCCAATTTTCAGTGAACATGTTCTACCCTGAGCTCAGCAATGAAAATAAATTGTAACATTTCTTCAATGGGAGATTGTTTTGTTAATGAAAGCACATTAAAATGTTTTCATAGTTTCACAATATTGTTGTGTGCCTTCTAGTGCAGTGTTAGCCTGCAAAAAAAATAATTGTGAAAAAACATAAAAAAATAACACAAAATGTAAGTGCTATCGCAAAACATAAATGTTTAACGTAAATAGCGACTTTTTTTATTTTTAAATTTACTATTTTTTTGATAAATACCGCATTTAACACAAAAATTCACGCAGTATTTATCTCTTTGACCCTCTTATGTTATAATGGGCTATTCGTTTTTTATTGTGTTATTTTTGGCTTGAACAACTTCAAGAATTATAATTTTTTAATGAATAAGGCCATTTATAACTCTTTATACTGTTCAGAAAGTCATTGCTTCATATGTTGTTTTGGACATATCTTCCAATTTTTAGGTGCTGATATAAAAATATCTTCCAGTGTTTGAAAATGACAAGTTTCCTGGTGTATTTGACGGACCCTCTTCTGAAGGCATTTTGCTGTTGCTCTCAGCTGGGGCTCAAAGGTCTGCTCGCATTATACCCCAAGGGTCTGTTTTTTGTATCTTAACATTTTTCCTTTACATCTTTCCTTCTGTTGATCTGTGACAGGCAACATCTGTTGTCACATCACTGTCTCCGATACCAGCCAGTGACAGAGGGGATCAGCATCAATGACTGAGAAACCCTACACCACATATTTTATTCAAGAAGTGTAAGGAGCATTGCACCTGGCGGATAATGGCAGTGCCACATATTGGTGGCAGCTTAAAGAAAAGGGACATCCTGATTTATTCATAGTAATGCTAAAAGGACATGGAGACTAAGAATCGGTGCTAAGGGACATATTTATCTTTAATGCATTAGTAAGTGATCTTTGCCCCTTTAAAATACATTACTGTTGGTTAAGATATTTTTGTGATTGTTAAAGTATGGTGAACTCTGGTTGAAAGAGAAAAAAAAAAAACAGCTGAAGAAGTATATATATATATATATATATATATATATATATATATATATATATATATATATATATATATATATATATATATACATATATATATGTGTGTGTGTGTGTGTGTGTGTGTGTGTGTGTGTGTGTGTGTGTGTGTGTGTATATATATATATATATATATATATATATATATATATATATATATATATATATATAAATAAAGAGCTGGGCGATTTTTTTTCTCCCCTAAAAAAAAATCTGCGATTTATTTTATTTTATTTTTTATAAAAAACTCAATTTAAGATTCTAAACAATTTTTTTTGATGGACACCGTGCCGGTCCTGAGGAGCTGCAGGCAGGAGTTTTTAGGCGAGGCCACGGCCTCGGCCTAGTCCACAGTGTCCGGACTTGCAGCCTTTTCCCAAGATCGCGGCAGATTGACTTCTCCCCTCTACACCCTGGAGAGGCCACCAAGGCAGGAGGGACACAGGAGGGTCAGTTGTGAGGGTTCGAACCCAGTAGTACCCAGAGGACTCTAGTGCCGGTCCTAAGGAGCTGCAGGCAGGATTTTTTAGGCGAGGCCGCGGCTTCGGCCTAGTCCCCGAAGGGCGGCCTCGCGGTCTTTTCCCAGGATCGCGGCGGATTGACTTTTCCCCTGCACACCCCGGAGAGGCCACCAAGGCAGGAGGGTCAGTTGTAAGGGGCCGCACCTGGGACAGAAAGTATCAGTTTTAGGCATTGGAGCGTTTGCACGAGTACCGACATTCGTGCAAATGCTTAGTATCAGTGCAACTCTACTTACTTGTCATGGTGGCCATTATTACTGAGATATAAATTGAGCAGCAATTTTGAGTTGTCACCAGAGCAAGAAGTACGAGAAAACCTTGCAATGGGGAAATGTTCCTTCTTAGATCAGAATTAGAGTAACAACAGGAAAGAAAAAAAAAAAAAAAAAAAAATATATATATATATATATATATATATATATATATATATATATATATATATATATTTTTTTTATATATATATATATATATATATATATATATATATATATATATATATAAACTTTTTTTGTGTGAGTACAGATTTATGTTTGTCCCAAGCCTATTTGAATCCACTTACTGTTAACTGGCTCACCACCTCTGCTGAAAGTCTATTCCAAGCATCAACTACCCTTTTGGTAAAATAATACTTCCTAAGATTCGTTTTGAACTTTTCTCCTGCTAGTTTGGGTTTAACATTCTACATGCTTTTGAGTTTTTGGCTCATTTCCTGTTGTGTCTCCAAGACAGGAAGTGAAATAAAATCTTTCAATTGAAACACAATGTACTTAAAACTGAAAACAAAAGTTTGGCTTTACATACACTTTAGCTATTCACATCCATAGAAAGATCGTATGGATTAGGTATTTAAAACATAATTTTTTTATTTATTTTTTGTTGTGTGAGGGAAGCCATGGACACAGAGGAAACACAAGAACATGTACAGCTAGTTTATTTTAAATTAGTCATTCTTTTCCGACCTGTATTTTGTAATTGCAACACAGATGCTTAAACAAAAAAAAAAGCAAGCCATTAACGCACTCAGACAGAAATATGATATTTCCCTGTATGGCATCTGTCCTTCTGGTTTCCTTTTGTTGACGTTTCCCAGTTCACAATCTGACAGACCTAAGAGGGTAGACGGAGAGAACAATGGCGCTCTGTGCCACACAGATGAAAATATCTGTCTGAAAAATGGACCTGGGTGAATGCAATGTTTTCTGTGACGAGGAGGCGTGCGATCTCTTGACAGTTCTTTTGTAAAGGAATTGGCAATTGGCAAACTTTCTATTTATGTTTTATATCAATGACATGACTACTGTCCCCTCATAATAGGACTGGAAGAAGCCTGGCCTAATGTGATCATTCTGTTAATTGATAGATACTATCTCCCTCTGTTGGCTCCAGAATGCCTGAAATCATAGCTACAGCACCCATCATCATAGCTACATCTATCTAAAGCGGTAAATTTGATTGGATTTATATAAAATACATTGACCCCACAGCATGCACATTGGATTAATGGCTTGGGGTCTCTCTGTTCTGCATGCAGTTTCCATTAAACTATATGGCCCCTAAAATCGCACCACACCAAACATGCACAGGACCCTTTTTAACATCGCATCGCATTAGGATATTATTTCATGTGTCCTGCTCTCCCGTGCATTCTTGGACGCATCTGAAATCACAATGTGAACCAGGGCTTAAGGAGAGCACAACAGAGTATGTACAGTGGCTATAGAAAATAACCCTTAAAATAATACATTTTTGATGCTTTTGCAGCCTTAAATGAAGACAGACACAGTTTTTATTTTATCCAGCTGTATTTACTAGTGCAACTTATAACACCCAAGCGAAAGATATAACACCATGTCAGAAAAATAAAATAAAGAATCACTGAGTTGGAAAAAGGATCACCCCCTTGTGTCAGTATTTTGTTGGACCACATTTTGCTTTAATTACAGTCTTCTACTCTGTCTCTACTAATGAAAATACAGGAAAAACACTCCTATAGCCTACATCCGTATGAAAGTTTGGAAAGAAAGAAAAAAGGGGGGGGGCAAAAGTAGGCCACAGGTCAGACTTTCAGGGCACAATGAACAGTGAAAAATATACAAAAGTAATAAAATATTATTTATAACAATACATGATACAAAAATGTTTTAAGAGTTTAAAATGCATATATAAAAATATATGACAGAAAGTGAGCCCTTGTGCTCACAAGCTTTTTTAAGTGCCGGTTCACACTACCGCGACTTGGGATCCAACTTGTTTGGCCCGCAGTCGCGCGGCATGAGAAATTCAATTGAAGTGAATGAGAGCCGTCTTAATGTACACTACTGAAGTCGCTCCGACTTCAGAAAAGGTTCCTGTACTACTTCAATCCGACTTCTAGGCGACTTGTATCCATTGATTTCAATGGAAGTTGCCTCCAAAGTCAGATCACCATCTTAACTGAAGCAACTTTACAGGAAGAGAAAATAGTTTACTCAGGAAAACCCCTCCCTCCCACAGAGCTGATTATTCTGTGATTGGCCAAAGTCGCCTGTCCTGGAGGCAACTTTAAGTCGCGTTGTAAGTTGCGCAAAAGTTGTCTTGCATTGTCGCGCTGTAAGTCGGGTTGCCCCTGTGTGAACCGGCTCTTACTCTTTAAACTTTTTTGTATCATGTATTATTATAAATAAATATTGAATTAATTTTGTATATTTTTCACTGTTCTTTGTGCCCTTAAATTCCAACCTGTGGGCTACTTTTGCCCCCTACCTCCTTTTTTTATTTTATATCTGTCTCTACTAACTTTGCAAATCTAGACTTTGCAATATTTGCGCTCTCTTCTTTGCAGAACTTCACAAGTTCAGTTAAATTTGATAGTGACCGTTTGTGGACTGGAGCCTTCAAGTCATTCCACAGATTTACAATGGGGTTTAAGTCTAGGTTCTGACTAGGCCATGCAAAGACATTCACCTTCTGTTCCTTCAACCACTGTGTGGTCATTGCGATGTGCTTTGGGTCTTTGTCATGTTGGAAGGTAAACCTTCTTCCCATTGACCACTTTCTGGAAGAGGGCAGCAGATTTTCCTCAAGAATTTCATGGTATTTTTCCCCCTATTCATTCTTCCTTCTATCCTGACCTGGCTGCCTTAAGCTGGTCAGTGATTGAAATTTGGGCGGTTCATCAGAAACCATCCAAATTTCGATCAGCGTGTGGCCGTCTCAGCTTGGCTCAAGATGATCCCTTGACCGACTTCTGTTGAAGGGACATCCTGGGAAACCTTTGTCAATCAGTGGCAAGCCCCGCTGTCAGAATACAATGTCCCGGCTGGGGGGATTCTTCCATCCACCTAGTTTGTGTTGATGGGGGGATTTCTTAGTTTGGGGGGGGAAGGGGGGACACTACTGGTCTATGGCCAGCTTTATAGAAGCTTCTACAGACATTTGGCAGAATGAAACAGTTACAAATCGAACTGTCATGTTTCAAAGTAATTTGAACTTCATCTAAATGGGTGCAAGAGCCCCAATGCAATGTTCTGTGTTTACCGACTGTTGATATTTAATAGGAAAAAAAAAACCTAGTGGGGTAGGAAGAGCTAGCCAGTTTATTGAACTAAGCCAATTGATTGTAATCATCCTCTGACTGAATGCGACAAGCTGTGTTGATCTGTGGGTAAGCAAAAACCTGCATAAGAGTCAATAAACACAGGAGCCGAAACCTTATATAATTACCTGGAAATGTTTACAGAAGTGGGGAGGGGGGGTGCCGATAAGTACTGTAGCTTGCCAGTGCCGGCTCTCTAAGGAACATCTCCGAAATGAGTTGCAAAAGTTTTAATAAAACTATTCCAGGAGCGGAAACAAAGCCATAAACTTGATGATCTGTAACCTTGTATCCCTATAATGTGCTTGCTTGTTGTTTGTAGAAAAGAGTTATTCCCAGTAGCAGACCCTGAACTTCATAGTTGCTTGCATTGCTAAAAAGAACTTTTAACTGCTCTGAAAAAAGATGGACACAGCGTTTTCTTTTTTACAAATTGGGCTGTATTCATTACAGCAGAGTGCTCATTGGCCAGGTGATGCCACATGATCCTCCGTACCCAGAAGTACCTGGTGTAGAAAGTTTATATGTTGCTGGGAAGTAGAGAGAGGCGTCTTACAGGCTGGAAAAAAAAAAAAAAACAGTCAAACGCCTGTGCGCAGTCACGTTGGAACAGGAAGGAGCCATCCTCAAACTGTTTTCCACAAAGTATGGAATTGTCCAAAATGTCTTGGTATGCTGATGCCTTAAAGCAGAGGTTCCGCCATTTTTTTTTTAAAAGCCAGCAGCTATAAATCCTGCAGCTGCTGACTTTTAGAAAATGGACACTTACCTGTCCAGCGTGCCCGCGATGTCGTCAGCCAAGGACGAGCAACCGCTCGTCCCTCGGCTGCACCTGCTGTCATCCTGAAGCGTCACTGCCGGGTTCCCTACTGCGCACGTTCTATTTTGCGCGCCGCACCAACACTGGTCCCGCTCTCTCCTGGGAACAGTGTATTTCCCAGGAGACGGGGGGGGGGGGGGGGTGTGTGTGTGGGTAGGGACGTGTCTGCCGTACGAGTTGTTCCCAGAAGTGGGTGCAAATACCTTTCTTAGACAGGTATCTGCACCCCCTCCCCCCTGAAAGGTGCCAAATGTGACACCGGAGGGTGGGGTTATGAAAAGCGGAAGCAACATTTTTGGGTGGAGCTCCGCTTTAAGATTTCACTGGAACTAAGGGGCCAAAACAACCCCACACTATAATCCCCCTTCCACCAAATGATTTGGACCAGTGCACAAAACAAGGTCCATAAAGACATGGATGAGCGAGTTTGGGGTAGAGGAACTTGAATGGCCTGCACAGAGTCCTGATCTCAACCCAATAGAACACCTTTGAGATGCAGACTGCGAGCCGGAGCTTCTTGTCCAACATCAGTGCCTACAATATGACTTGTGTAGCTATAATATTATTTCCACCCACAAAAGTGGAGTTACCCTTTAAGTACATTGTGACATGTTCTTACCTGCGCAGCCAATCAGTGTATGAGGAACTAGTGACCATCTACAGCGTTATTGTCAGTTCCAGGCATTATGATTGGCTGGCTATTTAAGTGGGAGTAAACTCCCATGCATGAATTTTACCCATTTGTACGCCTAAAATAAGGCTTACCTATAGGTACTGTAAATATCTCCTAAATGTGCACTGTATTTACTGTGGATGAAGCCAGGGGCCGTCACCGGTCCAGGTGCTGTAAAGGAGCCACATACCATGCCGTTTATAGTCCTGTGCCATAAACGTCAGCGCCCCCTGCGCACACGGAAATGATGTAATTGCGGCTCCGGCCAATTACACAGCCAGGGCAGCCATCACTGACGAACAAAGTCAAGTCAAGTCTTCTCTTCTCCCCTGCCACGAGTTGCTAAAGTCAGACGGAAAAAAAATGGAGGGGCGCCGGGGGACCATCGGGCCCCTTATAGGTGTAATGCCTGTACCCCCCTGATGGCGGCCCTGCACACAGCCGTAGTCCGTGAACTCAGAAGGAAGACTGGGTGAACATTTAAGTGCTTTCGGCTGGAAGGCTTAATTTTAGGGTAAGTTTCACATAGTGTGCTGGTATGCGATGCGATGCATACTAGCACATTATGACTTGCAGGTTTAACAACAAAAAAATAACAAAGTGAAATACTACCGCTTTAAGTGTATGGCTGCTCGCTGTCTATTGAAGCCTGTGTACCCTCCCGAGTCTACTAATTATTTATTATTTGGGAAACGAGAGGCAAACCCCTACATTGCATCTGATGCAAGCCATCGTTCAGTGGAGTTAGCGATGCGGGTCACATGACTCGCGTTCCTCATGTTTCATCGCAGTCCTGACACAAACAGGAAGTTGTTAATGACAGAATGGTTTTGTTTAGAACGTGTGATGAGGTTTCAGCTGCGCACTCAATGTCTGCTTTCTCTGGAACTGTCGGGATGAGTCAACGGATGTTCAGCCTCTTTTGTCTGCGCGTTCAAACGTTCGGCACAATTTTTAATTATTTCTTATGCCAAGACATGATGCACAAATTGTCTTGACAGTTTTTTTATTTTGTAATTGCTCAGCTACAATATGTTCGATTTCATGTGTCTTCGTCTACATGATGTGCAGTTCAGATCATTGTAGCCGCGTTGCTGTCTGCCGATCGCTCCCCTGGAGATGTGCTCAGATGGGTGGAGATCCTTGAAGCCAGAGAGCAGAGATACAGCGAAATTCTGCATTCCCCCGAGTGTCACACAAACAAATAAGGTCCTCTGTGCTGCTCCTCGCACACTACCTCGGCGTATTTGCTTGGCCTTGGCCCAGGCTTCGTGCTTTTCATTTAAAGGGGAATGTCACTTTTATTTAAAGGTTTCTAAAACATTTAATTGCTGCACATCAAATTTAAAGGTGAACTCCATGATAAGTAAATATTGTCTAAATTCAAGAATCCTGCATATTTTTATTTGAAGTAAACCAGTGTGAAACATTGTCCCCATGCAGGAGCTCCCTGTGATAAAGACAGGTCACTGGTGCTCTCTCTCCTTGTGCAGGGTGACTGGTCTTGTCTCCGCCCCCCGCATAGATTTATGCAGATAGCTGGCAGTGGATGGGGCCTGCTGTCCCCTTCCACAGCTCTGCTGTCTTCACATGCTATGTACAGCACTGCTTCTTTTACAAGGTAATATCTGGATTTTTGGATTGGATGACAATATATGGAATATTGACATGGATATACAAAAGAAATGTCTTACAGGGGACATATGCAGTAAAGCATGCTTGTTATACTCACAGTGAAACCTAAGGCCATGTACACACGCTCGAACATGTCCGATGATAACGGGCAGTTTTCTCGACGAGAAATCTCAAAGCCTCGTACACACGTTCAGTTTACTCGGCAAGAAGGATCTGCCAGCAGTTTTCTTGCTGTTTCTGGCCGAGAAAACCGTGCGTGTGTACGATGCCTAACTCCGGGAGCGATGTCAGCCGCCGGAGCGGTGTACGAGGAGCGCTGTGGGGTCTTCGATCTCAGGTAAGTAATTCATAATGAGCTACTATGCATACTAGCTCATTATACCTTTGTCTTGCAGGGTTTTTTTTCTTTTGTCCTAGGGTTTACAACCACTTTAATCCTCCGCCTTGTGTAAAAAGGCTTCTCTGATCCTCCCCTTCTTTCACTGACTCCTAATAATTTCCTGATAACACAGAGTCTATGGAGTCAGGCTGCACATGCTCAGTTTGGTGTGTATTGCTAGAGATGTTTTTTTTTTTTTTTGGAGGATGCATGTGATCAGCACAGGGACAATCGCAATGTACGCCGTCGTAAGTCCTAATCTGGGCCGTCAAATCTATGCGACTGATTCTTAGAATCAGTTACGCATAGATATCCATTAGATCCGACAGGCGTAAGGCTCTTACGCTGTCGGATCTTAAATGCAATTTTTTTTTTTGTCCGCTAGGTGTCGCCTCCGTCGTTTTCCCCCTCGAGTATGTAAATTAGCTAGATACGCGAATTCCCGAACGTACGCGCGACCGACGCAGTGAAGTTACGACGTTTACGTTAGGTTTTTCCGGCGTAAAGTTGCCCCTGCTATATGAGGGGCAACCAATGTTATGTATTGCCGTCGTTCCCACGTCAAAATTTATAAATTTGCGTAGTTTGCGTAAGTCGTCCGTGAATGGGGCTGGACGCCATTTACGTTCACGTCGAAACCAATGGCGTCCTTGCGACGTCATTTGGAGCAATGCACCCTGGGATATTTTCGGCGCGGGAACCCGCTTAATTTAAATGTTACACGCCCCCTACCCGCCTAATTTGAATTAGGCGGGCTTGCGCCTGGTGATTTACGCTATGCCGCCGCAACTTTACACGTGAATAAAGCACTTGCCTGTAAAACTTGCGGCGGCGTACCGTAAATGAGATACGCTACGCCCGCCGACATTTACGCCATTCTATGAGAATCTGGGCCTTTGCATTCATTGAGGAAATGGAAAATGCTCTTTGAAATGGGATCCATACCAAGTGGGCGACCTCCTGTGTTCATTAAGCAGCAGTGCATGCTGAGTATGGAAGGCAGCTGCAATCAGTATAGTAGTGGTGTGTCTAATACAGTGATTTCCAGCTTCCACAGCTATGGCACATACAACATTGCTCCAAACTATGTATAAGTCGCTATATACCTGGAAATCAGTTTAAAATGACTTTAATATATATAATCTAATAACTCAAAGCATGTACCTTAGGTTCTCTTTACATCACAATAAATAGTTTCCAGCCTACATTCCTATCAGTGTCGTGCCATAAACCTGTTATTTTAATAGGTGTTTCTTTATGGGTGTTGTTAGATGATCCAGGGAAAGTCTTCACTTGTTAAGGGCGTGTAAACATTTGCTTGTCTACACTTTGAAACAATTGTACACATTAAATATGATTTCATATCCCTTCTGTTTACTTAGAGGCTCTCATCAAAGCACTCTATTTAGAAAGGTAAAGCGATCTCTGCTTCAGATCCCGCCATATGTCACTCTTTGTGATAATGCCTGGACAATCCTAACATTCCATTTTCAGATTTATGTCTTTTTCATGAAAGAGAATTTATAGCCGTTTTAGAGTAAAAGCATTTTTTTTTTTTTTGTGTAACTTTTTTTTATTTTATTTTTATTGTTATCTGCATCCTTCCCTCTTACTTGCTGTGAGGACACCAGATCATAAACTGGGAAAACTTGCTCAGTAGTTACACAGAGCAATAATAACCCAGCATGGGACAATGAACTTTTCCACTATGTTTAAAATGATTTGTGTTTCCATTAGATTGCTAAACATTTTCCTTTATGTATAAAAAAGGTTTTATTGTTGTTTGCACCTCTACTGGAGTGACTGACCCTCGCTTTCAAAAACCTGATTAGAACACTAACCTCTCTGGGAAAAAAATTCATGGGGCTCTTTCACATGGGCGGCCCATTCAGGTCCGCCTGCCAGTTTTTTAGGCGGACCTGAACGGGCGCTCCGTGCTCCTCTATGGAGCCGCGGATGTCAGCGGTGACATGCCTGCTGACATCCGACCCACTCCGATCCGCCAAAGTGTGACGGAGGAAAAACCTACTTTTCCATCCGTCTGGCGGATCGGATCGGGTGAACACGGACATACGGTCCGTGTTCATCCGATCCCCCCATAGGGGAGAGCGGAGAAAAGACAGGGCGGTCCCTGCACAGTGTGCGGGGACCGCCTTGTCATCCGCCGGCTCAGTGGGGATCAACGGAGCGATCCCCCCTGAGCAAGCGGAGGTTCACGGGGCGGATCATTACTGATCTGCCCCGTGTGAAAGAGGCCATACTTGCCTCCCCTGCGCAGTGGTTTTGCACATAACAGCCCGAATCCTCCTCTTCTTGGGTCACTCGCTGACGCTTCTGGTTCCTCCCTCCTGCCCCCAGAGCAATCATCCTACTAAGCACCCAAGGAGGCTTGCTCCAGAGCGACTGCTCTGTGTGTCCATTCACACATGGAGCACGTCTCGGCCCTGCCCCCTCTCTCTCTTTGGCTCACTGGCTATGATTGAGAGCAACGGGAGCCAATGGTTCCGGCTGCTGTCTCAGCCAATGAGGAGGGAGAGTCCCCAGAGTGCCGAGGCTCTCATGCACATTGCTGGATCTCAATGAAGCTTAGGTAAGTATAAGGGAGCTGGGGGGACTGCTGCACACAGAGGGTTTTTTAACTTCATGCACTGAATGCATGAAGGTAAAAAGACCTTGGGCCAGATCCACAAAAACGGGCGTATATTTAGGCGGGCGTAGCGTATCTCATATGCGCTACCCTGCCGTAAATCAGAGTGGCTCCTAGGGTATCCACAAAGAACTTGCTCCCATATGCGGGCCGGCGTAACGTAAATCTGCCGGCGTAAGCCCGCGTAATTTAAAGTAGGCTTGGAGTGGGCATGTTGTATGGTAATCTGGTATGACCCCACGTAATTGACGCTTTTTACGAATGGCGCATGCGCCGTCCGTGGACGTATCCCAGTGCGCGAAATCACGTCGCAAATAGTCAATGCTTTCGACGTGAGCGTAACTTGCGCAAAGCCCTATTTGCGAACGATTTACGCAAACTACGTAAACGCCGGAAAATTCAACGCTGTCCCGACGTCCATACCTAACATTGCGTACACCTCATAGAGGCAGGGGTAATGTTACGCCGAAAAAAGCCTTACGTAAACGACGTAAAAAAATGCACCGGGCAGACGTACGTTTGAGAATCGGCGTATCTAGCTAATTTGCATACTCTACGCGGAAATCAATGGAAGCGCCACCTAGCGGCCAGCGTAAATATGCACCTAAGATCCGACGGCGTACTAAGACGTACGTCAGTCGGATCTAGCCCACATTCAGGCGTATCTTGTTTTGTTAATACAAAACAAAGATACGACGGCGCATCATAGAACTTTTTGAGTTTTTACAACTACTTTAAATACATTTTAATACCTAAATAAGGGGAAATTATCAACAGCATTTTTTTTTTTAATGCTATTTAATATATACAAAAAGCATTAACATCATACATTAATTAGAAAATCGTAGTTAAGTGTATCTCTCCTATATACTTTGGTAACTACCATCTTGACTGCAATCTAATGTATAATGTTAATACTTTTTGTATATATTAAATAGCATTTAAATAAATAATTAATTAAAAAAAAAAATAGTGTACAATTAATAAAGGGTCAGAAAATTAGATTTTTCGGTTTCAAACCAAAACACTCAAATTTCATATATTAACCTGATGGCGATTTTTTTTTAATAGTGTGTGTGTGTGTATATTTCTTACCTTTTATTGGTGGAGCTGTCCAAACTATTTCTAGAATGCGTATCTGTTTTCTTCTGCAAGGAGCGCCATTAGACATTTCTGACATACTGTTAATGCTGGAAGGGGATTTCACTCACGGCTATTTTTCTCCATCACTTTCAGCCACTTCACACAGGTAATTATCACTGAAAGAATCATTAAGGGATCATTATTCCGAGGTTGTCTATCTTGATGTGTTTTGCTGGCTGCAAACATCTGCGGAGGGGCTACTGGAGAGCAGATGTTCCCCATAATCTGGAATCAGACACAGCAGATTACAGCGTGCGCTTCTTACACTGCAATTTGAGAGACACAATATTAATTCCAGCATCTTTTAGCACTGATGCAGATTTGAAGGATAACTATTATTTTTCTTTTTTTTTTGCCTAAAGTTTCCCCTTCCTCGCCATTGATACATATTTACATACAAGTAAATTTCTTACAGCCTTTTGTATCCTATTGGATTCGGATCATTAATAATTTTTATTTCAGGTTTACACAACCTCTCTTTGGTGTGTCACCTGACAGCAGGGGCGGACTGACAACTCATGGGGCCCCCGGGCAATAGAAGATTATGGGGCCCCTGGGCTTACAGATTGGCCACCACGCCAGGAGGCAGTGCAGAGGCGGGGCAGCTAAAATCTCGGGATTTTCACATCAAAAGCATGTCGGTTTTCGGACATATCAGGGGCAGATGTAAAAAAAAACACTGATTTTTACATACTGTCCCTGGTTTTACTGAGCCTGGCAACCCTGATGGGGCCCGCGGGCAGTGCCCGAGTGCCTCAATGGTCAGTCTGCCCCTGCCTGACAGTTTCCCTCTGATTGCATGTACCTATGCTCTGCCTTACGTTCTATCTAATTGATATCGTATGAGGATAATGAGATTTTTGTCATATCAAGAGATGATTGGGAGGTCTATGCACACTTAGCAGCTCCAATAAATACTGTTGGATGTTTGCTTATCCAGCCTATCATGAGAGAAGTATAATCTCTGCCATTGTTGCCTTGCTGTGAAAAAAATGCTAGCTGCTTGGCTGTGTCTGTTTTGAGTTATAACATGTAAAAGATTGACAGAATTCCTAATCTCTGTGCATGTTCCAAATCAGTGAAAAGAGCCAGAGAACCAACATTCTGAAAAGGCAAGGTCTGCAATGGCAGGTTAAACTGCATACACACTGCCAGAAAATTGGCAGTTTCAGTAGGAACAGTCTGACTTTTGGTCAGTGTGTACAGCAGTCTGTCCAACAGAAGCCGGTCTGGCGAACGGTCGGCGGCCTGCATTCATCGTGATTAACAATAAATTTACATCTGGTTCATTTTTTTTTTATTACTTTTCGAACGTGTTTTTATTCACTTTTGAATTTTTTTTGGTGGGTGACTAGGCCATACTCATTCTTTTACGCGGGTGCCGAGATCTGTGCTTTCAGATTCTGATAAGCTAACCCCCGCACCTCCACAACCACCAGACCAGGGTTGTGGGGAAAAGGCCCTTGTCCTCAACTTGTATGCAACCTGGCAATGTCCCCCCCATGTTGAGGGCATGTGGACTGGTATGGTTTGGTTGCATGCTCACTCCCCTTCTTTCTTGTGTGTCTGATATGGATTTTGGGTGGGACCACGTTTTTTTTTTTGGAGTGTGGTTCCTTTTAAACTCCATACCAGACCGAAGGGCCTGGTAAAGATTTTGGAGGAGCCCCAATGCATTTTTTCGTTATCTTTTTTGGTGTGGGGTCCCCTTTAAAATTCAGACCAGAACTGAAGGGCCTGGTATGGATTGAGGGGACCCGCACAGCGTTTTTAAAGAAAAAAAAGTGTTTTATTTATGTTGGCTCTTTTGTTTACATTGACATTTACATGACAGCAGGGATGACTCATTGTTGTTAGGATGCAGGCGGGTGCTGTCTCCTTAGCAACTGATGACTCATCCTTGCTTCTGACAGCAGGATGAATCTCAATAGTAAAACACAAATTTTAAAACATATCAAAAATTCACCCAGTCACACTAAAGCTGCACTACTAAATCGCCTTGAAAATCAGATCAAAATCACCTAAGCTAAATGTCCAGCTGTACTCTAGTGTTTTTACAACAGACGTGCCGTGTTTGCAGTCCTGGATCAGCTATAATAACAATTGCACTAAGTACTTGCTGCAAGGCCTTGCTATTAAACTTTTATAGTGGTTTTGAAATGTGACTTCTACAAACATAAACATATAATTGCAAAAGTGGTTGAAGCTGGTTTGATTGGGGAATGACTAAATCAATTTTCTGTTGGCAACACAATCTGCCCATGTTTATAGGAATTGCTGAGCACCTAAAACGACCATAAGTTTTATCCTTATTTACATTATGTTGACATATTTACAAGAGTTTATTTTTCAGTATGCTGAATAGTTTCTACAACTGATGGCATTTGATCTCTTGGTAACTGGTTAACCATTATCTGGTTGTCCCTAACCATACTAAAATTGGTCACATATCTAGTGAAAAAGGGATTCATATGACCATAGACATTACATTATAGTCTGACATGCAACCTCAAGTCCACCAGTTGGGGAAGGTGCATGTCCAATCAATCTTTATCCATGGCATAGCCTGGAATGTGTTCTGTGCCCAGAAACCTAAAACAGGTCACTTGATCTGGCCAAAATCAGCCAGATTGGTTGACAGTCTTTCCATGTTTATGACAGCTGTGAGCTGTAATTGTGCTTTTTTTCTTTTTTTATGAACGACAGGAGCCAGTGCTCTATGGCCTTGTACACACGACCAAGTTTCTCGGCAAAAACCAGCAAGAAACTTGCTGGGAAATATTTTTTTGCCGAGGAAACTGGTCGTGTGTACATTTTCGTAGAGGAAACTGTCGAGAAACTCGACGAGCCAAAAAGAGAGCAAGTTCTCTATTTCCTAGATGGGAATGGAAATATTTTTTTGCAGAGGAAACTGGTCGTGTGTACATTTTCGTCGAGGAAACTGTCGAGAAACTCGACGAGCCAAAAAGAGAGCATGTTCTCTATTTCCTAGACGGGAATGGAGAAAATTGGCTTGTCGAGTTCCTCGACAGCCTGACAAGGAACTCGACGAGGAAAACTATGTGTTTCGCCCGTCAAGTTTCTCGGTCGTGTGTATGAGGCCTGAGAAATGGCATGTACTTGGCCCGAAAGGTACAACACTGTCCTGATGCATCGGCTACTGCATCGGGAAAACCTGGAACGGAGCAAGAGGTGGTCTATATACAGACATAATCACTCCCAGTTGTGAAATTGCCCCAATCATGCTTAGTTAAAGTGTATCTAAAGTCAAAGCATTTATTTTAGATATGGATGGAGTAGCGATGGGTTAAAACCCTGGTCAGGTTTTTAATTATATCTCTTGAGAGATGCACTCTTGATTTGTTCCATTGACCACTACCACTGGCACTGAAAGTGAGGGAGAAACCAACATTTTGGGTTGCCACCAGAAGGGTAATGGATGGGAAATCTTCCAAATGGGGGCACTTGTTACAGTGACAACTGTGTAAGAGGGCATTTCCTTGTCTTTGAAGAGTTTTTCTCTCACTTCCTGTTGCGTCTGCAGAACAGGAAGCAAAGGTACACAGATGAAAAAAACAAAACAAAGAGAAAAAAAAAAGACATCATTTTTAATGCATCCAAAATAAAAAAATAAAAAGAGAAGTTTAGGCTTTATTTATATTTTAGGGTCCCTGCTACTTTGTATTTGAAAGTGTTTTTAAAATGGTTGTACACGCTAAAGGTTTTAGTACCTTAATGCATTCTCTTTATTTAAAAACAAAACAAAAACACCTGTAAAGCAATTGCATAATGTTCTAGTATCTCATACTAGCATATTATGAAATACTTACCTTTAGATTGAAGCCCCCCACTGTCACCGCTGACAGGGCTTTCATTTTCCTTCTGGGTTCACGGGCTCTGGCTGTATGAGCATGTGTGTGGGAGTCCTTGACATGGGCACAAAGCTCTGAAGGTCCGATGTCCTGTCAGAATACCGCTACCCATCAGAAATTGTAATGGTAGTGACATTCTAAGCAAAAAATACTTACCACGCACTGCCATGCCTTTAAACATGGACGCTATGCGTTCCAATAGGTTTCCTAATCTTTTAGAACAGCAGCGGACATCTTCTTACACCCAGGCAAGCAGGAAGAAGGTGGCAACTACCATCTTGGTACACCCCGCACTGCTCAGCGGCAAACTGATTATATACTGAAATAGACTATTTGACTCTCTCTATTTAAGTATATAAGGTGAGTAAACTGCTAAAATAAGTGTGAAATTGAAGACTTGCCCGGGTGTAAGAAGATGTCCGCTGCTGGCTCCGTGTTCTGTCACATTAGGAAACCTATTGAAACACATAGCGACCATGCTGGAACGCATAGCGCATGTGCAATAATCAATTTTGTTCGCAACATCACTTCCGTCGCATTTTCTGATGGGTAGCGCTATTCTGATAGAACACCGGCATACTGTGTACCTCAGAATGCAAACCCTCGTGACTTCACCGGTTTAACTCAGGGTGAATATCTCCTAAACGGTGTATGGATTATATTGTTAAAGGTGAAGTTAAAAGCTGATTGGCTACCATGCACAACTGCACCAGATTCTGGGTGCACCAGTTTTAGTAAATATACCCCAAAGTGTGCATGAGGCCATATGGGGGAGGGTGTGAGGTGTTCTGTAGTCCTTACACCAGCCTTTCTTAACCAGGGTTCCTCCAGAGGTTGTCAGGGGTTTCATGAGCTATGGGTAATTCCTACCTCTTAGATAAGTAACCTCTGACATCAAGTATATCTTTATATATCTGTAAGGAGGGAAGATCCCCAATGACCACACATGTAGGGAGCATCCTTCCCACTGACCATCACACATAATATACTGTGAGCTGTAGATATAGTAATTATTTGTCGGGGTTCCTTGAGCCTGGAACGTTATTTTAGGGTTCCTCTCTGTTTGGGGTTCCTCCATGTAAGCTGTAGATATAGTAATTATTATTTGTCGGGGTTCCTTGAGCCTGGAAAGTTATTTTAGGGTTCCTCCATGTTAATAAGGTTGAGAGAGGCTTCCTTACACACTTCTGTCCAGTGTGCTGCTCTTCTAAAGAAACGGAGGGTTAAAGCGGAGGTTCACCCTAAAAACATGTATATACCATTCCATCCAGCATACTGCCGACATGTACAGTATGCTGTTGTTTTTTTTTTCGCTGTATAGCTATTCCCCCCCCCCCCCCCGGGAAGCTTTTGACATGATGACAAAAGCTTCCCTCCGGCGCATAATGCACGTCACCATTTTTTTAAAGAAGCTGAACGTCGGTGCGCAGGCGCAGTTCGGCTTCTTTCGTAAACTGGTGACGCGCTTATGCGCCGGGGGGAAGCTTTTGTCATCATGTCAATCACTTAGTCTCTGAATAGGAACGCCCACTCCCGCGGGATCCACTACCCGGAAGCCGGGGGGGGGGGGGGGAATGGCTATACGGCGGTATGTACAGCGAAAAAGCCCCAAAAAAAGCATACTGTACATGTCGGCAGTATGCTGAATGGAATGGTATATACATGTTTTTAGGGTGAACCTCCGCTTTAAGTGAGTGTTGTCCCTCTAGAACAGGAAGTCTGCCAATGTCAGAATCACCAAGTGAAAAAAAGAAAAGCGGCCACCACATCGAAGAACCGGTAAGCTCCAATATACAGTATAACATTTTCGTTCTTGGGTTTAGATTACACTTTAACCGAAAAGGTTCAGTTGCTTGCTTCAGCAAAGAAGTGGATATTATGCAATCATATTTAGAGCAATAGAAAACTGATAGTCTAACTTAACCCTCAATTTAAGAAGGAAGACCGTAAAACAAGTTTAGAAAGTCAATTGAAATATCCGGAGAAATGCACAAGCGCAGCATTTTCAGTATCCATGAAAAAAAAAGGTCTTGTACATGAATAGGTTCGGTGCAGCCTCCAGTCTCTCAGCATCAGCAACTGTAAATTGTTTGAAGGCTTCAGTTCAGCACAATTGTGAGATCAGACAGGAGAATTGCTGTGCAGCCCCTACAGCAAAAATGGGTTTAAAGGAGTTTCCTCTATTTTCCAGCTTATACATGACTCTCAGAGTAGATTATCAGGATCTGCCCTGCTTTAGCTCCTTTTTCTTACACCTTCCTTTTCAATGCCACTAATCGCATAGCTATGGGGAAGGGGTTATAAAAGAACAGCTCTTTAATTGGGAGCGTCCCTTCTAATGATGGATTATGTTTAAATTTGCAATAAGACACTGCTGCTAAGAGAAGGTTGTTTTCATATTAATGTTCTCATTTAAGGCTGCGCTGTGCTGGGAATACAAGTTGCTGCTTTATAGAAAAGCAGAATAATAATGAACTGCTTGTTTTTCTGTATAAGTACAGGGTCAGAAGAAATATATGTAATGCACTTATAATTGCACGGAGATTTTTTAACCTGGTCCCAGAAGCTATTTAGGGAATTCATATTTTCTCATTTACATGTGTATATACAGTGGGGAAAAATAATTATTTGACCCCCTGCAGATTTTGTAAGTTTGCCCACTTACAAAGAAATAAAGGGTCTATATTTTTTTATCATAGGTGTATTTTAAGTTATGTCAACCATAAATCCAGAAAAAAAATCACTATGTCAAATCAAATGTTATAAATTGAGTTGCAGTTCAGTGAGTAAAATAAGTATTTGATCCCCAAGCAACTTGGTGGAGAAACCCTTGTTGGCAAGCATAGAGGTAAGACATTTCTTGTAGTTGGTGACCAGGTTTGCACACATCTCAGGAGAGATTTTGGTCCACTCTTCTTATTTACAGATCTTCTCTAAATCTCTAAGTTTTTTCCTAGGGGTGTCGCTTTGGCAACTTGAAGTTTTAGCTCCCTTCATAAATTTTGTGAAGGATTAAGGTCTGGAGACTGGCTAGGCCACTCCATGACCTTAATGTGCTGCTTCTTGAGCCATTCCTTTGTTGCCTTGGAGGTATGTTGTGGGTCATTTTAATAATGCTGGAAGACTATTTCACGACCCATCTTCAGAGTTCTGGCTGAGGAAAGAAGGTTCTCATCCAAGATTTTACAATACATGGCCCATCCTCAATGCAGCAAAGTCGGACTGTACCTTTAGCAGAGAAACAGCCCTAAAACAAAATGTTTCCACCTCCATGCTTGACTGTAGGGTTGGTGTTCTTCGGGTCATAGTCAGCATTTTTCTTCCTCCAAACAGGGCGAGTCGCGTTAATGCCAAAGAGCTTAATTTTGGTCTCCTCTGAATTATTTAGATGTTCATTGTCAAATGTCAGATGGACCTGTTCATGTGCCTTCTTTAGGAGGGGGACCTTGCGGGCACTGCAGGATTTCAATCCATGGCACCGTATTGTGTTAACAATAGTTTGTTTGGTGACTGTGGTCCCAACTGCCTTAATAACATTCTCAAGAGCCTCCCGTGTAGTTCTGGTCTCATCCCTTACTTTTCTCATGATCATCCTGACCCCAATGAGGCAAAATCTTGCATTGAGCTCCAAACCAAGGGCAATTGATGTTTTTTTTGTATTTCTTCCATTTGTGAATAATCGCTCCAACAGTTGTCATCTTCACACCAAGCTTCTTGCTGATGATCTTGTGGACCATTCCAGCCTTGTGCAGGTCCCACAGTCTTGTCCCTGACATCCTTTGACAGCTCCTTGGCCCATGATGGTGAGGTTTGAATAGAAGAAAGATTCTGTGAACAGGTGTCATTTATACACATAATGAATTGCCGTTAGGAACACCTTCTTAGATTGACATGACTAATCTGTGTACCACATGAACACATACTGTAGCCAGTCTGTGGGAGCCAGAAATAATTATTGGTTGGTAGAGGATTAAATACTTATTTTTCTCAATGAACTGCAACTCAATTTATAACATTTGAATCACATGTTTTTGGTTGATATTCTGCAGACCCTTCATTTATTTGTAGGTGGGCAGATCTCTAAGGGATCAAATAATTTTCCCCACTGTGTGTATGCATATATATATATATATATATATATATATATATATATATATATATCTATATCGAGATATAGATATAGAGTGGCTCTTCCACTCTTGTCATTGAAAATCTGTGGTCTGGTCAAAAGCTACATTTATTGAAATGGAGAGATTCATAGCCACATTCAATTCCAGTGGCATACACTTTTGAATGAAATAGTGTATGCATACTGCATGGCCTCTAACTGTATTATCTAGCATAGGGGTCTCCAAACTACAGCCTGTGGGTCAAGTCCAGCACGCTGCCATATTTCACCTATAACTCTGTATTATCTAACACAGGGGTCTCCAAACTACTGGCCGCTGGTCAAGATCCAGCCCAAAGCTAGGGTCATTGGCCTTTTACACAGGTCCTTAGGTCAGCCTTTGGTTATCCCTTCCCCCCCAACATCCCCAAACCCCATATCCAGCACAGGTTCCCCAGGAGGCACTCTGATGGGGACTAAAGCCTGGTACACACTAGTATTTCTTTTCGTTCCACCAAGCAAGCTGAAGAGAAAAAAAAATGAAGAGCTCAAGAGGTGAGCTCCCCCAATAAGCTATTGTTTTCTGACAAGGGGAAAGCCCCTCCACCAGAACATTTAGGTCATGTCCCTTCAACAGAAGCTGGATGTTTGGTCGGTTTCTGTCGGACTGGCTACCTTACACACGGCCCAAATGTTGGCTGGTTTGTTTTGAAATGGCTGTGTTAATTCGGCTTTAGATGTAAGGGAAGACTGAGATGATGATCCTGATCTAAGGAGGGACTCTCATGTAACGGTGGATTTTTGGGACACTGGGCCTAAAGTTTATTTGGAATTTCTTTGCTTATTCTTAACAAAGTTCGGCCCCCCTCCTCTTTCCTCCGCTGCCAGGCCAGTTAGAAAGAATAGCATGCACTGTAGGGTACAGGAGAAAGTTCACTGCCGGTTTCCCTTACCATGAATGGCAGCAGCAGCCCCCGAGAACCAATACCAATCCAAAAATCAGCTGGGGTGCTGACATCGAGGGAACCCTGGACAGGTAAGTGTCCTAATATTAAAAGTCAGCAGCTACAGTATTTGTAGCTGCTGACTTTGAATTTTTTTCATGGGGGGGGGGTCTCCTCTTTAAGCTGGCCATAGATGGATTGAAATTTGAATTTTCGATCCATCTATTGGTAGGCTGCTTGTCCTTAAATCAATCTATTTTCCATTTCCACTTCACAACCAACCAGATACCGGGAGTCGATTTGAAATAGCAGGTGGGATATTGCTGATTCAAATTGACGGCTGATTGCCAGGGGCATGGCCAACTTTACAAATTTGCCACTATAGGGTAACAAGCTTGTAACAATTTTAAAACAACAAAAAGCATTCTGTTCTGGTAAATGTTACTTTAAGCATACATAAGGAATTAATGCATATTGCAAAGGATTATATTTAAAATAAACTTTTACGTAAAAAAATATTGCTCAACTGTCTTGCTGACCCTCTGACTTTGTTATATAAAAATCACATTAAGTCTTCAGTGTAGGTTTGGATTGTGTTACCCATATTAATAATTGGCATTTAGCCGTAATTTTCCTAGTACAGATGAGTAAATAAAAAAACAATATCAGCTGAGATCAATGTGCATAATAGAATAATACATAGCAGCCAATCAGTAATAATTATCCTTTAGTAATGAAAGGTGAAATCTGGGTGTTGCGGATAACAGAAGCTTGCACATTAGTGTTGCTGTTTGCAATGCCTTATTAAACACATTATGAGTTAAATGTTGTAGGAGCTGGTCATCCACTATTAAGCTATATGCTTATGGTAAAGTGCCTGCATCATTTATATTAAGCTATGCCACTCTACAAGTATCCATGTTACTTCTATAAAAAAAAAAAACTTCTTCTCTTTAAATTCACCAACCTAGCATTATTTAAACACCAACCCCATCAATCCTACTGTTCACAATGAATTTCTACATAAAAGGAGAGATCTTCCTTTAAATGGATTTTTCCTTTCTCCCCACTGCGAGTATCAGCTGAGTAGAGACAATATAAGTTAGTTCCCATGCGGTGGGTGGGCCTGTCTGGCATGGATTCGGAAAGTGTTGGGCCCTGTATGAAAGGATGTTTTGATTGCTTATGATAAATGTGCCCAGCATGGTAGCCTGCCCCTGCTATCTGTAAGCCATTGCTTCTGCTTACCCAACAGCCTCTGCTTCTTATTCCATGCCACAACATACACTGTTTGTTACTGGAGCAAGAAGATCAGAAAAGCTGTGGGAATGCTTGACTTGCTTGTATTTTTTCTTTACTCTTTTACGAACAGTTCAAGAAAGACCTTTACAAAGGTATTTGTTTGTATTATGACTTATGTCATTGAAAAACCACGAAGCCCTGGTGCAAACATTTTTGTTGGATCTCCTTCAACGTCGCCGGTTTTCACTATTGGAGGCACAAACATCAAATAATTGAAGGGATTAATGATATTTCTTCTGTAAAGTCTCTCATCTCAGCATTCAGGTGATGAGCAAAGAGAAGTTACATGGCTGGTGGACAGGCCCGGGCATATTTTAGACAGAGTAGCCATTTTTTCCAGGGAACGGGGGGCGGGTGTCCGCAGGCGCAGTTGGTGACTGGATATTCATGGAGTCTGTCCCCTGCACTGTAATGTAAAGGGGCACTTAGTTATAAAGAGGACAGCAAGTAAGGGGCACTGTAATTACCCGTATTTATCGGCGTATACCGCGCACTTTTTTGCCCTGAAAATCAGGGCAAAATCGTGGGTGCGCGGTATACGCCGATACCCGCTTTCCCGCGCCGAGTTTTAAATACTGCGCCGACATATACCGAGCGCAGTACACTCGGGTATAGTCGGGCAGTCTCGGCTCCTTCCGCGCTCACGTCCTGGACGTACAGGATGTCAGCGCGGGTAGCCGAGCATTGCCGACAATACACGAGTGTACTGCGCTCTGTATATGTCAACGCAGTATTCAAACTCGGCGCGGGAAACGAGCGGGGAGGACGCGAGGACGCCGCAGAAGGACGCCCGACCCGCCGAAGAGGACGCCCGACCCGCCGAAGAGGACGCCCGACCCGCCGAAGAGGACGCCCGACCCGCCGAAGAGGACGCCCGACCCGCCGAAGAGGACGCCGGACCCGCCGAAGACGGACGCCGGACCCGCCGAAGACGGACGCCGGACCCGCCGAAGACGGACGCCGGACCCGCCGAAGACGGACGCCGGACCCGCCGAAGACGGACGCCGGACCCGCCGAAGACGGACGCCGGACCCGCCGAAGACGGACGCCGGACCCGCCGAAGACGACACCCGAAGCCGCAGAAGGACGCCGGACCCGACGAGGCCGCCGATGGACGCCGCGCAAGACACCAAAACTGTAAGTACAAAAAAAACAAAAGAACTTTTTTTCCACAGGATTGGGGGCCACTTTAATATGGTATTACAATGCCCCTTTACATTGCAGTCCCCTTTATATCACAGTGCCCCTTTACATCACAGTGCCCCTTTACGTTACGTGGCCTATGCTGACATAGGAATTTGAACAAATAATTCACTGAGGCATATCTATTTTATTGTGCTCAATGTGTTAAACTAAAAATGCTGAGAATTTAATACTACTTTAAGTCCTACAAGTCAGGCTGTTGCCTGTTTTGCATTGGATTTGTTTGCTTCTTGCTTCAGTTTTACTTGGCGTATATCTTGTACAGCATCTCGTACGAAATGTTTCTTTTGGTTACTTTTAGCTTTGGCAATCTTGATTCCCAAACTGTCGTCTTGTTTTTGAGAGTTGTCATTTATTTGTTTTGTAATGAGACGTAGGGGACGGAGAAGCTTTGTGCCTGCCATAGGCCAAGACAGAGCCTGAATAGATTTACAGCTGTGAAAGTCCAAGAGCATAGGTTAATGGTGCTCATTTATTCCTTCAACAGCCGGAGGGACATGGAAGCTTCTGACTGTGATGCTAACCAAGATTGCTAGCTGTTATTTCTTATTCTTCCTTTTCCCCTTCCTAAATATAATTGAGAAATAAGAAAGGATCTTCAATTTCTGGATATAGGAGTAATTATTGGTGTATATTAGGCTTAATTTAGAGAATAAATAAATTTTGAATGGCAAGAACGCGGTGATGTCATCGACTACCACAAGCCGACGCTCATCACATTCGATCCCGTCGCTACCATCTTGTTCCACTCCATGCTATCATTATATGCTACCGCGCATGCGGCAAAGTCGTATCGAGCATGCACGGTTTACCATGGACAGGTAAGCATACAGATGACCGGCTTTCACGGCAGGAAACTGAGAAGAAAATAGAGAGCCAAGTTCTCTATTTTCCTGTCAGGTTTTCCGGCTGTTTTCCTGACGGGAAAACTGCTATGGTGCATACACACGCCTGGGATTCCCGGCCAAATGCTTTGCTGGGAAAACCGGTCCTGTGTACAATGACAATTTTAAGGGGTAGGAAGTAGATCTGTTATTAATGATGATGTGGTAGTGTTTTATGGGGCCGTGTAGTACATACAAATAATAAACTGCAGGAATAGTATGATGTCCACTAGGGATGAGCTTCGTATGTTCGATCGTTCGTCGAAATACGAACAAAACGGGTCGCATGCTTGGCCAATCACAGCTTGCAAAAAACGGAGAGCCATAATTGGCCAAAGCCAGGGTGGCTTTGGCCAATTATGGCTCAGGGGGTTAAGTACACCCCCACACTATAAAAGGCCGCCTGCAGTTTGGCCTTGTGTAATGTGTTGCAGTGGCTAAGATAGGACAGAGAGAGTGTCATTTTTTTGCATGTAGATAGAGCAGGCAGGCTAGTCAGTTAATGTTACAGTGTGTAGAGGATATATATACATCCCAGGTGTTGTACATATATTTATACACTGTATAGTTTAGCTAGATCAGTTCTTCCTAATTTACTGGCAGGCAGGTGATTGTGCTAGCTGCAGTATTCTTACGTGGTTTATTGCCTGTATCCTCTGTAGTTTGCACCTAAAGCTACTTGGTGTGTACTGGTGGTGTGTTCTGTAGTTTGCACCTAAAGCTACTTGGTGTGTACTGGCAGTGTGCTCTGTAGTTTGCACCTAAAGATTCAGGAGCAGATTTTAATGATGCTTAAATAAAAAAAAAAAATTGAAAAATTCCTTTAAATATTGTACCTGCTGGGTGTCTATAGTATGGCTGTGAAAACGTCTTTGAGAACCCGGGTCTTGCCCGAGGGAACATGTATCAATGGAAAAAAAGTTTTAAAAACTGTCGTTTTTTTTTGCCCCAGGGATACATGTCCCCTGGGGCAAGACCCGGGTTCTCAAAGACGTTTTACAACAATAACTTGCATATTAGGCTTTAAAATTAGCACTTTTGAATTCGAACGTTCGAGTCCCATAGACGTCAATAGGGTTCTAAATGTTTTCGCGAACGTTCGGTCCGTTCGAAGATTCTGGTGTGAACCAAACCGGGGGGGGGGGGGGGGGGTGTTCGGCTCATCCCTAATGTCCACCGATGTGTGCTGCAGGACCTCTGCTCAGCTGAAAAATACACAGTTTAAGCAAAGAAGGTCTGCACGGTTGGTCACATTCAAGCATTTGAGGGTTTAGTAAAACCAAATGGCATTCATATATCAGCAGTTTAAAAAATTAATGCCTTTCACACAGAAGAGCCTTATTGATTCTACTAAACCTTCTGAAACTTGGATGTGATTTCGTAAAACTTTCCTTGTTGGATTAGCATTTCTAAGTGCTCCTTTTTTACCTCTGTAATTTCTTGGAGGAATTTTAAAAATGAACACTCTCTATGCTTACTAAATTTATCTAGAACCTTTAACAGTATGGAAGTTGTTTCCCCAACAGTTTTGGATTGCAGAGACTTTAGAAGAAACAGGCCTCACCTCTATAGCTATTTCTAAAAAGGTCAGAAGTGCAGAGCTTAGTAACTGTTGTAGAACCCTCCAGCTAAACATGGATTACAAAAATAATTATTGTAAAAAAATATATGATTGCACAAGAAAGAGAAGTTTGAAAACTCACCGCGGGTGAATGTTATGACAAGCTTCAGCACAGCAATAGATCTTTATCCACACCAGTGTATGTAATTATTAGAAAGTTTAGTCACCTCTAGGGGGGAATTGTTCTCCAGACATGAGGGTACACGGGCATGGTACCGTCTGATTGTTTAATCCATCCTGTTGTTCCGTATTACGGTCTTCTTTGAGGAAAAATAAAAGTGTGAGAGTTCTATTCAGTTGTCTTTTTTTTATTTTAATTTTTTTTATTTTTAAAATTGAAACAAATAAGGATCAGGCAGGTTGCCAATCTTTTGAATACACCAGATTGCATTCCAAAGTGTGTGGTGGAAGAATGGAATTTTAGTTTCTTTCTTTTCTTTCTTTTTATTTCCCTGAAATAGTTGGGAAATTTCACCATTTTAGGGACTTGCATTGGAGTGAGTGGTTGTAAACCTCTGACATAATATATGAACAAAGCATATCCCTTTATAGTGTGTACTTGTCTCAATCCAGAACACTAGGGGGTTGATTTACTAAGTGCAAATAGACTGTGCGTTTTGCAAAGTGCAGTTGCTCTAGGGCAGGGATTTTCAATTGGCTAATTACAAATCCCATCATGCCTCTGGGTGTCATGCTTGTGGCTGTCAGAGTCTTGCGATGCCTCATAGGACTTGTAGTTCTGCAACAGATGGAGGTACGCTATTTGCATTTCCCCGCTCTAGGGCTTAGTAAATGATAGAGAGCGCTGCAGACTTCCATCATCCAATCATGTGCAAGTAAAAATTCATTTATTTTATTATACATTGGAATGAGCGATGCACTCATGAAACTGACTCTTACAGTGATACTGACGGCAGTGTGCAGCAGCACAGATGATGCTGACACCTCACCAACACAACACGTCCCCTCCTGTCACAGTGACAGTCTTTTTCCATGCCAGGTGGTCCCGACAGTCCCCTCCAGTCCTGACAGTCCCGCTTTTGGCTTGCTTTACTCCCGTCCAGCTGACCCACACATGAGGCTCTGGCCATTCCACTCGGCTCCCTTGCATTATGACATCATATGACACGCTCAGACACCGCCTCCACCAGACCCCCCGCCGGCACAGCCCAAACATACTGTAGAAGGCACTTTGATGGTCTCAACCGGCCCCGGACCCAAGCTGCATATGCACATTGCCGAGCGTCACAGCCATATTTTTTACTGGCAACCTTTTCCTCTTAGGCCTAGTACACTCGTCCGAGAAGCTCGTCAGGAAAAAACAGTCATTTTCCCCGACGAGATTCTTGGCAAGAAACTCTTGCCGAAGGAGTGTCCTAACTGTCATTTCAAAAGAACCGTGGTTCTCTTGAAAGGAAAGAACGCAGTGACGTCATCGCGTATGACGAGCATGCGCTCGTCACATTCGATGCCGTCGCCGCCATCTTGCTTCACCCTACCTATGCCGTGAAAACCTGCGCATGCTCGAAATTACTTTGACGCATGCGCGGGTTTTCACGGCGACAGGTAAGTACGACACGCTCGGGTTTCTCGTCAGGAAACAGGCCAACAAGAATCTCGACGAGAAAAGAGAGCAGGTTCTCTTTTTTTTCTCGTCGAGTTTCTGGCCAGATTTCCTGACGAGAAACCTGAATGCCTCGTACACATGAACGGGAATCTCGGCAAGAATCAGTTTTCTTGCTGTTTTTTGCAGAGAAACCCGGTCCTGTGTACGAGGCCTAACTAGCATTTACTGGCAGCAGAAAAGTGCCCATTTTTTACTGGCTGCCAGTAACAATACTGGCGGTTGGCAACACTGGTTCCTGTGTGCTGTGTGGTTATATGGAAGGGTTCTTTATTTCAAAAGAAGTAAAAACAGACAATAATATAAAATAAAAGGAACAGTACAAAAATAATTACATAAAAGAAAGGGGAATAAAAAAAGTAAAAAGAGAACATTAAGTTAAAGAAACAACTAACCTACTCTAAATGCACCCCTCTATGTAAAGAAATTATAAATTTAAAAAAAGTCATTATAATTTTTTTTCAAGCAAATCTCAGTAATTTTCTGTGGAGACAAATGTTCACTGCAAAATCAGTTTCCCTCTAACTAGGGATCACGTATCCCTAGTGATATACAGATTTTTCCAATTCTCTTTGGTGAAAACAATATATGGGTTCTCCTTGGAGTCCCATGCACAGAAATTTACATTTAGGTTTCCCTGTGTGGCTACTTGTGTTGCGCGCATCTTGAGAATTTTTATTTACTGTGCTTTTTGCAGAGTTCTGCTGTAACTTTGCCCCATATAGTGAAGGCATGCCCATAAACAGTTTAAGAGCTCAAAGAAGCGGCTCATACAGGCTTTTTAGCTCTTTTAGCGCTTGTTTTTTCTGCATGGAAACTCCCCTCCATGTTGGCCAATGTGTCCATGCATGCTATTGCTTTTTCAGGCGTTATCAGGCATATGCTCCTATAGGCAGAAAAAATCCCGGCAAAACACCCATTTTTGAGAGGAGCTAGTGCCCCAAAGAGCTCAAAGAAGCTCAAAAATGTTCAACAATGTTTGTTCCAGCTTTTTGTTTTGGGTTTGTGAAAAACAAACGCTTATACTCAAAGCTTAAAGAAGCTTAAGGAGCTTGAACAAGCTTGAAGAAGCTCAATAAAAATGTGCACAAGAGCACAAAAAAGCACAAGCTTCTTCAAGCTGAAATACTAGATCAAATGCCTGTAAAATGAGCTTTTTGGTGCTGGGTATAGTTATCAGAGAGCTTTTCAATTCCTTGTAGCATGCTCTTCCACTGTAAGTCAAGTGTTGATAGGTTGTGTTTTAAGGGTTTTTAAGTTTAAATGTAATTGCTTTGTAATTAGAGTTTTCCTTTAATATAGACTGTCCTTGTAGAAAGGGGGGGATGTAGTTTTTCTCAGCGTGGGCAAGGTATGGCAGAACACTCAGCACTAACATAAGTTGGCTGTGTTTCCAGACACCCGGTAATTAGTGGGAAATTCTCGAGTCTATGAGAAAAATTGTAATACTTATCATGTACGGTAATGACTAAATGACTAATGAAAACACTATAATTACTTTGCTGCAGCATGAAGAAAAAGAAAATAACAGTTTTGTGAAGAGATCTTGTCTCAACACATAAATTACTACCTCAGATATTTATCTAGCATGGCCTTGCCATTTACGTTGTACATGTTTCACGCAAACCTAACTCAATGAACCATAATTTACTACGACTCTGTATCTGCACATTGCCCTCTTAACTGGCAGCCCAGAATGTATGTGCATTTAGGTTTTGTATTTTTGCTAGAGAGCTTCAGTTCAGCTGTCCATTTAATATGTCTGTTTTACTATGGCAACTAAGGTTTTCATTCTTTGTGGTTATACACCTATTATTATTATTTTTCTTTTGGCGCGAAAATGTACCTTTTTACCAACTAAGGTTTTCACCTTTTCTGGGAAAAAATACCAGCCTTTTGTTTTTTTTTCAGTAAGCGGACCTTCTTCTAATTCTAGCCCTCTTCTCGCCCACAATTGTTTGTTATTGTAATGCTTTTTGTGGTTTTGTGCTTGGGCATAGCCATGGTGAGAAGGACATTCTGGTTCTTCATGGTGAATTCCCCAATTGTGCAGATGTGCAAAAGAGCTCTGTCCAGCTTTTGTCACATCTGCACAAGCACTAGGGTTTTGCATGTTTAAAGACACTAAAATTGTGGAGGTCCTGCATCTCAGGTTGCCTGTGCATGCATGGGAAAACTCGGTGCGTTTGAAGATGTGCCACTGGTTTCTGGCAGGTCCCAAAGGCCAGGAAGGGCCTTCCGCACACTGTGGTTCCTTCTGCTGACCTCCATCTCACTACAGGACACAGTAGTAACATGGAAGAATTGTCAAGTGAAGCGGTACCTAAAGATGAGCACTCAACGTTTCTGTTTTTGTAGAAGCTTTCGGGGTACAGTTTTTCTTTACCTGAGCGAGATGAGTTGATTGAAAGTATATGTCAAGTCAAAAGGAAAACATGTACATTTCCTTGTGCTCTATCCTTTTAAAGAATCTGCAGGTACAGTACAATACCCATTGACCTACCAAAAATACTCTCATCTGCCCTGTTGTGGGCAGACAACACACAGCATTTTTGTAGACTAAAGCCTCGTACACAGGCAAGAAAACTGCTGGTAGAGCTTTTTGCCGTGAAAACTGTGCGTGTATGTTTTCTCGTTGAGAAAACTGCCAGGAACCCTGACGAGAAAAATAGAGAACCTGCTCTCTATTTTCTTGTTGGGATTCTTGGCAGAGTGTTTCCTGCCGAGAAAACCGTACGTCAATATGCTTACCTGTCCCCAGGTAAACATGTGCACGCTCGATGAGACTTTGAAGCATGCACGGTAGAATACAAGGTTAGTGTGGGGTGTAGCAAGATGGCGGCGACAGCATCGAATGTGACGAGCGCAGGCTCATCATATTTGATGACACCATGCCTTCTTGCCATTTAAAAGAACGGCAGTTCTTTTGAATGGCCGTCTGTATGCACGGCAAGTTTGCCAGGAATCCCGTCAGGAAAACCGACTTTTTTCCTGATGGGATTCCCGGCCGTGTGTACAGGGCTTTAGTGGTGTTAGGCTTGCCCAGTGTTTTTTTTTTTTTTTTATTCCATAAAGATTTTATTAAGAGTAAAAAGGTATGGACAATGTTGCATATACAACCTTAACGTCAACAAACATAACATGTCCTCACAAGAGGATTCACAGCAAAGTGTTCACATGAGGGGGGAACGGTACAGATTAAGCAAGTGAGACAAGTATCATAGAACATTGACATATTCCGTTTAAATTACCTCATCCACATATACTTCGTAGGGAAGGTGCATAGTAAATCGATCTAGAGGCAATATATCTACTTGCAGCCATTCAATAGGCCTCTATGTCCTTCTAAGGACAACAGCTAACCCAAAACCCTTGTCTACTTGTACTACGTCCCCTATTCACTACGTGGATCCTCTCGGTATAAGTGGGATGGGTGAGGGGATCGACTCGGGGACACCCCGTTCGATCCTGCCCAGTGTTTTTTGCTAAACCACCCAAATACTCCCACTCTCATATGTTCATATTATAAAGGATAATCATTTTGGAGTCCAAAATAAGAAGGAGGGCTCTGAAAATCTGACATTTTGACAAGATTAGCAGGTTTTTTTGTTTGCACAAAAATAAAAGAACTAACACAAACCTTCCAATGGTATAAGGGAGTAAATAAGAGACATTCATTGTGGTTATTCACATATACAGTACTTTGTATAGAACCTCACTTCACACATTAGTTAATCAAGACTAAGGCTGATGCTATGTCCTACTGATGTATGGCCACTATACAATCTACTTGTCATGGTTTACTACCTTTTACACAATAGTTGCATTTCCATTTTAATTAAGCCCAACCAGACATTATTATTTTTTAAATGGTTTTGAAAATGTGTAATACAACTCGGCTGTGATTCATCCAGCTGCAATGACACTAAAGGTATGCTTAGATGTCGAAGCTTTAAGTGACTTAAGTGCACGTTATGGTGGTTAAGTTCTTGAGGTTGTATGAATCCGAGCTGAGTGTCCCACTTGTCATCCCTTGTAGGCTTTACTAATATGATATCCTGCTGCTGATGCTGTCTTGCAAAGTTTCTTCATATATAAAATGACTCTTATGCCACGTACACACAATGGACTTTTTCCATTAGATTCTCCCATCGTGTGTAGCCCCATCGGAGTTTTTTCATTGAAAATTCAGATGAATTCCATCGGAGTTTAGATATAGAACATGTTCTATTTTTTTTCCGATGGAATTCCGATGTGATTTGGCCGGGCAAAAGCCCGATCGTGTGTACGAGGCATTAGAGAACCAGTGTATCTTAAAGGACAACATCTGTTACTAGCTTTACCCTAACAAATTTAAGAGAACACCTGAAGGTGTCACGGAAAAAAAAAAAGTGCGTTGGTGTTAATTATGGTGCTAATAGCTCTTTAGTATTTCTTCAAAAATAATCCTGTGTGACTACAATAAACTGCTGGAGCTTCATATCTGTACAGTAAATCTGGTCATTATTTCATTCTCTAACCCAGGGGGCTTCATACTTTCTAAACAAAGGCCTAGTTTACTGTTCTTTAGACTTTACGGGGCCCGGACTGTGGGCATTTGGGAGTAGAAAAGGTCCTGACGTCAGTGGGGAAAAAATAATGCCCCACCATTTGTTTACAGTAGGAGTAATTATGCCCCATCTTTGTTATCAGTGGGAGTTGTGCCACTTGTGCCTCATTGTTGGTGTCACTGGGAGTAATTGTTGTCACTGGGCCCCATTGGTAGAAATTGTGCCCCATTGTTGGTGTCATTGGGAAGAATAGTGCCCCGTCGTTTGTGTAATTTGGAGGAATTGTGTCTATTCTTTGGTGTCAGTGGGGGGGAAATATGTCCTATTGTTGAAATTAGTGGATGAAACTGTGCCCCAAAGGCCAGATAAAAGCAAGGAACAAAGAACACTGTTCTAATTTATACCAAAACAGTTATTAGCAAGAATATCAACGCTGCTCTGATAATCTAATAATGCTATACTGCAGTATCTTGTTTTTTTGGAGGATGAGCCGAGAGGATAATTCGACATTTTACACCCATTTGTTTTTTCCAAAATACAACCACCCTGCTTTTTTTGCCAATATATAACCAATTGTACTGAATCACACAGCAGTAAGTGGGTAATGTATTTGGAATAGCCAATGTTGCTAGAAGTAGTGACTATGCACTGTAAGCTAGAGAGTATCATATAAAATCTGTGGACAGTCTGCCAGAAAGGCCATTTTTCCATCCAGTAATGGAGCTAATGCTTAACCCTGTGGTTGCCAAAGAGGAGGGACTTGGCCAATTAAGAAGGGATAGTAAAGCTAAATCTGTATTTTCTAAAGCTTGGCAAGACCGTAGACGCTTTTCCTGTAAAAGCCGCTTTACTCTTTTCACACAGATAACTAGAATTCACATTGTCTAGGAATTTTATGGGATGGGACATAAATATGTTAAAAATGCATGATTGTCTGTCAGTTCTTGTTATACTGATAATGACATACTGCAGAGGCCGTGGAATGTTTCAAGGAGTATCCGGGGATGGGAAAAATGAAGGGTATGAATCGCCATTGTCTGTTAAGCCGCGGTGCAAAATTATGGCTTAGTGAAGAAGTATACGAGGTAACCTGTGGCACCAACTAACTGCTTGGAATTGAATGTCACAGTAAGTGAAGCGTTGCCTGTCTTCTAAATCTGCAGAGAGGTTTTTCTAAGACTATGGTGTGGTGAGATATCTTTTGATGCTTTTTTTGGAAAAGCTGTGATTTTCTCCCCAGCTCAGCCTGTGTGTGCATATAGTGCATGTGTGATACAAGTCTTGTCTTTTCTCTTCTTCGAAAAGAGAAATCTCAACATTTAGTGACACCAAAACATTAGTGTTTTTTTTCAAAATCTGTGTGCACTTCTCATGTGTGCAAGCACCTATTATCACTCTTCAGCAAACCTTAAAGAGGAACTTAAAGGGGTTGTAAAGGTACAATTTTTTTTTCCTAAATGGCTTCCTTTACCTTAGTACAGTCCTCCTTCACTTACCTCATACTTTGATTTTGCTTTTAAATGTCCTTATTTCTTCTGAGAAATCCTCACTTCCTGTTCTTCTGTCTGTAACTCCACACAGTAATGCAAGGCTTTCTCCCTGGTGTGGAGTGTCGTGCTCGCCCCCTCCCTTGAACTACAGGAGAGTCAGGAAGGGGCGAGCACGACACTCCACACCAGGGAGAAAGCCTTGCATTACTGTGTGGAGTTACAGACAGAAGAACAGGAAGTGAGGATTTCTCAGAAGAAATAAGGACATTTAAAAGCAAAATCGAAGGATGAGGTAAGTGAAGGAGGACTGCACTAAGGTAAAGGAAGCTATTTAGGAAAAAAAATGTACCTTTACGACCCCTTTAACACTTCCCATGTTTTTCTTCCCCCTTTACCTTTATTGTGCTGGATCATCTTCAAAATACATACTCGCGTGCACAGTGAATCTGGTGTTGTCCTTCTGTGATGCTCTTTTTGGGTGACATAGCTCTTGTCCCGCTCCATCATCTTGGTCCTTATCAGCTGACTGTCTTTCAGGTTCAGGCAGGCAAATCCCGATGATCCTGCAGGACCAGTGACACGTTATTCTGGCCTAGGCTAAATGACAGTTTAGACAGGGGAGTAGGGGGTTTAGTAAAAAAAAAAAAAAAAGCTATCATGTGCATGATATGTTTTTGGTGATTCCCTTTTTAATGTTTTCATCCACGCTTCTATAATATCATGGATTGCCACCAGTTCTTGCTTGGCATGGAGGCATCCCTGGAGCGAGAAACATACCCCCCTTTGAGAGCAATTTAATAAGTTTTATCTAAATATTTACTTTTATTTTGTGATGTTAATGATTTGTATATAAAGAAAAAAGTACCCCCCAGTACTATTGGGACTTTAACAAGAACAATCCAAACAATGTTAAAATTTTGTATACATTTTATTTACGATATATATACAACAAGACGTGGATATGTAAGTCATCAAACCGATAAAAACAGAATGAATGAGGGACACCGGGTGTCCCTCCATGATGTGGCTGCTGCCATTGGTTTAACCGCGAACCCCCATGATTGACGACTGTTGCTCTTGGTATGCTATGCTGTATATACTCAATATGTTTTAGATATTAAAAATGTTGTAATGACTTCTAATGTATTCTTCATTGCATGTTTCTGACTGATATGCTGATTTATTATAGAATAGTGTGATCCTTCTGTGATAAGTTCCCTGACGAAAGGACGTGCTCTGTCCTGAAACGTGTTGGGCCTTCTGGATCATCACACGGGAACCTACCACATTCATTCTGTTTTTATTGGTTTGATGACTTGCATACCCATGTCTCGTCGTGTATATATGTCTTAAATAAAATGTATACAAAATTGTAACATTGTTTGGATTGTTACCGTTAAAGTCAACCTGAATATGGCTTGCTTGGATGTCCATATTTTTTTTTGTTAACGATTTGTATTACTCTAGTACAACATGTTATGCTTTTGTCGGACCCTAGTTTTTACTATGATTTTATTTTCTCTGTATGTTGTTTATGACTTGTCTTAGGAAAAAAGTTAAATAAACAGTATTAAAAAAAAAATACAAAAAAAAAATTCCCCTAGCTGCTATACCAAAAATGTTCAGGGCTCTTTGAAACATGTAATGCCATAATAAATTTTGCAAGGGCACAGCACTCTCCGACACAATGGCCAAAAAATTGTGTGAGAGGTGGCAAGCAAGTCCAAACACTAACAGGAAGTGCCAAAGCTTTGCCCTATAGAAAAGACCAGCATTTTCCAAAATGGCAGTTGCGGATACATGCATGTGGCAGAGCTGCTTTAAGTCACATTATACTCTAAAGTTGTGTTCCACGGTTAATATTTTCCAAAAAATCTCTCAAAAAGGAGCCTATGGTTTCTGTTTAGCCTATTCTAATTGGGGTTTAGGAAACATGTGCCGTAAGATGTGCTCTGCATTTTGTCATATAATTTGAAGCAGGACTGGTTCCCAGCACACAGGAACTGCCGCAGCCATCTCACCTTGACACCAATTTGGTGAAACATTCGTCCTCGGCCCAGTTTCTAGGGAAAATCATTATCAAGCTTTTCTAACTAGGCTGCTCTATCATTTTCTGCAGCAGTGGAATAAAAATCCATACTGAAAAAATAGCAACTCTCACACTATTTTATCTAAACAGTTCTTTATTGCCAAGCAAAGTTAGGTGTAATTCAGGGAGGTCGATTTTTCACTGCTTATTTTTATTTATAAAGAGCGGGGGATGAAAAATGGCTCATTTCTGTAGACAGCAGGGCTTATTTATCAAGTTCCTAAAGCGAGGCAGTGTTGAGGGAATCATTTTCTGCAGAACGCTGAAACATTTTAGGAAGTGGTGGGGCCCCATTTAGCATACAGATTTCCTTTTTTAGACTAATGGTCTCATTATCTTATTGTATGCTTCCAGTTGTATTGGTGTACTTTAGGCATATCCTATGTTGGCCTCTTGTACTGCAGTGTGATTGCAGGTAGGACAAATCACAGTAGACAGATTGCATAGCTAACATTGGCACCTATTTTTCTTTTTTATAAATGTTATTTTTTTTAATTAGAACATCTCCTTATCACTGAAATACAGACAGGTCCATAAATATTGGGACATTGACACAATTCTAATCTTTTTGGCTCTATATACCACCACAATGGATTTGAAATGAAACTAACAAGATTGTTGTGTGTACTATGCAGTACAGAAGTTGATGGGTTTGAGGTTTAAGACCTTGCATACTAGACCCTAAAAAGTGCCTTAAGAAAGCACACTTATGACCATGTTAAAGTACTCCTCTGAGCTACTTCCATGAAATTGTGAACACCTCTGTGGCTCAGTATAGACATAAGCCTCGTACACACGACTGTGTTTCTCGGCAAAAACCAGCAAGAAACTTGCTGGGAGATATTTTTTTGCCGAGGAAACCGGTCGTGTGTACATTTTCGTTGAGGAAACTGTTGAGAAACTCGACGAGCCAAAAAGAGAGCAAGTTCTCTATTTTCTCGACGGGAATGGAGAAACTTGCCTTGTCGAGTTCCTCGACAGCCTAACAAGGAACTCGACGAGGAAAACGATGTGTTTCGCCCGTCGAGTTCCTCGGTCGTGTGTATGAGGCTTCACATGTGGTTGGCCAATAATAACTAATGGTATCCAGCACTCATGTATTCCAATATAAGGCAGTAGTGCTAACTACTACAATAATTTCAATGGTAATGTTACGCCCCAATAACCAGCAAATTCTATCTGTCAATATTTCTTAACAGATTGGCACTTGTTTTCAACAGGATTTCTCTTATCCTCCACTTTTATGGCATATCTTCAAAATAGTAAATGCTTAGGAATAGATTTAGCTTGGCCCCAAAACATGGTAAATAAAAGGATAAAAATGATTTATACTTGAAGTGGAACGGGACAGAATCATTGCCAGTTTGGATTTTATTCAGAGTAAAGGCATTGTTTTTCCTGTCGAGCGTCCTCTAAGCAAATTTATTGCCTGAGATCTTTTCAAGTGCAGATAAGCAGTTTTTTGCCTGACTTTATTATAAAGATGATTTCATAAATTTGCATTCTTGTGACTCTCAAGTTCTCCCAACAGATGGAATTAATTAAAGTAAAATAGAAAGAAAAAAATAGATAAAACACACTGTGCTTGATGACCCTGCAAGAGCTGTTTTACTATGGGATCTGTGCTTGTTTTTCAGCGAGGTACCAGAAAGAGAACTGTTTTATCTAGAGTTTGATGAGCCTCCTACTTTAATGTCACAAGGAGCGCAGATTTGTGTTTTGTCTTTTTATCCAGTGTGATATTGAGTCCCTCTTCAAGTTATCCTGTTTGCACTCTGGACAGCGTCTCCTTGCTGCCAGCCCTAATTAATCTGTTGGGCTGTGGACAGCCAGGCGATGAGTGCATTCAAGTTCAGCTCTGCCAGTTGCCAACAATCCATCAGTGGCGGGACTACTGCCATACTAGCCCACTCAGTGTTCATATGGTCCAGGGCTAAGGAGGGCTTAGAACAAACACTGGCATGCTCAATGCATTATAAGCCCTCACCATGCCCACATCAAAACTTCGCTATGACCTGGTTCAGGCAGCCGATGTGTACTAATTTTGATACCTACTACTGATCTGTAATGAGAAAGGTACAGTCTCTGATAAAAACAGGTGGTATATACTGATTCAAGTGGTATTTTTTAATGGGACAAAGCTTTGCATTGCGCATCTCTTCTAGAAGGCATTTTTCTGTTGGGTGGGCAGCAATGCCCTTTTGTACCTTAGCTTCAATGTATGCAAATTTTGGATGTTGCCAGCTTGCTTGTAAATATACAAATGAATGACATTGTGTTAAAACCATATTCTTACATGTGGAAGTGTTTGTAAAGTCAAAACGCTCTTTTTAGTGAATATAATAAAGAAGGGTTAGACCTTCTATTTGTTTTTTATTGCTGTCTTAGCCCGCTGGATAGATTTAGGCCGGCCATACATGGTGCAAATTTGCACGATTTCCCCATCAACACAGCCCTCCAGCCTGCCTATTAATGGTTTGAATTGCATATGGCCGTCCTAACCTTCACTACTTGTCCTGATGGCCATTGGGTAATAAAAAAGTGAGGGGAAATTAAAAAATCTGGAGTTGTCATAGGAACCAGACAGGGAAGAGAACTACTCACTTTGGAGAAACACTGTTCCAAATTGTATTTTTTTTACTTGCTATAGCAGGGAGCTATTGGAAATACATTGAAATACATGTAACAAACTTGTTTACGATGGGGGTTGAGAACAAAACAGCCCTGCGGGAGGGTTTCCCCCATCAACACTGAGTGTGTTAATGGGGAATCAAGCTGAAGAAAATTGCAACATCTATGGCCTGCCTTAGTCTTATTACATCTTATGAGACCTGCTTGCAGCACACAAGCAGACATTCCAGAGAATGAACCCCATCTTAAGGTTTGGGCAAAACTTTAGGTGGGGGGCATCACTTTTTAACCAATAAAGTCATGCATACAGTGTCAACAATGTTATAACATAAGGGTTCATGCACATGAACTCAAGGGGCCGTACAGTGTGTATGAGCATCTAGAACCGCCGTAAAAACTTCTCCAGGACCCGCAGCTGCTACATACAACTTGCATACATAGACAGCAATTACAAGATGTAGCTGTACATGGGCATGTGGTGGTATTTCCATAAAAAAGAATTGTATGCCCTAAACACAGACTGTATTTGTATGAGGCAAGAGCCACTGGTGCATAGAGCCACATCATGTAATTGCTGTCTATGGACGGCTGTCTGTAGCAGCTGTGGTTCCCGGGGTAATTTTCGGGGGGTTCTGAATGCTCATGCTTGCTGTACCCCCTTGTGGCTATGAGCATGAGCCATTTTAGAGCTATTCAAATAATCATTGCTGAGCACTGTTTAAAACACCACCACGACTAACTGTTGTAATGACAGGACTGTTTTAACATTGCGCTTTGGATTTACATGGGTAAAACTAAAGCTTACATTTAAAGCAAGCCTGTCACATAAAAGCTGAAATCAAAACTTAAAAGCAGGCGCAAAGAAGTACCTGAACTTACCTAAAGCCCCATACACACGGTCGGACTTTTGGCCAACCAACTTCAAAATCTGCAACTTTTCGAATTTGTCCGACCGTGTGTACGCTCCATCGGACCAACTTTTTCGGGTTTCATCCGACAAAAAGTTGGGTCTGCAAACGGACCAACTTTTCGGCAACAAAAGTCCGATGGTTCCTTGTCTGACCGTGTGTACAGCAATCCAACCAACTTTTGGACAAAGTGCAAATACGCATTCTCAGAACCAATGTTAAAAGCAACAAACAGCGGAAGTTAACCAAAGGGTGGCAGTAAAGAGCAGAAAAGAGCAAAAAAAACACATGATGTTAGGAAAGTTTGAGAAAAGTTTGCAGAAAAGTCTGACTGTGTGTATGCTATGGGTGTGGCCGGACAAATCAATTAGGAAAAAAATCCAAGGGAAATTTTGTTGGATGTCTAACCGTGTGTATGAGCCTTTAGTCTGCATGAACACTCAGAGAGCCTCAAAACTAAAGGTCTCCTTTGCAGATGGCACGTCCTCCCCTATATTCTTTAAAACATTTGCAGTCAGCCTTGCCATCCAGCACTGCAGACAGGGTGGGCCGGTAATTCTATTTCTTAGCTGGAAATCAGCAGTGGCATATTGCGTGCCATGCGTTATGGGACTTCGGGGGCAGGCAGGAAGATAAATGTATGTACAGACGGCTCTTGCATTTGGTCAGCTTCAATACTTTTTTTTTTTCATGCAACAAGTTTACTTTAAAGTACTTAGCCTCGCTGATGGTTCTTAAAATGAAAAATGATATCTATACATATCTGTCTCTATTGATTTATCCATTAACTTACTGGAGTGTATGCCATTTTCATTAGTGCTAATTAAAGACCTACAATTACAATCTAATAGTTTTGACAGTGTTTTGCATTGTGACTACAAAAGCAGTGTTTAAATAAACCCCACAGTGTCTCAAAGGCAATGCAGCCCCTTCACCGGGCCTAAATAGGTTTTCATATGCATTGCTACCATCTGTTTAGAAGTCCCTGGGTACTTAAATCAGGGAAACAAATTAACTGTGTATGCGAGGGAAAAACATACTTAAATGTCCATTGGCTAACAACTGTTTATTCTCAGTGTATTCCTTTAGGCTAAATAGGAGAACCACAGATACTGGTAGCAGTAGATTTCTCATTTTGGATGACAACATTGGGCATCAGTGGTAAATCCAAGCTAAACAATGGGGCAGGAATCTGTTTTTGTTTTTGGTTCATATTTTTATCAGGTTTTTAAAAAATGTCTGTCATAACAGTGCTGCTCCTTGTGGTTTGGGAAGGGTTAGTTGGCACAGAGAATTCTTACCTAGGCAGACTGAGGTGCTTGTCTTATATAGAGGAGATAGGATTGTCCTATTTCTCCAGGATTAGTAAATCTTGGATTGGGTCCTGGAGCCTGGAGACGTTGTAGAGTGTTGGGTGGGATGAAGCCCTCCTACTTTGTATCCACATTTTGCCCACAACCAATAATTCTGGTGGTGCTGATGTGCAGGGCCCTTTTCCCAGATAGCAAGCAATAGTGCTGCAAGTTTGAAAATGACTTGCTAAGCTATTGTTAGACTTGCCAGGCTTCACAAGTTTGTTGCACAATTACAGCAAGTCTGCATTGCATGACTCCAGATCAATTTGCTTTGCAAACATTCAGCAAGTATTTTGCAAATTCTGGGTCAGTTATGTTGTGCAATAGTCATCCCGCCACAGGGGTCACTGTGGCTGAATTTTAATGCTGAAGACTTGCAGAGATCTTGCTGTAGACTCAAAACTGCAACTTTGCTCTTGCTAGAGACTTGCCAGTCAAATTTTCTACAAATTGGAAAAGTGTCAACTTAAAGTGCTCTGCAAGTGTACAACTTGTCAGTGAAAATGTGCAGCAAGTTTACAGACTTACAATTCAACACGGTCACAAATTTGTGGCAAGTAATCCATGCTATTTGGGTTAGTATGGGTACTGACTACTGTTCAAGGCTTCCCTCCCCCAGGAGTATTTCTGGTTACAAGGAAGCAACAAGTGTGTACACACAGTAGAGGTACGTTTGCCTGTGTATTGACCAGGCCGACGTCTGAGTTTTGTTTGGCATGGAACCAGACACATAGCATGAATATACCTAGACAGCCAGGAGGCTGAAAGGGTTCCTGTTTGGTGTGATGCTGAAAAAAAAACTACAGGAGACACCCTGATGTATAGAGAGTTTTCATTTTTAATAAAATGGACAAAGAAATGGTAAACAAAGCTAGTGACTGGACTAATTCCTTTTATTGGCTATCCTTGAGCTTAATCCTTGTCAACCAAATTATCCAGGCTCCTTGACCTAGTGTCATGTGGACAGGGAGAAAGCTTAGATCTTCCGAATGTATTCACAGACAGCAGTAAAAACTCATCAGTGGTCCTAACCCCTTCCTGTTCTGTCCAAAAGAAAGAAAAAAAATTGCTGGGGAAGCTTGTGCAGGGTGAAGGAGCAACATGTTTCAGTTCTTGTTGGGGTTTGCCCTAGGGCAGAGGTCTCCAAACTGCAGCCCGAGGGCCAGATGTGGCCCTTTGCTAGCCTTTATCCGGCCCTTGGGGCACAATTCCTCCCACTGACATGAGGCACTATTCCTCCCACTGACATGAGGCACTATTCCTCCCATTGACACCAACAATGGGGCACTATATTATCCACTGCTACCAATGATGGGATACTATTCCTCCTACTAATAGGGGGAATACTCCTCTTCCTATTGACCACCAACCCTGAGGCCATATATGTTCTCACTGATGCCGGGCCTGTGACTTTTTCTTCCCTTGCTGGCCCCAATTCGGCCCTCCTAAAGTCTGAAGGGCAATAAAGTGGCCCTTTGTTTGAAAAGTTTGGAGACCCCTGCCCTAGGGAATGTAGTAGAAATATGCATGGCTCAGATGTACGAGGTGCCTGACTTGGCAAAAAAAAGTGGAAGACTTCAAGAAAGTTCTGTACGCTAAAAAGAGACCCCCGAACAACAAGTTTTAGGCCTGGTTCGTGCCTGGGGGCTGGTGAGTGTCTGTTTTAGGTGGAAATCTGGTCCAAATTTGTGCCTGAATTTGCACCTGAATCGAACCCAAGCACGCACAGGACCCTTTTTAGTCTGGACTGCGCCGATCCGGACATGTGTAAACCAGTTCCATTGTGAGCTGGACACACTTGCCTGTGTGAATTAGATGCAAGGAAACCCACTTCCAATTTGCATATGTGTAAACCCAATGAGCTTTAGTATGGGCATTAGACAGGCGTTTTACAAGCATTAATGAAGAGTTAAAAATGCTCCCTAAACGCAGTTTTGAAGAATTTGATGAGCGTTAAAACTGCTCCACAAATGCCTATTCCATTACAGTAAAGGAACTAATCCCAATGCCGTGCAACTGCATGCCAGAGCATTTGCAAAACATTAACGTAGACTTGAATAGGAGGCGTTGAAAGGCTTCAAATTTTGACGTGCCGCTAACGCACTATGTGCTGTCTATTGTATCTTGTGCATAGAAATATGAGGGGCCTTTTTAACACTTCTCAATCGCCTGCTCTTAATGCCAGTGCTGCATCCTGGCCAGGAATTCCTGTGTCTCTGGTCTACATCTCTAGATATCTGTAGGCTCCTTTGGGCGAATGACATTGAGAATATACACAATCGTAAACTATATCATTGAATTTTGACATTCTTTCCAGCAGAAATGCCTTTTGTGGGTCTTCCTACCCCTTGCCCCAGCAGAGTGCATATTGCAGTTGACTCTGTGATGGGAAAACTGGATAAACGTTAGAATTTAATTTCAATAACTATTACTATATAAAAAATAAAAATTCACTGGAGTTTGACTTTAAATCTTGAAAATAGTATTACTTTAATTTGTATAATGGCTTCTAATTTAGTCTGTAACTTTGAAAAGAATAGAGTCAGTTTTGAAACCAGAATTTTTTATAATCACAGTTTACAGAGTGAAGTAATTAAATTGTTACAATTTTATTGCCAGGTATTGAGAAAATCTTGGCACATTTGTAATTTAAAGTTTCAGAAATGGGTACCTGTGTTGTACCTACCTTTGATTAAAATGTCCCGCTGTGGGTAACCTTCTATTCCAAACTCGCCCACGTACATGTCAGGGACAGTGGGATACTCTGCACTCCCTTGTTACTTTAGGATTGCGTACAATTGAGAGGCTGCTGGGAAAATTACAGTCTTAAAATGAAGTCAGGTTGAATATTCTCTGGCAGTCAATGGTAGGGTGATATGGTGACAGCAAGTGAAAGAAAGACATAGATAGATGAAGAAATTAGCCTGGAGTTTAATTCATGATTTCCAAAAGAGCAGTTAATGGATTATGACAAATGTCCTGCCGCTTTCTCTTAGTGCCGTGTAAAAACTGGAAATGAAAAGTCAGTTTTCCCTAAATGGATTTTAAACGAGCCAGCAAGCGTCTCCGCTCTCATCCTTTTTGATTCTTTAAAGTAAAAATTTTCCTTTTTTTTCCCTGTTCATTGTAAACAGGAACAAACAATGCTCAAGTACCATTATTATTTTCCATTTTATGTGATTTAGATGGTCTAATGATGCCTCAATTTTCTCCCTCAATGAAACAAAAAGAAAAATATCCTTTATTTATGAGATCTATGTTTTATTTGAACTGTATTTTTAGTGGAACTGATTTCATTTTATTACTATATTTTTTTTTTGCACTGAGTGACCAAACATGAACTGAAATGCAATCAAATAATTTTGTAAGGGGTTGAGGGTAATGAGGTGCGATTAAATGTAAATAGAAAATGGCAACATAGCAAAGCCCTGTACACACGGCCGGGAATCCCGTTAGGAAAAAAAAAAGGTTGGTTTTCCTGACGGGATTCCTGTCGAGCTTGCCTTGCAAAGCCGTGTATACAAACTGGCACTCAAAAGAACCGTCGTTCTTTTGAATTACAAGAACGCGGTGACGTCATTGACTACGACGAGCCGGTGTCTCGTCACATTCGATGCCGTCACCGCCACCTTGCTACACCCCACACTAACCTTGTATGCTACCACGCATGCGTCTAAGTGTTATCGAGCATGCACGGTTTTTCACAGCATACAGACGACCGGTTTTCTCGGCAGGAAACACTCTGCCCGGGAAGCCCAATGTGAAAATAGAGAGCAGGGTTTCTCTATTTTCCCATCGGGATTCCCGTCTGTTTTTCTGATGGGAAAACTGCTAGGGAGGCGTGTGTACGAGGCTTTAAAGGAGAAGTATGGACAAAGCTCTTTTGGCCATACTTCTCCTGTGGGTACTTACTTCTGCACTCCTATTACCCAGATTCAGATTAGCCCGCTGTCAGCTGACATCAGAGCCGGTCCATGCTCTGCAGGGAGTCCGACAATTTTGCAGTTGAAAGCCTGAGCTAGCTGCTTCCTGCCCCATGCTCAGTTTGGTGTTCCAGCGAGCACTGGAGGGGCAGAGCAGAGAGCAGTGACTTAGTCACCACTCTGTACTCAGAGCAGACCCGAAAACTGAGCAGTCAGTGGTCTTTCATTGCTCAGTCCTTGGTGTAGAGCCAGCTGGGAACACATGCAACATCTAATCGACCTAGGTGAATATGTAGGTTTATTTGATTTAAAATTCCACAATTTTTTTTTAATCAGTTTATTATAAACTTTAGAATGTTTGTTTTACTTGCTGGATTTGGTGCAGAGACACTCTGGAAATCTTCAGATGCCAATGAGCTGCACTGGCATTATTTGGGTCTGCTTCTTTTAAAGGCTATATCCTAGGGAAAGAAAAAAAATCCCCACCTTCCAGGATTAGATGCTCATTTAGGTCTAGGGTACCAGAAAAGGCAGTTATGTTTACCCAATTCCCCTTTTCCCCCCGCAATATTTTCTTCCCCCCTACACTCTGGGGGAATTCCACCACCTGTTGTCCTCATCGCCAGTGCACAGCTATGGGTCCTGCATTGTACTTGATGACATCATAGAACTTGGGACCTCCAGAACATATGGGAAAAGAGCCTGCGGTACCTTAGAATTAAGCATTAACCCTTGCCATTCAAGAACAGCCCCACTGCAAGGGAGGATTTTTGTTTTCTCCGGAGTTCAGCTTTAAGAAAAAATGGGCTACCTCCTACCTCCAGGCATACCTATCCTCAATTTAATAATTGCTATATATGTCCTAAGTTGGGAGTCCTCTATCAGAATAGAGTTAGGGACCACACTTCACAAAGGGGCCCTGACAAAACAGCATGGTTTTTACATATATTTGCAAAAGTATGCTTACACCTCAAAAACAAACAATTTTAATGTAAATTGTTGACATTTTGGTATTGTAGTATTCTCTGCATACCTTTATGCCGTTTAGGGATCATTCACACTGACACAAGTTCACCCCTCTAAAAGGTGATCCACTGTGGAGGTGCTTGAGCACCTTATGGCATTTTAATCAGTGGCTGAGGTCAGAGAGCAATCAACCTGCTCAGAAAACTTGTCTAGAGCCAGGACTGTAAAGCTGGCTATACATGGCTCAGTTTTTTTTTATTCAACCAGCGAGTTGAACAAAAAAACACGCCCAATTCCGCCATTTACACATTTGATGTAAATGGAGGAATCCTCCCCTCTAGGCTTCAAAAATAGTGGTCAGCCATGTGGACATGACACCTTTGCCGTCAGGCCAGACCACTGCATAAAGTTCTATAGAGCTGATATTTCAGGTCTGTGAGAATTCCAGATAGTGGTCATTTGGCTAGGTCTTGGGCCACCCTTAAACATGAGATTGTCATCTGATGAACTCAAATCTATAGATGGTTTTGAAAAAACTTTTGTAAGTCGTTTTCTGGTTGCTTTGGCTTATTTCTGTTGTTTTTCTTTTATTAAACCTTGAGTATTGGCTGGCCATTGTATGAAAATGCTCTAACTGGGGATATTAAAAGCTTTTTGCAGTGAATGATTAGGATATGGTCTTGTTCAGTGATAGGCACAGAATTGGGAACCTCCGTGGTCACAAATATTGAAGAGAATCCTCATCCATAATTATGGTGGTTTTGATGGAGTTATGCCGCGTACACAATATCTGAAATTCCGAAAAGAAAAGTCTGATGTGAGCTTTTGGTCGGAAATTCCGACCGTGTTTAGGCTCCATCGGAATTTTTCTGTCGGAATTTCCGCCAAGGAAAATTTGAGAGCTGGTTCTCAAATTTTCAGATGGGAAAAGTTCTTGTCGGAAATTCTGATCGTCTGAATGTCAAGACCCCATTCACACCTGAGCGTTTTGTAGCTTGAAGCCTGAAGCTACAAAACGCTGGAGGGGAAAAAAATCTATTATTCTCTATGGAGATGGTTCACATCTCCACTTCAAAACGCCTGAAGCCAGAAGCTCTAAAACGCCTGAAGCTCAAACAAGTTCTGGGACTTTTTTTTAGGCAGATTTGTACGTTTTTCTGCTTTTTACATTGGTAACCTTTTGACCTGTACAAAATCGCGGCAAAAACGCAGTAAAAAAAAAGTCGCAAAATTTGCGCCACTTTCTGCACGAAAACGCTATGCTCAGGTGTGAATGGGGCCTAAGTAAACCGGTGACAACCATTAATAGAATTTGCTAGTAGTTTGTGATAGTAATGATAAATCTTGACATTTTCGTATTTTGTTCTTACCTGTGGTTTCTTTCCTTTGCAGGAGTGGAGTACAGTGATGTTCTACCGGACTCCTTCCCTTCAGCTCCAGCAGAATCGCTACCGCATTTCCTCTTGGAACCAGAAGATGCCTACATAGTAAAAAACAAGCCAGTAGAGCTTGTGTGCAAAGCTAACCCAGCCATACAGATCTACTTTAAATGCAACGGGGAGTGGGTCAATCAGAACGATCACATTACTAAGGAGAGGGTGGATGATCTAACTGGTGAGTATGTTCTGTTTTCCCAAGTAAACATTCTAAATAGCAGCTAAAAAACTGAATTGTTAGCCGAACATTCCTTTTTACTGCAAGTCCAGGCCCTTTAGCTGCCTGACCCCCTTTGTACTCCCTAAAATGCCCATGCCCCTACTCGCCTGCTTTAAAAGTTGGTCACAACCTCATAAGGTACATTCTTCAGCCTCAGTACAGCAACAAATATATTCACAATGATTCAAGCTCTGTCACACTCATAGGGGGTCTATCTATGAAAACATTAATTGGACGAATTTCACACCTTTGCAAATTAATTTCCCCCAATATTTTCTGTACTAGATGAATTCTTAAAATGGATGTAAAGCCACTCTCATCCTTTATAAACTCCTGCCATAGTGCTGATCTATAGGGATATAGATGCCTCCTGCATGTATCCTTACCTGTCAAATGTTTCCCCTCTGTCTGTTATAAAAACTGCAGATTCTGTGGGTGGGTCTGTTGTCTGGAGCTCTGTGGGTGGAGTCGTGATGTCAGTAGACTCCCCGCCCTCCTCTACACTCCCCTTGTCAACATGCATTTTTTCCAAAGTATTCCTTACACTAAATTCTGCTATGATCACTAACATCCAGTCAAAATCCAGAAAAGTAACCACATGACTTCAGAAAAGGAGTAAGGGTGGGAATTAAAAAATAATGCCTGTCTCCAGGCTTGTGCATGAGATATGTTAATAACCTGTCACTCACAGCAAGGGGGCGGAACGGACTAAGGTTTTTCTCTGTAAGTCTGTTTTATTTCACTGAACAATGAAAGAGAATCGCTCAGAGCTGGATTCACTCTGTGTGGCAAGACTGGGCACAGATGACAGGAAATCTTATACTGTACATTCTGACATAAAACAAATATATATATTTTGGGTTTACATCCACTTTGAGATCATCAGCTCCGTCCAGTGGCCTATCCATGCAGTCTATTTTCCTATTGATGTTGGTCAAAAAAGAATACCAGATTTTACTAATACAAAAAATATGGGGGGGGACATGAGGTCCAATCTGTGACATTCATTCGTCTACCAAATTGCTGTAACTTTACCTTGATATAAATGTACTTCTGTTATTGTACGCTGCCTTTGAAAAGGGAAAAAAAGCAGAATTGTTGTCTAAATGAAACAAGCAAAGAGTTAATATAATCTAACAAACATGCACTGGGATTAACTGGAACATCCACAGCAACAAAAGTCCATGTCAGGAAACAAGTCTCCAAGGTATCTACATCTTTCAAGGGAATATTTGTGCATGGCTTCAATTAATGTGGCTAAACGTTTAGTAAAACATGCAGTTGTAAAGAAAAAAAAGGTGCCAAATGCTAAGGCACTGCTAACTGGTGGTATGATATATAGTCCCACTTGTGACTGCTATGTCTAGCGAGTTTTGTTTCTATCCAAAAAGTCACCTGTAACTAAAATGTTCACCACTTAAAGTTGGTTCCTCCCACTTTCCCTCCTCAACATGTTAAAGAGGAAGTAAACCCTGATGGGTGTTACTTCCTCTTTGTTTCCCTGAAAAGGTAAAGTATAATTGGCTACTATGCATCGCATAGTAGCCCATTATGTGACACTTACCTGCAGGAGAAGCCTGCGATGTCCCCGTCTTCCTCGCTAGTAGCGAGCAGCCATTCTTCACCCCTCTTCCTTCCGGGGCCACGAACTCCGGCACTGAGATTGGCTGGAGTCGCGTGACGTCGCTCCTGCACATGCGTGTGGGAGCCGCCTTTAACGGCATGTCCCGAGATGAGAGAGAGATACAGTACAGCATGCCCTTTCTAACTCCGGCGCATGCGCAGGGGAAATCGCGATTTTCAAATATCTCCTAGACCGTGCAAACACCTACAGGTAAGCCTTAATCTAGGCTTACCTGTAGGCTAAAGTGGTTGTAAAGGGTTTACAACTACTTTAATTCAACTTTTAGACAAAACTATACATATAATAATTTAGACCCCATAATTACATCTGACAAAAACCTAGATTTCAAAAACGTTTCCACTTTGAGACAAAATGGAGAAATTATATTGACCTACACCTACCTACCGCTGCTGATCGGTGGAGGCGCTAATCACAGGCAGTGAGACATTTCCCAATCTCTGGAGCCGTGCATCGAGACAATGGGGTTGATTTACTAAAGGCAAATGGACTGTGCACTTTTGAAAGTGCAGTTGCACTCTGCAAGGGCAGTTGCTCCAGAGCTTAGTAAATGATGGAGAGAGCTCTGCTGACTTCCATCATCCAATCACGTGTCAGAAAAAATGCTGTTTTTGCAATTTTCCTTGCACGTGATTGGATGATGGAAGTCAGCAGAGCTCTCTCCATCATTTACGAAGCTAAGCAACAACCCTTGCAGCGTGCAACTGCACTTTCAAAAGTGCACAGTCCATTTGCCTTTAGTAAATCAACCCCAATGTCTCACTGCCTGTAATTAGCGCAGTGCCGACTTCCTGGAGGGCACTGCACGTGGTCTTTGCGAACACGCCAGAGTTCATCCTTACTGCTCACCTTTTCTGAAGCTACCACCTTGGCAATCCAGCCTTGGAAATCAGGGCTGCATTGTGCTGGAGAAAGCCAGGCAGATGAAGGCTTTGGTATCGGAGCTGCGCAGTAGTGAGGCTTTCCGGTTATGTACAGGGAGAACCCCCATCAGCCAGCAGCAGGGAGCATGTTGAGTTTTTTTTCTTTTCATTTCTTGAAAGTAGAAAACCAGTCTAAACCAACATGTCTTTATTTTTCCGCGTCGCAGTAGATGGCACCATATCACCGCACAACAGAATAACATACTGTACTCCTGTGCAGTGACACGAATGAAGTGTCACCGTGTGACACTTCAGATAAAGTTGAGAAAAGAAAACAAGCTGAAACACGCATCACACTTCTCTCTGCCAGAGCTGACACTGCGCTAGCTTGAATGTAAAATGCTGCATTTTACAGCGCAGTCTAGTGTGAATGTATCCTAAATGTTAAAGGACTATCAAAATAACTTGGATAGTGTGAGGAAGGGTTAGAACCTCTGTCGGGTGGTTAAATGCAATCTGTGTCCCCACTAAGTAGATTCTTCCCTTTTTGTTCCATCTGACATCACCAAACATGACTTTGGGCTGCAGCTCTTTCTTTGAGACACCTAATAAATACCTTCTACCAAACCCTCTTTATTTTAGGGAAAGCTGTTTGTGAAATGTATTGTTTTTCATTACCCTTTAAAACGGAGTTAGTAGATATTTTTTTATATCGGTGTTTTTTCCTGCCTTTTGACATATTGCCACATACATGGGGGTAGATTCAGATAGATTAGCGGATCTTTAGATCCGCGTAATCTATCTGATTTACGATCCGCCGGCGCAAATTTGAGAGGCTAGTGCAGTATTCAGAAAGCACTTACCTCGAAACTTGCGCCGGCGGATCGGAAATCCCCCGGCGGAATTCAAATTCCGCAGCTAGGGGGAGTGTAGTATTTAAATCAGGCGCGACCCCGCGCCGATTTAAATAAGCATGCGCCGCCAGCTAAATTTCCCAGCGTGCATTGCTCCAAATGACGTCGCTAGGGCGTCATTGGTTTTGGCGTCAACGTAAATTACGTCCATCCATATTCGCGACCGACTTGCGCAAATGACGTAAAAATGCAAAACTCGGCGCGGGAACGACGTCCATACTTAACACTGGCTGCGCCTCCTAATAGCAGGAGCAACGTTACGACGAAAACGACTTAACGCAAACGACATAAAAAACTACCGCCGGGCGCACGTACGTTTGTGAATCGGCGTAAGTAGGTAATTTGCATACTCTACGCTGAAAACTACGGGAGCGCCACCTAGCGGCCAGCGTGAGAATGCACCCTAAGATACGACGGCGTAAGAGACTTATGCCAGTCGTATCTTAGGCAAATGTCGGCGTATCTAGCTTTCTGAATACAGAAAGTAGATACGCTGGCGCAGATTTGAATTTACGCGGCGTATCTATGGATACGCCGGCATAAATTCTATCTGAATCTACCCCACGGTGTTTTGTTGACTGCTCATTAGGAAGCAGTTTAATGGGCCATACACACGATCCGAATATCGGACGAAAACGATCGTCCGAGGAAGAATCGTACGATTTCCGGATCGTGTGTACACTACTTTCGAGAGCCGATCACGACAGTTCATCTGATATTATTCGATCGGACAAGCATGAAAATTTTCCTCATAGGATGCCAGATCATACGATTTTCGTTTAGTCGGTATAATTGTCGTCCGAAAATACAATACAAATACATCACAACCCATGACATCACTTCCGATTTGTTTTTTCTGTCGTAGGAGAATTTTCGTGACTTTAGTAACCTATTTAATTTCTACTTGTGACTATTAAGCGAAAAAAGTTGTACAATCTGTCGTACGATATTCGGATTGTGTGTATGGGGCATAAGTGTTAACATTCTAGATCTTCTTCCAGGTCTTGTGGTTCGGGAGGTCCAAATCGAAGTGTCCAGGCAGCAGGTAGAAGAACTGTTTGGTTTGGAGGATTTCTGGTGTCAGTGCGTGGCATGGAGCTCAGCTGGAACCACCAAGAGCCGTCGGTCCTACGTCCGAATAGCCTGTAAGTTTAATCCATGTATAGTTCTACTGGAGAACGGTGTGTCTAAGTCTAGCACAATCACTGAATGCCGGTTACCAGCTATGTTGACAACATTGCCATCTTGTGGTGATATTTGCAAAGTTCAGCCTTGCAGCTGATTCATCTCTAAATCAGTAGTGAAGTTATAAATGTAAGAGTTCTGATAACCAAGGATAGTATTGATCGCTTATATTTAAACAATATTTGCATATTGTTTAAATATATAATGGCATCTCATTCATACAGGTTGATTATAGAATATTCCTCTTTTTATATACAAGTATTCCACTCTTGGTTTATATAGCAGGTGCTATTTCTTATAAGTTCATTTATATATATATATTTTTATATATATTCAGATCTGAGAAAGAACTTCGACCAGGAACCGTTGGGTAAAGAAGTACCTCTTGAACAAGAAGTATTACTTCAGTGTCGTCCACCTGAAGGCATTCCGCCTGCTGAGGTTTGATGTTTTATTGTGTTTTTAGATTTATTTCGCTCTGATATAACAATGGTTTGCTTTGTTCATGAACTTCTTCTCTGCTGACCTCCCAGCAGTCTTAATTTTGTTTTGTAAATTATAATTGCTACCCTTTTCAATTCTAAAAAAGGAACTAGCTTGTCAAAAGGTAATATAGCTTTGGGTTTTGTTTTGCATTATAGAATGCGTATAACGCCTCTTCCACACAGTCACTACGAAGTGGAGATCTCTCTGCTGAGCCGGCGGATGACGACTCCCTCTCTGCTCACTGAGCGGGGAGGGGCTTGTGCAGCGCCGCTGTCTCCTATGGGGAGATCTGATGAAAACACACAGCATGTCCGTTTTTCATCAGACCTCATCCGATCCGCCATGGACGGATGGGGACGTATCGCCATCCATACGATTTTGGCGGATCGGATCAGGTCGGATGTCAGCGGACATGTCTCCACTGACATCCGACTCTCCATAGGACTGCATGGAGCGGCCGTTCAGGTCCGCTGTCAAAACTGACAGGCGGACCTGAACGGTGCGATCGTGTGAAAGGGGCCTAAGTCTATAAGAAAGCTGCTGGTGGTCCTATATTTAGGATGTTTTTAACATATAAAATTTAAGGAAATATAGCTAAAAAATAAAAATAAAATGGCTGCAATTTTGGCAATAGTTGCTTCTCAAATGGGAAAGTTTTGCTGTTATATTAAAGCGATAGTAAGCCATTGTGTTTTTTTGCATCCTGCAAGGTAAAGCAATAATGCGCCAGCATACTAGCACATTATGTAAAACCTACCTTAAAACAAAGCCTTTGAGTGGCACACTGTCACCGCTGACAAGGCTTCCATCTTCACCCGGTCTTCCTTCTGGGTTCACGGACTCCAGCTGTGTGTGAGTGCTGGAGCCGCGATGAGCTACCTATTATGGGACTCTGAAGGAATCGCCCGGATGGCCGTTCCTTCAGATCGCATGAGCCGCTGACATCACTGGCTGCATGTGCAGTAAATATCTTCTAAACGGCGCACATATAGGAGATATTTACACTACCTATAGGTAAGCCTTATTATAGGCTTACCTGTAGGTAACAATTATGCATGGGGAGTTTACTCCCATTTTAAAAGCAGAAATGATGGAAATAATGTCGCTATCCTACAGAAGCTGCCACCTGCAAAGCCTTGGTAGATAAATAACAGTAAAGATAAGAAAGATAAATGAGCCACATCCAGGTGAGCAGCTACTTTAGTTTTGATGAATTAATTCTCAATGTTAGCCCATTTTTTTTAATGCTCAGTAGAATTATTTGTATGCAGCCACTAATGAGTTTATCTAATTGCACTGATACTTTTCACAGCTATCCATTTACTAAGAGTTTGACAGAAGACGTTTACACAATGTTCTCCAGCGAAAACAGACATTAGACATTTTGCTGCTAAACTGCCTTTAAAGTGAACCTGTGCTTGGAGCTTACACAGGGCTAAGAGCTTTCTCCTGCCAGTTGCCAAGCACAAGGGCTGTCACCCCTGAGAAAGAATTTCATGCCCCCCCCCCCCCACCCCAATACCAAGAGGAAAAGATAAAAGATATTTCTCATTGCCTCTGGATGTGGAACAGAGTGTTAGGACTATAAACGGAAGATGACTAAAGAGAAGATGTCATGAGAGAATAAGGGAGATTGCAATTGCTGAACTTTTCTTTACATTATCCTAGTTTCCTGGCTGACATGATGCCTTCAATAGTGTCCAAGTCACAGACCCCCAAACACATATTGATTGAAAGAATACAGCATGCTTGTTACAGGTCTATGACTTCAAATTACCTTAAGTAGAACTACTACTTTTTTTTTCATATTGGAAACAATGCAAGACGCCTGCTAAATGCCTTGGCTGTGGCGCTTTGTGGGCACTCGAAAAACGCCGGCAAAGCGATGCTAGTTTTAGCAGCAATTTACCAGCGTTTTATGGGCGCTGGCAGTGTGAAAGGGCTCTAAAAGCACTCAGGCTTTCACATTGGGATTGCAGATGAGGCTTCTTTCAGGCGCTTTACATGCGCTTTTTTTTTGCGCTAAAGCGCCGGAAAAATGCCCCAGTGTGAAAGGGGTCTAAGTCATACAGGAGGGTGATTTCTGATTCAGTCCACTTGCATCACATAACTACAGTACGAGTTTTAAGTGAACCTCTTACAGTAGAACTTAGGTTTAAGAGTAACTTGGTTTGAGAGCGTTTTGATTTGCGAACACCTTTTTTTTTTAATTCTGACTCGGTTTGCGAGTGTTGACTTGCAAGAGGAGCAGAATTCAAGCTAAATAGGCCTGCAGTATCTCTTTGGCCTGAGGTACGGGGGCGCAGAAGCGGAGCAGAGACGAAAATAGGCCTACAGTACCTCATTTGGCCTGAGGTACGGGGGCGCAGGAGCCGAGAAAAGCTGAACATTGGCCTGCAGTTCCTCATTTGGCCTGAGGTATGGGGGCGCAGGAAATGAGCTAAAGTGTCCTTGGGCCTTTTCGGCTGTTTTCGGCGCTCTCTGGTGCCCCCCACCTCTGGCTGCATTCGGTATTGCATCCCATTGAAGTCAATGCGGAACAAATTATTTTCGTTCCCATTTGACTTCAATGGGAAAACTCGCTTTGATATGCGAGTACTTTGGATTACGAGCATACTCCTGGAACGGAATATGCTCGTAATCCGAGGTTCAACTGTACTTCCTTTCTCTCTGGCTTATCTTATGCTGTGTATTTCTCTTTTTATGTTAAACTCCGAAACTGCTTAAGAGATTCCAAACCCTGTGTGTAACTGTTAAAACTGAATTAGAGAAGCCATTAGTTTCCTATTTTAAGGGTTATTGCACACAATATATGCATATTTGTCTTCTGTATTGAAAGCTGCTCTTAATGGAAAATTAATGTGGATTGCTTTGCGACATGTTTAACCTTTTCAATCATTTGCAATAATCCCCAAGCTTCTGCAGTTCAAAGATGACTAATTGCTGTTGATATTTCAGCCAGTGATGTGTTCTCGTTTTAATTATTTGTCATTTAAACGTCCGTCTCTTTTCTTCCCCCTCCTTACTCAATAGGTGGAATGGCTAAAAAATGAAGACATCATTGACCCTACACAAGACACCAATTACCTCATAACAATTGACCACAATCTCATCATTAAGCAGGCCCGGCTCTCGGACACAGCCAACTACACCTGCGTTGCTAAGAATATAGTTGCTAGGCGCAGAAGTACAACAGCGACAGTTATCGTTTATGGTGAGTTTTTATAACATTACAGGAGTGTAGCACTACCCCCGTAGGAGCTGCTGGTTTAGATTTGGGGTTTTGCACGTTACCTCTAAGTTCGTTGTCCAGAGAAGAAAGTCTGTAGAAATTGAAATGTCCAGACAAGATGTAAATCCTTCAACTGTTGGGTTTTATTTTTGCTGCACAAACTTGTGAAGAAAGCGGAGAGTATAGAGAGAAGGGGAAGGTTCAGGTTCACGGTACAGAATGCACAAAAATATCGAAAAGTTCCAATCAGTCAGTCACCACTCCCCTCTTGAGTGGGTATTGCTCACCCAGATAGACCCCTCATGGCCTAGCAGCCGGAACAGTTTTTGCCACAGACCGTCTGAGAACAAAAGATGGATAGTCAGGGATCCTCTGCCACTGGATTTAAAGCGGTAGTTCACCCTCCTTCACCCCATTATTCCATTACTTTCGGCATCGTAGCGCGAGCTACGGTATGCCGGTCCTAAATTTTTAATCCCCGTACTCACTGTGCTATTGTTGATTGAAGAATCCGACTCCCGCGGGGAATGGGCGTGCCTATGGAGAGGGAGGATGATTGACGGCCGGCTCTGGCACGTCACGCTCCCCGAAGACAGCCGGAGTAGGTCTCGGCTATTCACAGCGCCTGCGCACAGGCTATGCGCAGGCGCCGTGAATAGCCAAGCCTATTTCGGCTATTTCCGGAGAAGCGTGACGTGCCAGGGCCGGCCGTCAATCACCTTCTCTCACCATAGGAACGCCCATTCCCCGGATTCTTCAATCAACGATAGCACAGTGAGTACGGGGATTAAAAATTTAGGACCGGCATACCGTAGCTCGCGCTACGATGCCGAAAGTAATGGAATAATAAAAAAAAACTTTTTTTTTTTTTTTAACAGGGTGAACCCCCGCTTTAAGTCCCGAACTTCCAGCCTTACAGAAAAAGAGCTTTAAAAGCCGACCCGGCGGACTGTAAGACAAATAAACTAGTGGATCCCTTTATAACAAAGTCACCAGGCCTATCCTGAGACTTTAGCTTGCTTTGCTTGGTCTCCTCCAGGGCATGACCTCCCCCGGTTTCCTTCGTTTCCTTCCCACTTGGATGGACAGCTTGAGATCCCCTTTTGAATCGTAGGCCCCAGCCAGCATAACTGGGCCTACTTCATGGAGATGCGACCTCAGGCCAAAGTGGTCCCCAGGTCGAGAGCACACACACACGTGCCTCGCGCCAGGAGGGCCACGAGGCGAAAGACCCCGAAAAACGGCGTCTGCCCCTTAAGTATCCCTTCCTGGCATGCACAGCGGGGCACCACTCCCACTGGGCTGCTGCCGAGAAGGATCACTTAACACACTATGGTTTGCTTGTGTTCCAACATGGGCCTGAGGTGGTAACGCCACCTACAGGCAACAGGGGAAAATCCTATCAAGCACAACCATAGCCAGAACAGAGGCTAATTTCAATGAAATTCAACAAAGTCTGAGCCCACTATTGGCTCAGACACCCTCTAAATTTAGAAGCAGGGTCCTTCAGAAGCAAAATCCTTCAGCGGTTGGTCACCCTTTACAACAGTTATTTACATGGCCTTTAAAGCAGAACTTAAAGTGTTACTAAGCCCAGGACCCGGCATTCACTATATCTGGTCTCTCACAGTACACCGAACAAGGAAATGCAATTATTATTTGATTAAAGCTTGTAGTTTTCATTCTACTCTGACTGTTCCATGAGGCGGCAGGACCCTTGACCCTCTGTCTGGTTAGTGCTGATTGGCCCCGTGCCGATCATATGTGCCCTCCCAACAAAAATAAAACCTCTAGCAATACAAACCATGTGCAGAGTGCCCTCAAGGCTCTGTTCTATCAGGAGATGCGTTTGGGGACCGTGAAAAAAGGAGAGGATCAGAAAAAGCAGGATCAAACAGCCTTTTAATACAATGCGGAGGATTAACCCCTTAGGTTCCACAGTGGGTATAACAAGCATGCTTTACTGCATATACAGAATGATTTTACTGTTGTGGGCTTAGTAACACTTTAAAGTGATATTAATGTCTTGTTTTTTTTATAACAAACATGTTATACTTACCTGCTTTGTGCAATGGTCCTCTTCTGGGGTCCCACGCACATGCTCGTGGCCCCTCCCTCTTGCCGATTGCCCCCACAGCAAGCAGCTTGCTATGGGGGCACCCAAACTGGTGCGCTCCCGAGCAGCGGCTCTGTGTGTCCATTCACACAAGAAGCCACGGCTCGGCTCCATCTCCTGATTGGCTCATTGGCTGTTATTTATAGCAACAGGAGCCAATGGCTCCTGCTGCTGCCAAAAGCCAATCAGGAGTGCGAGTCACAGCTCTCGTGGACAACGCTGGAATGAGAGGGGGCTCTGGTAGGCATTAGGGGGGGCTAGGGGGACTGATCCACACAGAAGGTTTTTTACCTTCATGCACAGAATGCATGAAGGTAAAAAACCTTGTGCCTTTACAACCATTTTAAGTTAAAAACTAAAAGATTAGGAACAGGCAGGATTTTTATTGCAGAAGAGACATGCAATGTGCAAATATGTGTAAACCCAATACACAGTCCTTTAAATATTAATGGTATTTCAGTGCAGCATAGTGAACCATCTGTCTGTAAAGGTGAGTTGGTTTGATTTAGCTGTGCGAAGACAATGGAAGGCAGTTATGGAATTTCCTTATGCTTCCACATGCAAAGTCTTCAGAGAAAGACCGTCACATTTAGGTAACCAATTTCTCATAAATATGATGGCCCCACGTCTGTGTCTTGGGAAATAACTGTGAATGTCTAGCACAGAAATATATCTTGTCTGTAATCTCAAACCCGTAGCTGTCATGTCTAAAATCTGCAGTCAGTTTCATTCTGTGTTGCAATTACCCAAAACAAGCTGCCAAAGCAATTCTATTTCTCTAAAATAAGCTTTCCTGGGTATTGAGCTAAAAATACGTAATATCTGCACTAGGGACTTTTATTACTGTGTGATAGTAGAAGTTTGGAAACATTTGAGGTTAGCTTTTGGGATTAGGACTTTCTGAATATTTTCCTTTTGTTTTTAATAATTAGACACAATCCCCATTAAAGCGGGGTTCCGGGCTTAACATTTTTTTTTATTTATTTTTTGCAATCTCAATTACATTATTTCGAATAATCATTAAAACATATTAATAAAGCACGATCGATACATAAACGGTTGCAAAAACGTACCTATCATTATCTCAGGGATCTTGTGGCCGTTTCCATCATAGCTGTGGGCATTATGAAGCCCAGTTCATGTTTCTTCCTGGATTTTCCGAGAGAGGTGCATGCTGGGATTTTTAGGCACAGTAATGCCCAGAGACTCCTGGGAAATGAGTGTCATAATTATACTGTCTAATTATACTTAGGAAATGGATACTAAGCGCCCAGAGGCGATTCAGTTCGCATGTGTTGCGCTATACAAGTTTCTCACTCACTCAGATTACGAAATCTGCCTAGTAACAGCCATATAGAAAGTGAGTAAAAAAAAAAAATATATAAGAATTTATTTATTTTTTACATTAAAGTCAAGCTGTTCATAAAAAGTTTGTTTTTAGGGTGGAACTCCGCTTTAACCACTAGTCATCCGCCCGCCGTCAAAAGACTGTGTTATCCTGGGTTGATGTCATATGACATTGCGCCTTTAAAAACCACTAGGGGGCGTGCGCGCGCCACCGGCACGTCACTGAGAACCCGGTGAGCGTGCCCGGTGGCTGGGATGGCCGCCGGGCACCCGCGATTGCTCAGCAACTGAGCAGGAAAGTGGATCTGTGTGTGTAAACACACAGATCCACGTCTTGTCAGGGAGAGGGGACCGATGGTGTGTCCCTTGTACATAGAGACAACCATTGGTCACCTCCCCCAGTCACTCCCCTCCCCCCACAGTAAGAATCACGAATTAGGGAATACATTAACCCCTTCCTCGCCCCCTAGTGTTGACCCCTTCCCTGCCAGTCACATTTATACAGTAATCAATGCATTTTTATAGCAGGGATCGCTGTATAAATGTGAATGGTCCCAAAAATGTGTCAAAAGTGTCCGATGCGTCTGCCGCAATATCGCAGTCACGATAAAAATCGCTGATCGCCGCCATTACTAGTAAAAAAAATAATAATAAAAATGCTATCAATCTATCCCCTATTTTGTAGATGCTATAACTTTTGCGCAAACCAATCAATAAATGCTTATCGCAATTTTTTTTTTTATACCAAAAATATGTAGAAGAATACGTATCGGCCTAAACTAAGGAAAACATTTGTTTTAAAAAATAAAAAATTTATATTTATTATAGCTAAAAATAAAAAATATTGGGGCAGATTCACGTACAGCTGCGCAAAATTGTGCGGGTGTAACGTATCTGATTTACGTTACGCCTCCGCAACTTACACGGGCAAGTGCTGTATTCTCTAAGCACTTGCTCCGTAAGTTGCGGCGGCGTAGCGTAAATCACCCGGCAGAATTCAAATTCGGCGGGTAGGGGGCGTGTATCATTTAAATCAAGCGCGTCCCCGCGCCGAACTAACGGCGCATGCGCCGTCCGTAAAATATCCCAATGTGCATTGCTCCAAATGACGTCCAGCCCCATTCACGGACGACTTACGCAAACGACGTAACTTTTTAAAATTTTGACGCGGGAACGACGGCCATACTTAACATTGTTGCGCCGCACTTATGCCACCATATAGCAGGGGCAACATTACGCCGGAAAAAGCCTAACGCAAACGTCGTAACTTTACTGCGTCGGCCGCGCGTACGTTCGGGAATTTGCGTATCTAGCTAATTTGCATACTCAACGTGGAATTCGACGGAAGCGCCACCTAGCGGGCAAAAAAAAAATTGCAGTTTAGATCCGACGGCGTAAGAGACTTGCGCCTGTCGGATTTAATGGATATCTATGCGTAACTGATTCTAAGAATCAGTCGCATAGATACGACGGGTCAGATTAGTACTTACGACGGCGTACATGGCGCTGCGCCGTCGTAAGTCCTTTGAGAATCTGGGCCATTGTGTTTTATTTCAAACTTGTCCCTCTTCTTTTGTTTATAGCGCAAGAAATAAAAACCACAGAGGTGATCAAACACCACCAAAAGAAAGCTCTTTTTGTGGGGAAAAAAATATTAAAATTTCATTGGGTACAGTGTTGCATGACCGCCTAATTGTCATTCAAAGTGTGACAGTGCTAAAAGCTGAAAATTGGCCTGGGCAGGAAGGGAGTGAAAGTGCCCTGTAGGCAAGTGGTTAAATACATTAATATAAAAATAGAATGCAGGAATATTAGTTTAATTCAAAGCGATGCCACAATACAAAGTGAAATACGTGGTTTGTTTTACCTTTATTTTGAATTGGGTTAGAAAATGAGAATTTACTAATCCGTAACTGCTGAAATGCACAATATTTTGGCAAAGTCGTGCCTATTTTCAGCAATCTCCAAATCTCAGAACATTTGAGAAAAGGAAAAGGTATATTCGTTCAGCCAAGATAAGTGAACAGCATGAAGAGTTTATACTGACTGTTGTTCAGCTTTCCTGAGACGTGATTGTTCTGGGACAAAAGAGTAAAAAGTAGGAACAGGAACTCCAGCATAATCTAGTTTTGTTGTGTTAGAGCTATATGATAAGAATAGAAGTAGATATATTTTTTTACTGGCAGGTACATATCGGAAAAAACACAGCAGAGCTGTGTAATACTCTTGCGCTTTTCTTATGTGAGTCATATAGACAGTTCAGTAAGGCAGTACAAAAAGCAGTGGTGATGTACAAAGCACAAGAATCGATAGCAGTAAAACGTATTTCTGTTTTAAACACTTCAGCCTCAGAAATTTTGGCTGCTCAATGACCAGGCGCTTTTTGCAATACGGCACTGTGTCGCTTTAACGGACAATTGCGCGGTTGTGCGAAGATTTTCCCAATCAAAATTTACGTTTTTTTTTCCCCACAAATAGAGCTTTCCTTTGGTGTTATTTGATTACCTATGCGGTTTTTATTTTTTGCGCTATAAACTTTTTGCTATAGTTAATGCTATAAAAAAAAGCAAATGCTTTCCACAGTTTAGGCCGATACGTATTCTACATATTTTTGGTAATAAAAATCACAATAAGTGTTAATTGGTTTGCGCACAAGTTAAAGCGTCTACAAAATAGGGGATAGATTTAGGAAATTTTTATAATTTTTTTTTTTTTTTGGCTAGTAATGGCGGTGATCTGTGATTTTTATTGGGACTGCGACATTATGGCGGACAAATCGGATCACTTTTGACACATTTTTGAAACCATTGACAATTATACAGCGATCGGTGCTATAAAAATACACTGATTACTGTGTAACTATCACTGGCATGGAAGGGGTTAACACTAGGGGCGGTCAAGGGGTTAACTGTGTTCAGTATGTGTGTGTTCTAACTGTGGGGGGAGGGGACTGACTATAGGAGATGGCAGATCGTGGTTCCCAGCTATTAGGAACTCACGATCTGTCTTTTCTCTCCTCACAGGACAGGGATTTTTACACACACACCTCCCTGTTCTTCCTCTCGTGCCCTTGATCGTGCGTGGCCGGTGGTCATCGCAACCTCCGGCCACGAGCATCGGCACCCGCGCCAGCCTGCTATTCCGCTTAAAGGAGCTGACGTAGAGCTACGACAACTCGCGGGAATGTGCAGACCTGCCGCAGTATAATGACGGCGGCAGGTCGGCAAGTTGTTAAAGTGTTACTAAACCCAGAACCTGCATTTACTATATCTGGTCTCCCACAGTACACAGAACATGGAAATGCAATTATTTTATTAAATATAAACTGTTAAATACATTTTCTCCTCAACAGTATATATCAGTCTTGTGACTTCTGTCAGTGTCTGGTTAAAGTTTGTAGGATTCATTTTCATTTGACTGTCCTATGAGGCTGCATGACCCCTGACCCTCTGTCTGGACAGTGCCGATTACATGCACTCTCCTCTAAGAAAAAAAACAACAACTCTCTCTCCCACTACAGACCAAACCGAGCATGTGCAGCTTGTCCCCTAGCGTCTGTTCTATCAGGAGATAGTTTGGGGACAGTGGAAGAAGAGGAGGATCAGAGAAGACACTATCAAACCGCATTTTTAGGCAGATGATTAACCCCTTAAGCCTCGTGCACACGACCGAGAAACTTGACGGGCGAAACGCATCGTTTTTCTCGTCGAGTTCCTTGTTAGGCTGTCGAGTAACTCGACAAGCCAATTTTCTCCATTTCCGTCAAGGAAATAGAGAACATGCTCTCTTTTTGGCTCGTCGAGTTTCTCGACAGTTTCCTCGACGAAAATGTACACACGACCGGTTTCCTCGGCAAAAAAATATCTCCCAGCAAGTTTCTTGCTGGTTTTTGCCGAGGAACTTGGTCGTGTGTACGAGGCCTTAGGTTCTACAGTGAGAATAACAAGCATATTTTACTGCAATTACAGACTGATTTTACTGTTGTGGGTTTAGTAACGCTTTAAGCGAATGACTCAATTCTGGTATGACTTGTTACTATTGGTTTCTGCACTTAATTGTTGCCCTTTGCACCTACCTGTTGAAGACTAATAACCCCCCTCCAGCACTTGAGCAAAGAAATTATATTAACAGCCCTCTCGTATATTAAAGAATGTGTGAGTTTGGTTAACAATTCTATTCCTTCGTTTTGCATTTTGCCTCCTAATGTTGTACTCTTCTGTTGACCAATTGGTCCCTGTTGATTAACCATGACACTTGACAGCTAGTTTGGAACAAAAACCCGCTTAAAAGTCAATATATCTGGGCTAAGTTATTACCAGTCATAGAGCCAAAGTAATTACAGTACATTGACTGATGAGGTTTAATGTTTTTGTGCACAGCAAAGCTTGCAATTCAAGTAGCAGATGTCTAGAAAATAAAACTAAGTACCGCTTAGCAACTCTCAACATACTAAATTAATTACATCTGCTTATAATAACCATAGCACCTGTTAATGGGGTTTGTGTGCCAACTCTACCCAGCCGACAGTGGGTGGCATAGATTTTTCCAGGCTGGACAGTGGCTTACCAGATGGTTATAAATATTTTCAAGTCATTAGTTAAGACAATTGTTATTTTTCGCTGCTGATTTTTCTTCTCTGCATGCCATTAGCTCTGATATGTTTCAGAAGTCATTAGTCCATGCCGCATCCATTTTTTCCTAATGAAACTGGAAGACAAAATGGCCTCCTTGTTATGGTAAACTGCATTTTCATTTTCTATTGTAGTCAATGGAGGCTGGTCATCTTGGTCAGAATGGTCATCGTGTAACAACCCCTGTGGTCGAGGTATTCAAAAGAGGACGCGAATGTGTACTAATCCAACGCCACTCAATGGTGGGGCCTTTTGCGATGGTCAACCACTTCAGAAACTCGCTTGCACAACTATGTGCCCAGGTATGGATTTTTTTTTCAAGGTTGTCCTCTCATAATAATACTTTCAGCTCATACTTTGTATGCTGTTAAAATACAATATTCTGAATTGAGCCATGTAGAGATTTTGCTTGCCTCACATTATTCTGGGCAGTATGAAAGCATTCTAGTTTCTGCGCAGTCTATTAATTTACTGACCTGTCATTTGTAATGTGTAATGTTCTTGGAGTATTGTCTTGTGTACTTTGCAAGTCTGGTGCAAATGATCTTACAGTAATTAACCACCTCAATACTGGGCACTTTCACCCCCTTCCTGGCCAAGCCATTTTTCAGCTTTCAGCGCTGTCACACTTTGAATGAATGAATTATGCAACACTGTACCGAACTGAAATGTTTATAATTCTTTCCCCACAAATAGAGCTTTCCTTTGGTGGTATTTGATCACCTCTGTGGTTTTTATGTTTTGTGCTATAAACAAAAGAATACTGACAATGTAGGAAAAAAAACAATATTTTTTACTTTTTGCTATAATAAATATCCCCCAAAAATATATAAAAAAAAAAAAATGTTTCCTTAGTTTTAGCCGATACGTATTCTTCTACATATTTTTTGTAAATTAAATCGCAATAAGCATATATTGATTGGTTTGCGCAAAAGCTATAGCTGCTACAAAATAGGGGATAGATTTGTAGCATTTTTTTTTTTACTAGTAATGATGGCAATCTGCGATTTTTATCGTGACTGCAATATTGTGGTGGACGCATCGGACACTTTTGACACTATTTTGGGACCATTCACATTTATACAGCGAACAGTGCTATAAAAATGCACTGTTACTGTGTAAATGTGACTGGCAGGCAAGAGGTTAACACTAGGGGGCGATCAAGGGGTTAAATGTGTACCCTAGTCACTGATTCTAACTGTAGGGGGAGGGGACTGACTGGGGGAGGTGACCGATCTGTGTCCCTATGTACAAGGGACACACCATCGGTCTCCTCTCCCTGACAGGATGTGGATCTCTGTGTTTACACATGTAGAACTGACAGCTCCGGTAGGAGCCACTGCAATAACAGTCCATTGGCTGACAGCGCAAATTGGGAGCTGGTCAGCTGCTGTTTTTTTAGCATGCGCATCCATGCACACGGACCCAATGTCGGGCAGTTTTTATTGAAGCTGCCGATGTTTCCTGACATTCTGCCCATGTGTACTAGGCATTAGGGCACCCTAGCTGTACACAAGTTAATCTATCCTAACCAACCTGTCGGTTGTTTCCCAAACGATTGTGTTCTACCAGCGGGGAGCCTTCACACAATAGCACTGCAGGAGGGATTCCTCTATCAACACTGACTGTATTAATTGAAGAAATTAGCAATTGATTTCCCCTTCACAATAGTAGAATGAAACAAAATTGCATAGTCTGTGTTGCTGTTTAAGAGCCCAGTCATATTTTAGCTGTCGTTTTCCACTACAGATTTAAACTTATGAGGCAGTGTACACAGTTTTTGTTATTTGCTTTGTAAAGACTATTTTCATAACCGGCTTCTTCACTTCGCTTTATTGTATTAATCTTCTGCTTTGCTATATTTTGGGATTTAGCGGACGGTGGATGGACTGAGTGGAGCAAGTGGTCAGCTTGCAGCACTGAATGCACGCATTGGCGGAGCAGGGAATGTAACGCGCCCAGTCCTAAAAATGGTGGCAAAGATTGCAATGGTGTGCCCTTAGATTCCAAAAACTGCACGGATGGCTTGTGTATGCAGAGTAAGTTTCAGGAGTTGAATGAAATTTTAAACCATAAAGAATATTTAAATTATTGGTGTTTAACATTAGCCAGAGGGCTCCCTTCCCCTGCTTGTACCCTATTATTCGAATTAAGACCAACAGCATTAAAATCTTTCCATTAAAGGACATGTGTATGTTTTTCTAAACTTTTACTAAGCCACCCCTAAATTTTTACCTAGCCACCCTCTCCTGGATTTAAACTACACTAACCTCCCTTTCCCACATGCGTATGATTCCTTATTTTCCAGAGAAGTGGCCTCCTTGATTGCTTGCCGCTTTTTCAGAGAAAGTCTGTTCAGCTGCATCCGTGTCTGCTTACTTTTGAATGACTTGAGTATAGAGAGATCGGAAGGTTGGTCCCCAAATCAACACTCCGAAAAAACAAGGGGGAGGCAGGCAATTGGACTATCACAGTACAGATAAGAAGATGAAGTGAGGTAGAAATACACATATATAGAAAATATTTTGACAATTTGAATGACTTGAGTTGAATAGGCTTTATATCAAGACTTGATATATGGTTCCATTCAAGCCTATTGGGACTTAGTGGGTAGGTAGGGACAGTGCTAAAGAGATTTCTGTTAATTGGACTGTAAACAATGGTGGAGGCCACAACTCTTGGACTATGGTAAGTATGCAGTGGTGGAGGAGAGTTAGTGTAGTTCAGCCTGAGAGGCGAAGTTTAGATACACCTGTACTTTAAAGTTTCACGTATAGTATATCCAACATTACAATACAGTAATAATATATCATTGATGATAATTGTCAGCACTCTAATATACCTTTTTTAACATACCACTTTAAATAAAACAAGCTGCCATGTCCTAAGTTGTAGTAATGTACAGTATATAAAAGCTTCCATTTCTTGAGTACAGCATATTGACTCAAATTACCAGTAATTTGAACCAAGCAGATGCTGTCACTAGTGTGTTTCAGGAGGATTGATAGGGTGGACTGGAAAGAAATGTCATTATTTTATATGTGTCAGCAGCCTCCTAAAATAGACCTTCTTAGTTTTTGGATTTATTAGCTCTGACAAATTTAGCTTTTATATTAGGATTAATCTTGATAATTCCTTTTGTGATTGTAGATTTTCTGTTGATTTTTCTTGTGGAGGTTCCATTAAAAAAAAACAATTTTCTTTAAACTGTAGCTTATGACTAAAAAAGAAAAAAAAATGTTTTTTTACTCATCTGGAAATGCCTGTTGCTATGCGGTCCCACGAAATCTGCCTTTGAAAGCACCTAGGATTCTGACATCTCCCTCTAATGCTCCTGGGAAATGTGTGTCATCATTTCCCAGGATGCAGTGCGCTGTCCAATTATCACTCCCCATCCAAGACTTCCAGGAAGTAAGTGCCTGTAGGCTTTACATTGCCCACAAGCAAAATGACAACGTTGTAGATATAGTTTTATAAACTATCTTTTTTGAATATCTATGCGGATCGGCGGCGGATTGTAAACTAGTAAGTGACCGGATTTATATTATAAAAACGCAGGATGAAAGGACATACATTTAAAAAATGCTAATTGTGGTTGGAACTCTGCTTTAAGTCACACTGAGAAGTAAAGCCTTAATATGCTTTCAGAGAACCCTGTATGCTTGCTATGGGCTTCTATTTATCATTCAGGCATTGTAGTAGTGCACCAGTCCACCCAGTGTTTTGTTGGTGTTCTGGGAACCCCTATTTTGAATGTAGAAGTCCTATTTCCAAACTCATTAATTATAAGAAATGTTATATCATTTACAATTAGGTTTTCATTGTAACAGATGTTTAAATATTATTGGTGACACTTGGGGCTCTGGCACACAGAATGTTTTTACAGCTGCTGTTAGAGCCGGTTCACACAGGGGCGGCACGACTTCGGGGGCGACTCGGCCAGGCGACATGAAGACGACATCTAAGGCGACTTGCAAAATGACTTCTGTATAGAAGTCAATGCAGGTCGCCCCGAGTCGCCCCCGAAGTAGTACAAGAACCTTTTTCTAAGTCGGAGCGACTTGCGTCGCTCCTATTACAACGGTTCTATTCACTAGAATGGGACGCGACTTGTCAGGCGGCTGCGTCGCCTGACGAGTCGCCCCAGTGTGAACCGGGTCTTAGGGGCATCTGACGTTTTTTTTTTTTAACTGCCTCTATGTTAGCCTATGTGTACATGCACACATAAACTGTCAGAGGTGTTTAGGAGCAGTAGAAAAGAACAATAGCCTGTGCATCCAGGAGCAGAGACTGTTGAGCTGTAAAAACGAAAATGCCCCTAAACACTATAACAAGCTGTTAGCCACATTTGCCAGTTTTAGGCTTTTTTTACGTTATATGGAGTGTTTTTACTGAAAAAAAGGCAAAAAACGCTAACCCCCAAAAAATGCAGAAAAAAATCCCATAAACGCTATTCAAAAACGCTGCTAACAGCGCGTTTTTAACGCTGCTTTTTCCTGGCAGCAGCGCTGGCATTTTTTAAGTATCCTGTGTGCATGAAGCATTAAAGTTGAGAGAGTTTCACAGTAAAGATGCAGGAAGGGGACCCACACACCTGTTTCATACAGTACAGAGGCACCAGTTTTTTTTAAGAAGAGTAACGATACTTTTTCTCAAGTATTCGCAGATACCAATTACTAATACCTATTTTTAGTGTCTTGAGACTCATTAAATGAGCTTGTATATTAATGTAATACTAAATACATGTTATGTGGTTCTGTTTATTTTATTATTAAATTATTATTCTATATTGCGTTTTGAACCGCATCCTATTCGCTTGACCTGTGAACCAAACCGGCTTTCTATGGTGCTGGCTTACATATGTGCAGGCCGGCCACAATGTGATTTTAAAAAGAGTCAGGTACGATTTTCAGTGTTATACATTTAAAAAATTTGTACCTGAACCGCTGAACTAAATTCTACCAGGATTCCTTTATAAATCGCACTAAAACCGGCACCACATATATGTGAACCCATTTTAAAGGCAAAGGTTACAGTCTGGGGACTTGAAGGTATCAATTTTAGTATCAGAGCATTTGCATGAGTACTTGTACACGTGCAAATGCTTAGTATCGGCACTGATACCAATACAGGTATCGGTGCATCGCTAAAATATGGTTTCAGTGAATTTGGTAAATTCAGTGGACGATTAGCGTTTACAACAAATACAGGAATTCCTAAAGAGCATTTGCAGTTCCATGATTGATCCCACTTGGTCCCCACAACCGTTCTGTGAATTTTGGCTGGTGTGACATTATTATTATGTTATGCCAAACATAAATTTTGCACATGAACTACAGTCATATTTTCATTTGCATGCTGATGAGATGTCGACAAAATACAAAGTTAATAATATGAATGATGCAGGGGAGAGATTGCTGGTTATATTTTTTGTAGTGAATGCCAGCTGACAGATTTTCACGGTCTCATTCCATGACAGTTTCAATCACAATCCATTACCATGTAATCAACGCATTTGCTTTTAATTTCTTGTTTTTATTGTCATCCATTGTATTTATTACCATTTTTTACCAGAGTAACTAATTTCATTTTGGTTTTTGTTTCTAACAGACAAAAGAGTTTTAGGTGAACCAAAAAGTCATTGTAAGTTTCATTTCATCACTCATTTTATTTCATCTTTTGAGTTCTGTTACCATATTTTGCATGACCACTGATCTGTGACCTTCACTAGTATAAAAATAACTGTAAAAAAAGGGAGCCTATCTTTATACTTATGTATGTTGTTCCCTTTACACAAGGTGTTTTAGTTTCTTTTTGAGCAATGTGGGCTGATCAGTGTGTTGCCTGGCTCCCCCCTCCAGAACACACTGGTCAGCGCTCCCAGCTATTGGCTAAGAGTGCTGATCGGGAGCCAATTGGCAGACCTTTTTTGGTCACGCCCCTGTGACAGAAGCCATCTGAATGGATGGCTTCTGTCAGAGCAGCTGCAGTACACATGGGCACAATGTCGGTTGATTTCTATTGAACTGGCTGATGACGCCCGACATTGGGCCCATGTGTACGGGGCCTAATCCTTTAGGGCCCTTTCACACGGATGTGTCTGTGTACGGGCTCTGCTTTGCTCGCGATCCCCACTGAGCAGGCAGATGACAGGTCAGTCTCTGCACACTGTGCAGGGACTGACCTGTCAGAGAGCCACTCTCCCCTATGGGGGATCAGATAAAGACTGACTGTAGAGTCTGCCTTCATCCGATCCGATCCGCCAGATGGATGGAAAACAGGGTTTCCATCTGTCACACTTTGGCGGGTCGGATGTCAGCAGGTATATCACCGCTGACATCCGTGGCTCTATAGAAGTGCATGGAACGTCCGTTCAGGTCCGCCTAAAAAACTGACCTCAACAGTCTGCCCGTGTGAAAGGAGCCTTACTCTTGCTTTAGTCAAACTGTAACACTTATCTTTCCCTCTACTCAAACCCTAGCTTTTAAGCCTCCCTCAACTCCAGCCCTAGTAGTTAACCACCCCTCTCCTCAAACCCTCCCTCTATGTAAACCCTAAGGGTTCATGCACCAATGCTCTTTTTCATAAACGTTTACCCATGCATGTTGGTATGAAGTATTTCCCAAGTGCAAAACTTCTGTGTTTACAAGTAAAAGCCAGCTATACACTCCACATGCTACTTCCTGGGCACGGGAAAACGCTGGGAAGTTTTGTATCTGGGGAATACATCATGAGCAGATTAACCGCTAGGGGACAAACATCCATTTGCTCTAACACTTAATACTTATGCTAGTAGCTTAATCCTAAACCTAATAATTTAACATAACTTGCACCTCAATGCCTAAACGTAACGAAAAGTGAACACCTGCAATAAAATATCTGTGCTAAAAAACAAATGAATAACAAACACACATCTGGATTCATGATTTTATAACAAAGATGCAGTCTAACATCTTGGATACAGTTGTTTTTAAGCTTTCTGGTTATCACTAGTGCAAGTTATATAAATTGTTTTCTGTGGAGTAGGATTTGGAAAGTAACGGGCTAGATTTATGAATAAATGATGAAATTGTACCTGTAGGACACATTTGGGGAAATAGAATATGTACTGCATACTGTTATTTTATTTTTTTTTAAATTATATAGCATAACCTTACAACTTCAGTGGCTCTGTACTTAATTCAAGAAGAATGAACACGACAACGTAGAAGTCTAAAGGTTTTAAAATAAGTTGTGCCATGGCAGCTCCCATAATTACATTTTATAGCGTTCTGTAAACGACAAGCTATGTTCTTTAGAAGTACAAAATACATTTACTAATCACTTCCATATAACCCAAAAAATTGTATATAGTTGCATATTACAATTAAGATAAACATTTATAAAATTGTACACAAAATAAATCCATGCCTCATTTACTGTGGGAACAATTGTCCTTGAAGCTTCTTTTAGAAAGGGAAGTAGCCATATGTTGATCAAGCAGATGCTTTTTGCTAAGTTCTTGAACCTGACCATAGGGAATGCTATAGACTGAGGATTCAAGGTAGTACAATAAAGAAGGATGATTTGTGAATGACAGATGTGGGAATTTTGTGTTGTAGAATATGAAAATTGAACACTGATAGAATGGGTAATATATATATATATATATATATATATATATATATATATATTGTGTATGTGTGTGTATATATAGAGAGAGAGGGAGAAATTAAGCACTTATTGCATAATGCCAGAAGTCATAAAATAAATTGATGATCTTTGTAATAAAAAAACATACTGTATGTATTTAGCCTATAGAAGATTTGAATTTAAGTTCTGGTTTTAATTAACACTGTGTTTAGTATCAGTATAATAGTTTTCCTTTCGTTTTATACAGTACAAAGAAGGGATCAAATTTGATTGTTTTAATGTTAGCACTGTTGTGTTGATCCAGTTATTTTTTATACAATATCGGCACATTCAGCCTTGGTCAGTGTTACTTTTTTATTTCTGTGTATGCGCTATTTGTTGTTTAACAAAGAACACCATCTAGTGTTCTTTTTTATGCAGCCGTTTTTTTTATCTTTATTATTATTGATTTAGGAAAATGAATGTTACCTTATGCTAATATTCGGGTGGGAGCCTAACCAAATCTAGGAAAGTGACTTGTGATTTCTGAAATGTAATTGTATGCCAATGGCAAACCCTCTGTTGGCTATCAACTGATCAGATAAAATTGGCCAGTGCAATGATCCAAGGCTTATAGCAAACTGTGTACACTGCTGGCCAATAAGTCTTCAATAATCTAGTGATGGGACTGTTTGGAGAAGCTTGTCTGATGGCTTGCTGTGATGTAGGCCTTTACCAACTATTCTTGCATGTTTCTTTACCTTTTGCCCCATATTATAAACCTGAATGCTTGGATGACCCATATTTATGCTTAACTCTGTTAGCTGGCAAGATAAGATTTTGTACGCATGTCCAGTTGCTCACAAATAATTTTGATTGTTCACTAATTTCTTGTTTTCTCTTTCTTAGTGTTGGACTCAACGGGAGACGTTGCTCTCTATGCTGGACTGGTTGTTGCCATTTTCATCTTCATTGTTATACTCATGGCTGTTGGCATAGTTGTGTACAGACGCAACTGCCGAGATTTCGACACGGACATCACAGATTCCTCAGCAGCCCTTACAGGAGGCTTTCATCCGGTGAACTTTAAGACTTCCAGGCACGGTATGGCTAATGTGCTTGACACCCTCACCTATGCATTACCGTGCACGCTCATTAACTGTTGTCTTCTGAGATGCTGCCAGATGGTCACAATAACAAAACAGATGAGGCTTATAATGACAGTATTCCATTTGGGGAGTATAAATTACACCTTTTATATTTTTGTAATTACAGTATACAGATCTGTGACATACATGTAAAAGAAAGAAAAAATTTAATGTTAGGATAGATATTCTCCCTCCGTAGAAGAATGAAATGTAACATATGTAATGTGTTAGCCACCTATGCACCCAGGCAAAAAGCAAGAATCATCTGAAATTTTTATAGCATGTTTAGTGCTGTAAATTACTACTGACTGAACATTATGGTCTTTTTATTTCCAGACATGCTCATTTTGTGTAATTTTGTTACCTCTCTGGAAAAAATATACACTATCCAATATAAACACACAAAATAACAGGATCATGCCTCCTTAACATTTTTTAGGCAAGCCTCATGCTTTAATGCAAATTAATCAAAACATGCTTTTTTTTCCAGACAATTCTCATTTACTACATCCATCGATGCAGCCAGATCTGACAGCCAATGCTGGCATATATCGAGGGCACATGTACGCCTTGCAAGACTCTGCTGACAAAATCCCCATGACCAATTCTCCATTGCTGGATCCCCTTCCAAACCTAAAGATTAAAGTCTACAATTCATCTCCGGTGGGATCATCTCCTGGTATACAAGACGACCTGCTTGGTCCAAAATCTGTAGTATCATATCCTTCAGACACTAACCTCATTAATGCAAGGAATAAAACCATGAGTAGCCAACACTTGCTGACTTTACCCCGAGACTCCAGTAACAGTGTGACGGGCACATTCGGAGCTCTAGGTGGAAGACTAACATTTCCAAACACAGGTGATTTCTTCATTTCTAAGTTGCTTAATTATTTCTGTATTTGAAGTAACACCATATGATTAAAGGTGAAGAATTTGTATTGCTGCCTAAGTCCTCTATTGGGAGTTTTCCGCCTTTTTTTCTCTGCACACATAGCATAGCAGAAGAATTGAAAAAAAATATCCCCAAAGCGAGGGGAAATCCATATTTGGCAGTTAACAGTAGGAGATCTTTTCCTCTACTCAGGTATGGGTGACAACTGTCATTTTCTAGCCTTCTAGCCTTAGAAAGCCTGAAACACACTGTGGTGATTTAATAAACGCAGATAGGCTGTTAATTTTGCATGGGAATTTGCCCCAGAGCTTTTTCTATTTTATACCAGAGAGCAGCCTTCCAAAAGCTTTGCACAACAGAAAATGAAAAAGGGGATTTCATGGTACTTTAAAGGGTGCATCAAAAAAAATGGCAACTTTCATTAGATTTACAACATTTATTAGGAAATTTAATTAAAATAATATATCCATACAAAACCGAGTGTAACCATGACCCATTTCTTATGATTCGTAAATTCATATCTGTACTGTGATGGTGAATCCTAACTGCTTCCATATACTGTATTTATTGGCATATAACACTCACTTTTTTACCCTGAAAATAGAGGGTAAACTGTGCCTGCGTGTTATACACAGGGGGCTGTGGAAAGTTTTTTTTTTTCCCGAAACTTCCCTCTTAAAGTTAGGGTGCGTGTTATACGCCTGTGCGTGTTATATGCCGATAAATACGGTAATTAGAATTATTAGTTATTAATGAAATGTTCCTAATGATGTCAACCATATCAGGACCATATGTGACCACAGAAGGCATATCCAACTGGCCACCTACCTAGCTCATCACTTCACAACCCTGCTTGTTTCTCAAGCAATAAAAACCAGACTGAAGCTATACTCTTCACTCTATCTAGACTAACTAGAGAGAGATGTTTTTTTTTTTGTTAATTATTTTTATTGATTTTAAACACAGAACAAACAATAAACAATAGGATGGCGCCAGCACAACACCAGCTTCGCCCAGATAGCCGCACAGGGCCAGTAAATCTAAAACATAGCTAACAGAACTAACATAGTTCAACTGACTGTGCTAAAAGAAAACCACTACAATTCCCCATCCCCCAGTTCCCCCCTCAAGCCCCCAACCAGCAGCACAACCAGCATCCAATACATTTCTATACCAGGATAATATATGCATCAGATATGTAGCCATCTAATGTTTTGACCATTCAGGACCAGAAGGACTCCCATCCAGGATTCCCTGAACATTTTAGAGGACAAAAGATCTCCCTACCCCACAGTGGATGTTGAGTCAATCCAGGCTCGCCATACCTTATCAAAAATTTTTACACATCCCCTGGACAGCTGAAGTAAAACTTGAATCTGTGTAATGCAACAAATAATATTTTTTTTGAAGCAAGCCACTACTGAAATAATGTACAATAGACAACAAAATACCAAAAACATTTATATGTTGCCTAAGCTTACATTTTCCAGGTTACATCAATATCTAATTAAAGTTATTATTTTAAATAAACATTGTAATTACTGTTGTGCTCTTTTCCTTGTTGTATAACTAGAGAGCGGATGTTTATGTTTCCCAGACAAAAGCCTTTCAAATGAATTTCATTCATATCTAAAATATGATTCGGGTACATATTTGTGCATGAAATTATATTAAATGCTGTAGCAATATTGTTGATTTGATATTATGCACTTCAACACAATTAGGACTGAAAATAACACGCATTGACTAAAAACTGCAATTATGGCTCCTAATAACCCGGAATGTTGGTTAATTGCATGCAGTCATAATTTTAGTCTTCTCTTGCACATTTAGAGTTCAACAGCTACATGTGGTGATACAGTAACTGCTGGTAAATTATACCAATAGACCCAACCACTGCAAAAAACAGCTCAAACGATAGTGGTCTAAAATTATATTCTACTACATTTTTGCAAATCAGAAGAAAGCTAACATAAATGTGTTATATTATGTGAACTACTATTAACATGCACTTCCTATTCACCCTCTTTACCAACCCAAAACCTTTCAAATATTAAGTACTTCCAGGTGGGGTAAGGGGGGACATATGAATTTCTTACCTTCCTGCTGCCGTGCAATGCACAGCGTCTAAGTGGCCAACCGCCACTTGCTAATGCTCTCTGATATGAGGCTTACACAGGACTTTCTACATGGGGCTGCAGTGATTAGGGTAGCTGTGGAGCACAGGGAAGGTGAGTATTTGTAGAGAGGAGGCAGCCTCTACTAACACGCCTCCATGTCTGAATAGACATGCAGAGCAGCAGCTCAGGGGAGAGCTTGCTTGGGTACCCCCATTGCCAGCTGCTTGCTCTGGGGGCACTCGAAAGGATGGAGGGCCAGGAGTGCCAGCAAGGGACCCAAAAAAAAGAGGATCGGGGATGCTCTGTGCAAAACAATTGTACATAGTAGCTAAGTATATCATTTTTATTTTTTTTAAACATTTTTGCCTTTAAGATCACATACTAATCCATGAATATTATTACAATCTTTTTGGAATATAACAGTTTATAAAAATAACATAAATTGCATTCAGTGTCTCTTTTAAACCTATCACAAAAGTACAAACTAAGACGATATAAGTAAATTACAAAATAGATAACCTTTTTGTAAAAACCACACAGCCAAAATATCAGTAGATTCAGAGATATGCTTAAAGTCATTGTAAAGGTGTATATATATATATATATATATATATATATATATATATTTTATAAAAAAACATGTTCTAGTTACCTGACGTTTCCTATGAGGGTACTTGTGCGCGCTTGATCCCAAGCCATGCTCTGTGTGTCCATTGATACCTACTGTCTGTCTCGGCCCTGCCCCCACTTTCTCCTCACAAACAGCAACAGGAGCCAATTGCTCCTGCTGCTGCCTCTATGTCCAGTTAGGAAAGAGAAAGAGACGGTGCTCTCAGACACAGCAAGGCATTGCAACTGGGCTTAGGTACGTATTTTAGAGAATGCATTAAGGTTGAAAAAAAAAACTGCTTTTACAACCACATTAATACAAATCTTGACTTTACCATTAAATGTTGAATTTGGTCCCACCTCCTGAGCTTCCTGATTGATCAGTGAGGCCATCCATCTTATTAAACAACCAATAGGACCAGTAGGAGGGGAGAGGTCATACCTGTATCTCTGGATCTTCTTGTATAGTTTTCACAGTGGAAAACCTATGCTTGTGCTTTTTTTTGTTATTGTTTGCTTAGTTTGAATCATCACATTTAATTTCAGTTTTAAAATCTATGAAATCTGATGCCATAACACCTTGAATATGTTACATTTTATAATCATCCTAAAAGTCTTTAAAGTACAGCTAAAGGCAAAACCTATTTTTAGTTTTGGATGGAGTGGAGATGGATTATAACACCTTTCAATTATGTATTGCTGTCTGTACCCCTGTTAGAGAGATTCACCCTCTCTATTTGTTCTCTTTACCATTATCATTGAAAGTAAAGTAAAATTACACATTGTTGTCCCCAGAAAAGTAATATAGGGGAAATATTCCAATGGGGACACTAGTCCGAGGAATTTCCCTTAGTTTTAACAATTTCCTCTAACTTCCTGTTTGGCTATGGAACAGGAAGTCAAGGGAAATCTCCCCAATGGGACATAGATGGCAAAAAAATAAACTGACATGGGTTAACCTTCCCTTACTCTATCCAAAATGGACAAACAAAAGATTTGCCTATAGTTCTACTTTAAGTGTTATACAGTTCAAAATGTCTGCAATGTTACATGCTTGAAACTTGATACTAATATATTAATTTTTTCAGGGGTGAGTTTACTGATACCACATGGAGCCATTCCACAAGGAAAATACTATGAAATGTATTTGATGATAAACAAAAGAGAAAACACTGTGTAAGTAAACAATCCCTCCTGTGGACTAACAATGGCTTAGTAATATTAGTTGCATTTGTAGATATGTTGCTTTTTTCTGCTGTGTCCATGTTTTTAAGCATTATTCACATATTTGCGTATGGCCTATATTCAGTTGAGTGTGTATTTTTGCTTTGAAAAGGATACTTTGAAGAAATAAAACGTATTTCTGATGCATTATAGCAGTTTTAAATCTGAAGGAGTTAGATGTTCAGGATTAAAGCTGCACACTGAGATTAATTTGTGGAAAGTGGCCATGTAATCGTTGTGTGCCACACACGCTTACAAATGCATGACTTCATTTGTTTTTCATAGCATTTCATTTTAATTTAATGCTTAATGTTTAATCCGTGGTGGTAGATTGGGTCTATAATGGCTTTACCTGCTATGAAAAGGCAATGATTGTACATCTTATGGTTATAAACTGCTGAAATTATTTATGCCTTGTCAAACCTAAAAGTAATATTCTTGCAACTTCTCTTGTAGACCACCTTCGGAAGGTACACAGACAATTTTAAGTCCCATTGTAACTTGTGGCCCCACTGGACTTCTGTTGTGTCGACCAGTCATTCTGACTATTCCTCATTGTGCTGATGTCACCACATCTGACTGGATTTTACAGTTGAAGACTCAGTCTCATCAAGGAAGCTGGGAGGTAAGATAATGGCAAAAAAATGTTCAGTTGTAACTTTCCTGCAGCTCTTGGAGTGCACAACACCTTGATTATTGCCCTTAAAAACTATTTTTTTTATTTGGGAAATAATAAATACTGAACATTACTTTTAGACACCAGGTTTTCTCTAGTTCAAAATCCATCCAAAGGCGATGTTTCCTTTAAATGTTTTCTATTATATACCCCCTACTTCCTTTCTGGTGGTAAAATGATAAAACTAGCTATACTATGTATTATGACAGAAAAAACATTTGTCACCATGAAAATGTGGTAAGTCCAAAAACAATAAATAAATAGAATATATATATATATATATATATAGTCTATTTAAGCATTGTCAACGTTCTCAAGCGGGTGAGTGTTTTTAGCGGAGCCACCGCACCTCCCGCCCTAGTGTGAAAGGGGCCTTATGAATAAAAATGAACAGGAAGCCCTAAAACACTCTAGGGTGTGGACTGGCAATCCCTCTATTTAAAGGGGTTGTAAAGGTAATTTTTTTTTTTTTTAAATAGCAAACATGTTACACTTACCTCCTCTGTGGAAGGGTTTTTCACAGAGCAGCCCCAATCCTCTTTTGGGGTTCCCGCTGGCACTCCTGGCACCTCCCCTTTATATCGGGTGCCCCCACAGAAAGATACTTTTCATGGGGGCACCCATGGGGGCTTGCTCCTGGCCCATTTACACAGACAGCAGGGCTCGGCCCAGACCCCCGTGCTCGTATCACTAGATTTGATTGTCAGCAGTGGGAGCCGATGGCTCCTGCTGCTATTAATCTGTCCAATGAGGAGATAGACAGGGCTGGAGCCACTGAGCATGTGCCTGTTGCTGGATTGAATTTGGCTCAGGTAAGAAAGGGGGGGGGGGTCTGGGGGCAGCTGCAGCATAGAATTCATTAAAGTGAAAAACCTTGAGACTTCACAATCAAGATAATGATAAATCTCACAGTGTGCTGTAGTTGAATATATGTAAATATCAATTTAACATTAGCCTACTTGTTTGCTAAACTATTGTTTTTTTTACTGTTTTTCAGGAAGTTGTGACAATAAATGAAGAGACTCTTAACACACCATGTTATTGTCAGCTGGAATGTCAGTCCTGCCATATTTTACTTGACCAGCTGGGTACCTATGCCTTTGTCGGAGAGTCTTACTCCAGATCTGCTATAAAGCGGCTTCAGCTGGCAATATTTGCACCTCTTCTTTGCACTTCGCTGGAATACAACCTCAAAGTTTACTGCTTAGAGGATACACCAGATGCATTAAAGGTAGAAGGCTAAAAATCAGTTTTGTTTTTCTTGGGCTTTTCTTTGTTCTGATTTGCTAACCATAACAACATCACAAGGCACATGTATGTGTTAAGAGCTAGGTTCAAGTGTAAGTGTATGTTCAAATCAATAACATTTCAACTTGATCTGAATCAATAGAGAGTTTATTAGAATAACCAAATCACATTATTATTTACAGCAAAAAAAGAGAACGTATTGCTCTTTATTGACCCTATCAGCTTAGGCTGGCCATAGATGGTTCAAATCTTGGCCGGTTCAGCAGGAATCGTCTGAGATTCGAAGTATGTATGGACAGGCTGAATGTACCCAAGTTAATCAATCAACTTGGGTACAACTAGCCTTTACATACAATTATTACTAGTGGCTGCTATAGCTGCTTGCAATAATCACCATCTTCTTCCGACAGGGACAGCTTCCCCTGTTCCCCCACTGTGAGAATACAATGGCTCGGTGGGAGGGATTTGCCTGGTAACACCGTTGATGGGGAAATCGAGCAGAAAAGAAACTTGCTCCTTATATGGTCTGCTTTAGGCCTCGTACACACGTCCGAGGAACTCGACGGGCAAAACTCATCGTTTTGCTCGTCGAGTTCTGTGTGAAGCCGCCGAGGATCTCGGCGAGCCAACTTTCCTCATTGAACAACGAGGAAATAGAGAACATGTTCTCTATTTGGCTCGACGAGGAACTCGTTGGCTTCCTCGGCCGAAAGTGTACACACGCCGGGTTTCTCGGCAGAATTCAGCTCCAATCGAGTTTCTGGCTGAATTCTGCCGAGAAACTGGGTCGTGTGTACGGGGCCTTAGTTTCACAGCAATTTTTGGTGGGTCTTGGATCTCTAGAGGAAATGTATCCATCTCCCAGGTATAATTTTTGAAGGGATAGCTTATCCACAAACAAATAAGTATCTCCCATTGACCTTTGTTGCAGCAATTAAGATTCCAGTAAATAATATTTTTTATATACAAATCGAAAATGCATTTGTACAACAGGATAAAATCATCTGGTCTATACAGTCCAAGGCACCACCGTGTGTGGATATATTCAATCAATTGTGGGTAGCTGTAAGTTAATTTGCAGTAAGTAAGCATATGGGTAGATTAAATGGATGTTTTCTTATGTCAAAATAGCCCCAAGGGGACCTCCTGGGAGACCATCCTGTAAATGCCCCTGGTGGACAGTTCAAGGATAGGTAGCTGTTAAGTAGCATTTCTTATTCTTAGTACTGTCTGGTAAAACTGTTAAATTTGGGATAATTTTCCAAATGTTTTTTTTTATGCTAGCTACCAGCCCTTCCCTAGTTTAACTGTTGTTGCCAAAAAAAAAAAAACTTTAGAGGGAGCATTACATGGGATTAAATCTGAACTTTAGGCTAATATAAAATACATAAATTGATGCAGCTCTATAATCATTAATACTGTACATCAATAAATGTATTTTTAAATTAAAGGATTGTAGTTACACAAATGAAACCTAATGTAAGCCTTTGCAGTCTCTGTACAACAGGGCAGGGAGAGTAAAAGGAAGAAGCAGCTCAAAAACCCAATATATTCATGTTCTGACAAAAAGCATGCTAATAGGGAGGAAAAACAGAGTGACAGCGAGATGAACTCATCACTGTGCTGCTTCTTTCTTCACTGTCAAGTCACAAATTTGGGGTGTGTTCAGGACAACCTGAGTTTAGCGGAAGTAGGCTTAGCGATGCTGACCATCAAACTGAGGGCATCTCATGTTACTAAATATTACAGCAAACGCTGGTTTTGTTATTTTATATTTTAATGAGCTATTTTTTTATTTATGTTGATATTTTTTCTCAAACTACTTTTTAAAGTAGACTTGTACTGTAGAGACTAAACATTTGTAATGCTTGTTGATGATGGACTTTACATTATCTGCAAATTACATTAACTTGAGACGATTTTGTGGCACTTCTGGTTAATAAAATAAAGGTGTTTTTTCAGCTGTTAGCCTAAACCTGTGTAACCTGGAAATCTAGCTATTAACTGCATAAATCGGTCTCAAAATTGGGTTTATTCTGGAACATTAATTAGCAGACCTTTCTGTAATGCAGAAGCTGAAACAGTCTTTCAGTCTTAAAAAGAGCAAGCTAATTAAAAGTAGAAAACTGTTTCCTATTTTACCGTTTTAAATATTCAAATGATTCACATTAAGGCAACATATACTTGTCTAACCTTATAGCGCTCAGGTAATTAATGTACTCAGAGAGCTTCCTCAGTGTTTAAAGGGCAAAATAAAGTAATTATTTTTACTATTTCTCAGTTGTGCACGCAAGTGAGCGAATGTCTTCCTAAATACCTCATTATCTCAACAGATAATTTCAGAAAACAAACTAACTGGGACGTTACATAATAATTAGTTAAAAATTCAGGCTGTGTTTTGTAGCTTCCTGTGCTTTAGATACTCTAGAACCTCTCAACAGGCCCATCTCCTTCTAAGTAGTTGCAATTAACGATGGTAATAGTCCAATCCAGTATAATTGTACTAAAGAAAGTTTATCTTGTGCAAACTGATATGTTAACTGTCTTGGTTTGTTGACTATTAAGTTAATGTTTCTTTTTTTAATACTTATTTATTATCTATTCTATCCCCATAGTAAATCACACCTCTTTTAAACATGTAGCTCACAAAACCAACATTTACTTTTGGTATGGTCATGTATCAAACATGCATGTAACATACATTATCATCTACATAAAGCGCAAACATCTCTATTATTTTTTTTGTTTTTTTTTTTACTTTTCTCCTTTCCCCTCTCCTCTCTCTCTCTCTCTCAAAGGAAAAACGGAGGGAAGGAATAACAAGAGGAAAATGATACAAGGGAAAAAAAAGTTTGAGTTAAAGTTAGGTTTATGTTGGCTTATGCGATAAGCAAAGTGCATGGAGACATCTGCACAGTTGTGTTTTTCTTTTTTTTTCCTCCATCCTTATGCTTGGATGGGCTCTGCTGACAGACAGTAGAGACAACCAATTACAAAGCTGTAAGGCCAAGGGGGAAGTTTGACACTTACAATATGAAGATGGTAGTCAAAGTTTGGACTGATGTTTCCTGTGTATGAAGTTTACCAAAAATGTCCTTTTAATATATTTTAGTAACTTTGAAATACTTTAGAGATATATGAAAATCAAGTGATTTTGATAAAAATAAGTTTTCTTAAAGCTGTAAAACCATGTCTACAAATATGCACTGTATCAAGTTGACAAGTCCTTTTCATAATGAAGACATAACCTAAATCGTGTTTGCTTTGTCTTGTTTTCAGGAAGTTCTGGAACTGGAGAAGACGTTAGGAGGCTATCTCATAGAGGAACCAAAGCCACTGATGTTTAAAGACAGCTATCACAACCTGCGTCTGTCTATCCATGATATTCCTCATTCGCTGTGGAGGAGCAAATTACTCGCCAAATTTCAGGTCAGTAGGTTTAATCTGACATGTGATGATACAGAGACCTGCTTAAGATTTGGACTTCTCTTCCCTTTAGGCAGACTTCCACTGTCATTTCCTGTCATGTTTGCTGGAGTATTCATTTATTAATCCAACTCCAGCCAAAACCTTTTAGTTTGTTTTGGGCTGAGCAAGGGAGGGTCAGAACCTCTGATATCTATTTCCCTATTAGAGAGGTTTCCCTTCAATTCCTGTCAGGACTGGAAGCTACAATATAGTAAATCTCTCCAATGGAGACACAAACAGAAACACATTTTTAGTGAGTGAGATAAGGATAGAACTTCTAACACTGTTTTTTATTGCTGTCTGTGCTTTTTCTGTCCCTGTGTCACCCGCACATCCCATTCCTTGAGCATGTACCACAGAAACAGGAAGTAAGGGAAATTTTTCCCAGTAATGATACAGACAACAATAAAATTGAAAGATGTTCTGACTCTTACCCATTCTATGGAAAACATGTTTTGGCTATATACAATTATGTCAAACTTGCCTGTACCCGTTTCCCCTGATGCCACAACCCTGATCACTGTGGTTTTGCATGTTTTGGCTATATTTTGCAAACATATTTGAACTACTATTTCTGAAATGTCTGGGTACTACTGTGTGCCACTCACTGCAAGGGGACATTTTATTATTGTCTGAAAGTATATGTGTTGTGCCTTTTTAGGAGATTCCTTTTTATCATATCTGGAGTGGAAGCCAGAGGGCGCTGCATTGTACATTCACTATGGAGCGGTACAGCCTAGCTTCAACAGAACTAACATGCAAAATCTGCGTAAGGCAGGTGGAAGGAGAAGGACAGATTTTCCAGTTGCACACAATGCTGGAAGAGGTATGGAGTTACTGTTAAGGATTGAAATGTGTTCTTTATGTTTCATTTCTTCAGACTGTCTTTCCTGCACCCCATTCTTTAATCTCAAAAGTTTTCTTTGTTTTCTCCCCTCATCAGTCTGTAAACTAGTACTGAAGCACGGACACAAATAATTGGTGCATTATTTGGAACAGGGCTTTAAAGAGGAAATTAAACCTGGGAGTTGTGCCCAGAAAAAGCTTTGTGGTCTCCCTGCAGCTGATCTTTTCCCTGATGCTGACTTGCCATGCCCTGTTCTGTCCTGTGTCTCTGTGTGGTGGTGGCCATCTTAGCAGAGCCAGGGCTTTGTTTCTTCATGTCAGAGCCTCTAGCAAGCAGAACAGTGAGGAGCACAATAGTGACCAAATCTCACTCCAACTCTCCTGAGACTAGCAGTCAGATGTGGCAGTGCCATAGATCTCACTCTGCAGAGACACATTTATGAAGCTGTAGGGACAGATGTAACTAGGAAGTGATATAATTCATGAGTAATTCTAAACAAAAAGATAGATTTTTGTTTGGTGCTGCTTAGACAAAAGTAATAGTCCTACATGCCCCCTATAACATGAGTTCAGGTCCATTTTAAGGATTTACATGTCTGAATAACCATAAGTGTGTAATACTTAAGCCCCGTACACACGATCGGACCTTTGTTTGACCAAAATCACATCGGAATTCCGACGGAATTCCATCGGAGTAAAAGAGAACATGTTTTCTATCTAAACTCCAATGGAATTAATCGGAATTTCCAAAGGAATTACTCCGAGGGGGCATAAAGACGGTCTGAATTTCCGATGGAAAAATTCCGATCGTGTGTACGGGGCTTTAGAGTTTTTGTTTTCCTTGTAAAACTTCACCCATGAATGCCATGTACTTAAATTAATTAATCACAGCCCCATCCTAATAGCATTAATAAATCTAGTAGTCTCATTCTGATGGTCAGATGATTCTCTTAACATTGTTTTTGGACATTTTAATGACATTTGCTGCTGTTTAAGTGGACCTCGTTTTTTCTGGGGGCCTTGAAGAACAGCAGAAAATGGTACCAATCATGCACCAACCCCTAAATGCATTTGGAAATAAGCAAGCATTGATGGGTTGTTTTACCTCACAATTTAATATATAAAAAAAAACTCTCTGCAACCTGTAGATAATACAATTTGCCCAAGATATTCTGAGTGTACATCAACATGAATTCAGAGGCATTTCAGCTCCACAAGCATGTATGTGCTAGCTATACAAAAAACACAGTCACTTTCAGCGCTGATAGGTTTTCCAAGGTGTGACGTAACAGATGTCAGATCAAATGGTGGTGTGAAAGGTATATATGGTATCCCAAAACTAGGTGGATGCTGCCTTCCTCAGATGCGGTAATCCGAAAGGAACTACAAGAAAAACAGAAATAGCGCGCACACCTAGTGCATTACCAGAGATGATTTAATAATAAAAAAATGTTGTATACAAGTGTGTACTCACAAAATGCAACTGACAATATGCCATAAACACAGTGCATGACCATGTATAGAACACGGGGTACACTAACGTGTTTCGGGGGTGAACTCCTTTCCTCAGAGCTAGGCTGGCTCTGACGAAGGGGGTGCGCCCCTGAAAGCATTAGCTGTACCCCGTATTCTGTTTTTCACATATGTGCTAGCTTTCTATGTATACCAGGGCTTGCGTTTATTCCTAGATGGCTGAATTACAGAAGGGTGAGGTCTTGTCTATCTGGCCTCAATTATATGAGGAATGCTAAATAGTTTGAAATCCCCCTTAAGAATTTAGCACACTGTCATAACATTTTTGAATGACAAGTATGAAATCACATATCAATGGTTTTTAAAGTATAACTCCACTTTTAAAATTGTGAATAAAGTGAGGAACACTTAAAATGGCTGTTTTTTTTTTCTGTTTATGGGACTCCAGTAATTCCAGTCACCAAACAGTAATGCAAAGCACAATAAAAAAATAGACGACATGATAAAAAAATAGTTTGTAACCATAATCACTAGGACAGGAAGTGAGGGCGTTGTACTCCTGGGTGACCAGGAATTTAACACTTTCTTGTGGGAGGAACCACAGTGGGTGGTGAGTGACCAGGAATTTAACACTTTCATAAGTGTTGAATTTGAATTCAGAGGAGTCTTAAATGGAAGTTTTTCTTATAAATAAAGAAGAAAACCGTGGCCTTTGATATCATCTTTGCAGGGCCCATTTTTTTTTAACCACTTCCCTACCGGCCCATAGTGAAATGACGTCCACAAAGAACCTCTGCCGTTCAGAGTGGACGTCATATGACGTCCTGGGTTTGTGGGGTGGATATCTGAATGATGCCTGCAGATAGAGGCATCATTCAGATATCCTTTTCTTGTGTCGGCGATTCTGCACAACGTAAGAACGATCATAGCGGCGGTTCCCAAAAAAAAGGCGCTTGAAAAATTATTGCGCAAATACCGTGCAAGATAAAAGGTTTCAATGACCGTCGTTTTATTCCCTAGGGTGTCTGCTAAAAAAACATATATAATGTTTGGGGGTTCTGCGTAATTTTCTAGCAAAAAAATTATGATTTGTACATGTAGGAGAGAAGTGCCGGAATAGGCCTGGTATGGAAGTGTGTATAACTGCCCGGTATGGAAGAGGTTAAGCAAGGCCCCAAATGTAAGCTGTAAGCCCCAACCTAATTCAAGCTTACAGCAACATGTAATAGAATGAGTAATGAAGAATGCATTCTGATTAGTTGCTACAAGTTACTGTTTTTTGAAAACCTACTTTGCCAATTTTTTTTAACATTTTAAATACACTAGTCATTTATTTTTTCAGCCAAGGCTTAATTATATATTGCTTGCCAGTGCAAGCTCCAAAATGTTTCCTTGTATTTTCCTCTATTGTATGTTTTTGCTTTGTTATATTTGTAACTTGTATTATATCTCTGTACCATGTTATTTAAATATTGTATTTCAACATTTATTTTGCAGTTTATTTCCAAATATATTTTTATAAAAAAAAAAAAGTAGAAGTCAAAGAAAGGCATTTTAAACTTTTACTGGTGTATGTAAATCAGAGAAACTTCTTTATCATAAAATTCCATTTATAGACACTCTGTGGTAAAGATTTCAAACAGACATTCAGTGTTAAGCTTTTTATTTTTTTAGCTTTTTTATATTTTGAGTGTTGATGTTTCTTTAATGACAATTCTATCTATAGATGTTTAATGATATTTGGATAGAGTAATGAGCAGAAAATATAATTTATTCAGGATTTGCCTAGCTGTGGAAATATTTAAGTGGCTGGCCATTCTCTAGTGTGTGAACATCAAATGCCTATTCTGAAACAGTAAGCATTGCAGAAGAACAAAATCTTGGCTTTTTTAAAACCAACATCTCCATAAAACATGACGTAAAGCGTGCAACCACTCATTGTGCTATAAAACATACTCCTTCCTTAATGTAGATTTGTAAATGTGCTATTACTGATCCTCCTATTTCCCGTAACAATAAACCAGTTTTAGCCAGCATAGCATGTAGGAACTGATTTAAAGAATAAGTACATTGAAAACTGTAAGCTCCTAATAGTGATTTTAACGGGGTGTTAAAGTGAAGCCCAGATTTAATGGGGAAAATCCACTCAAGGTGAAATATTTTTATTCCTTGCACTTTAAAATACCTTATGATAGATCTCTACCATCTCATTGTCTCTATTAATATGGGCCACATGAGTCAAACACATGGCCTGTGGGTCAAATGTGGCCCGCCAGGATATTTCATGTGGCCTTTGCACCCAGTGCTTTTTTTCAGTTCGAATGTGGCAATACTCCTTTTCACCACTTTTGGCTCACGCCCTCCGGTCTCCATTGTCACTTGTAAACAGAGAAGCCTTCTGTGTTTACAAGGACAATTACTCTCTCGGAAGCTCTCACAAATCCCTGCCTGCCCTCCACCCACAGCGGGGACAAGGGAGATTCCATCGGGTGCATAGATGCCGTCCAATGATCTACATACAAGTGAGAGAGAGAGAGACAGAGATGCCTACACTGTTGGGAGGTAGCCAGGCCTTAGGTGGGTGAGGTAAAAGGAAGTTTTTTTGGGGGGGAGAGGGGGATAATGTGATTGCTGTGGAGGGAGATGTGTGCAGAGGTGGGGAATAAGGGAGAGTGGTGCAGAGGTCAAAGCTGTGTGTGCATAGGGCACCCCTGAAATTGCACTCTGAACTCCACACATAACACACTTCTGGTACTTATTTCCCCTTTACGATCAAACAAACCCTTGGATAACTTTATATAGTCTTACAGATGCAACCGGCCCTTTTAGGGCGACTATAGTGCCGTGATGAAAATAAGTTTGACACCCCTGATATAGGCCATACTAGTGCAATTGATGAAGACCAGTGTCGCATCAATTGTAGTAAAATCACGCTTTCCCTGTTAGATTTTTATTATAGGGTTTGTGTGTGTCTTTGGGATGGGAGAGGTAGACACAGAAACTATTATGGGAGATCCCAGCACAAATATTCCTGAGAGATATTGTAGGCTAATGGGTAATTCACCTTGTGAGCATCTATGGAAAAGTCATTGAAGGGTTTTCAGTGGACTAACTGTTTGATGTAAAATATTGTACAGTAGTAAAATATTATAGACAAAGTAGAGGACAACTGTTATACAGTATGGGCCAGATTCACAGACATTTACGGCGGCGTAATGTATCGCGTTTACGTTACACCGCCGCAAGTTTTATGGGCAAGTGCTTGATTCACAAAGCACTTGCCTGTAAAGTTGCGGCGGCGTAGCAGAAATCCCTCCGGCGCAAGCCCGCCTAATTCAAATGGGGCGTGGATCATTTAAATTAGGCGCGTTCCCGCGCCGAACGTACTGCGCATGCTCCGTTTTGAAATTTCCCGCCGTGCTTCGCATGAAATGACGTCGCACCGGCGTCATTTTTTGAACGTCGACGTGAGTTATGTCCTTTTTCTATTCACGGACGACTTGCGCAAAAAAAAAAAAAATTTAAATTCGACGTGGGAACGACGACCATACCAACATGGCAAGTCTAAAGATAGGCCACAAAATAGCAGCACTAACTATACGCCGGGAAAAGCCGTCTAGCGACGACGTAAGAGAATGTGTCGGCCGTGCGTACCTTTGTGAATCGCCGTAAACAGCTAATTAGCATACCCGACGCGGAAAACGACGCGAACTCCACCCAGTGGGCGCCGAAGTATTGCACCTACAATCCGAAGGCATACGAAGCCGTACGCCTGTCGGATCGAAGCCAGAAGCCGTCGTATCTTGGTTTGAGGATTCAAACTAAAGATACGACGTGGCAAATTTGAAAATACGCCGGAGTATCAGTAGATACTCCGGCGTATTTCTTCTGTGAATCTGGCCCTATGTTTATTGTTGGTACTCTGTCAGTATACATTAAAGCGGACTTCCAGACGCTATTTTTTTTAAGTCCGCAACTACAAACAATGTAGTTGTCGACTTTTAATAAGGACATTTACCTATCCAGGGAGCCCACAATGTCAGCCGCCCGAAGCCGATCGGTCCATCTGATCGGGTGCAGGCAACGCCACTGTAACTAAGGGAAACCAGCAGTGGAGCTTTCCGGCTTCACAGCCAGTTTCCTACTGTGCATGCGAGAGTCGTGCAGAGGTCCCAGAAGGCAGCGGGGGGGGGGGGGCAGGAGGAAATTACGCACTGGGCAGCAGCCGAGCTAGGATGGAAGTACAAAAAAAAAATGTATATAAAAAAAGGAGGGGGGGGGGGGGACGGTCTTTCCTTTTAAGACCAAGTTGTAAGAGTGGGTGGAACTCCATTTTAAAGAACACTTAATATAAAAACAAAATTGCCTGTGTACACAGAATCATTTGTTATTTTTACTTAACACAGAGGCAGTTTCCTCAGTTCAGCTTCCTGCCTTATAGCTGTCTTTCTTTTCTGAACACCAGGAAAAAAGAACAAGGGTATAAAACGTGGCTTCCCACACTTATCCTCCAATTTCCATAGTTATAGTTATAGAAACAGCTGCAAGTGAGAAGGATGAGGCTTACCACCGTTTAGGGTATTTAATCTTTCAGGAAGCTGAACGTTATTGTGTATACATATACAATTTGTCACAAAATTTCATCCAACATTATAATTTTTATTATGTTTTAACAGAATGCCAAATCATTTGATCCTTTCTGTTCACATCCCGGAAGTAATGTGACAACCCAGTTAGGACCATATGCCTTTAAGATTCCCTTAACCATCCGGCAGAAAATTTGCAATAGCCTGGATGCCCCAAATACTAGAGGAAATGACTGGAGGCTTCTAGCACAAAAGCTCAGCATGGATCGGTAAGTCTGTCATTTTCCTTTTCACATTTCATTTTTTTGTCTATCATAAATGGAAATTTATATTGTAGTCTATAGACTTGACCATTAAAATACAAATGAAAAATGTTTGTTTCGAAAAAATTCATTTGTGAACTGCTATGGAATTATAAATGTGTTTTAAATAGCAGTTGTTTTACACCCAAAAGTGGAACTTCCGCTTATATGCTTCCCCCCCCCCCCTCCGGTGTCACACTTGGCACCTTTCAGGGGGGATCGGGGACCCATTTATGACAGGTCCCCTTCCCAATTTCCGGGAGACAGACCGCTTTATGCTGGTCTATCAGATAAAATCCCAATAAAAATACATTTACGTTTTTGGTTGTAACAAAATGTGGAACATTTCAAGGGGTATGAATACTTTTTCAAAGCACTGTATTTCCTGTATTCGTGCTTCTAATACATTTAAGTTATATTAAGAAACCCCAGAACTAGCTCTGCTCTTGTTGACTATTGGAAATGTATGCCCCTAGACCATAAGTGTGTCCCTTAAGCTTAGTACACGCTAATCTTCTTTTTTTTTTTTTTTTTTTACCCAGCAGGGTGAATGAAAAAAAACTGACAGCTCAGGAGGAGCCGCTGTACTAACCATGCGATATTAGTACAACAATCTCCCCTGCTGTGCTATTGTGTTCTGACAGGGGGACGCACGGCACCAGAACACTCCGGTCAGCGCTCTCAGCCATTGAGAGTGCTGATCGGGAGCCGATCGGCAGACTTTTTTGGGTCATGCCCCATTCAAAGAAGCCTGCCCAACGGCCAGCTTCTGTCCAACCAGCTGCACTATGCACATGTGTACTAGGTTTTAAGGCAGGGTAGGCAGCCTCAGCACTCCAGCTGTGGTGAAACTACACATCCCATCATACCTCTGCCCCTTGGAGTCATGTTATTGTCAGGGTCTTGCAATGTCTCATGGGACTTGTAGTTTCACCACAGCTGGAGGGCCGAGGTTGCCTACCCCTGCTTCAAATGGTCCATTTGACAATGTCTCTGTAATCTGATACTTTATTGCATAGGTCTATTTACAACTCATGCTATTTACAACATAGTAGCAAGTCAGCTGGGTGATTAGGGAGTTTCCTCACTCACCACCTTCTGACAGCATGTGGTGAATATAAAATATTCATATGAATTATTTCATATATACCTGGTTAAAAGGGGATGAAAATAATATTTTCTTTATTCCTTAATGTTATAAATCAATATAAATCTATGCAAAAATTCTGTAAATGGCCTTAAAAAGAGTTATGATTTTTGGTATTTTTTCTCCATTCCTAGATATCTAAACTATTTTGCCACCAAAGCCAGTCCAACGGGGGTAATCTTGGACTTATGGGAAGCCTTACACCAAGATGACGGTGATCTCAACACTCTTGCCAGTGCCTTGGAAGAGATGGGCAAGAGCGAAATGATGCTAGTCATGACAACAGATGGAGATTGTTGATGACCTAATCTCAGTTGACTTGAGTTGGTGAATTTTGTGGAAAGTGGAAACGTTTGAGGGAAGAAAGGACTTTGGTCCCTAAAACAAGAGACATTTTTGGTCCTTGTTTGTGCTGGATGACTCACAGAGCTGCAGCTTATTGGGGAGGCGAGTACTCCTTACAGTCTAAACACAACCAGCCTTAGAATTCCTTACATACTCTGTTTACAAGCCATTCAAGTGTCTAATGGAATACCCTTACACTCCACTCCACATAATGCCAGGCGCACGAAGAGAAGCATCATCGGTACCATGACAGCTGCTGATAGACATCACATCGCCATTCTAAAAGAGAAAAAAAAAATAACTTTGTAGTTTTATGCTCTTTCATTTCCTCCATCTTTAGAAATGATATCTATTCTTTGAACAGTCTGATCAAACTGCTTTTATCCTGTCCAAGCTTGGAACAGCCTATTTAATAAGGCAAAAGGTTTCTTAGGAAACGCAAGTTTATTTATTATCCAGATCTTTGGATGAGTCTTTGTTTTATATGTTAATGATTGAGATTTCTGAGTGTATGCACCCATGTGTATGTTTGAGGTCGGCTTGCCATCTATCTTCCCCTCCCATCTTGCTCCAGTAGAAGTTTCTTAATGCAGACAAATTATTTCAATGGCTTACTTACACTTGTTGAGCCTGCTGTCAGTATAATAATGTTCAGTTTGTGACTGTACACAAACTGCATTGGGGTGTATTTATTGTCAGTTTCCTTGTTCTTTGATTTTCTGTAACAGATTCTTCATATTACACTCACATGAATGGAAACCCTACACAAGCTCAGGGAAAATTGTGCTTATGTTCAATAATCCTGCCACTGGAACGTGGAAATTAAGTGGCCAGTTAGAGAACCATGAATCAAGTCAAATCAATAAAGTTACAGGGCCACATGTAGGAATACTAAATGTGGCCCTGTGTGCTGTAGTCCATACAGAACACAATCTAGTTGGCAGTTTTTTGCCAATTTTTTTTTTTTTAATTAACACAAATATCCGTTGACATGTTGTTTTCAAAGAGCCCTTGTTGGAATTCATGTATAGTGGAATGATTATATTTTCTTTTCAGTAACAACCAGTAAACATCCAATTAATATTACTATCCATGCTTTCATAACAATCTAGCTTCACTAGCTAAGTAGAATTTCTAGATCTGTAAGAGTGCTCCTTGCCATACATGGATCCATGACATGGAATAAAATTGCCTTGCCGTGTTTGCTTTTATACAAGCGTACAGAGAGCTGACTTTTTTTTAAACAAGATCGTATAAATATGGTCAGCTGTGATGTGCAGTAAGGCTAAAGAAGTAGTAAGCTGGTTTGTGTAGTAGGAAAAGGTCAATGATGTGCAGTAATCTATAGCAAGCATCCAGTCTAATTTTGTTTTTGATCCCATTAATACAGCCAGTAGTGAAAGATACTGATTGGTTGCTGTGGGTTACTGCACTGTGAGAACATTTTTTATTGCCCTATTAAATAAGGACTTCAGAGTCCTTTTCTACTTTACTGCATATGTAATTGCAAACATCTTAGTATAATATGAAAACATTAAAAATGCATTTGTGTTTTATTGTGTTCTGACCTAAGGAAATCTAACACTCCGACCATGACTCCTGTCCCAAGAACTATTTTATTTTTTTTCACAAAATTGAACAGAGTCTTTACAGATTCACACAGATTTTTATTTTATCAGGAGTGAATCCTCCCATGCCATTGTAGAAATTAAAATGTATTTTTCAGTAACACGCTCATTTATGTATCGCTGCAAATGTGTAAAGAAAACTGGATTAAAAGTGTTATTTTTCTATTTCAAGTTTGATTGAATATATAGCACTTTGTACTAATCTTTCCATACTGCTCTGCTTGAAGGTGTGTAAATAACTAGGAATGTGGTGTTAAATTATGACACTACATAGTGTGATGTACATCTATTTCAATCAATCTTTATTACTATCTGCTGGACTCCAAAGAAAGAACCGGTAGGATTTGTATTGTTGGCAGCCGAATCATAGTCTACTTTTGTGTCTCCTAACGTGATTTTCTATAGGTTTTATGATGCCCATTTAAAGGAAAATCAAAGCCCCAGTAATGAATAAATACTTAATTTACTTAAGAACTCTACCCCTAACTGTTTAGCTTTATGGTGAATCATTTTTGACACCTTTAAGACTTGTGGTGGGCTTTAACTGGTGGACTTGACTGGTGATGGGATTTTGCTTGTGTCAGATTTGCTGCTCTGCCCATACAAGTCAATGCATTGATCAGCATTGGTACAGCTTAAAGGGTCACTAAAGGAATTTTTTTTTAGCTAAATGGCTTTCTTTACCTTACTGCAGTCCTGGTTTCATGCCCTCATTGTTCGTTTTTGCTTTGATGTTGCTGTAATTCCTCTGTGTTCTGGACACTTCCTGGTTGTCTGTTTCCTGATCACCACAGTACTGGGAGATTTCTCACTGTGGTGACTAACCAAGGAGGTGTGATTACTGTGTGTCAGCACCAATCCAGTTTCGTTTTACAAAGCATCACTGCCCTCTATTGGCTTTTTGTCTCTGTACATCAGAGAACCAGGAAACAACAGCAAAAATGAAACTAAACTGCAGGTACATTATATGATTAGTTTTTATCTATTTATTTTTAATCATTTTTAAAAGGAATCAGTTAACTATTATGTCTCTATACCCTGTAAACAGTAATTTCAGCAAAAAATAAATAAATTCCTTTAGTGATCCTTTAAGTGGTCAAATGCAAAAGGAGGTCAAAACGGGCCAAAATGCACCCACCAATGAAAGATATCAGAAGCATCTCAAACTGATCAGCAAACTTGGCACATTTAATCCAAACACTAAATAGCCAAATTACTTCTCTCTCATCACTAAATACGTAGTGTTTGGTAAAGTTCTTTATTGTACACAGTTGTCACAATGTGCCAAAGATAAAGATACAAATTACTACTACTTGCCTCCATTCATCTCTTTCCCTACTAATTCCTGGCTAGTCATTAGGTACAGCTTATCTTTTTTGGCATTTTACCCATTTTTGGTCTTGGTACTGTAATGTCTGGAGTTTAAGCAACGATTATCATACATCAGCTATTTGAACCAGTCATTAAGAACAGAGCAACCAATACAAAATAAATTGTAAAATATTTTTTGGATATGGTGTCACCTTCTAAAAGTATAGTAATGGTAGTAATCTGCCCGCTGGATGGCAGCAAAACAACCTTCTGGTGTCACCTTGGTTTTTAAGGAATCTACACCAGCCTCCTAAATGCTCATATTTAGATACCACAGCATCTGCGTTGTGGCTTTTACTTATTATTAATTGATCCATCAGACTTTTTCCATAGGAAATTCTGATCGTGTGTACGGGGCTTAAGGTTTTGTTCACAACTTTGCATTATAGGTAGTTGAAGTTAGCACAACACACAAAAAAGGCATGCTGCACATTGTGGTGCTGCAGTGGCATCCCAACACACCTTGTCAAGGCGTGTGCGTTTTAGCACACCTTAACACGTAGTAACACTACCATATGTTGTGGGGCACTGCTGTTTAAAAAAAAAAAAAAAGTACACTCACATTTTACAAGCAGTGCATTTTAGTGTGAAAGAGTCCATTAAAATTAATAGGCTACCCTAACACAACGCACGTTAACGTGACGTAACATTCTTGAATGTGTTTTGTGTTGGCTCAACACCCTGCAGCAGAGTAGTGTATAGCTACAAATGTTACAGCCTATTATAAAAGACTATATTTGTGATAAAGAAAAACAAATATCCTGTTGGATATGGAAGGGGGAAGTATGTGGTAATTATTTTTACCCTAAGTTGACAACACATTGCTGCATCAAGAACTTAACTGCATTCTAGAAATTATATAAAATAAGTGAGGTTATGCACATACTCTTTTGTAACTGGAGCCAAAATTGAATTTTTGTCATTATTCGTCATCCTTCACAATGCTTGAAAGTGCTAGGTACATAGAGGCGACTAATGCTGTATTCATATGATAGTGCAAAACCTGGGAAGAAGGATAAAGCTTTGTGATGAGGCATCAAATTCATAGTTATTTTCTTTACACATATTAAGAGCCTTTATGGGAAACATGAAAACTGTTCTTGGGTACCTTTTTGTAATGGATTCAACATTATAAACTGGCAAGGTATGGGCAGTATTGTGAGATTTAACTTTGTACTTTTATATTTAATTTGCCTCCAGTTTCATGTAGTCAAAGAGAATAGTGTAGATGGCTTTATATATGTTACATGTGTATAGGACTTGTAACAATTGTGTTAAACAAGTGTAATATCCAAAAAATGTTCCAAGGGTTTTTGTTTTTTGTGGCTATAACAAAAATTGTTTAATTCTGTTCTGTTGTGTACAAAAAGGAAATGCAAAGCTCTGTATCCGTTAGATTCATCTTTTCTCAGGGTCTTTTGGGTGTACTCTTCTGCTGGAGGAAATTGGAGTAAGTTATTTCAGGTTTTATTTTTCTCAGGGGTATGTGCATTTTTGTTTTACCCCAGACAAGTGGTTTAAGTAGTCAGGCCACTGAAAGATAGTTTGTCACTGGTTACTATGAGGTAATGCATGTCATATGTGCACCATACTATTCGTTTTTTTTTTGTTTTGTTTTTTATAACCTGTGCAAGTTTTTTTAGCTAAAGAGCAAACTAAAGGATGTTGATTTGATTTTCAGTCAGCCGTTACATTTTTGGTCATGATTTGTAGATTTAAACTGCCCAAAAATTTGTTCATTTTTATCCTACCCTGTAGCTTGTTTATGAGATAAAGTTGTCCTTTTTACTGTGCTGACCAGAACCAGGAGTTTAATAAAGTAGCTGAATCAATTAGGTTGATTTAGTAAAGGTAAATAGGCTGTTCACTTTGCAAGTGAATTTTCCCTAGGGCTTAAAGAATGAGGTGGCGTGTCATCATCCAAAAGCAAAACTGCTATTTTTTACTTGTAGGTATTGGGTATTCTTCACAGACTGCAATTTCCTGAATTCACTAAGTTCTAGTGAAAATCCCATTGCAAAGTGAACAGTCTATTTGCCTTTAACAAATCAACCTCAGTCTATTGAATAAGAGATTTGTCCCTATGTAGCGGAATAAACTTTAACCATCTCAGACCATCTTAACCATCTCAGATTACCACCAACCCTAAGTTCATTATAGTTTTTTTAAGAAAGCTAGCACATCCCTAGTGTGCCATGAATTATCCACTTAGTACCCTAACAGTGCACAGGTCAGAATTGATCAGCAGTTTGTCAACAATCTACGACCTTTATAAATGGATACTGAACATGAATGCCTTTCCTTTAAAAATAAAGTAGGTTAAGAATGCAACACAATTGAGAGGGGGGAGCTTCAATGAAATATATACGCCATAGTATTTGGATCAAAGTGTAGACAACATCTTGCTGAGATATATTAAATGATCAGTCCAAAACATAATTAATAGAAATAAAGGAAGAAAATCTTTATTTAATTTTTTGACTTTTTACTTTATTCATGTTTTTACAGCCAAGTCCCGTACCTGATGTAGTCTGAGGAAGTTATAATTAGTGTAAGAGGCCTTAACACCAATGTGCCTTCACAATGGCCCCTGAAAACATACAGTAACGTCAGTTGATTTAGAATGCAGCTAATTTATGCATGTTCCTTCCTCAAATTAAGCGCAATCCGTGCTTTGGAAGTTAAATTATTAGATCACAATCAACCAATTTTTCAATTCATGGTCACAGAATACAAATGGGAAATACATTTTGGTCATATTTATTGTGATGGAAGGGTATTGCCTTGCTTGCTTATAGATTTCAAACACAACACAACTGGTATTAACCTTAGATTTTGTGGAAAATGTTCTGATCCTTAAAATAAATTGATATGTGCCTTTATGACTGAATGCAAGTTTTTTAGGCCGTATGCACTTTTATTTTCAGTTATGCGGTTCGTCATTCTTTGCTAGTTTTTACTTTGAATTTTAATACTTAAATTTGTTAATACTTAATATTTAAAACAATCTTTATTTGTTTGTAAAGTTCTTATTGAGTAGAACTAAAATGTATGAAGAGGCAGATGTTATATTATTTTGATCACTTTATTTTCTCTGACAGCTCATTTACCAAAATATTTTATTGGCTAGTATAACTTGTATGTCTACCACTGAATTTAAGCTTTTTATTTATGGAGGAGGCCTTTACATGCAAATTTGCTGTTAGACTTTCATATAGTTTTATTGATCAACATATGGAGAACGCGATTCAAACTTCATGGTAGAATTCTAAACCATGTCTTTTTATTATTTCAAAAATGATGTAGAAAATAAATCTTTGCATTTTGTGGTTGGTTAAGTATTACAGAATAACTTCCTTTTGGCTTCAACTACTGGACTGAAACTATTTCCTAATATCAATTTGAAAAAAAAAACACCTTAATATAATTAACACATAGACAATGCTACACTGTTTCAGTTTTTTTTCTTTGTTTTTATTGGTTGGCATACCTAAATTTCATGTGCAGTCAAACCATTTCTTGAATAGAATTTAATGCTTTAAACATCATATAACCCTGGAGAATGTACTAGCCTGAAATTGGTAAAGAAAACATGTGCAGAGTGGTGAATGGAAGCTGCCATTACACAACAGTCTTGAAATTTGACTGTATGGCAAGCTAGCTTTACCGGCATACTATTGGTCGGATGTGGCTCTTTGCTTGCTTTTATCTGGCCCCTGGGGCACTATTTCTCCCATTGACACAAAGCACTATTCCACCTACTGACAGCAACAGTTGGTCACTATTCCTGGCACTGACACCAGTGATAGGGTACTATTCCTTGTAGTGACCCCAATGATGGGGGATTATACCTTCCACTGACACAAATGATGGAGCACTATTCCTCCCTTTGACACCAATGATGGGGTACTATTCCTTTCAATGACGGGGCGGTATTCCTTTCCCTGATACCAACAATGGGGTATTATTCATCCCATAACATTTTTCATCCCACAGCCCTTTTCCAGTCACACTAGCCACAGTCCAGTCCCCTCAAAGTCTGAAGGACAGTAATCTGGCCCTGTTGTTTAGAGCAGTGGTCATCAACCCTGTCCTCATGGCCCACTAACAGACCATGTTTTATGTATTACCTTGGGGAGATGCAGACTAGACTACTGCGATCGCTAATGCAGCAAATGATATCACCTGTGATGTATTTGTTATCTTGTGAACCTGGCCTGTTAGTGGGCCCTGAGGGCAGGGTTGATGGCCACTGGTTTAGAGAGTTTGGAGACCCCTGCTCTATGCTATTGACTTTGAACATGAATGCAGGTCAAGATTTCTGACTTTTTCTGCATGCTTTTCCTAGGTCATTGATTTAGAGAACTTTAAAACCAGACAACCCAGACAACAGAACTGTAGGTCAGCAATGGCAGCTACAATATTTCACTAAGCACAGGTTTCCTTTACTAAATTATTTTTACAAACTAAAACTCAATATCTGTGTAGAAGTTTTGGAAGCTGTGACTTTACAGTTGATAATATAATCACAATAAAAAATAAATTAAAAAAGCAATATAAACTTAAAACAATTAAGTACATTGTCAACTTGTTTGACAGTTATTGCTCTGTGATATAAAAAGTGTCTTAATTTTGGCTTAACTATGTGATACTTTTTATTTAGAATAGCCTTGCAAAATATATTCAATTTTGAAGTCAGTATTAAATCCATTCTTGGAGTTGCTTTCAGTGTGTAGAAAATGAATGACTAAATTCAGTTTGATTTAATTTGAATCAAACAATTAAATGGAAATTCTTTTTTTATTATTCATAAATAGTATTACTGAATAAAGAGTATAGTTGATTATGAAACACTAAAATAGGATGATTCATTAATGAATGTTATATAATTTGACCTTGGACTAAAATTTTAAATAAAACAATGGTGTTCAAAAACCTTATTTTGCTAAAAGTATATTGATTCCCATCTAACAGACATACATAATAACTATTGGTATTTATTGATACAACACACCATCAATTAAAAAAAATATTGGCTATTATATCTATTTTTGAGCATCAGCATTTTCTGCACTCATGTCTAAGTGATAAATTACATTAGAAGATAACTGAAAAATATCAGGGCTCTAAGATGTGATCTCTAGTTGTCATGTATTGTTAAAATGATTAAATATGCATTTGACTATTTTTATTCAGAATATTTTTTTTTTATAAACCACATGGATAAAGCTGAATAATAATTCTATGACTGTACATGTCAAAAGCAAATGGTAAATTTGAAAAAATGCAATTGAATTTTACAGGGAGGATCAGAAACCTAATATCCCTATATATTAAATTAATTTTCTTTTATGTAGTTGCCTGACTTCTTAATATATTTTATTCCAATGTAGCAGTGGTAAGAATCAGTCTTGTACTATGCAAGAGGGAAGACATACAGTAATTGTTATAGCAATTTACCTGTCCTCGATATTTTTATTTTACATTTTTAAATAAAGTTTTTTAAATTATTTGCTGACAAAATGGTCTATAATGTTCACCAAAATCAGTATGTTTTTATATATATATATATATATATTTGGTAATAGCATGGCAAATTTCTAAAATGTACAGTAAGAATGAAACAATTTGGTAAGAACACTATGATATGAGTACCACAGTGTGATCATATAAATAAATCCTAGTTAGGCATGTCATCTTTAGGATTTAGAGTTCAGCTAACTTTAGGCTTTTAAACATCCATGACATGACATGAGTAGACACTAATGCAGCAGTAAGGTAACCGTGGTGGTATGTCCTCTATGTGATGATTGCACTTGGAACTGCAATTTAGTTTATTTGGTGATCGCATGTTTTGCATACCTACTTTTAGATTTAGAAGTAATTCTTGATTGCCCATTCATCATCGTCTCTATGCATCCTTTGCTGTTATCGTGGACTGAAATATACACACAACACAGGTCTGCAATACAGCACTTCTCACCAGGCATATAATTGTGTATCTCTGCTAATAAACAGAACTGACCCATACTTTACATACATATAGTCTGCATTCACCACTGATTGCATGTGCCAAAACATCCTGCCACCCAACATCAAAATTGGCTGTGAAGGCAAACATATTTTACCATGGGCATGCGATTTTATGGATTTGGAAACGTATAAACAAAACAAAAATGGGCAATGATGTCTGTCGTGGTCTGTTTTTCATTGCTCTGTATACAGATTAGACAGCCCTCATTAAAGATTAATTAGGTGCAGTTGCATGGTTACTCTACTGCGGTATAAGTGAATATGCACTCTAGTTGTCATGAATAAAATTGTTAAATAGTCCACCCCCTTTTTTAATTTATTTTTTTACCTGACTTATACCGTACTTATACAGGGGCTATAGTATATAAAACCGTACTGTTTTTATGGTTTACCAAGAAGTAATCTTGTAGGATACACATGTATGTATCAGTCAGCCTAATACAGTGCACTTTTCCTGAGGTTGTTGAAGCTAAATACGTATAATTTTTGCCAGTAAGCTTTGAAAAGAAAAGTTGGTTTGCCTGTGTGCAATTTATTGCCATACCAAGCTAGCTCTAGCTTCTTGCATATGTATGATCATGCAACGTATTAGCAACGCTAATTGCATAAAAGTGGAGACCCTTAGTTGGGTTTGTGTATAGTTTTGCTACATATTGGGTTTTCTATGGCTACTTTGTTTTTCTCTTATTTTTTTTTATACTGGTATGGCATTCTTGTTGCTATTTTACTTTTATCAGTGTTTATTGTGACTTTAGAGGAATCGGTGTGACTATCTTCAACATCTGCTGTGGGCCAGTGGATGAGTTGTGATTGGCACTGGAACCAATTTTTATTATTAAAGCATAAATGGAGCATTTCGGAAATCCTCTTTCTGCTTTACTTAAAGGTATGCAATAAGCAGACATGCATTTTTTCATACCTAAATAGCAATTTTTGCCTTTTAAAATGAACCAAAATTTATTTTTTTGTGTCTGCGGAGACTTTGTTTCACTTTCTGGTTAATCCATTCTCATTGACATTTCTGCGTAATAGTGGACTTTGGACAAATGTTGTGGACTCTGCCTCACCTGTTAATTCATTTACACCCAAACCTTTCAAACACCAGTCTGTTAATTCTGTAAACTAAACATTGTAAATAAAGTTTAGCATTCCTATTGTAACAAATTAATTTTTATGCAATAAATTATATTTCCTAGTCTAATAAAAAGAAATGTGTCATGTTTTTTCTACTTTTGTTTAAATGAAACAATACTCTTGAAACTGCCAAAAAAATTCAAACACCTTAAATGATGAAAAAGGAAGGAGCGCTCGATTTTGGTGGGTAATTAGATCTGATATTTATTTAAAAGGCTGCTCTCCAAAATCTGCGAGAATATCATTGAATTGCAAGTATTAACTTGCCAGTGTGTTTTTGGGGCTTGACTGATCCCCTTTTATGTTTGTATGGGTAGGAAAAATGCTGGATTGAGTGGGTTATGCATTTACATTTACACAAAAAAGGGGAGTTTGTTAGGCAAAGTACAGCCCTGCATTCAGCTTAAGTATAAATCACAGGAAACACAAAGTCGAACATCTCCTGCCACGCTGTGTGGAATTGCTTAACCCCCCTGGCAGTATTCCTGAGTCTGGCTCGGGGTGAAATTTCAGCACCAAAAGCGGTAACCCCGAGCCAGACTCAGGACCACCTCGCAGAGTCCACAGGCACAAGTTACTTACCTTGTCCCTGGATCCTGCGATGCCGCCCCGCTGTGTGATCGAGCTGTGTCTCCTCGCTCGATTCACATAGTGCCGAGTGCCGCCGAGCTCCATTCCCTGCAACGTTACGACGCACGGGGGCGGAGATCGGCGCCAAATTTAAAAAAGTAAGTAAACACAATACATACAGTATACTGTAATCTTATAGATTACAGTGCTATATGTAAAAAATACACACACCCCTTGTCCCTAGTGGTCTGCCCAGTGTCCTGCATGCAGTTTTATAAAATAAAAACGGTGCTTTCTGCCTGGAAACTGGAGATTGTCCATAGCAACCAAAAAGTGTCCCTTTTATGTCAAAAGTGGTTTTAGAGCAGCTAGAAAACAGCGATAATAAATTAGAATCACTTGCAGAATTGAGCGATAGCTATTTGTGGGGAAATTTGTCATCAAATTAAGTAATAATTTGTATTATTATTATTTGTTATAATTATTTATTTATTGTATTATAATTTATGATTTTGTGTTTCAAATTTTAATATACCCGGGATGTCTACTAGACTCTTGTTTGGACAGATTTAAGTGAGTTATTTCTAAGAATTACAGGCCTACAATATAAAACGCCAAATTTCCATGCAAAATAATGGTACCGCTTTCAGCACCTAAAATCTGAATTAATCATACCGCCAGGGAGGTTAAAACTAAAACTGCATAGAACCCAAACAGTTTTCAGATTTTTTTTGTCAAAGCTTAACTGAACAAACTGAAGCTAAAAGCTGATTTACCATGCACAGCTGCACCAGATTTTTGCACTTTCAAGTCACTATTAGATTTTCTGCAGATTTTTGTTACCAAAACCATATAATATGAGGTCAAACCTTAAGGCCCCATACACACGAGAGGATTTATCCGCAGATACGGTCCAGCGGACCGTTTCCACGGATAAATCCTCTCAAAGATTTCCGCAGAGTGTACACACCATCGCATTGAAATCCCCGCGGAAATCCTCTGCCGATGACGTGTCGCGCCGTCGCCGCGATTATGACGCGGCGACGGGCGCGACGCTGTCATATAAGGAATTCCACGCATGCGTCAAATCATTACGACGCGTGCGGGGAATCCCTTTGGACGAATGGATCCGGTAAGTCTGTACAGACGAGCGGATCCATCCGTTGGAATGGATTCCAGCAGATGGATTTGTTGTGCAGCACAGCAAATATTCGATCTGCTGAAATCCATCCCAGAGGAGATTTCTCCGCGGAAAAAGATCCGCTGGCGTGTACACACCATAGGATCTATCCGCAGAAACCCATTTGCTGGGATTTATCTGCGGATGGATTCTATCGTGTGTATGGGGCCTAAGAGTTTCAATTTGTATGCAATCAGGCAGGCCTTTGCACTACATGGTTTTGGTAAATCTGAAGACAAAAACCTGCAGAAAATCTAATAGTGTGTATAGGGTCTAAAGCCTCATACATAAGATCCGATTGTTGGCAGGGGATTGTCTGTTGACAGACTGTTATCCTAAAATCTGACCATTAGTACGCTCCTTCTGACAATTGTCAAACTTTCGGCCAACAAATGCTGGATGACATGCTAGTAAATTTTTGGCGGACAACAGTCTGTTGTCTGATTTTCATATTGTCAGTATACAAGTCCGTCACACAAAATTCAAAAGTACAAACACGCATGCTCGGAATCAATGCTCACTAAACACAAGATTAGCTGAAATTCCTTGTAGTACATCACTACGTTCTTGTATGTTGGCCAGAAATTGTGTACCGGTAGTATGCAAGACAAGTTCCTGGCACATGCCCTTTGGACAAAAATCAGACGCTCGGCTGGCCAACAATCGGATCGTGTGTACGAGGCTTAAGACCCCATACACACTATTCGATTTTCTGCACTTTTAATAAAACCACGTAGTGCAAGGGCCTGCCTGATTGCATACAAATTGAAACTCTTATGCCACGTACACACGATCATTTTTTGGGTTGTAAAAAACAACATTTAAAATGATCGTGTGTGGACTATCCTTTTCTGTCTCCATCGTACTTGGTATTGGGTAGGGCATGGGTTAGCGGCAACAGACTCTTAGACCCCTTTCACACTGAAGCGTTTTTACAGCGTTTTAGCGTTAAAAATAGCGCTATTAATATGCTCATAAAACGCTTTCCATGCATCTCAATGGACCCTTTCACACCGAGTCCTGCAAGCAGCATCTTTGGAGCAGCTTTTGGGCGCTGAAAAAAATGCTCCAAAAATGCCCCTCTCCATTGAAATGAATTCAAAGCGCTGTAAAAACGCCTTACCCTTTCACACTGAGGCACTGCAAAAACGCTCTGTTAGGAACGTTTTAGGAGCGTTTAGCGTTTTTTTTTTCTGCTGTGAAAACGCTCCCAAACACTCTACAGAAAAAATTCTGCTACTAAACGCTGAAATGTAATAAAAACTCCCTAGTGAGCCTTAAGCCTCGTACACACGACCGAGGAACTCGACGGGGGAAACACATCGTTTTCCTCATTGAGTTCCTTGTTAGGCTGTCGAGGAACTCCACAAGCCAATTTTCTCCATTCCTGTCAAGAAACTAGAGAACTTGCTCTCTTTTTGGCTCGTCGAGTTTCCCAACAGTTTCCTCGACGAAAATGTACACACGACCGGTTTCCTCGGCAAAAAAATATCTCCCATCAAGTTTCTTGCTGGTTTTTGCCGAGAAACTCGGTTGTGTGTACGAGGCCTTACAGTAAGTCTGCAAACAAATTAATAACTCTTTATAAAGTGTACTGAAGCCCAAAGACAAAAATTGTATATATTGTAGCTTAACAGTCCTTTAGACATGTTGGCATGTTAGTTTTCACTTTTCAGTCAAAGAACATTTTTAGCAAGTACAGAAAATACCTGTGATCTTGCCAAAAACTCTGTTTTTATCACTTTCTGTGAGCTAAAAAGAAACTGCACCATCGAGACATGGACAGCAGACCTAAGTCCGTAAGTAAAAAAGGCTTCCCAAGGTCTTTAAAGATTTACAAAAGCAATAGAGACTCTTAAGAAAAGTTGATGTTCACTTTTGAAAGTGTGTGTTCACTTGGCTGTGTGAACAAGGTAAAGCCGTATTCTCTCCAATCATCCATCCAGTTTATTTAATTCCACCTACACGTGATTGGGTAATTGGAATGCTCTACTACTTTAGTAAATCATCCCCAATAAAATAAGAAAAATAATGGGCTGAATTTAACTTTTATTATAATTACATCATGTAAAATCTAGTTTCCAGTTGCTCATTAACCTCCCTGGTGGTATGATTATTTCAAGGAAAGTTAGCGTTTTATATTGTAGGCCTGTAATTCTTAGGAATAACTCACTTAAATCTGTCCAAACAAGAGTCTAGTAGACATCTTGGGTATAAAAAGTTTGAAAAACAAAATCATAAATTATAACAAATGATAATGTAATTATAATAAAAAATATTCAATAATGTAATCAACTCAAAATCACAGAAATTTGCTCAGTTGCAGAATTGTCGCTGTCATTACTTTTATTTTTTGATGACTTATTTCCCCACAAATCGCTATCGATCAATTCTGCAAGTGATTATAATTTATTATCGCCGTTTTCTAGCTGGTCTAAAATCATTTTTGACATAAAGGGACACTTTTGGTTGCTATGGACAATAACGTAAGTATAACGTGATGTTCCCACATGATAGATATAACTGTTTATATACATATAAAACATGAACCTAAAATACTTTATGGTGGTATTCTGAATAAATAGAAAAAACATTTTTTGCCTTCAGTGAAGCTTTTTTGCTATTTTCCACTTGATGAAAAGCAGTTACGCAATTTTGCAGGTAATTTTTTCAGGATTTTTTTGTACAGCTTGTTCGGAATGAAAATGTAAATGGCAGTTGTTTTTTAAAAGTAAAAAAAAAAAAAAAACTGAAAAAAAAAATTGCACCATTTATCTTCTAGTTTATTTGATCAGGTGATACCTGTTATTTAGTTGAAATGCCAAGCTCACATTGCCAAAGCAGCCATGCTTTGGGTAGTCAAGAATTATAATGGAAAACCAAATATCAATTGTGTGTACGTTTTATTTAGGGAAGAGCAAATGGCTTCCCAGATCAGACATATTAGCCATTGTGGTATATAGTAATAGTGCCCAGAGCATCACAAGGGAGTGAAGAATAGACTCCCCAACCGTTGGACAGGTGAGTATTCAATAAGTTGTAATTGTTGAATTCCATTTTTTGTAAGTGGTCATATGTGGCTTTTAGGTTTTATTTCTAGGAAAGAAGCAGACTGTATATTCCAGATTGGTTCTGAGGCCCCATACACACGAGAGGATTTATCCGCGGATACGGTCCAGCGGACCGTATCCGCGGATAAATCCTCTCGAGGATTTCAGCAGATTTCTATGCGATGGCGTGTACACACCATCGCATTGAAATCCGCACCGAAATCCTCTGGCGATGACGTGTCGCGCCGTCGCCGCGATTATGACGCGGCGACGTGCGCGACACTGTCATATAAGGAATTCCACGCATGCGTCAATTCATTACGACGCATGCGGGGGATCCCTTCGGACAGATGGATTCGGTGAGTCTGTACAGACCAGCGGATCCATCCGTTGGGATGGATTCCAGCAGATGGATTTGTTGTGCATGTCAGCAAATATCCGATCTGCTGGAATCCATCCCAGGGGAGATTTATCCGCGGAAACCCATTTGCTGGGATTTATCTGCGGATGGATTCTATGGTGTGTACGGGGCCTAAGTTTTAGTGGTTGGCACCTACCTGTCTCTTGAATTATTTAGGCTTCTTATTCATCATTAGTGTTGAGCAGAATATGCCATATTCGATTTCGCGATATATCTCGAATATATATTCGAATATTCGAGATATATTCGCTAAATTCGAATATTCGTGATATTTTATCGAAAGTAAATGATTGCGATTTTTCGCTATTGCGAATGCGAAAATAATTGCGATTTTTTGATAACTGCGGTAGGAGCACTCTGATTGGCTCAGAATATTCGTGATATTTTATCGAAATATCGCAACATGCGAATGCGATATTTATTGCGCAATTTCGAGAAATGCTGGAGGAGCGCTCTGATTGGCTCAGAATATTCGTGATATTTTATCGAAATATCGCAACATGCGAATGCGATATTTATTGCGCAATTTCGAGAAATGCTGTAGGAGCACTCTGATTGGCTCAGAATATTCGTGATATTTTACAATACAAAATAATTGCGAATATTCGGCAAATGCGGAAGGAGCACTCTGATTGGCTCAGAATATTCTTGATATTTTACAATACAAAATAATTGCGAATATTCGGCAAATGCAGAAGGAGCACTCTGATTGGCTCAGAATATTCTTGATATTTTACAATACAAAATAATTGCGAATATTCGGCAAATGCGGAAGGAGCACTCTGATTGGCTCAGAATATTCTTGATATTTTACAATACAAAATAAAAAGTGTTTTGCATTGGTGGTGATTCTTTACTCTATCCATCTGTCACAGCCGTTTGTCAATCAAACACCTTGAAGATTGAACACGTTCATGCTGCATGCTTTGGACTTTTTTTCACTTCACATATCAAAGACATTTTTATGAAAGATTATTTTTCTATTATTGGGACTATATTTCTTTATATATTTGTTTCACTGTGTATTTCACAAGTTATTTGCGCTTGCTTATTTTATAATTTGCCCACATGTCTTGTCACTAGACATATTTTTTATTCTTGTAGAGCGACTCCATTTTCTGTCTTGTATTAATTTATGTTGTATAACATTTTTGAGTTGCTGCTGTATTCTCCCCTTTTTTAAGGTATGCGCAATTTTTTCCTTCTTACAAAAAATAATAATATCAAACATACAAATATTCATAACATACACATACACAAAGCCCCCCCCTTTTGCATCAGAGACAATCAGAGTTCTCCTACCACAGTTATCGAAAATTCGCAATCATTTTCGCATTCGCAATAGCGAAAAATCGCAATTTTTTTTTTTCAATTTGGCAACATAATAGGATCGCCTCAGCTTAGCTACTCGGCCCAGGGTCTCTAATCATACCAGCAATGCTTTTAGACGTCGATAGGATGTGATCTGTTTTAAAAATCAAATTGAAAAAATGCGAATATTCGGAATTGCGAATATTCACCGCGAAATTCGAAATATAGCGCGATTTCTCGAATATGCTATATTCGAGTCGAATATTCGCAATGCGAATATTCGTGAGCAACACTATTCATCATGTGTAAAAAGGGAAAATGGGGTAAGGGGAATCTGCGCTTAGTGAGAAAAAAACAGTGATACTAATATAAAACAATTAAGAATAGGTCCTGAGAAGGACATCCTGCTGCTAAACACTACAACTTAGATACAAAGAGTGAAGAAATATGTGAAAAAAACAGTGCAGCGCTGGACAACAAATACCCTATAAATAAATATATGAAGCAGCAAATATAGCCAATGTTAGACTAAAAGTGATGTGAGTCAATTAAAACATTAAATGAGATATGCATAAAAGAAATTACTGTGACTCTGTGCAAAACAATATAGCACTGTACAGCAGGTATCCAATAAATTAATATATGAATCAACCTATATTGTGAACAAATCAAATGAACAATAAAAATTGATGATAAAGTGACTGAATTAGCACATAAAGTGCAAATCAAACAAATAAAGTCCACAGAAGAGGCTAGGAGTTATTAACCCCTTCCAATTCAGGTGATGAAAAGATGAAATCAGTGAAAGTCCAATGTAGAAGTCCACAGGTGAAGAAAAGAGAAAATCAATCATCAGTGGCCCAACACCAGTGAGAGTAAAGGCTTAGGCCTCGTACACACGACCAGTTTCCTCGGCAGAATTCAGCTTCCGACCGAGTTTCTGGCTGAATTCTGCCGAGGAAACTGGTCGTGTGTACACTTTCGGCCGAGGAAGCCGACGAGGAGCTCGGCGAGGAAATAGAGAACATGTTCTCTATTTCCTCGTTGTTCTATGGGAGAACTCGTCCCGCCGAGCTCCTCGGCGGCTTCAGTGCTGAACTGGCCGAGGAACTCGATGTGTTTGGCACGTCGAGTTCCTCGGCCGTGTGTACGAGGCTTCACTGGAAAGCCTGTGACTTTTCCCTTTCAGGATTAGTCTAAACAGGCATACAGTAGTAGTAGATTGTGATCCCTTGAGGTGTCAGAAATGAGCCGGCGTCTCTCCACAGATCAGATGGTGAAATCCTCAGCTCCTCATAGTTAATCCGCTCCCAGGTGGGATTCGCATAGGTGTATATTGGCGTGTATCAACAAACACCACATAAGGAGAAAAAAAGGGACAATCCCATAGTGTAGACGTATAAAAAGGGGGATTTATTTAAAAGATAAAAGTAACATAAAATGGCTCTCATTCATAGAGAGTGATACAAAGTCCTTGCAAGTATAGACGCTTCTATCCTTGCAAGGACTTTGTATCACTCTCTATGAATGAGAGCCATTTTATGTTACCTTTATCTTTTAAGTAAATCCCCCTTTTTTATATGTCTACACTATGGGATTGTCCCTTTTTTTCTCCCTATGTGGTGTTTGTTGATACACGCTAAAATAAACCTATGCGAATCCCACCTGGGAGTGGATTAACTCTATGAGGAGCTGAGGATTTCACCATCTGATCTGTGGAGAGACGCCGGCTCATTTCTGACACCTCAAGGGATCACAATCTCCTACTATGCCTGTTTAGACTAATCCTGAAAGGGAAGTCACAGGCTTTCCGGTAAGCCTTTACTCTCACTGGTGTTGGGCCACTGATGATTGATTTTCTCTTTTCTTCACCTGTGGACTTCTACATTGGACTTTCACTGCTTTCATCACCTGAATTGGAAGGGGTCAATAACTCCTAGCCTCTTCTGTGGACTTTATTTGTTTGATTTGCACTTTATGTGCTAATTCAGTCACTTTATCATCAATTTTTATTTTTTTCATTTGATTTGTTCACAATATAGGTTGATTCATATATTAATTTATTGGATACCTCCTGTACAGTGCTATATTGTTTTGCACAGCGTCACAGTAATTTCTTTTATGCACATCTCATTAAATGTTTTAATTGACTCACATCACTTTTAGTCTAACATTGGCTATATTTGCTGCTTCATACATTTATTTATAGGGTATTTGTTGTCCAGCGCTACACTGTTTTTTTCTTATTTATCATGTAAGTAGAGAAAGCCTCAAGCTGATGGGAAAACTGTGAGGAGAGCTTTTGGCCAGAAATCCCGGCCGTGTGTATGCTCCTTGCAGTTTTTCTGATGGGAAAACTGCCCAAAATCCACCGGACAAAAAAGAGAACCAGTTTTTCCCCGCTGGGAATTCTGACGGACTTTTGCCCAGTGGTTTTCAGCAGTTTTCCTATGGGAAAAACTGCGATGGAGCATACACACCGCTGGGATTCACGACCAAAAGCTCTCCCCACAGTTTTTCCGTCAGGAAAACTGATCGTGTGTAGGTGAAAGACTGAACCAAGCAGGTTCTCGGCTTTCCTCTCAAGATTTCTGACAGGAACTTTTCCCTTCGGATATCCCATACGTGTGTACGAGGCATAAGAGGATCTGGGATAGTAATTATAACTGGATACCATGTGTGTTCCCATGATTATTCTTCTGTACAAACTTTTGATCTTTTGAAGTCCGAAGTTCCTCTGAAAAGTGTATGTAACCAAATCTTTTTAGTTTTAGATAAAATCGCAAAGAGTTAGAACCCCGGTCAAGTTTTTAACAATGTGTCCCCATTCACTGATATTTGTTTTGGTTTTAATGGAAAGCCACCATTTTGCAGTTGTTACCAGAACAATAGTTGAAAGCACCTCCTCCAATGGGTACACATGTTCAGGTAACAACTGTCAATGAGGGTAATTCACCTCAGTTAGAAGAGATGTCTTCTCCAGTTGGCATCTCCAGGACAGGAAGTGAAGGGGAATCTCCCAAAGAAACAGAGTGTGTAATTTTGGACTTTTCTATTTTAAACATTTACTATTCTTTTCTCATTGCTCAAGCAATATTTGAGACTGGAATAACCAAAACTTTCTTGTCGGTGAGATACGTTAAAGGTCAGATATGTTAGTTAGGTAGTCTGCAAGACCTCATAAACTGTTTCCCTTAGTTTTTAGCAGCATCCCACACTATTGACAGGTCAGTAGATCAATCATTGGTGTTTTATTATTGAACTATGCATTTTTAATTCAATCAAAACATCAGCGATCCTCAAAACCTATAATTGTCAGCTTTTGTCCGCTGGTCTATTGTCAGCTAAAGTTATTTTGAAGCACAATCTAATATGTCTCTACTGAATGGTTCAAATTAAGAATATCAGAGGATCTTGAATACAGTCTGGCCCGGATTCAGAAAGGACTTACGACGACGTATCTCCAGATACGCCGTCGTAAGTCAAAATGTGCGCCGTCGTATCTATACACTTATTCAGGAAAGCAGATACGCCTGAATTTTGGTAAGATACGACCGACGTAAGTCTCCTACGCCGTCGTATCTTGGGTGTATATTTACCCTGGCCGCAAGGGGCGCTTCCGTTGATTTCCGCTCTACACGCCCACTGCCTTGCTACTTTGAATTAGGCGGGCCTACGCCGGCCCATTTACGTTACGCCGGCGTACATAAGGGAGCAAGTGCTTTGTGAATACTGTACTTGCCTCTCAATGTTACGCCGGCGTAGCGCATGTGAGATGCGCTACGCCTATCTAAAGATGCGCCGATCTCTCTGAATCCCGGCCTATATGTCTATTTGTGATATAGAATTATAAGTGGTGGAGAGGCAGGTGTAAGCTGCATTCATCGGATGTGCCCTCATATAGAATTCAGCATATATGTCATTGACTAATCTGCCAGATCTGAGGCATCCCTGGAAGAGGGCAGCACTCTATTATTCTCAATGTGGTACCATATTAACATTTTCCATAAAGAACAGCTTTCTAGGTGCATACTGTGCTGCTATTAAAGCAACAGAGTATAACACTTGCATACCAGCATGTAAACAGTTTGGAACGGTTAGTGGGTGCTGTCCCGGTTGGGAGAGTTGGGGTTAATGCTTTGCCCGCTCTCCTTATGTTTTTGGCAGGTTTTCTTGTCTGGATCCGGCCCACTTGCCTGTGTGAAATAAATCGGTACCATAATCCGGTCTGAGGAGTCCCCCACAGAAGGCTGACGGTGGTTCCTCGGGAAACACTTAGGAGCACTGTTTAGTATCCCCCGTGTGTCAGACTCCCTCCCCACCGTGGCCACGCCCATGTGACGCTGGTACATATCAGCGTGCACACGTGCGGGTCAGCTGTAGCCTGCCTTCTCTCACGCAGTCCGAGTGTCACAACATCTAGGACAGGTATTCCCTGTCCTAACAGTCCAGTCCTTGCCAGTTTGGGATGCAGGTAAGCCACACCTGGCCCCCTTATCTTTCCCTTCTACTAGTTAACCTTTACTCTAACTCTTCTGTGTTGAGCAACCCAGCACTGTCTCTGCTACTTGTTTACTTTTTGTTTTCATTAGCTACACCCTATGACCATTTGGATATTATATACATGGTCATTTACTTCATTACCCAGAGACTCCCCATTATATACATATATATATTACTCTTATATCTGCTCCTCCAATAATTATCCGTATCCTTCATAGTTTATCAGGATACTATAATATAATTATTATTACTTTTTATTTTTAGACTCCCCTCAGGCATCCATGACTGGCTTAACATCGTATCCTATCTTGAATATTGGCACCCTGGGCTTGCGTTGTGTAGGGGGTGAGGCTATGCGCCCTGCCAGCACGCTGCGCTTTTGTACCTCAGCTCCCGGGACAGGCAAACCTTTGGTCTAGGCTCTTTACCTGTCACACCCCACTGCAGTTTTTTCCATGTAAGTAATTCTGGTAGGGCTTATTCGCCCTTCCCGACTATGATCCGTTATTATTATACTTATTTTATTTTTATCCTAGACATCTCTGATTATCTGCCCCTGATGAGTGGTTTACACGAAACGCGTCGGGCATTTTAAGATACAGACATGTGATAATATCACAACAACAACGCAGAATTACTGTACCTACCTATCATGGTTTCACTGTCCCATATTTTTCTCCACTGCATGTGCTGTCTCATTTTGCTATTTTTATAACTTATGTACATACAACAATCCATGTAAATGTATATATGTATACACTGTGACTACTACGTGGCGCTAGGTTGCCATTTTATTGATGTACCCTTGCTGCCGATTTTTGCATACGCACACATACATGTGGTTGCAAATCTTATGAAATTATATTTATCACAATGTTTTTTCTACCAGTAGTTCTTGTCATTGATATGTGCTATATATACCCTACTATGATTAATAAATATGTAATTTTTACCTCATACCCCCACCTTGTCCATGGCCTCATTTAAAGTCCCACACTCCCTTTATTTTTTGTTATTGAACCCGGGATGGAGTCACTATATAGTTGTCTCATTTAAAGTCCCACATTTTCCCCCACTTTTTAAGTCCATCAGGTAAGACCGCTGTTCTGTGTGTCCGGCATGGTTCCATGTTTTAACGATGATTGCTGCCTTAGCGCATTGGCCTTTTCCACCTGCTCCATCAACATATCCATCAGGTATCCAGCACTTCAGACTCCTGCCAGTTTGTCCATTTTTTGCAACTCACCCTCGCACTGGCCATTCCAAGTATGGGTGGGCTGGGGGTTGGGAGATTCTTCACGGAGCTACGTCACTGTGTTCGGTTGTAGTATTTCGTTCCGCTCGGCCATTATTGCAGGGGCTCCTCGGGCCAGCCTTGGCTCCAATTGCCACCACGTATCCCCTCATCACAAGCACTTCAGGCTCACGTCTGGGTTGCCTCGGGCAGCAGGCTCAATCCAATCTTTCTCGGGTGTTTAGTTGGGTTCTGGGATGTTTCGCATCTTAAACAGGGGCTTCCTTTTACCACAGGGCATGAGTCAGTGGGTTCTCCTGTCATAGCGGATACTTACCGGTTATACATACTGTTGACATACGGGCACGCGCTGCTATACTTGTTGGTCGATTACCTACCTTCTTCTCAGGCATACCGACCAGCAGGGCAAAGGCACACCTCAGGCCTTGGTTATCAGGATTATCACATTCCTTACTCGAAGACTCTGATTACAAGTTGGAAGGCTGGCCATAGGCCAGCCTGAGTTTGTGGGAGGAGTCTAAGTGTACTTATAGACTCCTTCCCTGTCGGGTGCGGTGTCGGCATCTCTTTCAGGGTTCCCACCCACCCGTTCCCCCAGCCTTCATACATACTCATTGTACATTTTCCTTATTCTCACATTCAGGGTATGCCCTCTTCTCAGGCATACCGACCAGCAGGCCAAAGGCACACCTCAGGCCTTGGTTATTAGAATTATCGCATTCCTTACTCGAAGACTCTGATTACAAACATATTCTCACGATATCCACACGCACACGTTTTGTTACAATTAGATGTGTTTGTGTTATAATGATGTGTTATGTCTCTCTGATCATGCACGCATGTGATGGCCATTTTCATTTAATGAGATATCATTGATGATTGGTCCTTTTCTGATCATGTGATCACCATGTTAAAAATATTTATTTTAAAGGTATTCTTTAGAGCGTCAGCTATGAGTAAGCACTGAGTATCAGTGCGAAACCTCAGCTGTGAATCCCGTTTTCACCTTTTGCTGTGGATTCCATTTTACCATTAAAGGACAATTCAGGAATCTTTTCCAGGAGTGCGGCTGTCCAAATATTTTCTTTTTTGTTGTCTGCTATATGCACTGCCAGCACCCGTGGTCTCCAGGAGGCGATTGATTAACCAAGTATTTCCATCTGGAGCAGTAATTTCCTTTCTTCCCTGTCCATATACTACCCTGGCCTGTCCATATACCACCCTGGCCTGTCCATATACCACCCTGGCCTGTCCATATACCACCCTGGCCTGTCCATATACCACCCTGGCCTGTCCATATACCACCCTGGCCTGTCCATATACCACCCTGGCCTGTCCATATACCACCCTGGCCTGTCCATATACCACCCATGCCTGTGTATATATCACCCTGGCCTGTCTATATACCACCCTGTCCTGTCTATATACCTTTGGACGAAGACTGTTGTGAGGAAGCGAGCTGCTTATCTGCAGTTCCTGCACCGACAAACTTTCTGCATTTTTAGATGTTTAGGTCATGCTTATAAAAACATAGTGCGTTTGTGTGTGCAGGAACTGCAGGTAAGTTGCATGGTGCAAAAGCAGAATGCATTTCAAGGCAACTGTATTTTTAAAATGCTGCATGCACCTTTTTTCTGCAGCAAACAAAGGAATGGCATGGCCATTCAAATGAATAGGCTGCTGTGCCTGCGCAAATGAGGGTGGCCAAAACACATACATGTGAACCAGCCAGGCTCAAAATAAGCTGGGGGGGCCAAAACATTTTTTTTCCCAGGGCCCAAACCAAAATAAAGACGGCCCTGGCGGTGCACTAGTAGTGCAAAGTGGATTTGCCTTTAGTAAATAAACCCCGGTTTTTGGAATGAATCTGGATTAGGATGGGAAAAATGCATCTTTTTCTCTCAGCATGTTGTTCTCTTTTTAGTCCACAATGTGGCAGCATTGATCTGTCATTACACCATCAGATAATGTTTCTCTCTTGTATATTGTATACGTCTCTTATGTTGTAACAAAGAGGATTTTTAATGTATCTGTAGCCTAGTTCATGGCTACTAACCAATATGAAATTATAAACTGGTTCCTTTGTTGTGGCATCATTTGGCTAGTATGTGCAGGAAAGGAACAGAAGTATTAACCTAAAATATATTCACTTTTAGAGAGTAGAATATAACGTGGGGTTTGCTGCTGAAATCTAAATATCACAGCAATAAGTACAGCAACATTTCTCTTCCTTTACTCCACATTCAATGTACACTATACTTATACTTTATTATCTGGATTAATGCACTTTGGTAATTGGCTGGTTGATTCATGCTATAGAGACATTTACATTAAAGTGGTTGTATAGGCTGAAGGTTTAAAAAAAAAAAAAAAAAAAAAGGTATGTGTGCAGCGGATCCCCCCAGCCTCCCCATTCCTTACCTGAGCCCCTTCCAACCTAGCAATGTTCAGCTGTATGGGGACTCTCCCTCCTCGTTGGTTGAGACAGCAGTGGGAGCCCATTGGCTCCTACTGCTGTCAATCACAGCTAGTGAGCCAATGAGAAAAGAGCAGGGGATGGGCTGAGCAACTGGTCTATGTGTCTTATGGACTCGGGAGCGAGCACGCAGCGGTACCCCCAGGGCTAGCGGCTTTCTCTAGGGTACTGATTGAGGGGGATGGGCCATGAGTGCCAGCGGGGGACCCAAAAAGAAGAGGATCAGAGCTACTCGGGTAAGTACAACATATTTACCATTAATAAAACAATATGTATGTTTATATGTGTCCATCTGTGTCCCATCGTGGGGGTTTACCTTCACTTCCTGTCCCATAGCTAAAACAGAAAGTGAGAGGAAGATGAAATACATTTTTAACCTCTTCAATGAGCTAAGTAGTATTAGATTTTAAAACAGTACCATCGTCCAAAATCTAGTAAGATAGCGGGGGGACTCCAGGGACCCCAAAAAAAAACCTAAACAAAAAGGGGGAAAGAGCGGGCAAGGAGGACTATTGCGGCACAAAGTGAGTAGGTAGACTCAGGAAAGAGCAGATATATAAAAAAAATATATACATTTATTAAAACAATAAAAACATTAAACATTAACCACTTCCTTACTGGGCACTTAAACCCCCTTCCTGCCCAGAGGACTTTTTGCGATTCGGCACTGCGTCGCTTTAACTGACAATTGCGCGATCGTGCGACGTGGCTCCCAAACAAAATTGACGTCCTTTTTTCCCCACAAATAGAGCTTTCTTTTGTTGGTATTTGATCACCTCTGTGGTTTTTATTGTTTGCGCTATAAACAAAAATAGAGCGTCAATTTTGAAAAAAAATCGCAATAAGCGACTGGTTTGCGCAAAAGTTACAGCGCCTACAAAATAAGGGACATAATTATTATTATTTATTTTTTTTACTAGTAATGGCGGCGATCTGCGATTTTTATTGCGACTGCGACATTATGGCGGACACTTTTGACACATTTTTGGCACCATTCACATTTATACTGCAATCAGTGCTATAAATATGCACTAATTACAGTATAAATGTGACTGGCAGGGAAGGGGTTAACACTAGGGGGTGAGGAAGGGGTTAAATGTATACCCTATATCGTGTTCTAACTGTGGGGGAAGGGGGTGACTGGGGAAGGTGACCAATCTGTGTCCCTATGTACAAGAGACACAGATCGGTCTCCTCTCTCCCTGACAGGACGCTGTCAGTGTGTGAGCCGGCAATGAGAGATGATCTCATATGTTTACATATGAGATCATCTCTCATTGGCCGCACAGATCGCCTAGCAAACAGCCACTCCAATTGGCCGTTCATGGCGATCTGTGATTGGCTGTGTCCAAGGGACACGGCCAGCACAGCAGTTCCCCGCTGCGCGCTCGGGAGCGAGCAAAGGGGCGGCCGTAAAAAGACGGCGCCCCAGAGAAGTAGAACCACCGTGCGGCCGTATATAGTCGTCCGGCCGACGGGAAGTGGTTAAGGACAATTAAAACAATGCACATATCATGACTACCGATCAATTCACCGAAATTACAATCCCCGAAGGGGAATCCAGGTAAGTGTTGGGGTCACGGTACGGGAAGTCTCTACTAGTTTCGCGATATTAAATCGCTTCGTCAGGAGAAGTTCTTAAAGTTATTGAACAAACAAATAATATAAATAGGCTAAAACACACATAGAACAGTTTGTGTAGGTCAACCTACCGACAGGAACATTCATATATATATACATACAGATACATTTTGGGGACTGGGGGATGTGTTGCCTACCTAGGAGCTTGTGTCTCGTCGGCTCAAACGCCCAGCCAGCCAATGAAATTTCCTCCCACGGCGGCCAAAGGGGTAAATGTGGAGATGGATCTAACAATTGTACATAAGAAGTGAATAAGTATGGGATATCCTATAATAGGAGGGTGATAGAGTGAATGAATGACTGAAATGTGAATGGTGACCAAACGGTGATGTGAAAAATAGGTGAAATAAAAACATGCATATTATGAATGTGTAATAATATGAATGTGTTAATGATATTTATATACAGTATCTCACAAAAGTGAGTACACCCCTCACATTTTTGTAAATATTTTATTATATCTTTTCATGTGACAACACTGAAGAAATTACACTTTTCTACAATGTAAGACCCCATTCACACCTAAGCGACAAAACGCCCGACGCGGGACGCTTCTGTCGCTAGAGGTGAGAATTCCCATTGCCGTCTATGGAGATGGTTCACATCTCATAGACGCGCAACGCCTGTCGCCTGAAAAAAAGTCCCGGACCCTTTTTTTCAAGCGACACGCGCGTTTTCCCATAGACAGCAATGGGAATACTTTAGAAAAAAAAAAAAAAAAAAAAGAAACATTTGTAATCGCGGCAAATCTGCCGCTACACGCGTACGCGGCTGTCGCTTAGGTGTGAATGCAGCCTAAAGTAGTGAGTGTACAGCTTGTATAACAATGTAAATTTGCTGTCCCCTCAAAATAACTCAACATAGGTAATGATGTCTAAACTGCTAGCAACAAAGGTGAGTACACCCCTAAGTGAAGATGTCTGAATTGGGCCCAAAGTGTGAATATTTTGTGTGGCCACCATTATTTTCTATTTTTTTATTTACTGCCTTAACCCTCTTGGGCATGGAGTTCACCTGAGCTTTTACAGGCTGCCACTGGAGTCCTCTTCCACGAGGATATCATGGAGCTGGTGGATGTTAGAGACCTTGTGCTCTTCCACCTTCCGTTTGAGGATGCCCCACAGATGTTTAATAGGGTTTAGGTCTGGAGACATGCTTGGCCAGTCCATCACTCTTTCCATTTAGCTTCTTTAGCAAGGCAGTGGTCACCTTGGAGGTGTGTTTGGGGTCGTTATCATGTTGCAATACTGCCCTGTGGCCCAGTCTCTGAAGGGAGGGGATCATGCTCTGCTTCAGTATGTCACTGTAGCTCCCCAATGCCAGCAGCACTCATGCAGCACCAGACCATGACACTTCCACCACCATGCTTGACTGTAGGCAAGCCCAGGGTTATGGGGATGATGCCCTTGTCCCCATGAGCTAGCCCCCCCGAACCATACCAGGCCACATGTCCTCAACATGGGGGAGGGCGCTGGCTCATCCCCACTCCTTTCCTGACCTGCCGGTCTAACTGCTTGGATAAGGGCCTGGATATGGAATGGGGGCATGCCGTTTTTTAAAACATGATTCTATTGCCAGCAATTTAAATGTAATTTCATCATTTTTTTTTTCCTTTAGCAAATTCGTTTTTTGCTGCAGCAGGTTCTTTCCACGGTACAGATGCACCACTTTGCAGGCAGACAAAGGGGACCCCCAGGCACTGTTTAAAGGAATTTTTAATGTTGCACTTTAAGCATCATTAAAATCACTGTTCCTGTAAAATTATCTTTTAAATAAAAATTTTTTTGCATTGATACATGTCCCGTAGGGCAGTACCTGGACACCCATGCCTTTTTATTGCCTTCAAAATGGGGACTTTTGATTTTTCAAGTTCGGGTCCCATAGACTTAAATAGGAATTGCCATTAGGGTTAATAAATTTGACTCTGTTTCGGGAGTTCTGGTGCAAACCGAACAGGGGGTGTTCGGCCCATCTCTAGTAGAGAGATATGGCACAGAAAATGGAAATTAGTCTGGACTACTAAAATGGACTTTGGACGGTACAAGTAATAAATGTAAAAAATCTATAAATATTTATTCATAAAAAAAAGTATATGAAAGAGAATATACAAAATTTTGAGAAAAAAGTACAATATCAGCAAGTTTGGTATGCGGAATGGGAAGTCTTGCTTTTACTCTTTAAAAGTTTACATAAACCCTTCTGCGTTATGCAAATATACTCATGACATGAGATCATATAAGTATAAGCTTTTTTGTAATATTCCTTATATTATGTACTGAGTTAATATGCTGATAATGTACTGTTTTCACGAAATGTTGTATATTCTCTTTCATATACTTTTTTTATGAATAAATATTTATAGATTTTTTACTTGTACTGTCCAAAGTCCATTCTAGTAGTCCAGACTAATTCCCATTTCCATATTATCGGGACGTTGGTACACTTCAATATTTGCATTTACAGTAGTTAGTCGCCCTGTGTTTTATGCATGTTTTCGGCTCGATCCACTTAAAGATATGGCACAGAGGTGTATGTGACAATACACTGGAGTCAGATGGCTTGGGTGAGTGGGGCCGAGTGAGGTTGTGGATTGATTCCAAAACACTGTAGTGCAGCACCTTGGTGTGGGTGTGGGTTTTTTTTCTTTGGCGTTTTTCTCACTTTTTTGGGTGAAATGGTAGGGGTACAATGTACCAATTACCAATTCACATAGGGGGCGGGATCTGGGGGTCCCCTTTGTTAAAGGGGGCTTCCAAATTTCGATAAGCTCACCGCCTGCGGACCCCTAAAACCACCGGGCAAGGCTTGTGGGGATGAGGCCCTTGTCCCCATCAACATGGGGACATCCTCCCCATGTTGAGGGCATGTGGCCTGATACGGTTAATGAGGGGGGCGCTCTCTCGTCCCCCCTCTTTTCCTGCAGCCTGACAGGTTGCATGCTCGGATAAGGGTCTGGTATGGATTTTTGGGGGGAACCCCACGCCATTTGTTTTTAAATTTGGCACAGGGTTCCCCTTTATATCCATACCAGACCTGAAGGGCCTGGTAATGGAATTTGGGGGGGCCCCCACACATTTTTTTTATTATTTTTCAATGACTTTTATCTGTATTGCTGGGACCTGACAATTCATTATAGCTGCGAGCAGTTTTAAATTCCTTTTTTCCTTTAAAAATGTAATTTCGTGCAGAGACTGTTATAAACACGGGAAACGTGCGCTACTTTACAGGTGTACTAAAGACACCCACCAGGTACAAAATTTAAAGGAATTTTCACTTTTATTGTTTCACTTTAATCATTATTACAGGCCTGTAGAAGGAGCTTGTCTCCGCACACGTAGCCTGTTATTTCTAGTCTCACCTTCCTTCCGGTGCTCTCCCTGGTCCCATTCTCTGGTAACGCCATCATCTGTGTCTCCACGCTGAACCTGGCTGTTTCCTGGTGTCCACAGGATGGAATTCTCTCCATGCCTGCAGATCCGTGGATCAAGATGGACCTGAGACTGGACCGGACCGCACATCATGAGACCCTGATGAGCCTGTTTTGTAATTGTGTATTGTAAGTGCATTTCTTTTGAGATTAAACATAGTATCTGACATATTGCACTTAGGTGGCGCTTCCCTTTTTTGTTTCCAAGCATTTAAAGAATGCATTGCAAATGGCAGAGATTATACAGTATATTACGTTTTTTAATTTACAGCAACCAAGCAGTAAAAGGTGGTTACTACTAGTTGCTGTACTTTGCTCATTCATTTTTGCTTTAATAAATAGGCGTCAATGGCTCTATAAATACTTCATAAAATGCACACAAAATCCTTATCTATTCGGCACTATTTAACCTTTAGTGCCATTCAAAGTATGTTATACAAAGACGACCTTATTCTTAAAGTCAATGATCCAAACATTAGTCTTGTTTAGTAGAGGAAAGCGTGTTTCATTTTAGAGGATCCCTGATCCAAATCAGAAAGGTTTATTTGAGTCTGTGGACCATAACAGGTGTGACTGGCCAGAGTACATTTTATGGTAATACACTCCACACCAGGAGAGATCATATATTTGAGAAAATTAAAGGTCAGCAAGATTTTGAAAAATTAAAAATTTCTAGATATAAGAATAGAGTACTGGATAAAGAAATCACAAATATCTGAATTGGGAATGTCTTCAATAGGCTAGAGCTGTGGACTCCAAACTGTGGTCTTGGGGCTGGATGTGGCCCTTTGCTTGCCTTTATCTGGCCCTTGGGGTACTATTCCTCCCACTGACACCAACAACAGGGCACTACCTCTGGTCTAGGCATGTGCATGCGGGCAGATAATGGCTTTCTGAATACTAACAAGTCCCAATTAAAGTGGAACTGACCAGGCCTTTTCTGACACTGTTTGTTTACATGAAAAATGACTTAGAACCCCCAAACATTATATATATATATATATATATATATTTTTTTTTTAACAGAGGTCCTCGAGAATAAAATGATGGATTTTGCAATTTTGTCACACTCTATTTGTGCAGAAGTTTTTTTAATACAAATTTTTGGAAAAAATGTACTTTCATTTTAATGCACACAAACACAATATACCATATTTATCAGGGTATACCGTGCCCCCGGCGTATAACGCGCACCCCAAGCTTAGCAAGGTAAAAAAGAAAACTTAAATTTTTGCCCTGCGTCCATCGGCGGCCTTGTCCGGGGTCCGTCTGCGGCCTTTCGGGTGTCCGTCTGCTGCTTCCTTGCGCGGGGTCCGTCTGCAGCTTTGGAGGTGTCCATCTGCGGCCTCCATCCAGGTGTCCGTCTCCATCCAGGTGTCCGTCTCCATCCAGGTGTCCGTCTCCATCCAGTGTGTCCATCTGTGGCCTCCATCCAGGTGTCCGTGTCCGTCTGCGGCCTCCATCCAGGTGAGCGTGTCTGGTGTTTGTTTTTGGCGCGAGCCAAGAGGAGCCGGATTTCCTGTGTGTTCGGCTCCTCTCGCGTGGCTGTGGGTGGAGCCAAATGTGCAGTACGCTCGGTTCTAGGCTGCGGTGGGCGGAGCCGAGCCTAGCCGAGTGCGCAGTACGCTCGGCTCTCGGAGAGACAGCGGTGATCGGCGTATATCACGCACACACGATTTTCCCCTGACTTTAAAGGGAAAAAAGTGCGCAGTATACGATAAATATGGTAATACCAATTTTTTTGTAAAGTATAAAATATGGTGTTACGCAGAGTAAATAGATACCTAGAATGTCATATTTTTAAAATTGCACATGCTTATGAAATTAATCCAAACTATGATATTTAAAAATCCCCATAGGCAAACCTTTACAGGTTACCAGTGGAGAGTTTTATAGTGAAGGTCTGGTGCTATAATTATTGCTCTCACTCTGACATTCGCAGCAATACACACTCACACATGTAGTGAGATCGCCGTTTACGTATTGCATGCGGGACCGTTTGCGCAAGAGCACGAGGGGACAGAGGTGCTTTAAAAAATATATATATCTTTATTTTATTTTTACACTGTTTCTTTAATAATAATAATAAAAAAAAAATTTTATCACTTTTATTGCTGTCACAAGGAATGTAAACATCACTTGTGACCGCAATAGGCAGTGACATATAGGCCCCGTACACACGTGCGAGAAACTCGACGGGCAAAACACATAGTTTTGCTCGTCGAGTTCCTTGTGAAGCAGCCAAGATCTCGCCAAGCCAAATTTTCCCATTGACTAACGAGGAAATAGAGAACATGTTCTCTTTTTGGCCCGACGAGATCCTCGTCGGTTTCCTCGGCGAAAAGTGTACACACGACCGGTTTTCTCGGCAGAATACGTCTGCCATCGAGTTTCTGGCTGAATTCTGCATTCTGAATTCGTGTGTACGAGGCCATACTCTTTATGGAGAGATCTGGATTCTTTTAGACCCCAGATCTCTCCTATGCCCTTAAAAGCATTTGATCACACCAAGATCGGTGTGATCAAATGCTTTCAAGATTTAAAAATGGTGCTATTTACATCTGGGGAAACCGAAAGTGACAACAGTACTCGTTTCCGGTTTCCTATACCAGAGAGCTCATCAGAGACCTTACAGTCCTGCAATGGCTCTATGGTAAGCCAGCTTTAGTTACAGCTTCTCGGGTGGGAAGGAGGCACCCGCAGGCCCGTAAAAGCAATTCAGCAGCTAATTAGCTGCTTCCATAAAAGCCAATTGCCTTAAAAGCCGCAACGTAAATATATTTACTGGACCTCCACATGTCAGCCTACTATGGGTCGCTCAGCTCCGCCCTCTCTGTCCCCTCCAGGACCACCTCTTTTTTAGCCCATAAAGGGCGGCTGTCTGCCCACACCAGAGTTCTTTTTTTGTCCTCGCTCTGGACGCCTTCCAAAGTTTATTTTTATTACTTTCTTTCTTTTTTTTTTTTTCTACATCCACTATCCATCCTGTTCGGGTTCAGCCTCTCCCGGTTCAGAAGACCCCAACATATTGTCAGTACTAGGATCCCTTTAGGACCCAGCACAACTCACCTGACACAGCCTTTGCCTGGGAAACAACAGTGATTGGCCAGCTCACCTTTAAATCACCTGTGTCATCATCCAATCAGTGCTCGTGATAGAGTTACCATGTTTGCCACTGTGTGATCCAGCCTGGCTGGCTGCTCTGTATATTCGTGTATGACCCGGCTCGTTTGACCCTGTTTGTTTGCTTCTGATTCGGTACCGTTTGAACTCTGATCTACCTGTGTATGACCCAGCTTGCCTAGACTTTGCTTACCCTGTAGCAACATTCATCTGCAGCGGTGAACTACAAGTCCCAGCTGACCTGCTCACCCCACCTTCATCTGCAGCGGTGAACTACAAGTCCCAGCTGACCTGCTCACCCCACCTTCATCTGCAGCGGTGAACTACAAGTCCCAGCTGACCTGCTCACCCCACCTTCATCTGCAGCGGTGAACTACAAGTCCCAGCTGACCTGCTCATCTCACCTTCATCTGCAGCGGTGAACTACAAGTCCCAGCTGACCTGCTCATGGTATGTGCTTGTTCTTGAACTGTTTGCAAAGTTAGCACACCTGAACTGTTATATGCTCCTAGCCTGACACATATAGGCTGTAAATCTCCTGAGGTGGGTTCCCGTGGTGCTGGGATTGTATGGTACAGTATGAATGACTGTGTATTACTGGCAAAGGTCACTGACAGTATAAATGACTATATATACTTTTGTTAGGCAGATGCTGGCACTCTCTCCTTCCATGTTGTTGTGTGTTCAGGCAGTGGTTTGGCTCACTGGGACTTGTTGTTCGCCACCACATGTATTCCTTTCAGGAAGCTCAGAGTTGAGCAGGTGAGGTCAGGGGCAGCTTTATCTTTGGATTGCCTAGCAAACACCAGAATGCTCACTGCTGATTTGCAGCAGGCTCTGTCCTCTAGGCTAATCTCAGCCTCCAGTTGATCAATCTGCTGCTCTGCTCTGGTAAGCCTCCTTGCGGGACTCTCGTTACTTACTGCTGCGTTACTTGACTGTCAGAGTGTTTATACAGAATTATCCTGTGAATCATAGAGTCTGGGGATTTTTGCCTAGCTGCCGTAGAAGATTCTGATGGAGAAGTTTATTTAACCACTTAAGGACCGCCTCCTGCACATATACGTCGGCAGAATGGCACGGCTGGCCACAAGCACGTACAGGTACGTCCTCTTTAAGTGCCCAGCCATGGGTCGCGGGAGCGCTCCCGCGACCAGTCCGAAGCTTCGTGACCGTGGGACCCGATCGCCGCTGGAGTCCCGCGATCGGTCCCCGGAGCTGAAGAATGAGGAGAGCCGTGTGTAAACACAGCTTCCCCGTTCTTCACTGTGGCGCTGTCATTGATGGTGTGTTCCCTTATATAGGAAACCACAATCAATGACGTCACACCTACAGCCACCCCCCCTACAGTTAGAAACACAGATGAGGTCACACTTAACCCCTTCAGTGCCCCCTTGTGGTTAACTCCCAAACTGCAATTGTAATTTTTACAGTAAACAATGCATTTTTTGCTGTGAAAATGACAATGGTCCCAAAAATGTGTCAAAATTGTCCGAAGTGTCCGCCATAATGTCGCAGTCACGAAAAAAATCGCTGATCGCCACCATCCAAAGACATGCTGGTAGGTAAATTGGATCTTGTCCAAAAAAATTGGCCCAGTATATATATGTATATCTGTGTGTGCCTAGCGTGTCGAGATCCTACGGGGTAAAATGACCGCACCAGCCAAGCAGACACTGGCTGGAAAAGCGCCCAGAGGCGATTCAGTTTGCATGTGCAGCGCTATACAAGTCATTCATTAGTAGTAAAAAAAAAAAAAATGCAATAAAACTATCCCCTATTTTGTAAACGCTATAAATTTTGCGCAAACCAACCGATAAACGCTTATTGCGATTTTTTTTTTTTTTTTTTTACCAAAAATAGGTAGAAGAATACGTATCGGCCTAAACTGAGGAAAAAAAATAATTTTTTTTATATATTTTTGGGGCATATTTATTATAGCAAAAAGTAAAAAATATTGAATTTTTTTCAAAATTGACGCTCTATTTTTGTTTATAGCGCAAAAAAAATAAAAACCGCAGAGGTGATCAAATACCACCAAAAGAAAGCTCTATTTGTGGGGAAAAAATACGCCAATTTTGTTTGGGAGCCACGTCGCACGACCGCGCAATTGTCAGTTAAAGCGACGCAGTGCCGAATCGCAAAAACTGGCCGGGTCCTTTAGCTGCCTAAAGGTCCGGGTCTTAAGTGGTTAAATTGTATTTATTTTTTTGTTTAAAAAAAAAAAAGTGTTTTTTATTTTTTTTAAAAGAGAGCACATCCTCTGTGTTTTACAGAGAGAAGGGCCCAGTGTGGGATAAACGCCCGCAAAGAGGTTACAAATCAGCATTCCAGGCGCAAGCGAGCATCAGAACTGGACCACGGAGCAATGTGTCCTGTGATGTTGACTTGACCTCCAGATCTCAATCCTTGGAGCATCTGTGGGATATGCTGCAAAAACAAGTCCGATCCATGGAGGCCCCACATAGCAGCGTTCCTTGTGCATTTCCCACACTGCATTGCACTGCCCTTGCAATCTGCTGCAGGTGCCAAAACAAATAGGTAGATTCAGAAAGAGTTAGGCCGGCTTATCTACAGATAAGCCGACCTAACTCTGAATCTGCACCGACCTATGTTTAAGTGTATTCTCTAACAGAGATACACTTAAACATATCTAAGATAGGACGGCGCAAGCCATCCTATCTTAGATTGCAATGTTTTGGCTGACCGCTAGGTGGCACTTCCATTGCGGCCGGCGTAGATTATGTAAATGAGCTTTTACGACGATTCCCGAACGTACGCGAGCCCGCCGCAGTCGATTAACGTTGTTTCCGTAAGGCCTTAGGCGGCCTAAAGTTATTCCACCTATGAGGTGGAATAACAATGTTAAAGTATGGCCGCCGTTCCCGCCGCAAGGTTCAAATTGTTTACGTCGTTTGCGTAAGTCGTCGGCGAATCGGGAGTTACGTCGTTTACGTCCGCGTCGAAATCAATAGGCCCGTACGGCGTCCTTAGCTGCAATGCGCACTGGGAAATGTAGGCGCCCGGTGCATGCGCAGTACGAAAAAACATGAGGTCAAGCCTCATTAGCATTAAACACGCCCCCCCCCAACCCATTTGAATTAGGTGCCCTTACGCCCGCCGTGTTTACACTACGCCGCCCTAAGTAAGGAGGTAAGTGCTTTCTGAATCATGTACTTTCCTCTCTTAAGGCGGCGTAGTGTAAACACGCTAGGCTACGCCGACCTATAATTAGGCGCCCCTACCTGAATCTACCCAAAAGTTACCAACACCCAAAATGCAGTGCCCACGAGGGTCCTTCATACTATAACCTTTATGTGAATCGCACCACATCCCTGTGCAATTCTCATACGATTTAGTCTGGTGCAATTTGAGCCATTTAATTTTGAATGCCTTCGACTGACACTGCAAACGCATGCACTTTTTCTTTTTGTAGCTGCACTGCACCTGGATTGCATGGTCGTTTTGTACCATGTGATCTGGTACTGCACTATTTACGATCCTTGGGGTCATTAGCTTTGTATTGATACCAGCAGAAGATCACACAGAGTGATGGCAATGCGGTGTGGGAAATGCACAGGGATCGCTGTATACATGTGAACCTAGGCTTACCTGTTTGTGTTAGCATTGTGTATCATAGAGCGACCACTAGGAGCAAACATACCCAGCAGGCATTCATAACACTCCTGACACACCGTGTGTACACTCTATGGCACAGCTTCCGGTGTTGTCAGCAGTCTGTGCTATGGAGGACGTACTTGTCTATACCCCTCCCTAGGGGGGCGTGCTCTTTGTGCCGTTGAATAAAGTAGGCGTTGTTACTCCACTCTAGCCCTTCCCACGGGGCGTACTCTATGTACTAGTCGTCGATGTGTGGGTGGAACTCGGGGCTGGCCCCTCCCGGAGGGGGCGTATTGTATGTATTATGGAAGGAGGAAGAGGGCGGGGTTATGTCCCGGCTCCATCATCAACAAATCTCGTCCGTCCGGATTTATGAGCCGCATTGAAAAGTAATTGTAGAGCGTAGAGGAGGTCCGCACCGGGCACCATCGCCAGCCTGGCCACTGCGCATGTCCTCTCTGGGAGTACAGTCCGGTGTGAGTGGTGACAGGTGATCCCTGTACTATGACGTCCCCGGACTCTGATGGTAATATTTCCTGTGTATTAGGGTCATGATGTCATGAATTACACATTGCTGGATTTCTTTATTTCTATTAGGCTGCATTCACACCTGAGTGACATGCTGTTTGGAGTGACAGCCCATTGGTGTAAACAGGTTGCCTGTCATGTGACAACGCGCCAAAGAAGCTCCCAAGCTCCGCCCAATGGTAACACACTTTGTGACCTGCATTCAGGGCACCTTTAATATTGGCGTCACAAGTGCGTTTTGGTGCGTTTATGGTAACGCCGGCAGAAAGCGGTATTTCTACCCCCATTTCTGTGTCACTCAGGTGTGACTGCAGCCTTATTACTAGGGATGAGCTTCGGCGTGTCCGCACAGTGCACGTGCAGAGCCCGCCAGGAAATCTGCACGCCGCTGCGCTAATCACGGGCAGAGAGACGTTTCCTGATGCTCGGCTGCGTTTTGGTGCGTTTATGGTAACGCCGGCAGAAAGCGGTATTTCTACCCCCGTTTCTGTGTGACTGCAGCCTTATTACTAGGGATGAGCTCCGGCGTGTCCGCACAGTGCACGTGCAGAGCCCGCCAGGAAATCTGCACGGCACTAATCACAGGCAGGGAGACATTTCCTGATGCTCGGCTGCAGAGATTGGGAAATGTCTCCCTGCCTGTGGTTAGCGCAGCGCCGTGCACACTTCCTGGCGGGCTCTCTACATGGACTGTGCCAACACACTCATCCCTACTTACTACCATCAGGGGGATGATGGAGGGTAGTAGGTGCTCTGATCACTGTGATTTGGTAATCTAGATTACCAAACGTTTTGGGACACCTGCCTTTACACACACATGAACTTTAATGGCATCCCAGTCTTAGTCCGTAGGGTTCAATATTGAGTTGGCACACCCTTTGCAGCTAGAACAGATTAAACTCTTCTGGGAAGGCTGTCCACAAGGTTTAGGAGTGTCTATGGGAATGTTTGACCATTCTTCCAGAAACGCATTTATTAGGCCAGGCATTGATGTTGGACGAGAAGGCCTGGCTCACAGTCTCCATTCTAATTCATCCCAAAGGTGTTGAGGTCAGGACTCTGTGCAGACCAGTCAAGTTCCAACACCCCAAACTCGCTCATCCATGTTTTTTTGGACCTTGCTTTGTGCACTGGTGTGCAGTCATGTTGGAACAGGAAGGGGCCATCCCCAAACTGTTCCCACAAATTTGGGAGCATGAAATTGTCCAAAATGTCTTGGTATGCTGACATCTTGAGAGTTCCCTTCACTGGAACTAAGGGGCCATGCCCAACCCCTGAATAAAACAACCCCACACCATAATCCCCCTCCACCAAATGATTTGGACCACTGCACAAAGCAAGGCCCATAAAGACATGGATGAGAAAGTTTGGGGTGGGGGAACTTGGCTGGTTTGCACAGAGTCCTGACCTCAACCCAATATAACACCTTTGGGATGAATTAGAGCGGAGACTGCAAGCCAGGCCTTCTCGTCCAACATCAGTGCCTGACCTCACAAATGCAATTCTGGAAGAATGGCAAACATTCCCATGGATACACTCCTAAACCTTGTGGACAGCCTTCCTATAAGAAATGAAGCTGTTGTAGATGCAAAGTCAATATTGAACCCTACGGACTAAGACTGGGGTGCCATTAAAGTTCATGTGTGTGTTTAAAGGGGTTGTAAAGGTTCATGTTTTTTCACCTTAATGCATCCTATCCTATGTTTACATTCCTTGTAATAGGAATAAAAGTGACTAAATTTTTATTTTATTTTTTTAAGACGGTGTCGAAAAAAAAAGTAAAATAAATAAGATTTTTTTTTTTAAAGGGCCCCATCCCGACGAGTTCGCTCGCAGAAGCAAACGCATATGTGAGCAGCGCGCGATCGGTAGAACGAGAGCAATAATTCTAGCCCTAGACCTCCTCTGTAACTCAAAATATGCAACCTGTAGAATTTTTTAAACCTATGGAGATTTCTAAGGTAAAAAGTTTTCCGCTGTTCCACGACTTTGAAGCGTGACATGTTGGGTATCAATTTACTCGGCGTAACATTATCTTTCACAATATAAAAAACAGTGGGCCAACTTTACTGTTGTCTTATTTTTTTTTTAATTAAAAAAAGTTTTTTTTTTTTTTCCAAACAAAGTGCGCTTGTAAGACCGCTGCGCAAATACAGTGTGACAAAAAGTTTTGCAACGGCCGCCATTTTATTCTCTAGGGTGTTATAAAAAAAAATATATATATATATGTTTGGGGGTTCTAAGTAATTTTCTAGCAAAAATAAACAGTTTTTAACTTATAAACACCAAATCTCAGAAAGAGGCTCGGTCCTTAAAGGGGTTGTAAAGGTTCGTTTTTATTTTCTAAATAGGTTCCTTTAAGCTAGTGCATTGTTGGTTCACTTACCTTTTCCTTCAATTTCCCTTCTAAATGTTTTTTTTCTTTGTTTTCTTTGTCTGAATTTCTCACTTCCTGTTCCTCCTCAGTAAGGTGTTTAGTAAGCTGTTCTGACTGACTTTCCACCGCTCGGATGATGGTGGAAAGCTTTCTGAGGAGAAACAGGAAGTGAGAAATTCAAACAAAGAAAAAAAACATTTAGAAGGGAAATGGAAGGAAAAGGTAAGTGAACCAACAATGCACTAGCTTAAAGGAGTTCTCTGACCTAAAACTTTTAACCCCCGCTGTGCCCGGGCTGTAAAACTATACAAAATAAACTTTCACTTACCTGCCTACGATCCCCCGTTGTTCCGATATCGCCGTCCCGTTCTCCGGTCTGTTCCACTTCCTGCGGGTCGGTGACTCACAGTGCGCTCAGTCTATCAGCGGCCACAGCAATGTCCCGTCGCGGCCGCTGATAGGCTGAGCGCACTGTGAGTCACAGACCCGCAGGAAGTGGAACAGACCGGGACCGGAGAACGGGACGGCGATATCGGAACAACGGGGGATCGTAGGCAGGTAAGTGAAAGTTTATTTTGTATAGTTTTACAGCCCGGGCACAGCGGGGGTTAAAAGTTTTAGCTTGGAGAACTCCTTTAAGGCCCCGTACACACGACCGAACATGTCCGATGAAAACGGTCCGCAGACCGTTTTCATCGGACATGTCTGCTGGGAGCTTTTGGTCTGATGTGTGTACACACCATCAGACCAAAATCCCCGCGGACAGAAAACGCGGCGACGTGCGCGAACCAGGAAGTTCAATGCTTCCACGCATGCGTCGAATCACTTCGACGCATGCGGGGGATTTCGGTCCGATGGTTTCCAAAAGTTTCTTAGCATGCTAAGAAACTTGTCCAGTGGAAACCTGTCTGCTCGGCCGTACACACGGTCAGACATGTCAGCGGACATGTCCAGTCTTGTGTACGCGGCCTTAGTGGTTAAAGGTAGGCGTCTCAATACTTTTGGTAATATAATGTACATACAGGGGGTATAGCAGGTTATGGCTGTCGGTGTTATCTAGTACAGTGGGGCAAAAAAGTATTTAGTCAGCCACCAATTGTGCAAGTTCTCCCACTTAAAAAGATAAGAGAGGCCTGTAATTGTCATCATAGGTATACCTCAACTATGAGAGACAAAATGTGGAAACAAATCACATTGTCTGATTTGGAAAGAATTCGACGTCAGATTAGCATACAAAAAAAAAACGTGTGTACCGGGCATTATAGAAGAAGATACGGGTCTGTGAGAGCCAGAAATCTTGCTTGTTTGTAGAGGAGACCAAATACTTATTTTCCACCATAATCTGCAAATAAATTCTTTCCAAATCAGACAATGTGATTGTCTGGATTTGTTTCCACATTTTGTCTCTCATAGTTGAGGTATACCTATGATGACAATTACAGGCCTCTCTCATGTTTTTAAGTGGGAGAACTTGCACAATTGGTGGCTGACTAAATACTTTTTTGCCCCACTGTACATACACAGGGGGTATAACGGGTTATAGCTGTCGGTGTGATATGGTACATATGGGGGGTATAGCGGGTTATAGCTGTCGGTGTGATCTGGTACATACACATGGGGTATAATGGGTTATAGCTGTCGGTGTGATATGGGGTATAATGGGTTATAGCTGTTGGTGTGATCTGGTACATACACATGGGGTATAACGAGTTATAGCTGTTGGTGTGATCTGGTACATACACATGGGGTATAACGAGTTATAGCTGTCGGTGTGATATGGTACATATGTGGGGTATAACGGGTTATAGCTGTCGGTGTGATCTGGTACATACACATGGGGTATAATGGGTTATAGCTGTCGGTGTGATATGGGGTATAATGGGTTATAGCTGTCGGTGTGATATGGTACATACACATGGGGTATAATGGGTTATAGCCGTCGGTGTGATCTGGTACATACACATGGGGTATAATGGGTTATAGCTGTCGGTGTGATCTGGTACATATGGGGGGTATAATGGGTTATACCATCAGGCTTCTGCCAATCAGTGCCCATCCCCAATGCCTGCCAGTGCCATCAGTGATGCATATCAGTGCCGCCCATCAGTGCTGCCTACCAGTGGCAATCATCAGTGCCACCTTATCAGTGCCCATCAGTGAAGGAGAAAACTTACTTATTTACAAAATTTTATAACCGAAACAAAGAAAAAAACTTTTATTTATTTATTTTTTTAAACATTTTTGGTCTTTTTTTATTTGTTGCACTAAAAAAATAAAAATAAATAAAAACCCCAGCAGTGATCAAATGCCACCAAAAAAAAGCTATTTGTGGGAACAAAATGATAAAAAATGTGTTTGGGTACAGTGTAGCATGACTGTGCAATTTGTCATTCAAAGTGCGACAGCGCTGAAAGCTAAAAAATGGCCTGGGCAGGAGGGGGTGTTAGTGCCTGGTATTGAAATGGTTAAAGAGGAAGTAAACCCTGATGGGTTTTACTTCCTCTTTTTTTTTTTTTTCCTGCAAAGAAAAGGCATAATGGGCTAGTATGCATCACATACTAGCCCATTATGTGGGACTTACCTGCAAACAAAGCCCAGGTTGTCCCCACATTCATCTTTGCCCTTCTTCCTTCCTTCCGGGGCCGTGGACGCTGGCCAGTCACACAGAGGGCCATTTCTTCACAGCGCATGCACCCATGACGTTGGCACAAAAGTATATGGTAAATATCTCCTACTCCGTGCAAATTTAGAAGATATTTTCAGTACCTGCCTGAAGTTCAGAGTGAAGTCACCCAGCAAGTTTTTACTTCAATAGACAACTCCTGATGAGTAATCATTTATTTACTCATGAAGATTTTGCTTTGCCAACGAGCCAGTCTAGCCAGTCTGGCATTACAATTGTAGTTAGGGGTCAGATTTAGGCTCCATTCACACTGGTAGGACTTCAAAGTTGTGCCAGCTTTGGAGTGCTACTTTGGTGCAACTTTAATGCAACTTTGAAGCAACTTTGGATGGATGTGACTTCTGTCCCTCTGCAAAGTCGTACCCACTGTTGCATGTAAAACTTTCAAGTATGATTTTTATGCAACTTTTGAGGGTTACCATTGATGTATTTTGCCCTCAGGTTGCACAAGGGTAGTGCATGAACTACATGGAAGTTGGTATGACTTTACTGATTGGGTGTTCTTACAAAGTGAAGCTTCACCACATTTACTAAGAAAAATCAAAGCAGCTGCACTTGCAGAATGCGCAGTCTATTTGCCTTTAGTAAATTAGTACCATGGTATTGTATGGTTTGAGCCGCCAATATTCGTTTTTAAATACCGTACAATATACCAGTTTCCATTATTATATATTTTATATTCTTTTTGTATAGAGAGGGGGCTCCTTCTGTCAGGGGGGCCAGAACAATTGCCCCTTATAAATTCAGCATTGGTTGTGGTCCAACGTTATTGAGTCTTTCTTATAGTTTTCACCAAAAGAACAAATTGTCTTTTATTCCCTCTATCTTCCTCCTAGCTCCTGTACTGGGCTTAGCTGTCATGTTAAGCATTGTTTAGGAATTGCTATGTGCTGTCCTTAAAAGTGGCTGTAAACCCTCCATGTTTTTTCACCTTAATGCATCCTATCAGGGATGGACTGGGCATTGGGAATACCGGGAGTTTCCCAGTCAGCCGATGGCTCAGTGGGCCAGCTTCAGTGACAGCAGACCGCTGCCCCCCCCTCCGCTCCTCTGTCTCTCCCTCCCCGCAGCGATCACCTCCTCTCCCTCCCCGCAGCGCTCACCTGGGGGGGGGGGGAGCAACAGAGAAGCAGGGACAACGACAAAGGAGCATGGGGGGGACCAGAAGAAGCACGGGGGAGGGGACAGACAACTGACTCAACAGCTATGGCCTGGAAGTATCTTACTTCTGTCTAATCTTGTCCCATTAGGGGGGGGCACCGAACTGATTCTTTGGCCCGGGTGAAATAATGTCTAGCTTCCCCACTGGTACTGCCTATAAGGGTACCAGTACCAGCAGTTCTACTCTAAAAAAGTAGAACGGCTGGTGGCTAGTGAAGGGGGCCGGGGGGGGGGGGGGGGGGGGGAGTTGTCTGGCTGCCATGGGAGAGGCCAGTCTGGATGAAATCCAGGGCCAAAATTTTGTCCCAGTCCAGCCCTGCATCCTATGCATTAAGGTGAAAAAACATCTGACGTTTAGTGGCCCCCCAGCCCCCTGTTTTACTTACCTGAGCCCTGTAAAGTCCTGTGTCGAAAACGAACTGATATTTCCCGGGGGTTCTCGACTATTCATTGGTTAGATTGATAGCAGCGCAGCCATTGGCTCCCTCTGCTGTCAATCAAATCCAATGACACGGCACTAGGGGGCGGGGCCGAGTCCTGCACTCGGCGACTATGAACGCCGGGAGCGGGACTCGGAGAGTGCTTCCCATTGGGAGCTATCTAATGCGGGAAGGTGCCGAGGGAGACACCGGGGGACCCCAGGAGATGACGTTCGGGGCCACACTGTGCAAAACTAGCTGCACAGTGGAGGTAAGTATGATTTTATATATATATATATATATAATATTTTTTTTTAAACAAATCTTTAATTGGAAATGCAGATAAGTAAACATCCTGCCGACCAAGTTTTTCACTGAATCAGAAGTACACGATAGTTACCTAGTTTACATAGTAGGTAAGGTTGAAAAAAGACACAATCCATGTGTGTGATTATATGTCAGTATTACATTGTATATCCCTGTATGTTGCCGTCGTTCAGGTGCTTATCGAATAGTTTTTTGAAACTATCGATGCTCCCCGCTGAGACTACCGCCTGTGGAAGTGAATTCCACATCCTTACCGCTCTTACAGTAAAGAACCCTCTACTCTATTTTTTATCAGAAATATTTAGAAGAATACGTATCGGCCTAAACTGAGGGGTAAAAAAATGTGTTTTTCTTAGGATTTTTTGGGGATGTTTATTATAGCAAAAAGTAAAAAAATATTGCATTTTTTATCAAAATTGTCACTCTATTTTTGTTTATAGCGCAAACAATTAAAAACCGCAGAGGTGATCAAATGCCACCAAAAGAAAGCTCTATTTGTGCGGGGAGGATGTCAATTTTGTTTGGGAGCCACGTCGCACGACAATTGTCGGTTAAAGCGACGCAGTGCCGAATCGCAAAAAGTGGCCTGGTCTTTGGCCAGCCAAATGGTCTGGGGCTGAAGTGGTTAACGTAACCCTACTTGGTGACAGGTTCTCTTTAACTGATCAGAATGCAATGCATTTCCTATGACTTGTTTATTCATTTAAATGGATGAAATACTTTGCAATGTATTATAACCTTTTTCTAATCATCGTACTGCCGCGGATTCTGCCAAAGGTTAAAGCGGGGGTTCACCCTTAGAGGGCACTTTTCCCCCTTAGATTCCTGCTCGTTATTACTAGGGGAATCGGCTATTTATTTTAAAATATGTGCAGTACTTACCCGTTTACGAGACGCATCCTCTCCGTCGCTTCCGGGTATGGGCTTCGGGAATGGGCGTTCCTTCTTGATTGACAGGTTTCCGAGAGGCTTCCGACGGTCGCATCCATCGCGTCACGATTTTCCGAAAGAAGCCGAACGTCGGTGCGCAGGCGCAGTATAGAGCCGCACCGACGTTCGGCTTCTTTCGGCTACGAGTGACGCGATGGATGCGACCGTCGGAAGCCTCTCGGAAGGCTGTCAATCAAGAAGGAACGCCCGCTCCCGAAGACCCATACCCGGAAGCGACGGAAGAAGATGCAGCTCGAAAACGGGTAAGTACTGCACCTATTTTAATATAAATAGCCGATTCCCCTAGACCGAACGAGCAGGAAGCTAAGGGGAGAAATTTTTTTTTTTTTTAAATGGGTGAACTCCCGCTTTAATGATATGGAAATGGATTGTTAGTGGATGCATTATATTTACAATGCCTCATTTTGCCTCAAAAAGGTTATTTCCCACATTAAAAGTATTAATGTGTAGACCTTTATGTATTATTTCAGTGTAACGTGATGCATTGATTTGGTATAATACATTTCCTGTGTCTATTTCCAGTGTTGGAGGAGCCTTTAGGCAGCACAAATGCGCGGTATAGGCCTTTGGATGGCGGTCATTCAGAAGAAGACGTCTCTCTGCTTGAGGAGAACAACGTAAAGCATTATTATGGCGTCAAGCCTGTGGACCACTTTAATGGAACTTATATTATATTCTTCCTGCTTGGGGTGGGTTCCTCACTTCCTTGGAATTTTATTTGCACCGCAAAACACTATTGGATATACAAACTAAGGAACTGCACGGATATGCCGGTGGTAGAAACGCCCAGAGCTTCAGACTTGAGTGTGAGTAGAATTTATTAAACTTGTTCATTTTTAATACATATGTAACTCCAGGTAATGTACTGTGTATACGAGTTTGTTTATTGCATATACATACTTGTCTTACTGGTAGAGTAAACTTGTCACCAGTTAAATGTAGTTTGAGCAAGTCATTAAAAATGCAAAGGCAGGCGTTACCAGCAGTGAAAATCGCATGTCAGTGTGACCAGTAGATCTAGAGAGAGAGTCATCTGAAATGATGTGCAGATCCTGACATTTCTTGTACATTTTTAGCTCGATCCCGTCCCCAAGCCTCTCTAATGGTACTTTAACCACTTCAGCCCCGGACCATATTGCTGGTCAAAGACCAGAGCACTTTTTGCGATTCGGCACTGTGTCGCTTTAACTGACAATTGCGCGGTCGTGCGACGTGGCTCCCAAACAAAATTGGCGTCCTTTTTTCCCCACAAATTGAGCTTTCTTTTGGTGGTATTTGATCACCTCTGCGGTTTTTCGTTTTTGCGCTATAAACAAAAATAGAGCGACAATTTTGAAAAAAATGAATATTTTTTTTTTACTTTTTACCATAATAAATATCCCCCAAAAATACATAAAAATTTTTTTTTTTTCCTCAGTTTAGGCCGATACGTATTCTTCTACATATTTTTCGTAAAAAAAAAAAAAAAAATGCAATAAGCGTTTTATTGATTGGTTTGCGCAAAAGTTATAGCGTTTACAAAATAGGGGATAGTTTTATGGCATTTTTATTAATACTTTTTTTTTACTAGTTAGGCTGCTTTCACATTGGGCAGTGGAGGTGCGGTGATGGTATAGCTGCGCTATTTTTAGCGCCGCTAAACCGTCGTATTTACCACGATATTCGGGCACTAGCGGTGAGGTTTTAACCCCCGCTAGCATCCGAAAAAGGGTGGTATTACCGCGGTTTAACATTGATTTCAATGGGAAGGCGCGGTATAGGAGCGGTAAACACCCCGCTCCTATACCGCTCCAAAGATGCGGCTTGCAGGACTTTTGGAGCGGTCCTGCTACCGCACTGCTTCAGTGTGAAAGCCTTCGGGCTTTCACATTGAAGCCTGCAGGGCATGACTTTTTAATGCAGTATAGCAGCGCTATTTTTAGCGATGTACCGCATGAAAAACGCCTCAATGTGAAAGGGGTCTAATGGTGGCGAGCAGCTTTTTTTTTTTTTCTGTACTGCGACATTATGGCGGACACTTTTGAAATTTTTTTGGGACCATTGGCATTTTTATAGCGATCAGTGCTATAAAAATGCATTAATTACTATAAAAATGGCACTGGCAGGGAAGGGGTTAACACTAGGGGGCGGGGAAGGGGGTTAAGTATGTTCCCTGGGTGTGTTCTAACTGTAGGGGGGGTGGACTCACTAGGGGAAATGACTGATCGCTGTTAATACATTGTATGAACAGACGGTCAGGCATTTCTCCCCTGACAGGACCGGGAGCTGTGTGTTTACACACACAGCCCCCGATTCTCGCTCTGTAACGAGCGATCGCGTGTGCCCGGCGGTGATTGCGACCGCCGGGCACACGCGCGGGAGTCAGGAGCGAGCTGGGGGGCGCACCCCCAATTGGCTGCTAGGAAAGATGACGTATAGCTACGTGCTCTCGCCCAGCAGAGCTGACCTGCCGCCGTATAACTGCGGCGGCTGGTCGGCAAGCAGTTAATGTTAAAGGCAACCGAAAGCTGCTCATAGACGGTTTTAATCTTGGCCGGTTCAGCAGGGACTGGCTGAGATTTAAACCATGTATGGGCAGGCTGAATGTATCCAAGTTGGTTGATCAACTCGGGTGCAACCAGTCTGCCGGATTTTACATACAATTAATCACTGTGTTCTCTCAGAGGGGACAGCCCCCCCCCCCCCCCCCCCGCTGGGAGAACACAAGAGCTGGGTGGGAGGGATTCCACTATTAACACTGAAGCCCCGTACACACGGTCAGACATTTGTCAGACCAAAATCACATTGGAATTCCATTGGACTCCAACGGAATTCCTCAGAATTTCCGATGGAAATATTTTGATGGGGCATACACAGGGTCAGAAATTCTGATGGAAAAAGTCCATCTGACTTTTTCCATGGGAAACTCCGATGGTGTGTACGGGGCATGACTGCATTGATGGGGAAACTGAGCGATTTGCTTTCCTGTAACCCATTGTTGCAGGGAAGAAAATCACTCCGTCTATGGCCAGCTTTAACCACTTCCCGACGGCCGTACGACTATTGACGGCCGCGGGGTGGTTCTAAATCTCTGAGCCGCCGTCAATTGACGGCAGCCCCTTTGCTCGTTCCCCGCGCGCGCTCCCGAGCGCGCAGCGGGGAACTGCTGTGCTGGCCGTGTCCCTTGGACACAGCCAATCACAGATCGCCGTGAACGGCCAATCGGAGCGGCCGTTTCCTAGGCGATCTGTGCGGCCAATGAGAGATGATCTCATATGTTTACATATGAGATCATCTCTCATTCCCGGCTCTCGCAGACAGCGGTGCTGTCAGGGGAGAGAGGAGACGAATCTGTGTCTCTTGTACATAGAGACACAGATCGGTCACCCCCCCCCAGTCACCCCCCTTCCCCCACAGTTAGAACACTAATTAGGGTACACATTTAACCCCTTCCTCACCCCCTAGTGTTAACCCCTTCCCTGCCAGTCACATTTATACTGTAATTAGTGCATATTTATAGCACTGATTGCAGTATAAATGTAAATGGTGTCAAAAGTGTCCGATGTGTCCGCCATAACGTTGCAGTCGCAATAAAAATCGCAGATCGCCGCCATTACTAGTAAAAAAAAGAATAATAAAAAAATAATAATTCTGTCCCTTATTTTGTAGGCGCTCTAACTTTTGCGCAAACCAGTCGCTTATTGCGATTTTTTTTTTTTTTTTTTACTAAAAATATGTAGAATACGTATCGGCCTAGACTGAGGATAAAAAATATTTTTTTTTTTTTTTTAAAATTGAGCCATTTATTACAGCAACAAGTAAAACATTTTTATTTTTTTTTCAAAATTGTCGCTCTATTTTTGTTTATAGAGCAAAAAATAAAAACCGCAAAGGTGATCAAATACCACCAAAAGAAAGCTCTATTTGTGGGGAAAAAAGGACGTCAATTTTGTTTGGGAGCCACGTCGCACGGCCGCGCAATTGTCGGTTAAAGCGACGCAGTGCCGAATCGCAAAAAGTCCTCTGGGCAGGAAGGGGGTTTAAGTGCCCAGTAAGGAAGTGGTTAATAACTGGCTGGTGGGAAAGGTGGGCTCAGTTTTTTTCTTTTTTTGCAGGATCAGTCATGATTAGTTTACAGTAATGATGCCTGTCTGTGGATAGGTAACCATATGCTTAGTTTGAATTGCCCAGGTTTACATCATAGAACACCAGCCAAACTGTTTGTATCTGAATTGGTTGTGGTTGTATAGTTATTTATTTTAATTTTAACTACAGGAAAGTCTATAATAAGGCGTACCTGTAGGTAAAAAAAAAAATCTCCTAAACCTGTATGATTTAGGAGATATTTCCCTCGCAATGAGCCACTGACTGCAGCGGCGCATGCACACAGGGGATTCTCAGCTGAAACCCCGGAAGACTCCGGACCTTGCCGGAAAGTGCGCACTGGAGTAACGACACAGCGGCTCCAGCCACTCAGAGGGCTGGAGCCACGATACCTGGAAGACACGCCGAGGCAACATGTCGGCTACATCGGCGTGGAACGGGTGAGTTACTGACGCCTCGTTTTAAGGTAAGTATTTCATAATGAGCTAGTATGCGGTGCATACTAACTCATTATGCCTTTTTTCTTACAGGGGTAAAAAAAAAATCAGAGGGTATACAACCGCTTAACCTCCCTGGCGGTGTTCCCGAGACTGACTCGGGGTTAGATTTTCCTGCTACGATCGGTAACCCCGAGTCAGTCTCGGCTCGCCTCGCTGAATCCACAGGCACTTTTTACTTACCTTGTCCCTGGATCCAGCGATGCCACCGCGCTGTGTGAGCGAGCGGGACCTCGCTCGATTCACATAGTGCCTCCGTGTGACGCCGATCTCCGTTCCCTGCGACGTTACGACGCACGGGGACGGAGAACGGCGCCAAATTCAAAAACGTAAACAAACACCTTACATACAGTATACTGCAATCTTATAGATTACAGTACTGTATGTAAAAAAAACACACCCCCCTTGTCCCTAGTGGTCTGTCCTGTGTCATGCATGTCATTTTATATAATAAAAACCTTTTTTTCTCCCTGCAAACTGTAGATTGTCCATAGCAACCAAAAGTGTCCCTTTATGTCAAAAATAGTTTTAGATCAGCTAAAAAAACAGCGATAATAAATTATAATCACTTGCAGAATTGTGCGATAGCGATTTGTGGGGAAATTTGTCATAAAAAAAAAAAAATAATGACAGCAACAATTCTGCAACTGAGCAAATTTCAGTGATTTTAATTTGATTACATTATTGAATAACTTTTATTATAATTATATTATTATTTGTTATAATTATTTATAATTATTTATTATATTATAATTTATAATTTTGTTTTTAAAAAAATGTCATACCCCAGATGCCTATTAGAATCTTGTTTGGTCAGATTTAAGTGAGTTATTCCTAAGAATTATAGGCCTACAGTATAAAACGCCAAATTTCCTTGCAAATAATGGTACCGCTTTCAGCATGTTTTTTCTGAAAGAATCATACCGCCAGGGAGGTTAAAGCTCACAGCTACATGTTGACACTCCTTGTTCTGTCTCAACTAACCTTTTATGCAGTGACATAACTTTATAGATATCGGTCTGTCTGGACCACCCTTTGTCAACCCTTTTACCCCAGAAGAACCCCGAAAATAGTTTTCAGGTCTCAGAGTTAACCTTACTGAATCCTGTCCCCTGGGGGAGATTTCTCCTTACATTGGTGATCAGGAGAGACAATGTAACCCTTCCAGCGGTGGTCATAATGCCACCCTTAAAGGTGGCTAAAATCATTGGTGTCATGCTTTGGCCCTGGCACTATCCAAGCACCACCAAATAGGAGGCTAATCTGCTACATCTAAAGGAACCTCTAGCAACCTCTAAAGGAACCTCTAGCAACCTCTAAAGGAACCCAAGCGATACTTACTATTACTTGGCAGTGTATGGGCTTGTTCCTGTGGCAGTCTCTGCCACCCCTCTGCAAAAGTAATCAATAGTAGATTGCTCAGAGGATGGTAGAGCAGCGCCTGCCAGGCATCAAGGAGGCAATACTGGTGCCTCCCAATTGGAAATATTGACTTGTGGGGCACCACTCTCCAAACACGACATAAAGTATAGATGTGCCATAGAATGTGTAGGGCCCTGAGCACCTGCATGGCATCTTCTAGAGTGGGCGATCGGGGGGTCCTTTCTGCACCACATTCAAAACGCACTGCAGTTGCGGTCTGCAGCGGGTATTAGTATTAAGTTAATGGCACTCCAAATGCAGGTCACAAACACAGTGCGTTTGCCCACACCATTGATTTCATGGTACAGAAGTACCATGCAATTCAGCAGCAGTGTGTTTCCAAAAGTATAGCGTGTGCTACATTTGGTGCGATAGGGGGCTGAATCGCATCACACAGAACTGCATATGAATCGCTCAGGAACGCACTCCCGGTGTCAACCAGCTCTTTCAGTATTTTCACAAAGCATTTGCCCTTTATATATTCCATCTAGTCACGTGGAGAACCCTGCAGCAGACCGGGGGGCACACTAATTGGCCAAGCACATGTTCTGCCATGTGACTTGTATTTTCTGTGACCACACTCGTATTGCTGGCTTTACCTCAGACTCACAATGCAGCACATGATAATATAACCCAGTTAACTAATTTCATTGTAAACAAATTCAGTATGATCACATCAGGGTTAATAATTAAAGCCGCTGACAAAGTCGTCATGTGACCTTAAACTCTCACATGACTCCATAAATTGTCATGTCTGCGCTTTATCCTGTTTAAATGGCTGCTTTGTGCTGAGTGATTATTTGGGGAGGACAGGCAGTGTGATCCGTAGAAGGAAGTGCTTTCACAATATTCCAGGAATAAAAACACCAGCATGGCAGCTAAAAGACAATGTAATATCTCAATTTCCCCTTTAACCACTTCAATACCAGGCACTTATACACCTTCCTGCCCAGGCCAATTTTCAGCTTTCAGCGCTGTCGCAATTTGAATGACAATTGCGCGGTCATACTACACTGTACCCAAACACATTTTTTTATCATTTTGTTCCCACAAATAGAGCTTTCTTTTGGTGGTATATGATCACCTGTGCGGTTTTTATTTTTTTGCGCAAAAAAAAAACAGAAAATGTTAAAAAATTTTTTTTTTTTTTTGTTTCTGTTATTTATTTATTTCTTTTTATAAGTAAGTACGTTTTCTACTTCAATGACGGGCACTGATATGGCTGCACTGATATGGCTGCACTGATGGGTACTTATGGTGGCACTGATGGGTACTTATGGTGGCACTGATAGGTGGCACTGATGGATGGCATTGCTGGGCATCACAGATTTAAGGTTTTTCACAATGGTGCCAATCAGTGCCCATTTGTTGGCACTGATTGGCACATATTTGGCATAAATTTGCATATGTGGATGGCCAAGGGGGATGTACCGGGCCATCTACATGCTTGGAGCTTCCCTGGTGGTCCTGGCGGCTTCCCTGGTGCTCCAGTGTTGGCATCCGTGGGGGGGGGCTGCGCTGATAAACAATCAGCGCAAAACCCCCCTGTCAGGAGAGCCGCCGATTGGCTCTTCTCGTGGCTGTCGGACGCGAGTGAGGAAGAGGCGATCAACGGCTCTTCCTGTTTTACATCGTGATCAGCTGTGATTGGACGCGGCTGATCACGTGGTAAAGAGCCTCCGCCGGTCACCGATCACCGTGCTGCTCGCCCCCACACGATATCCTGGACGTCAATAGACGTCCAGTCAGGATAACAGAACCACTTCCCGGACGTCAATTTGCTACTGACTGGGCGGGAGGGAAGTGGTTAAAAAGTTAATAAATCTAAAAACAAAGATGTAATATATTGCAGCTTACCAATCATTACATTTTGGTGGCTGTGTCAGTTTTCAGTTTGCTTTGCTGGACAGCTTGATCTGGTAAATGAAGCTGAACAATAAGACTTACTGGCTGCATCAACAGGTGGAAAAAAAAGAAAAAAGAAAACTGAATGCAGCCACCACTTCATGTGTGACTTGGAAGACATCTGTGTGGCTCCATGCACAGATGCCTATGCAAGTCGCACCTGACATTGCCAAAAGCAGCGAAGAAACTACCTTTTCAAATCAATGCGGCACCGCAATGTCGAAGGCACACCGAACAAGTGCCACAGCTGACAATAGGGTGCAACCTGTCAAATCGCATGACAAATTGCTCTGGTGTGAAAGGGCCGACAATAAAACCTGAAAGATGATTGGTTACTATTCACAGCTGCAATAGATTTTGCCCGTTCCAGTTTTAGTAAACTTCCCCCCAAGTGTCTTCATGTCATATTCATCACAGACCAAAAAAAAAATCGATTTATTTCTGATCTTTGGATTATATGTGGATCCATGCAAATCATTATAGGTCATTTGGAAAATATAGCCTTGTAGTGGCCCCTCCCCCTGCACTGCAAAGGTTAAAGTGGTGATAAAGTTTTGTGTTTTTTTTTTCTTTAAAAAATACAAACGTTATACTTACCTGCTCTGTTGTAGTGGATATGCACAGAGTAGCCCCGATCCTCCTCTTCTCGGGTCCCTTTTCTGTGCTCCTGGCTCCTCCCTCCCGTTGAGTACCCCCACAACAAGCAGCTTGCTATGGGGGGTGCCCAAGCCAAGTCACAGCTCTGTGTGTACAGTGAGGAAAATAAGTATTTGAACACCCTGCTATTTTGCAAGTTCTCTCACTTGGAAATCATGGAGGGGTCTGAAATTGTCATCGTAGGTGCATGTCCACTGTGAGAGACATAATCAAAAAAAAAAATTCCAGAAATCACAATTTATGATTTTTTAACTATTTATTTGTATGATACAGCTGCAAATAAGTATTTGAACACCTGTCTATCAGCTAGAATTCTGACCCTCAAAGACCTGTTAGTCTGCCTTTAAAATGTCCACCTCCACTCCATTTATTATCCTAAATTAGATGCACCTGTTTGAGGTCATTAGCTGCATAAAGACACCTGTCCACCCCATACAATCAGTAAGAATCCAACTACTAACATGGCCAAGACCAAAGAGCTGTCCAAAGACACTAGAGACAAAATTGTACACCTCCACAAGGCTGGAAAGGGCTACGGGGAAATTGCCAAGCAGCTTGGTGAAAAAAGGTCCACTGTTGGAGCAATCATTAGAAAATGGAAGAAGCTAAACATGACTGTCAATCTCCCTCGGACTGTGGCTCCATGCAAAATCTCACCTCGTGGGGTCTCAATGATCCTAAGAAAGGTGAGAAATCAGCCCAGGACTACACGAGAGGAGCTGGTCAATGACCTGAAAAGAGCTGGGACCACCGTTTCCAAGGTTACTGTTGGTAATACACTAAGACGTCATGGTTTGAAATCATGCATGGCACGGAAGGTTCCCCTGCTTAAACCAGCACATGTCAAGGCCCGTCTTAAGTTTGCCAATGACCATTAGGATGATCCAGAGGAGTCATGGGAGAAAGTCATGTGGTCAGATGAGACCAAAATAGAACTTTTTGGTCATAATTCCACTAACCGTGTTTGGAGGAAGAAGAATGATGAGTACCATCCCAAGAACACCATCCCTACTGTGAAGCATGGGGGTGGTAGCATCATGCTTTGGGGGTGTTTTTCTGCACATGGGACAGGGCGACTGCACTGTATTAAGGAGAGGATGACCGGGGCCATGTATTGCGAGATTTTGAGCAACAACCTCCTTCCCTCAGTTAGAGCTTTGAAGATGGGTCGAGGCTGGGTCTTCCAACATGACAATGACCCGAAGCACACAGCCAGGATAACCAAGGGGTGGCTCTGTAAGAAGCATATCAAGGTTCTGGCGTGGCCTAGCCAGTCTCCAGACCTAAACCCAATAGAGAATCTTTGGAGGGAGCTCAAACTCCGTGTTTCTCAGCGACAGCCCAGAAACCTGACTGATCTAGAGAAGATCTGTGTGGAGGAGTGGGCCAAAATCCCTCCTCCAGTGTGTGCAAACCTGGTGTAAAACTACAAGAAAGGTTTGACCTCTGTAATTGCAAAGAAAGCCTACTGTACCAAATATTAACATTGATTTTCTCAGGTGTTCAAATACTTATTTGCAGCTGTATCATACAAATAAATAGTTAAAAAAATCATACATTGTGATTTCTGGATTTTTTTTTTGATTATGTCTCTCACAGTGGACATGCACCTACGATAACAATTTCAGACCCCTCCATGATTTCCAAGTGGGAGAACTTGCAAAATAGCAGGGTGTTCAAATACTTATTTTCCTCACTGTATATTCAGACACTGAGCCACGGCCCGCCCCGCCCCCTCTCCCTTCTCATTGGCTGACGGACTTTGGCAATAGTTGGAGCCAATGGCGCCACGTTGCTGTCTCAGCCAATGAGGGTAGTCCTGGGCAGCTGATACACTGCTGCAACACCACTGGATCTAGATAGGGCTCAGGTAAGTGTTAGGGGGGGACACAATTTTTTTTTATCTTAATGCATATGTCTAGACACAGATGTTTAGCCTTTCATTTCTATTTTAAACAAAATGGGTTGTTTTATAAGTTTTACATCGCCACTTACGGACCGCCTACCGTGGATATATATCGCTACCGTGGTTATAGCATGGTATTTTTTTGCATAGTGGGTGATCCTCTTTCACATAAAAATTGTGGTCAATTCTGTCGTTTACCGGAGAGATCAGCAGTGGCGGAAACAATCCAATCCGTGGGAGTGATGGGCAGGAAGTCAAGCGAGGTCATGATGGCACCCACTCAACACTATGCCCTTGGAGGACCATAGCGACGTCAAACATCACTTCCACCCTCCGGCCTTAAAGAGCCCATATTTTTTTTTATTTTTTAGGTATACATTTTTTTTTTTTTCACAGGAGGGGATAAACCATGTTTGGGCTTTTGTGAATAAGAGTGCCAATGAAAAGGTTCAGGCGGGACTACAGTATTTTGTCCAGGAGTTTGATATCTATATTAAAGCAGATTTCCACCCAAAAATTTTACTTCTGCTTTTTGGAATCCTCACATTTGGCACCTTTCAGGGGGGGGAGGAGGGAGCAGATACCTGTGTAATACAGGTATCTGCTTCCACTTCCGGGTGTAGGTAGTCCGGCTCCTTATCTATCCCCCCTGCTGTCTTCTGGGAGACACACAGGTCCCAGAAGACAGCAGAGACCAGTGAGATCGTGCAGGTCATGCAACTTGCGCAGTAGGGAACCAGGAAGTGAAGCCGCAAGTTTCCCTTACCGAAGATGGTGGCGGCAGCACCCGAGGGCCGAGGGACAGATCGGCTTCGGGTGCCAACATTGCGGGCGCCCAGGACAGGTAAGTGTTCATATATTAAAATTCAGCAGCTGCAGTATTTGTTTTCGGAACTCTGCTTTAAGAATTGGAATTGGTCTATTAGACCAAGTGGTGTCATCAGTGTTGGGTTAAGGGATCATTGATATTGCCGCTGTGAGAGATTCAACATGGAAGGAGTGACCTGAAAGTAGATAGTTATAAGCCTCTTGTAAAAGAGTAAGTAACTTTGAATCCGTCTGGACCTGCTAGTTTACTTGGTTTAAAGTGGTAGTAAACTCTGTACTACCACTTTTACCTACAGGTAAGCCTATAATAAGGCTATACCTGTAGGTATAAAGAATATCTCCTAAACCTTGCCGGATAGAAGTCTCCCGTGCGCATGTGCGGGAGTGACGACATCACCGCTCCAGCCACTCACAGCGATACCCAGAAGACACGCCGAGGCAAGATGACATTTCCCTCGGTGTGGACCAGGTAAGTTCCACACACTTCGTTCCAAGGTAAGTATTTCATAATGAGCTAGTATGCGGTGCATACTAGCTCATTATGGCTTTTGCTTTTCAGGTATGAAAAAAAAAACAGCAACGGGTTTACTACCGCTTTAAGTGTCATTATGGCTAATAGTATTTCATCTGCCATTATGGAATATTCTAGGGCTTTGCGATAGAGCAGAGGGACGGAAGACGGATAGAAGAGAGGAGGTTGTCCAGTTGGGGCTGGTTGAGTGTGTTGGATTCTTTTGTTTAAGGTAGAGAGACGTCAATGGAATTCATGTAGAAACTTATTTGGATTACTGTAGTAGGAGTCTTTAGTTGGTTTTAGGCGAATAGGTTTAGGGGTATAGTCAGCCTTGCGGAATGCCAGGGCTAAAAATGTGTCTGGTTTGTTTGCTTTAACGTAAAACGTATGTTGCGATCTACGGAGACGCTGTTCCGCCGACAGTCAGGAAGAAATTCTTTACTAAACGTGATTTTTTGTAAGATCATTTATTTTACGTTCTTGGTGTGGTTTGGAATGCTTCTGAGGCCTTATAGAAAGGCTTCTTCCAGACGTTTATGTTGAAGACACTTCTCTTTGTGAATATGTGACGCCCGGGTGATGCATATCCCCCTAATGACAGGTTTATGGGCCTCCTATAGGATTAGAGGGGAGATATCTGGTGATCAGTCGTCAGATAATCTTTAATGGCGCTTTCAAGGTTTTGGCGGTGAGTTGGATTGGCCAGTAAGCTGTCGTTGATAGTCCAGGTAATCTTGTTTATTTTTTTAATTTTAAGAAAAAAAAAATCCTTTTAATATCACTTGAAGAGTGCCGTTACAGCATAAAGTCACATAGCTATGCACTGTGATGCCAAATCTAGAGATGGAGACTGTTTTCTTGTGCACAGATAAGTGTATGATATGATAGAGTGTTGCATTATCTTATTCCATATTTTTGAAGCTTTGTGTGCCTAACCCCTTGTAACTGCGTACAACATGACCTAATTGTCCTGTAGCTCTTTAAATGTTGTTTAATGCTGTGTGATCTAAGACTTTCCATATGTATGACTATGAGGACAATATGTTGCTAAAGACTTTTAATATTGCAAATATATACAAAACAATAATGCTACAGGTATGTGGGTTGTCCTCGTCTCATGTATGTTGCTGAGCACATTGCTCTTGAGCACCAACTAATGCCTTGTACACACGGAAAACTGCCATGTTTGCTTTTTGGCGGGAAAACCGGTCGTGTGTATGCTCCATAGCAGTTTTCCCAACAAGAAAACTGCCCGGCAAAAAAATTAGAACCAGCTTTTTTTTTTCCCGTCGTGATTCCTAGCGGTCTTTTAGCCGTTGCGAAAACCGCTCGTGTGAATGCTTTTCCGAGGGGAAAAAAACGTGCATGCTCAGAATCAAGTATGAAGCGTGAATCTTCTCTCACTAAACTTTTACTAACACGAGGATCAGCAAAAGCAGCCCAAAGGGTGGCTCCATTTGAATGGAACTTCCCCTTTTATAGTCGTGTTGTACATCACTGCGCTTTGCTCAGGCGGGATTTGGCATGAACGTCTGTAGGCAAGGCAGGTTGGAGAGGAATTGCATCGGGAAAAACTGCGTTTTTTTTTCTTTCTTTCCTGACAGGAAAACCGGTTGTGTGTACGAGGCATTAGCCTCCACAACATCCTAGATAATAATAATATTATTATTATTATTATTATTATTATTATATTCTCCAGTTATGATGTGTGCACAACAGCATACACTCCCCTTTATCACTTTGTTGTGCAAAGGTTAGAGGCTGTACCATCCCCTAGAGCCCCCTTCTTCAGGGGTCCTGGCAAAAAGTGTCCCCACCCTGCACTCCAGCAACCACTCAGACACATCCAATGGCACATAGTGGTGCAAAGGACTCTCCCACTGCACATACATAATGGGCAAACATGGTAAACTATCAGACATATTCTTAATTTAAGGCAACAAAGAAGACTCTATGCTACTGCACATCATTTTATTTATTTTTATTTATTATTTATACTTGTATAGCTCTGTCAGTTTAGAGCCGGTTCACACTGCGGCGACACGACTTTGGAGGCGACTCGGCAAGGCGTCCTGAAGACGACTTCAGAGGCGACTTGCAAAATGACTTCTATATAGAAGTCAATGCAAGTCGCCCCCGAAGTCGTACAAGAACCTTTTTCTGCCCAGGTTCACACTGGGCTGTGGGAGTGAAGCCGTGCGAGTTCAGCTGAACTCGCACGATTTCACTCCCGCTGGCAGTCCCGATTTCGCCCGCGATTTAAGAGACATCTGTGTAGGTTTCTGCAAAAAGTTTGTTGCAAAAAGTAGTACAGGAATTACTTTTTGAAATTGGTGCAGCGCCGCATCTGATTAGGACGGTGTCATTGCCGGCAAATGCCGCCGATTTGACATGTGAAATCGCATCTCAAATCGTACCCAGTGTGAACCTGGGCTGAAAGTCAGAGCGACTTGCGTCGCTCCTATTAGAACGGTTCTGGTGAATAGAATCGGACGCGGCTTGTCAGGCGGCTGAGTCGCCTGACGAGTCGCCCCAGTGTGAACCGGCTCTTACACAGCGATTTACACATTTATATTGTACATTCACACCAGTCCCTGCCATCAAGGAGCTTACAATGAATTGGAACAATTTTTCCAGTGCACAGGGATCTTTATGCTGCAAATCGCACATAAATTCACTCTGTAATGCAAAAAAAAAACAACGTGTAAATTCTTGGTAAATATGCCTTTTTTCTAATATTTTATACCTCTGGTTTGAAAAGCATTGCAGGTCTTCAGCTACAAATCTCTGGAAAGGTTAGGGAAGACGAGTGGCCAGGCTCACTGAATAATAAAGGAGAACTTGATGATTTTCCCTCTTTTCCAATGAAATGTGGATTGAGTCTCCTCCATTGAAGCACATCATTTATTATACCCCTGACGGGTGCAGCGTGGAATCGGAATCCCCGGCCTGTTTTCACAGTCACTAGTCAGATAGGACGGGTCATTTCATATACATTGAATTACAGCACATCTGATCCGGCATTCAATAAAATATGTCTGGCATGGGGAAAGAACGTTTCAAAATAATAATTTTGGTTTTGTTCTTGTAAAACATAAAAAACATATTAAAATGTTATACGTCTAATCAGTCATGTAATAAAAGCCACAGCATATACACTTGTATACTGTATGTATTTTTTCACCTCAGGGTGAACAATACCTTACTTGCTGCTTATAGGATTCAGAAGCCCTGTAGGGGGAATGCATGGAATATAAAATGGTGTCTGGAAGCAGTACAATCTTTTTGCATTTAAGACAATTATATACGTTTATTGAATCTTTCAAATGAAGGGCCAGTAAAGAATGCAGAAAAAAGGTGTGGGTTGAACAAACGCACAACAGCGAGTGGAAATTACTGGTGCAAAGAACTGCTGCCCCTACTAATTTACTACCACTAGGTGGAGTAAAAAGAATGAGAAAAAGGGGGGGGGGGGGTGTAGGGATGGCGCTGTTCTAATCAGGGCTGTGGAGTCGGAGTCGAGGAGTCGGAGTCGGGGGAAATTTTGGGTACCTGGAGTCGGAGTCGGCAAACAATGCACCGACTCCGACTCCTACTAAATTTAGATTGGAATAAAAAAAAAAAAAAAGCAAGTTTAAATGTCCCAATTCACAAAAAGTTATAATTAATGACTTCTCTACTGTAGGAATAAAGACCAATGCATGCAGTGCCTCACGTAACCGCAAAACGAACACGTTAAGTGACCGTGAAGAAGCATGCTTTTCATGTGCTTCACTATATGGCACGCAACGCACAATTAGGAGCTGCAATACTTCTACTTTCCATAGTGTTGTGTTCTGCTTTTACAGGGAACGCATGTTAGAGAACCCGTAAGTGTCCAAATAAAAAAATTCCAACAGGAGCTTTATAAAGCACTAAAATAAGTTGAAAAGTATGATCGCTCATCAAAACTTACTGTTGAAGAAGCCATCCTTGTTTATCCAGAGATCGTTAGTGATGTGGCCAGAATAGTTACTGCAATGCCACCCACCCAAGTCAGTGTCGAAAGATTATTTTCAGCCCTAAAAATAATAAAGTCTGACTTAAGAGCCTCTATGAAAGAGGATCTGGCAGAGGCAATTCTCTTCCTTAGAACTCTACATTGAATTGATTTGCATTTGCTAAGCCTACAACTACATTTCAAGATTAATATAAACCATTTCTAGGTTTTACAGATTTTGTTTTTGGTTCATTATAGATAAGCTTTGTTTTTGTTCTAAAACAAATAAATAATGTGGTTTGTATTTTTGAACTGGTAAAGATCCTGTTCCTGATGTTTATGCCTGCTGCTACTATCCAGTCACTTGATTGTTTTCATTGTGTTTGTCTTTTGCTTAAACTGTGCAATACAGTAGACTGTTGGTTTCACAGCCAGTAGTCCTGTGGTAGGTTGCGTTTCTTTCCCTCAAGGAATGTATAAAATACATTTGCATATTAATACAGAGGAGTCGGAGTCGGGGAGTCGGAGTCGGAAGTACATAAAACTGAGGAGTCGGAGTCGGAACATTTATCTACCGACTCCACAGCCCTGGTTCTGATGGAAGAGTGTTTGTTGTTAATAGAATAATCCAAACTGGATTCAAAATAAATGTGGTATTACTGGGTGTTGGCTTAAGGAGGTGTGTGATATAATGAAGTGTGGAGTGTAAAACCACAAAAATTAATATGTATGTGTTGGTGCCTCGGCCGGGTGTTTACTGATGCAATGTACCTTCGGCCGGGTATAAATTGGTGCTAAATTGCGGCTACTTGTGAATGTGACATCAAACCACAGTAAGCAAAGTAAAATATCTAAACGCAATAAATAAATAGATGAACCCCCTGCCAGGTGTTTACTATTTGAACCCTCGGCTGGGTATTTAAAAATGAGATAAAAAAATGCATAATAAGTACTCTTAAAATGCATAAAAAGAGTCCGTTTAAAGTCCAGAAAGATCAATGCAGTGAATCAAATTTTTTTTAGTATTCATATTTTTAGACTATATTGATATATGTCCACTCCTTCTAATTTCAGCATCTTTTTGTCCATATACCTATCTTCCAACGGACACATATCGTAGTTTACACATGTATCCCCATGCACCTGTTTTCACTAAATATATATATATATATATATATATATCTCTGTTTTTTTATTTTAATTTTCTCATTATGTTTTATGTTTAGTTTTGCGTATTAAATTGTGGCATTTAAGGTTTTGTTACAAACATGGAACTCATGCGCTGCCAAACCATATTTTTACCCTCTTTCTTCTTTCACTTATCTTCCCTTAATCTATATATTTTTTGTCCACGTATTGGCTTATATCCCCCAAGTGGACATAGCAGTTTTCTGCTTTTTTAGTAATTTTTGTATCCCTTCTCTATGGCCGTTATGTATCTTCCACGGGGGGTTTTCTACGGAACTAACATACAGAGGACTTCGGTCCCCTAAATCTATCCCAATATGGCCGCGGTAGCTTCTTTATTCACGTGGACTTCGGTCTGCAAAATTGTTCCTAAAACGGCCACCGCTAATGGTTTGTAGCACGCAATCGCACATGAGATTCCATGGACTATATAAAGCAGAGAAGTGTAGCCGATGACGTCAGACAGGCGAAACGCGTAGGGCGGAGTCACAGGCACGTCGGTTTAACACTTCCGGTCTGGGCTGCAAACATAGATTGTTCAGCGCCAGTTTGTTTTCCTTTTTGCCTATTTTTGTTAATATACAATGTGAGTATTCAAACGCTTTTCACATTAAACTTTATTTTAACGGATTTACACTATGGGCATCCCTACTTCTTCCGCATAAATCACTCTGGAGGATCGTAAGCAGTGTCTGGAGTCGGCCCCAATTGTCCTCAGGTTGCTACACAGTGGCACTTATACTGTGACTGCGTCATACCCCAGGAGGGGGAGAAGTATCTGGTGAGTGCAACTTTGTACAGAGCATGGTGTGTTGCGCACAGAGCAAGATCTGAAAGGTTTACCCAGCAACGTTGAATCTTTAAGCACAAAGTCACTTTATCACTCCTCTTGTTTTACACATTTTTAATTTGATTCACTGCATTGATCTTTCTGGACTTTATACGGACTCAATTTATGCATTTTAAGAGTATTTATGCATTTTTTCACTTAATTTTTAAACACCCGGCAGGGGGTTCATCTATTTATTGTGTTTAGATATTTTACTTTTCCCACTGTGGTTTGATGTCACATTCACAAGTAGCAGCACCTATTTATACCCGGCCGAGGGTACATTGCATCAGTAAATACCCGGCCGAGGCACCAACACATACATATTCATTTTTGTGTTTTCACACGTCATTATATCACACACCTCCTTAGGCCGACACCCAGCTGGGGGCAATACCACATTTATTTTGAATCCCAGTTTAGATTATTCTATTAACAACAAACACTCTTCCATCAGAACAGCGCCATCCCTACACCCCCCCCCCTTTTTTTCCCCAGTAAAGGATGCCCCATCAGTGGTTTTCATGGTAGGAATAGTGCCCTATTGTAGGTATCAGTGGGGGGGGGGGGGGATAGTGCCCTATTGTTGGTATCACTGGGAGGAATAGTGCCCCATTGTTGGCATCACTGGGAGGAATAGTGCCCTATTGTTGGTATCAGTGGGAGGAATAGTGCCCTATTGTTGGTATCACTGGGAGGAATAGTGCCCTATTGTTGGCACCAGTGGGAGGAATAGTGCCCTATTGTTGGTATCACTGGGAGGAATAGTGCCCTATTGTTGGCATCACTGGGAGGAATAGTGCCCTATTGTTGGTATCACTGGGAGGAATAGTGCCCTATTGTTGGTATCACTGGGAGGAATAGTGCCCTATTGTTGGTATCACTGGGAGGAATTGTGCCCTATTGTTGGCATCAGTGGGAAGAATAGTGCCCTATTGTTGGCATCAGTGGGAAGAATAGTGCCCTATTGTTGGCATCAGTGGGAGGAATAGTGCCCTATTGTTGGCATCAGTGGGAGGAATAGTGCCCTATTGTTGGCATCAGTGGGAGGAATAGTGCCCTATTGTTGGCATCACTGGGAGGAATAGTGCCCTATTGTTGGTATCACTGGGAGGAATAGTGCCCTATTGTTGGTATCACTGGGAGGAATAGTGCCCTATTGTTGGTATCACTGGGAGGAATAGTGCCCTATTGTTGGTATCACTGGGAGGAATAGTGCCCTATTGTTGGTATCACTGGGAGGAATAGTGCCCTATTGTTGGCATCACTGGGAGGAATAGTGCCCTATTGTTGGCATCACTGGGAGGAATAGTGCCCTATTGTTGGCATCAGTGGGAGGAATAGTGCCCTATTGTTGGCATCAGTGGGAGGAATAGTGCCCCCTTGTTGGTATCAGTGGGAGGATCCGTGCCCCATCATTAGTGTCGATGGAAAGAATATTGTGCCAAGGGCTGGATAAAGACAGACAAAGGGCCACAGTTTGGAGGCCACTGGATTAGAGAACACATTGTTCAGGCTATGATCACACTGTTGCTGCTATTTGCTTTTCTTTTTGCACATAATACAATACCCCCTGTGCCCTAAAAAGGCACATTTGTGCTGATATAAAATAATGTTTTGTAATTCGATAAAGTTAAGGTTGCACAATCCATTATTTGTTGATCAATTTTATTTCAATACTTAATTTTGCATTTAAAAATAAAATAAATAAATTTGGATTTACCAGGAATAGGGCTAATCTCATAGGTGAACCAACACTGTGCTGTCGCTAACTAGCCAGCAAGTAACTGGCTTAGCCTCGGTTACACTATGAACTGCATGTGAATCACACAGAATTGCAGTGACACAGCTGCAGAGTGCGATTTGAATGTGGTGCAGGGAACGCACGGATGGCGTTTTCCAGCACCGCATTGGTGAAAACCTAGGCTTAAAGTGTAATTTTTGTTTTTCTTTTCTGCAGAGGCATAACCAGATCAGAAAAGCGGTTTTAGGAATTATTTTTTTTATATGAAGTTGGAAGCTAGGAAATTGCCAGAAAGTTGTTTAACCTTGAAAACACTTATAATAGCTGAATATTGAAATCTGCAGTAGTGAAAGCATCAGCCTGCTAAATGCTCCACTAGAGCAAAACTGCGACTTTCTTCTAGAAGAGCAGTCCTGTACTTCATCCGAGGAGACAAACCACCACCTCAACACTTCATGCAGGATGCCATTTATTTGTGTTCTGGCAAAGACTTGGAAGTTATATAGCCATACTTTTTATTTTTAATGCTTTACATGATTGTCACTTTTTCTATACAGTTTTGTGTGTGTATGTCAATAATAAATCCCATATTCCTGTATGTTGCTATCATTAAGATGCACATCATCTTTTAACTATCAACACCTGCTGATGCCATGCTTGTGGAAGGGAGTTTCACATCCTTACCGCTCTGACAATAAAGAACCCTCTACGCAGTTTACAAAGGACCAGAAGGATTTGCCCCCTTAATGACAGGCTATTTTTTGTGATACGGCACTGCTTTGCTTTAACTGACAATTGCGTTGTCGTGCAACGCTGTACCCAAGCAAAATCAATGTCCTTCCCCCCCCCCCCCCCCCCCACAAATAGAACTTTCTTTTGGTTGTATTTGACAACGTGCATTTTTTTTTCTTTTCGCTATAAACAAAAAAAGAGCGACTATTTTGAAAAACAAAATCATTTTTTACCTTTTGCTATTATAAATATCCAAAAAAACAAACACATTTCTTCATTAGTTTAGGCCAATATGTATTCTTGTACATATTTGTGGTAAAAAAAAAAATGCAATAAGTGTATATTGAATATATATACAAAAATAGGGGATAGATTTATGTCTTTTTATTTTTCACTAGTAATGGCGACGAGCTGCAATATTTCTTTTTTTAAGCAGGGCTGTGACATTGCAGCGGACAGTTTGGGCCACTTTTGACACATTTTTGGGACCATTGGCATTTATACAGTGATCAGTGCTATAAAAATGCACTGATTACTGTGTAAATGTCACTGGCAGGGAAGGCGTTAACACTAGGGAGCGATCAAGTGGTTAAATGTGTTCCCTGGGAGGTGTTTCTAACTGGGGGAGGGATGGGACTGACTGGAGGAGGAGACAGGTCGCTGTTCCTAATCACTAGGAACCACAAATCTGTCTCTCCTCCCCTGTCAGAACAGGGACCTGTCTGTTTACATTGACCAATCCCCGTTCTTGCTCTCTGTGGAGTAATCATGGCCGCTGGCCACACGCATTGGCTCTGGCATCATGCGCCCCCTTTTACTCTTAAAGTGGCCGACCTACACCTGCGGCGTTTCGCCCAGGGGAGCCAACCTGCCACAGTATAATGACGGCGGCTGGTCCTAAAGCCGTTAAGGTTAAACTGCGTCTCTTCCAGTTTCAATGAATGACCGGGTGTCTTTTTAACCTCCCTCCCACTGAAAAGTTTTTTCCCTATGTTTAATCACCATCACCAGCTGTCGCATTAAAGAGAATGGGGGGCACTGTCAGTCAACAGTGGGTCAGAGGAGTCCCTAGTAAAGAATCGCTAGTAAAAAAAGAGATTTTTAATACAGCTTACCTGTAAAATCTTTTTCTTGGAGTACATCACGGGACACAGAGCGGCATTCATTACTATATGGGTTATATGGAGTACCTTCAGGTGATGGACACTGGCAATCTCAAACAGGAAATGCCCCTCCCTATATAACCCCCTCCCATAGGAGGAGTACCTCAGTTTTGTAGCAAGCAGTATGCCTCCCAAAATGGTCCTCAAAAGAGGGGTGGGAGCTCTGTGTCCCGTGATGTACTCCAAGAAAAAGATTTTACAGGTAAGCTGTATTAAAAATCTCTTTTTCTTTATCGTTACATCACGGGACACAGAGCGGCATTCATTACTATATGGGATGTCCCAAAGCAATGCTTACAATGAGGGGAGGGAGAACATCTCCAAGACAAAAGGATTTAATTTAGAGATATACTCAAATCATAATAAATCCAACTTAGTTGAGAAAAATAATCTTAAATTTTAAATTTAACTCAAAAAAGAGGAGCCCCCGGAATCCGAGGGTCTCAAACTGCAGCCTGCAGCACTGCCTGCCCAAAGGCTGTATCAGTATTCCTTCTTACGTCCAACTGGTAAAATTTTGTAAACGTGTGGACAGAAGACCAGGTTGCCGCCTTGCAAACTTGAGCCATAGAGATCTGGTGGTGTGCTGCCCAGGAGGCGCCCATGGCCCTAGTAGAATGAGCCTTTAATGATACTGGAGGAGGCAACCCTTTCAAGCCGTAGGCCTGAGTGATTAATTGCTTAATCCACCTAGAGATGGTGGACTTTGCAGCTGCCTGCCCCTTCTTGGGCCCATCCGGTAAAATGAACAGCACATCTGTTTTCCGGATCTTCTCTGTAGCTTTAAGATAGGCCTTCATGGCCCTGACAATATCCAAGGTATGCAGCAACCCTTCCTTTCTGGAAGTAGGTTTAGGGAAGAAGGATGGTAATACCAAATCCTGGTTTAGATGAAAACTGGATATAACCTTCGGTAGGAAGGAAGGATGAGGGCGGAGAACGACCTTGTCCTTATGAAAAATAAGATATGGTTCCTTACAGGATAAGGCCGCCAGTTCCGAAACTCTTCTTGCGGAAACTATGGCGACCAAAAATACTAACTTCCTTGTCAGTAAAACCAAAGGAATTTCAGCCAACGGCTCAAACGGTTGTTTCTGTAAACTTGACAGAACAAGATTTAAATCCCACGGGCAAAGCGGGGATTTAACTGGAGGTTTAATACGTAAGACCCCTTGAAGGAAGGTCTTAACCAGCGAGTGGGTGGCCAGCGGCCGCTGAAACCACACTGACAGAGCAGAAATCTGTCCTTTGATTGTGCTTAATGCCAATCCTTTATCCACTCCTAGCTGGAGAAAACTTAAAACTCTATCGATGGTGAACTTGCGAGGAAGCCATAGCTTGGACTCACACCAGCCTACATAGGCCTTCCAGACCCTGTGATAAATCACCCTAGAGACCGGTTTCCTGGCTCTGATTAGGGTAGAGATTACTTTCTGAGACAGACCTCTACCCCTGAGAATCAGGGATTCAGCTTCCAGGCCGTCAAATTTAGATGCCGTAAGGCAGGGTGGAGGATCGGACCTTGCGATAGCAGGTCTGGCCGTAGAGGAAGAGTCCAAGGGTCTCCCACTACCATCCTTAAGATTAGTGAGTACCATGCCCTTCTGGGCCATGCTGGAGCTACCAGGATAACTGGTATGTGCTCCACCCTGATCCTGCGCAGCAGGCGGGGTAGTAACTGGAGCGGGGGAAACGCATAAAGAAGTTTGAACTGATGCCAAGGGCAAACCAGCGCATCGGTTCCGCAGGCCATCGGATCCCTTGAGCGGGACATGAACCTGTCTAGCTTCTTGTTGAGTCTCGATGCCATGATATCCACGTCCGGCACTCCCCATCTTTGGCAGAGTGCTTGAAAGATTTGTGGATGCAGAGACCATTCCCCCGGCAATAGAGTCTGGCGGCTTAAGAAGTCCGCCTGAAAGTTGTCCACTCCTGGAATGAATATTGCCGATATGCAGGGCACATGAGCCTCTGCCCATAGGAGAATCAAGCTCACCTCTCTCTGAGCGGCTTGACTCCTGGTTCCCCCTTGGTGATTTATGTATGCCACGGCCGTGGCATTGTCTGATTGAATTCTCACCGGGAACCCCTGCAATTTTGACGTCCAAGCCCTGAGGGCTAGTCGAGCAGCTCTGAGCTCCAAGATGTTGATGGGCAACTGCTTCTCTGGCTTTGCCCAAGTACCTTGGCGAGTGCAACCATCCAAAATTGCTCCCCAGCCCGTCAGGCTGGCGTCTGTGGTCACTATCTTCCAAGCCACTGGGCTGAAAGACTTCCCCTTCAGTAGGTTCTGAGGGTCTAACCACCAACACAGACTTTGTCGGACTCTTGATGAGAGCGGCAACGGGATATCCAAGGCCTGTGGCCTTCTGCTCCATGCTGACAGGATGGCTGCCTGCAGGATGCGAGTGTGGCTCTGGGCGTATGGTACCGCCTCGAATGTGGCCACCATCTTGCCTAGTAACCTCATACATAGGCGAATAGTCGGTTCCTTCTTGCTTAGAACCAGTAGGATTAATTCCTTGATGGCTTTGACCTTCCTCAGAGGTAGAAACACTCTTTGTTGTTCTGTGTCTAATCTCATGCCGAGATATTCCAACTGCCTTGTGGGCAGGAAAGCTGACTTTTCTCGATTTAGGACCCAGCCGAACTTCTCGAGGTATTGGACCGTGAGGGCCACTGCTCGCTCCAAGCCGGGAGACGAGTGATCTATGACTAGGAGGTCGTCCAGGTATGCTAGGATCGTGACCCCTTAGATCCTTAGCTTGGCTAGGATTGGAGCTAGGACCTTCGTGAACACCCGGGGGGCCGTAGCCAACCCGAAGGGAAGCGCCACGAATTGGAAATGACGCGAAGCCACCATGAAGCGTAGATATCTTTGATGTGGCTGATAAATTGGAACATGAAGGTAGGCATCCTTTATGTCTATGGACGCCATGAAGTCGTCCTTTTGGAGTGTGGCAGCTGCTGACCGCACGGATTCCATCCGAAATGAGCGGACTTTTAGGTATGCATTTACCATCTTTAGGTCAAAAATTGGCCTGACATCTCCATTGGACTTTGGGATGATGAATAGGTTGGAGTAGAAACCCAGCCCCTGTTCCCGGACTGGTACCTCTACTATTACTTCCTGGGAAAGTAGATGATTTAATGCCGACATTAATGCGGCTCCCTTCTCCGGATCGTTTGGAATCCTCGACTCCTGGAAATGAGGAGGAGGAAACTTTAGGAAATCTAATTTGTAGCCCGTGGCCACGGAAGACCGTACCCACTCGTCGGGAATGCTGGCTTCCCAAACCTCTGAAAAGAGTCGCAGCCTCCCCCCCACCTTCGTGGGTGGGGGCGCCCCTTCATAAGGTCGGCTTGGGGGCTGGTTTTGCTGGTTTGCGAAACCACTGCTTTCTGCCTCTAGCAGCCTGTCCTTGCGACTTGCTGTTGAAGCCGAAGTTTGCTTTCGCAGGAGGCCGTCGATACTGTTTGGCATTAGAGGGCCCCTGCCCAGGGGAGTACTGTCGTTTAAACGCAGGCCCCTGAAACTTCTTTTTAGTTGGCAAGAGAGTACTTTTGCCATTTGAAATGGTCTGAATGTATTTATCTAGGTCTTCTCCGAAGAGTCGACCTCCATGGAAGGGGAACCCTACCAGGAGCTTCTTGCATGGGGGCTCGGCCTCCCAGCTTTTTAACCATAAGAGTCTTCTCATATGGATAAGGGATAACGATAAACGTGACGCTTGCTGGATAGAATCCTTAATTGCGTCTACCGTAAAACATATGGCCCTAGGGACATCCGAAAATTCTTCTGCCTGCTGGGCAGGAATAAGTTTAAGCATCTGCTTAATTTGATCCGATAATGCTTGAGCAACCCCAATCGCAGCCACAGCTGGCTGTACTACTGCCCCTGCAGTAGTGAAGGAGTTCTTAAGTAGTGCTTCCAAGCGTTTATCAACTGGATCCTTGAACACCTGTATGTTTTCTACAGGGCATGTTAACGATTTGTTAACACATGAGATGGCTGCGTCCACTGCAGGAGTAGCCCATTTTTTGGAAAATGTATCCTCCATAGGATATAGGGCAGAGAATCTTTTAGGTGGTAAGAAGATCTTATCTGGCTTGTTCCAATCTTGGAACAAAACTCCCTCTAGTAGAGGATGGATCGGAAACACTGCATTGCTTTGAGGCGCCCTCAGTGAGCCCAAAGCTGAAACCGTCGATACCTGGAGATCTGGTACTGGCAAGTTGAATGCACTATGGACCAAGTCCGTTAAGGCTTGAATCCACCAGCTCTCCCCTTGGGAGACTGCTCCAGATTCCTCTGTATCCGGATCTTCGATCCCTGAACCCACTTGGTCCTTGTCCAAGAGGTCGTCCAATTCCCCTGAGGAAAGGACCTCCTCTTCTGAGGGTCCGCGCTCGGGCGACGGAGATCTAATCCGTTTACTGCCCCGCATAGCTGTGGCTATCATTTTTTCCCATTCTTTAATCCATCTCTTTTAAAGAGGTGAGTAATACCTCGTCCGTGACTATCTTAGGGTTGGACTGACCCGCGCCAGCTCCAGCCCCAGATCCCTCTGGGGGAATCCCCACCTCTTGTACCCTCTGATCCGGATGCCATGGTACAATACCGAGGTACACCTGCTAGCTTATTGGTACTTGGAACTATAAATAGTTAATTGCCCAAACACCTGTTTGGGGGATAAAAAATGCCTCCTCTCCCCTAGATGACTTTTTTTTTTTTTTTCGTTTTTTGTTTCAAATCCAGGAAAGAAAAAGCATTCTGTCCCCCTGAGTAGTATTGCAAAGAAAAACTATGAGATGGAAAAGAAACAGCCTATTTCTAGGCTTGAAAACAGTCTTCTGAAGACTGCAATATCCTTTCTGGCCACTGTGTGTCCTCGGCGCCCCGTGCTGCCGCTCTGGTCTTTTCCTCCTCAGTTCCAATGTTAGAATGAGCTGTTGAAACGAAAAAAGGAAGGGCCGCCCCTTCCTTAAGCCACTGACCCGCCCTTCCCCCCTCAGCTAAACGGCGCGAATTGCGCCTATAACACGGGAACGCGCGCGCGCCCGCCGACTGGGGGGGGGGGGGTTGGGGGGAAGGGAGCCTCTCTGCTCCATCCTGGAACCACGAGGAGGTCAGCGTTTTGCCTGCTTTGCAGGCTCTGAGGAGGAAGACTGATGGAGCATCGCCTGGAGGCTTGCAGGTAAGCACAGCTCTCTGACACACACATACACATTATATCACACAGGCCCCACTCAATGCTTTTCCAACACTACAAGGGAGGTCACTTCTTATGGGGAATAATACACATAGAGCCATCCTATCATTAAGATATGTGACTAGTTTGCCAGATGCAGCGCATAACTTTAGGCATGTCCCCTGTGACCCCCCAGAAAAAACCTGCTAAGAACCAAGTTCCGCAAGTTTTCCCCTCACTTACCTGCTCCATGCCGCAGGACTTTGCCAAGCAAGAGGCCCAATCTTCCCCCATCTCCGTGGGGATGTCTAGACCTTCAGGCCCTGGGTTCCTATGAAGGATCCACTGTCCTGGGCCCATATAGCACCCTGGCAACAGAAACATTAGGCCCCCAAAGGTTTCTAAGTTCTGGGCCCAGGGTCCAGCTCTCTAAAAAGAAAAGCATTATGGGCTATACCCCAAGGGTTTGGGGTCCGGTTACTGACCACTTTAGCGCTGAGGCCTTTGGACAGAACCGGTTAGCTCACCTAATCCCAAGGATGCGGAGGCAAGCTAAACCATGACCAACACCTAAGACACTGGCGTAAAAACTGGGGTACTCCTCCTATGGGAGGGGGTTATATAGGGAGGGGCATTTCCTGTTTGAGATTGCCAGTGTCCATCACCTGAAGGTACTCCATATAACCCATATAGTAATGAATGCCGCTCTGTGTCCCGTGATGTAACGATAAAGAAAGGCTTGATTTAAATCAACTTGATTGAAATCATAATTTTTAAAGAACAGCTGTCATCTGTGTCCCGCATTGGCTCCTCCTCTGACCCGCTGTTGACTCACCGACCGTCCCATTCACTTTAATGGGACGGTTGGTGATGCCGCAGTGACGCAACAAGGTGAGGGATGTGGCAGCAGGTTAATGGATGCCCGCTAACGGGCACTGCCATGATGGATCTAAAATGACAGGTGCTCTTTAAGGACTTATTCTTGTTGGTAGTTAGAATCTTTATTTGCAAACAAAATTAAGGTTTTTTATTTAGAGCCGGTTCACACTATCGCGACCTGGGGGGCGACTTGTGTTGCCCCAAGTCGCGCAACATGACAAATTACATGGAAGTGAATGAGAGCCGTCTTAATGTACACTACTGAAGTCGCTCCGACTTCAGAAAAGTTTCCTGTACTACTTCAAGGCGACTTCTAGGCAACTTGTACCCATTGATTTCAATGGAAGTCGCCTCCAAGTCGGATCCCCTGTCTTAACTGATACAACTTTGAGAGATGATACTGCTCTAAAAACTGCTGATCCCTTGGCTTTGCTTCTGTCCCACTAAACCAAAAAGGTGCTGGCTATGCACAGGTGCATTGGATAAAAGAAGATCCTGGACAGCCGCACTCCCTAAAACGATGTCTTTATTGTACAAATGAAATCCAAAAAACAACCAAAACAATGCAGTCAAAAAAATGAAGTGAACAGGAAAAAGGTGGCTGACATGTTTCATGTGATGCTTACTAGTAGCTTCCAAGAAGTGAAAATAGTTTTCTAAGGCAAACCACCCCTCCCTCTCACAGAGCAGATTATCATGCGATTGGCCACTGGCAAAGTCGCATTTGTCCTAGAGGCGACTTGAAGTTGCCTTGTAAGTCGCCCCAAAGTCGCGCTGAAGTTGCCTCGCAAAGTCGCGTCCAGAGTCGTGTTGTACCTGTGTGAACCGGCTCTTAGAATAATAAGCTGTCAGGTTGGTAAAATGGCAATATCGGAAAAGATTTTTGGTTAATCACACATGGTTGGAAAACGACTAAAATTATTTTATTTAAAGGGGTTGTAAAGGTATTCCCCCCCCCCCCCCCCTAAATAGCTTCCTTTACCTTAGTGCAGTCCTCCTTCACTTACCTCATCCTTCCATTTTGCTTTTAAATGTCCTTATTTCTTCTGAGAAATTCTCACTTACTGTTCTTCTGTCTGTTACTACACACTGTAATGCGAGGCTTTCTCCCTGGTGTGGAGAAAGCCTCTTGAGGGGGGAGGGGGCGAGCAGGAGTGTCAGGACGCCCACTAACACAACAGCTACTTTCTCTATCTGCAAAGTAGAGGCTTTCTCCACGCCAGGGAGAAAGCCTTGCATTACTGTGTGGAGTTACAGACAGAAGAACAGGAAGTGAGCATTTCTCAGAAGAAATAAGGAAATTTAAAAGCAAAATCAAAGGATGAGGTAAGTGAAGGAGGACTGCACTAAGGTAAAGAAAGCTATTTAGGATTTTTTTTTTTTACCTTTACAACCCCTTTAATTAAAACAATAACATTGCCAGTACAATCCTCACTAGAGGAGGAGACAGATTGTTGTTCCTACTTTGTAGGAAAACACAATCTGTCTCCCCTCCCCTGACAGAACCAGGATTTGTGCGTTTACACACACAGATCCCAGTTCTCGCTTTGTCACGACCGATCGTGGGAGCCCAGCGGTCATTATTATTCACCCTGGCACCATTACTGCTACAGGACGGCCGCTCTGTGCAGAATCAGGTGTGTTTGTTTGTGTGTGTGTGTGTGTGTGTGTATATATATATATATATATATATATATATATATATTATATTATATTTGTGATTCTGCACTTCCTGGGTCTTGTGCGTGAGCTTTAACAATTCTAAATGAATGTTTTTATAATTATTCCTGTATCTAATGGCTCTTTTTCTCTTTTTCTCTTCCAGGACTACTTTGAAAGTTACTTTTCCATTGCCAGTTCTGTACCGTCAGTGCCATGTCTTATGCTGAATTTCTTCCTGGTGAACAGGTAAAGATTGCCTTTACGGTTCTTTAGCATCTATTTTGTTTGCTCTGTAATAAAAATTCCCTCATTAAGCGTTTAGCATTTTCCACAAATGATATTTGAACAGCAAGGAACTGCATTGAAAGGTCAAATTTACATATGCAATAGTTGAAAGCTATTTAGTGTGTTCTGTGGGTATCTTCAGTAAATTTACTTAAGCTGGAGGGATGAGTAGTGTTCGGCGTGTTTTGCTTCCATGATTTTCAAAGCATTATGGATTGTGTTGGTGGGCTGGATTTTTCCTTTGCCTATAAATGTTAAGTAAAAGAACAGAGCCTTCCTTACTCATTATACGCCAGGATTTCTTGAGGTTATTTTTGGGAGGATTAACAAACAATAAGAGCTAGAAATCAAGAATTGAATTGGACCTGGTTATGAATATATGAGTATATGAATCTCATGCACTATTTCATATCTGTAGACATATTGGCCCGGATTCAGAGAGCAATTGCGCATGCGTAACCATAGTTACGCAGCGCAATTGCTTACTTGCGCCGGCGTAACGAATGCTCCTGTTTCAGGAACCTTGTTACGCCGACTGCAGCCTAAGATATGCGTAGCATAAGGCTCTTATGCCCGCATATCTTAGGCTGCATTCTTGCGATGGCTGCTAGGTGGCGTTCCCGTTGTGCTCAGCGTATAGTATGCAAATTGCATACTAATGCCGATTCACAATGTTACGCGAGCCCTGCGTACGCAGTTTACGTCGTTTGCGTACGGCGGTTTTCGCGTAAGGCTGCCCCTGCTATTAGCAGGGGCAGCCAATGTTGCGTATTCCCGTCGTTCCCGCGTCGCGAAATTTTAACTTTACGTAGTTTGCATAAGTGATTCGTGAATAGCGCTGGACGCCATTCACGTTCACTTTGAAAGTTTCCCGACGGAGCATGCGCTCTACGATCGGCGCGGGAATGCGCCTAATTTAAATGATTCCCGCCCCCTACGGGATCATTTAAATTGTGCGCGCTTACGCCGGGCAATTTTAAAGAGCGCACACGCAATTTACGGAGCTACTGCTCTGTGAATCGCGGGTAGCGCAGTAAATTTGTGGGGGCGCAGGGCAAAAACGGTGCCCTGCGCCTACGTAAAATATGCGTAATTGTTACTGAATCTACCCCATTGTCACATACCTGGTGGTGAAGCCCAACGTGTAGGGAGCGGCCTCTCGTAAGCCTCTGACTCAGGAGCCCCTGGTAGAGTAGACAGGGGGTCAAGAGTTCAGAGGGGCACAAGCGCCTGGTAGTAAGCGGAGTAGTGGCCGGATGCGGCAGCAGGAAGGTGCACCAAGGTCCTGGCAGGATGCTAGCGGCAAGCTGGAGTGGAGGTGCGGCACTTGTGGGACAGGAATCAAGCAGGTGAGGCAGGTCAAACACAGGCGGGCAGATCGGAAGCCAGAGCAAAGTCCAAAGGGGTAGTCAAAGTTCAGGCCGGGTCGGTATAACAGGCAGGCAGAGAACAGAGCCAGGGGCAGAGCAGGTGCGGTGGTCAGACGTAGCCGGGGTCAGAGACAGGTTGCAGGCAGGAGAGGTCAGAGGAAGCCGGGTCAGGTAATCAGAATACAAACGGGTATACAGGTGCAAGATTCTCCAGGGATACGCGGTAGACTGGACAGCAAGTTGTTGAGGGGTCAGGCTGTTTAAATGGGGAGTTTTGGCGCCAAACACCGTCACCGCACACACACGCTCCTGCATCGCATAGGAGCCCATTATGTGACACTTACCGTCTATTCTTCACCCCTCTTTTTTCCCGGGCCGCAAACTCTGGCTCTGTGACTGGCCGGAGTCGCGTGACGTCACTCCTGCGCAAGTGCCGCCAGTCACGGCATGACCCGAGCTAGAAACGGCAGAGCGTGCCCTTTCTAACTTCGGTACATGCACAAAAGAAATCGCCATACAGCTATCTATAAATATCTCCTAAACCGCGTAGATTTAGGAGATATTTCCAGCACCTACAGGTAAGCCTTACTTCTAGGCTTACCTGTAGGTGAAAGTGGTATGTAAGGGTTTACAACCACTTTAACCACGTCCGGGCCAATTCTGATTTTTTTTTTTTTTGCTAGAAATCTACTTAGAAACCCCAAACATTATATATTTTTTTAATAAGAGGCCTTGGAAAATAAAATGGTGGGTGTTACATAATCTTACGTCGCACAGTATTTGCGCAGTGGTTTTTCAAATGCAAGTTTTTGGAAACAAATACACTTTAATAATTTTTTTTTTTTTTCAAATACGTTTTTATTAGCCACAGGTTAACACCCATGACACAAAAAAAACCAATACAAAACTTTAGCAGAACAGTAGCGTAAGCAGTGTATGACACCATGCAATAAATCACAGGCAGACAACAAGGGAGCTCGGCGGCTCCACATATCGGCGACTGAATCTCAAATACAACCTGTCGGAAACCTTGTCAAACCATACTTAAAGGAAATTAATGAACACAAAAACACAATAGTAATGGTAAAAGATGGTGTTATGCCAAGAAAATGTCTTTAAAATTTATAAATTTATGTCTGCCTGTGGAACGACGTTAAACGACAGTACCTAAAAATCCCCAAAAGCCTAAAGTCTGTTTTTATTTGTAAAAAATGACAAACATGTTATACTCATTTGCTCTGTTGCAGTGGATTTGCACAGAGCAACCCAGAAGCATCTGAAGCATGCTGTCAGCTGACATTACAAAGCCGGTCCAGGTTTAGGAAAGATTGCGACCATATGGTCGGGATCCACCCACATGCCTGGACCAGCACCCGGCTCAGCCCCTCAGTAATCCGCTGAGAGCATGAGCCAGCCACTCCCATCTCCTCCACAGCCCAGCACTCCAGTGAGGGGGGGGGGCAGAGCAGAGAGGAAGTGACTGACCGTCACTAGAACCGAACGATCGGCGGTCTTTGATCACTCAGTTCTCAGCCTTAGAGCCAGTGGGGGACAGATGCAGCATCGGATCAATGCTGCATCCACTTAAGTAAGTATGATTCAAAAGGAAATTGTAAAGTCTTGTGTTTTATTTTCATGTTAAAAATAATAAACCTGTTATACTTTCCTGCTCTGTGAAATGGTTTTGCACAGAGAAGCCCAGATCCTCCTCTTCTCGAGCCCCTCTTCTGTGCTCCTGTCTCCTCCCTCATGTTGAGTGCCCCCACAGTAAGCAGCTTGCTATAGGGGTACCCGAGCCGCAGCTCCTTGTGTCCATTCAGACATGGAGCTGCTGTCCAGCCCCCACCTCTCTCTCTCCTTATTGGCTCATTGACTTTGACAGCAGCGAGGGGCCAATGGCACTTCATTACTGTCTCAGTCAATGAGGAGGGAGAGTTCCGACAGCAGAGTCTCTTGTGCAACATCGCTAGATTGAGAGAGGGCTTGGGTAAGTATTAGGGGGCATCCAATTGCACAGGAGAGCCCATAAAGGGGCAGCGGAAGGAGGGGGGGGCCTTTTTCCACCATTTGTAAAAGTAATCCAGTGGCTTTTTAGCTGTTGGGATTACTTTACCTTGCCAGGTGCAAACACTGATACCAAAAAAAATGCAGTTACAGTGGAACCTTGGATTGCGAATAACACAGTTTACGAGTGTTTCGCAATACAAGCTATTTAAAAAAAAATAAAAAAAAATAATCCAGACTTGCTTTGCTAGCGTTGTCTCACAAAACTAGCAGGATTTAAGCCACTGAGGTGTGCAGTACTGTATTTGGCCAGAGGTGGGGGCGCCGGTGACGCTTGGAGACATTCGGAAACACTCAGGGACACTCCGTCTCCGAGTGTCTGAGTGCGTCTCTAAGTGGTCTGCAGCGCCCCCGCACCTCTGGTAACATGCGGTACTGCAGAGACAAACGGTTGCTGTGGAATGGATTATCTGAGTTTCCATTATTTCCTATGGGGAAACTCGCTTTGATATAAGAGTTCTTTGGATTACAAGCATTCTTCTGGAACTATTGGGGAAATTACTTCTGGAATTATGCTCGTAAGGTATTACTGTAAAAGCAAAAAAAATTAAAAATAAAGTATTCTGAATGCTTCCTTTTTTACATATTTCCCTTTTGCCCAGCACCAGTCTCGGCCTTTTGGATATCTACACAATGGAGACTTTTGCCAGCTAAGAGTTTCCAAAAATTCTGTTAAAGCCACCTTTAATTCTGTAGGAAGATTGCTGTTGAAATGAATAGCCTGACGGCAGGGTTTCTTTATTCTACAACTTTATTGTAAAAATTCTTTATTGTGCAATTGTAGCAACTCAAAAGGTAGAACATTTAGGTGAAATTTTTCATGAAGACATTTTATGATATGTACAAAGGAAGAGACAGCAAGCATTGTGAAAGTAGAAAGCGCCTTGATTATACAAAGAAACCAGAAAACCAGTCTTCAGTCATAAGCAGGTCTGCATGAGAACAAGAAGCCTGTTAGTCTAATTTCTTGGTGCTGACCCGTTGCCTCCATTGTACTTACCAGCTTGGAGCCATGACTACAGCTGTCAGGAAAAAGCACAAAGCTTGTCATTTTAGAGCTGGGAACATAGGCAGCAAGGGGAGTGCAGTTGGGTTATGGACAGGCTGAGAAAAGAAAGATTCTACCTTGTATCGGGAACATGGGCCAATTATGCTACTCCGTCTAAAGCATAAATGGCACTTAAGGGGAACATTTTGTACCTCTAGATCGGTGGTCTACAAGCTGCGGCCCGGGGGCCGGATGTGGCCTTTTGCTAGCCTTTTTCTTCTGACCCTTAAAGGAGAAGTCTAGCCTGAGCTTTTTCGGCTGGGCTTCTCTTCTGGGTCACAGGAGTGAAATTAGTTTTGCCCTCCTATGACCCGTTTTCAGCGGAGATCGGTCTGAAGTCCACTCTCCGCTGACGTCACTGCCATCAGTCGGGGCAGCGCGTCATCACAACTTCCCAAGTAGGGATCCGCCAGCTGCCCTGATGGCAGTCTCCGCGTATCAGCGAGCCACTGAGGCAGCCTCTCCCCGCCCCTCCACTGCTCAGCGCTCCAATAAGCGTGGAGAAGCAAGAGGCTGACTGTGAGAATCGAGCCAACGGCGATGTTCGGTGGCTCGGTTCTCAGTGCACAGACGGCGGGGGACAGCTGGAGCATCGGTCTGATGCTCCATCCACCGAGGTAAGTATAAATAGGAAAAAACATGGAATCCCATACTTCTCCTTTAACCACTTAACGCCCGCCGCACGACTATTTACGTCCGCAAAATGGCACGGACAGGCAGATGGGCGTATATATACGTCCTTGCCTTTCCGCGGGTCGGGGGTCCGATCGGGACCCCCCCAGCTGCGTGCGGTGGGCGGCTTACCTCGGGGAGCGATCTGGGACGTCGGCGCGGCTATTCGTTTATAGCCGCTCCGTCGCGATCGCTCCCCGGAGCTGAAGAACGGGGAGAGCCGTATGTAAACACGGCTTCCCCGTGCTTCACTGTGGCGGCGCATCGATCGTGTCATCCCCTTTATAGGGGAGACACAATCGATGACATCAGACCTACAGCCACACCCCCCTACTGTTGTAAACACACACTAGGTGAAGCCTAACAAGTTCAGCGCCCCCTGTGGTTAACTCCCAAACTGCAACTGTCATTTTCGCAATTTAAATGCATTTTTTGCTGTGAAAATGACAATGGTCCCAAAAATGTGTCAAAATTGTCCGAAGTGTCCGCCATAATGTCGCAGTCACGAAAAAAAAATGCAATAAAAATATCCCCTATTTTGTAAACGCTATAAATTTTGCGCAAACCAATCGATAAACGCTTATTGCGATTTTTTTTTTTTTGTTTACCAAAAATAGGTAGAAGAATACGTATCGGCCTAAACTGAGGAAAAAAAAAATGTTATGTTTTTGGGGGATATTTATTACAGCAAAAAGTTAAAAATATTGCATTTTTTTCAAAATTGTCGCTCTATCTTTGTTTATAGCGCAAAAAATAAAAACCGCATAGATTATCAAATACCACCAAAATAAAGCTCTATTTGTGGGGAAAAAAGGACGCCAATTTTGTTTGGGAGCCACGTCGCACGACCGCGCAATTGTCTGTTAAAGCGACGCAGTGCCGAATCGCAAAACCTGGCCTGGGCATTTAGCTGCCTAAAGGTCCGGGGCTTAAGTGGTTAAGGTACTACTTCTCCCACTGACGCCAACAATGGGGCATTATTCCTCCTAGTATCAAAGATGGGGCACTGTTTACTCCCACTGATGCCAGGACAATTTCTACCCCTACTGGCAACAGTCTGGCCCCCCTAAACGCTGAAGAAAAGTAAAATGGCCCTTTGTTGAGAAAGTTTGGAGACCAGTGCTCTAGATTATCCAATCCAATTTTGTATCTTAAAACGAACCAGATTAATTGCCGATTCCACTTTTTTTTTTTGGGCCCTACTTTGATGTTTGTTCACGTGATCTCTGTTGAAGGGATTGCTATTGAAGATCAGCCAGTCAACAATCTGATCTTCCCCTTCAGATGAGATAGCGTGACCAATGTTTTGACTGCCATGGAGCCATATAGTGGTGCATGCTGCAGCCAATGTAAAGCCTCATACACACAATCGGATTTTCTGCGCACAAAAAGTAGGACTTTTGTCTGAAGGGCGTTGGCCGTGAACTTGTTCTGCATACAAACGGCAAAACTTTTGTTGGCTAACAAACAGAAACTACATGGTTTTTCTGCTCTTTAGCGCCACCCTTTGGGCAACTTCTGCTAATGTTGTGCTATGGTTAGCATTGCTTCTGAGCATGCGTGTTTGTACTTTGGATTTTTTTCCGACGGACTTGTGTACACACAATTGGATAATCCAACGGCACACATTTGTTTGAGAATTTTAAAGCATGCTATAAAACATTTGTTGTCGGAAAATCCGACAACAAGTGTCCGATGGAGCATACAAATGGTCGGATGTTCCGACAAAACCCTGCCATCACACAATTGTTGTCGGAGAATCTAAATGTGTGTACGAGACTTAAAGGGGTTGTAAAGGTACAAGGAGCTGTGTGTTAGTGGGTGTCCTGACACTCCTGTAGTAGTCCAAGGGAGGGGATGAGCACGACACTCCACACCAGGGAGAAAGCCTTGCATTACTGTGTGGAGTTACAGACAGAAGAACAGGAAGTAAGGATTTCTCAGAAGAAATAAGGACATTTAAAAACAAAATGGAAGGATGAGGTAAGTGAAGGAGGACTACACTAAGGTAAAGGAGGAAGGTATTTAGGAAAAAAAAATTGTACCTATACAACCCCTTTAAGCAGGGGTCGACAAAATCCGGGCACCAGGTCGCAATTGCGACGAGAAATTGTGACCTGGAGCCCGCGGCGGACGGTAATTGAGGCCACGGCTTTGCGGCCTGCAAGGCCGCAAAGCCGTGGCCTCAATTGCCGCCGCGTTCGCGGGGCAGGGGAGGTGGGGGCGCACGGAGGCACAGGATCCTGTGTCTCCGTGCGGCCCCACCTCCCCCTGCTGCGTGATCGCGCGACGGCCGGTAATTGAGGCCGCGGCTTTGCGGCCTTGTGAAGTCCCAAGCTCTTCCTTCCGTGAGCTGTGACCTCCTGTGAGCTGGCGCTATCTGGTGGTGGCCGTTGGCATTACAAGTTAAACAGCTTTCTAGTGTGTAATCTTTCACTATTTTCACTGCCATCTCCTTCCCTCTAAGTAGAACCCCCCAAACATTCTATATATTTTTTATTCCAACACCCTAGAGATTATAATGGTTATCGTTGCAATACTTTCTGTCACGCAGTATTTGCGCAGCGGTCTTGCAATCGCACTTTTTTGGGGGGAAAAATACACTTTTTTTAAATTGAAAAATAAGACAACAGTAAAGTTATCACAATTTTTTTTTTTATTGTGAAAGATAATGTTACGCCGAGTAAATTGATACCCAACATGTCATGCTTCAAAATTGCGTCCGCTCGTGGAATGGCGACGAACTTTTACCCTTTAAAATCACCATAGGCAACGTTTAAAAAAATCTACAGGTTACATGTTTTGGGTTTTCAGAGGAGGTCTAGAGCTAGAATTATTGCTCTCGCTCTAACGATCGTGGCGATACCTCACGTGTGGTTTGAATACCATTTACATATGCGGGCGCTACTCACGTATGCGTTTGCTTCTGCGTGCGAGCTCGTCGGGACGGGCGCATTTTCTGGCTCCTAACTTTTTTAGCTGGCTCCTAGATTCCAAGCAAATTTGTCAAACCCTGCCTTTAAGTATTTCAGGGCTTCTGCTGCCATTTATGACTATAAGAGAATGGGTGGGTCGGGTAACGTATGTCTTGGCAAGGGTTCATTAGGTCTATGGGTCTGTCGTATATAAAAGATGAGACTAGGTAAGTTCATAGAATATAAGAAAACACTTTCTACTATCGTAGGACTGGCACTGTTTAAAGGCAGGAGGGCGCCATTTCAGTATCGCTACTTTGGAGCTGTAATCTTAATAGTTGAGATGTTTATCGCCAAATTATAAACAGCGACCGTCGGCTTTTCATCTTCTATTGTTTACTGTGTTTATTCACCTTTCTGGTTACTATCCCCTCTACTCCAAGTATCTCTGATGGGGGAATTTCTAAGTTTGCACCCAGCTCAGACAGCTAATTATCTCCCACTGATGGCAGGCTCGGGGAAAGTTCTCAGACCTCTTTCTGCATTCCCTGAACACAGGTTATTAGCATCTGGCTAACGTCACCAGTACATGTGCTGTTAAGGCTGAGAATAAATATCCATACCTCGTGGAGGATGAGCTGGTAAAAATAACTGGCATTGGGGGCTAAACTTCTTCTTTTTTTTTTTTTCACCTAGAGAAATAAACAACATTAACAACAAGGATCTTTACGTATTTACCTGGTATAATTGGCTGTCACAAATATGATGGGTAGTGTCATTTCATGCTGAGACCCACACTGACTCACAAATAAGTGCTGGCGGCTTAACCCTTTGTCTTACAAGCTGTGATGCTGCCCACATCAGCAGAGAAGTGGAATGGTCTGTCAATATGTAGCTTTTTTTTTTTCCCTCAAAAATAAAATTTTTATTAAATGAGGAAGTTTCTGCACAAGGACTTTTTGATGGGTACAACCAGGGCTGTGGAGTCGGTAGATAAATGTTCCGACTCCGACTCCTCAGTTTTATGTACTTCCGACTCCGACTCCTCTGTATTAATATGCGAATGTATTTTATACATTCCTTGAGGGAAAGAAACGCAACCTACCACAGGACTACTGGCTGGGAAGCCAACAGTCTACTGTATTGCACAGTTTAAGCAAAAGACAAACACAATGAAAACAATCAAGTGACTGGATAGTAGCAGCAGGCATAAACATCAGGAACAGGATCTTTACCAGTTCAAAAATACAAACCACATTATTTGGTTGTTTTAGAACAAAAACAAAGCTCATCTATAATGAACCAAAAACAAAATCTGTAAAACCTAGAAATGGTTTATATTAATCTTGAAATGTAGTTGTAGGCTTGGCAAATGCAAATCAATTCAATGTAGAGTTCTAAGGAAGAGAATTGCCTCTGCCAGATCCTCTTTCATAGAGGCTCTTAAGTCAGACTTTATTATTTTTAGGGCTGAAAATAATCTTTCGACACTGACTTGGGTGGGTGGCATTGCAGTAACTATTCTGGCCACATCACTAACGATCTCTGGATAAACAAGAATGTCTTCTTCAACAGTAAGTTTTGATGAGCGATCATACTTTTCAACTTCTTTTAGTGCTTTATAAAACTCCTGTTGGAATTTTTTTTATTTGGACACTTACTGGTTCTCTAACATGCGTTCCCTGTAAAAGCAGAACACAACACTATGGAAAGTATAAGTATTGCAGCTCCTAATTGTGCGTTGCGTGCCATATAGTGAAGCACATGAAAAGCATGCTTCTTCACGGTCACTTAACGTGTTCGTTTTGCGGTTACGTGAGGCACTGCATGCATTGGTCTTTATTCTTACAGTAGTCATTAATTATAACTTTTTGTGAATTGGGACATTTAAACTTGCTTTTTTTTATTTTTTGTTCCAATCTAAATTTAGTAGGAGTCGGAGTCGGTGCATTGTTTGCCGACTCCGACTCCAGGTACCCAAAATTTCCCCCGACTCCTCGACTCCGACTCCGACTCCTCAGCCCTGGGTACAACCCACCTTTTTCATCTTGTAAAAAGCTAGTTGTTTCACTTTATTCAGAAATATAAATAATAAATATGAATAAATTATGTCTACCACTTGCCAACAGTTGGCACACACATGACAAGTTTATATAAAAATCACATATACAGTATATCCATTTGCCCACTGCCCCACACAGATATACTGCGGCAGGGTGGCCTCTGTTCTGTCAGTATGGTTCCTCCGTCGAATAATGCCCGGGCTGGACTGCACATGCTCAAACGGAGCCGACGGAAATCTCCGAGGATGATCAGCTGTTGTTCAGGTGTAGAGTGCAAATGCGCAAGCAATACGCCGCCGCTAGCTCCCGATGCTCGGGGTGGGTTATACATTGAATTGCAACAAGGCACGGAATATAACAAGAGCCGGATGCTTTTCTCCAAGGGGCCGGATGCTTTTCTCCAAGGGGCCGGATGTATTATTGAGCAGTGCTCTAATGGGGAATAGTTTTCTCAATAAACTACACGTCTTTGCGGGGCGTGTTACCGCCCTCTTTGAGAAAAGCATCTGCCCCTTGTAAAGACATGTAGTTTATTGAGAAAACTATTCCCCATAAGGCAGGCATGTCCAAAGTCCGGCCCGCGGGTCAAATGCGGCCCCCCTGTTGATTTAATATGGCCCCCCTGGGGATTTGGATATATATATATATATATATATATTGTTTGTGGCCACAAAAGATATATACCGTATATATCGGCACTGCCTTGGAGGGGACAGGGAGGGGGGTGGACGAGCGCCATCAGATTAGATGAAGAGAATCTCCTGTTTACTCAGCAGCGTCTGTATTGGAAGTCCCGTCTCCTGGGATGCCATTGGACGACTGTTCTGTCTATCGTAGGAGGCGGGACTTTGTATTAAAGAGGCCACAGTAAACAAGAGATTCTCCTGTTTGTAAACTGTCGGCACTCGTCCCGCCCCCTCCCTCTGCCCTCCGAGGCTGCAGATGGGCATCGACCAGGCTGCACTGATGTCACATGTGAGGCTGCATTCATGGCACATGTGAGGCTGCATTCGTGGCACATGTGAGGCTGCATTCGTGGCAATGGTAAGCTCTGAGTGTTATACGCCGATAAATACGGTATATCCAAATAACACGCCCAAGCACATCCTTAGTCCTGAGCAGCACTCTGGGATTCGTTGGGGACACAAAAGAAATATATACAATATATACAAATAACACACCCGAGCTTATCTCTTCACCACACACAGCCACAAAGGTAACAGAATGCTTGTTGGGCAGTGTATTAGTGCTCGGAGGAACACACTTAGACCGAATTTTATGGGTTCAAAGAATGTCGGGCAAAATAGTCGGCCCTCATGCATGTTCACTTCATCAAATCTGGCCCTCTTTGAAAAAAGTTTGGACACCCCTGCCATAAGGTCACTGCTCAATAATACATTCACCCTTTGGAGAAAAGCATCTGCCCCTTGTTATATTCCGTGCCTTGTTGTAATTCAATGTATAACCCGCCCCAAGCATCGGCAGCAAGCGGCGTGTTGCTTGCGCATGCGCCGTCCACACCTGAAGAACAGCTAATCATCCTTGGAAATTTCCATGGGCTCCGTTTGCGCATGCGCTGTGCCTGCACAGACCAGCCCAGGCATTATCCGACGGGGGGACTCATACCGACAGGACACCGCTCTGTGCTGGATCACGTATCTTATATGTGATCCGCCCTTCTGGGGGCACAAGTCGGGTTACAGCACAAGCCAATCAACAGATGCTGGCCGATGATTGGCTCCGTGTTTTATAGCATAAAATAAAATAAAAAATATTGTTTTTCTTTTTAAAATTCCGTCTTTTTTCATTTATATCGCAAATAATTTAAAACTCAGTGGTGATCAAATACCATCAAAAGAAAGATCTAATTTTGTGAAAAAAAAATTATAGAAATTAATTTGCTTACAGTGTTGAATGACCGCACAATTGCCAGTTAAAGTAGCGCAGTGCCGAATAGCAAGAAATGGCCTGGTCATGAAGGGGTGAAAATCTTCTGGAGGTGAAGTGGATATAGATGTGTGTGGCTATGTCAAGTGGCTATAGGGTTCTGGGCTCCTCCCCAGCAGGCAAAGGAGGTCTTTTCCCAGGTGTCAGGAGAGTGCCACCTAGGACAGTGTTGGGAGTCAGAGCAGCAAGGGGCCGCTAAGCGTATGATTCAAGTGTGTGTGAGAACTGTAAGGGCCAGTTCACACCAGACGCAGTTCCGTACAGTTTTGTGTGCATTTTTTCTGCACTAAAAATGCATGCACAGTGTTTTTCCATGTATTCCAATGGCTAGTTGGCTCTAGTTCACACCATGCAGTCAGTTTCCAGCGCAGAAACTGACCGGAAACTGACTGCATGGTGTGAACTAGAGCCATTGGAATACATGGGAAAACACTGTGCATGCATTTTGTGTGAACTGGCCCTAAGGCTTCATGTACACGGGACGTTTTAACAACCTCTCCTGAACGATTTAAAGGAACACTAAAGAGAATTTTTTATTTTATTTTTGGCACGGGGTCCCCCCACAATCTATACCAAACCCTTATCTGAGCATGCAGCCTGGCAGGCCCCCCCCCGGACCATACCAAGCCACATGCCCTCAACATGGGGGGTGGATGCTTTGGGGCAGGGGGAGCCCTGGGCCCCCACCACAAAGCACCTTGTCCCCATGTTGATGAGAACCCTGGCCAGTGGTTGTCGGGGTCTGCGGGTGGGGGCTTATCAGGACCTGGAAGCCCCCTTTAAAAAGATCCTGGCCCCCCACCCTATGTGAATGCGTATGGGGTACATTGTACCCCTACCCATTCACCTAAAGAAAAAAAGTGTAAAAAATTTAAGTTTTTAACCACTTAAGACCCGAACCATTATGCAGGTTAACGACCTTGCCCCTTTTTGCGATTCGGCACTGCGTTGCTTTAACTGACAATTGCGTGGTCTGCGACATGGCTTCCAAACAAAATTGGCGTCCTTTTTTTCCCACAAATAGAGCTTTCTTTTGGTGGTATTTGATCACCTCTGCGGTTTTAATTTTTTGCGCTATAAACAAAAATAGAGCGACAATTTTGAAAAAAAAATGCAATATTTTTAACTTTTTGCTATAATTAATATCCCCCAAAAATATATAAAACAACTTTTTTTTCCCTCAGTTTAGGTCGATACATATTCTACATATTTTTGGTAAAAAAAATCGCAATAAGCATTTATCGATTGGTTTGCGCAAAGTTTATAGCGTTTACAAAATAGGGGATAGTTTTATTGCATTTTTATTAATTTTTTTTTTTTTACTACTAATGGCGGCGACCCCTTTTTTCACGCGACTGTGACATTATGGCGGACACATCAGACAATTTTGACACATTTTTGGGACCATTGTCATTTTCACAGCAAAAAGTACTATAAAAATGCACTGTTTACTGTGAAAATTACAATTGCAGTTTAGGAGTTCCCTACAGTGCCCCCTAGTGGTTGTTAAGTGTGACCTCATATGTGTTTATAACTGTAGGGGGCTGGACGTGTGACATCATTTATCGTCTTTCCCTATATCTGGGAACAGACGATCAATGACACTGCCACAGTGAAGAACAGGGAAGGTTTGTTTACACTCACCTCTTCTCGTTCTTCAGTTCCGGTGACCGATCACAGGACACCGGCGGCAATCGGGTCCTGCGGGCGCGGTCATGGAGCTTAGGACCGGGTGGCGTGCCACTGGCGGCACGCTCGTGACCCCGTACCTGTACGCTTAAAGAGACACGTACAGGTACGTGATTGTGCCCACCTGTGCCATTTTGCCGACATATATCGGTGTGAAGGGGTTAGCATTTTTTAAATGTATGTCCTTTCATCCTGCGTTTTTATAATATAAATCCGGTCACTTACTATTTTACAATCCACCGTCGATCCGCATAGATATTCAAAAAAGATAGTTTATGAAACTATGTCTACACCGTTGTCATTTTGCTTGTGGGCATTGTGAAGCCCACAAGCACTCACTTCCTGGAAGTCTTGGATGGGGAGTGATAATTGGACAGTGCACTGCATCCTGGTAAATGATGACACACATTTCCCAGGAGCATTACAGGGAGATGATGTCAGAATCCTAGGTGGTTTCAAAGGCAGATTTGGTGGGACCGCATAGCAACAGGCATTTCCAAATGTTTTTTTATTATCACTTTAAGCCAGGGTTTGACAAATTTACTTGGAATCTAGGAGCCAGCTAAAAAAGTTAGGAGCCAGAAACCGTGCCCCGTCCCGACGAGCTCGCGCGCAGAATCGAACACATACGTGAGTGGCGCCGGCATATGTAAACGGTATTCAAACCACACATGTGAGGTATCACTGCGATCGTTAGAGCGAGAGCAATAATTCTAGCTCTAGACCTCCTCTGTAACTCAAAACATGCAACCTGTAGAATTTTAAACGTCGCCTATGGAGATTTTAAAGGGTTTGTCGGCATTCCACGAGCGGACGCAATTTTGAAGCGTGACATGTTGGGTATCAATTTTCTCGGCGTAACATTATCTTTCATAATATAAAAAAAAATTGGGATAACTTTACTGTTGTCTTATTTTTTTCCCCCAAAAAAGTGCGCAGAAGGAAGAGTTTGGGACAGCTTGGGACTTCACAAGGCCGCAAAGCCACGGCCTCAATTACTGGCCGTCGCAGGCCGCCACGATCGTGCGGCGGGGGAGGTGGGGGCGCACGGAGACACAGGATCCTGTGCCTCCGTGCTCCCCCACCTTCCCCGCCACGCAATCGCGGCGGGCCCGCGGCAGCCGGTAATTGAGGCCGCGGCTTTGCAAAGCCGCGGCCTCAATTACCGGCGGGAGCGGGCGCCAGGTCACAATTTCTTGTCGCAATTGCGACCTGGCGCTCGGACATTGTTGACCCCTGCTTTTAAGCAAGTGTTTCTGGGCACACTTACATCATTGCCCCTGTTAACCAGACCAGTGATCCCTGCTTCTGTACACAGACTTTTTGAGAGTTTGCCCTCACACTGCAGCAAACCCTTCCAAACCACAAGGGAATTGCATCTGGGACCAATTCTTCCAAGTGGTTCTGGGCATAATACGCTTAACCAATCCTGGGCTCGGTTTCGGAGCACTCACACCACACAAACTGTCCGAAGGTGCTGAACAACGTCCTAAGGCCCATACACACGATCTGACTTTTCGAGAACGGTCCGGACGTGTTTTATCGGAAAATTCGACCGTCTGTATGCTCCATCGGACAATTGTTGGTTTTTCAATGGACAAATGTTCGCTGTGCATGCTCTCAAACTTTTCGACAACTATAATCCGATCGCGTGTACACAAGTCCATCGGACTAAAGTCCAAAGTACAAACACGCATTCTCAGAACCAATGCTAAACATCAGACAACAATAGCAGAAGTTGCCCAAAGGCGGTAAAGAGCTGAAAACACACGTGATTTGGTGAAAGTTGGCTAAAAATGTTCTGCCGTCTGTGTTACATAGTTAGTCAGGTTGAAAAAAGACACAAGTCCATCCAGTTCAACCACAAAAAAAATAAACAAACAAAATAAAAACACAGTACAATCCCATACACCCAACTCCATACCCACAGTTGATGTAGAGGAAGGCAAAAAACCCCTGTGTGCAGAACAAGTTCACGACCAACGCCCATTCGGACAAAAATCCATGGAAAAGTCAGACGAAAGTCCGATCGTGTGTATGAGGCTTTGGACTGGTTCAAAGTGTCCCTGTGTGTACACCCGAAGAGATAACTGTAAGGGCGTGTTTACACTCGTGATTGGTCGAGCCGTGTTTTACTGCCCCTTAATTGCCTTACCTTCAGATAGCAAAATCGGTATAAACGAACCCTAAGTGATGCAGCATGTATTCTTTTAAAGGGTGTTGATTGAGGACCCAGTCCATTAAAACAGAAGATAAAATTGTATTACATTTTGTTATTTTCTTGTGTTGTGCAATCCATAGTCTTGCTTATGCTCCACGTTATATTTTATAATTTCTGCTACTAAATATGTGCTTCTTTTCTTTTTTGTTTTCAGGCTTTCTTCTCAGGTGCGAATACTCTCCTCACTGCTTGTCATGTTCCTTGTCTTTATTCTGGTCACAGTGCTGGTGAAAGTGGACACCTCCACCTGGACTATGGAATTCTTCGCTCTTTCATTGGTGTGCATAGCGATTCTTAGTGGAGCATCAAACGTCCTTACAGCCAGTGTCTTCGGTGTCACTGGACGCTTTCCACTGCAACACTCCCAGTCCCTAATATCAGGTAACTGCAAATTTCGGGATGTTCATCTATATTTCAACAATTTATTCTTCATAGAGAAGAGACGCCTGAGAGGAGATGTGATAGAGATGTGAAAATACCCCAATGGTGATTTTAGCATAGGGAGAAAACTATTTTGTTTCAGGGAGCTTAAGACACGCGGCCACTCAATGAAATTGGGAAAGCGGTTAAACTTTAAACTGCATAGAGGGTTCTTTTACGGTTAAAGATGTAAGGATGTGGAACTCCCTACCACAATCGGTGGTGTCAGCAGGGAGTGTCGATTAATTTAAAAAAACTCTTAGATGGGCATCTTAGCGAATGCAATATACAGGGGAAATGGTATTGACACAAACACACCTACACAGGTTGAACTCGATGGACTGGTGTCTTTATTGAACCTTACCGACTATGGAACAAATTTAGGGCTGGCATTATAAAAATGAACAAGGCAGTGTTACCCCTACACACACACACACACACACACATACTCAAACTGTAAGGCAGAGGGTCTTTACGAGCCATTATCTGGCCCTTGGAACACTATACCTCCCAATGATATGAGGCAATATCCTTCCAACTGACACCAACAATGGGCCACAATTTCTTCCACTGATATCAATGATTGGGTACTATTACTCCCACTAATACCAATATTGAGGCTCTACTCCTACTGATCACAAACTCTGAGACCATATTTATTCTTACTGATGCTGGGCTCCGGACAGTTTCTACCTCCACTGGTCTCACCACAACCCCCCCCCCCCCCCAAAGTCTGAAGGACAGCAAACTGGCCCTTTGAAAAGTTTGGGGACCCCTGGTCTAGAGGGTAAGGGTTAATGGCTTGGGTTGTCTAAGGGGTAAGGAATAAGGTGAAGTACTTACCTTATTACTTGCTTTTGCCAAAATCGTTTTTCTTTGTCTGTTTTGGATAGAGCAGGGAGGTGTTTAGACCTGACAGTTTGTTTCGCTATTGGTTTGCTGTTGGGGGAATTCCCCTCTATATCCTGTCCTGAAGATGCCACAGGAAGTAAACAGGAATTTTCCCCAAGGTAGTGGGAATTCCCCTCTTACATATGGAGGTCTATTTACTAAAGGCAAATTGGATGTTCACGAAAGTTACACTTTGAAAGGGAATTTTCCCCAGAGCTTGGTAAATGTGGTGAAATTTCACTTTGCTAACAATATCCAGGCATGTGAAAGGGGGGAAAAAACAGCATTTGGCTCGCACGTGATTAGAAGATGGAAGTCCGCAGAACTTCATCTCATTCATGAAGCTCTGGGAAAACATTTCCTTGGAAAGTTAAGTCTATTTGCCTTCAGTAAATCGACCCCATTGCTGGTGGAACAGGTGTCCTCATTGAATTTAATACAAGAGATGGTAAGAGACAGTCAGAGACTGTGAACATAGTACAAGAGATGGTCAGAGACTGTCAACATAAGAGATGGTCAGAGACTGTCAACATAAGAGATGGTCAGAGACTGTCAACATAAGAGATGGTCAGAGACTGTCAACATAAGAGATGGTCAGAGACTGTCAACATAAGAGATGGTCAGAGACTGTCAACATAAGAGATGGTCAGAGAATGTCCACATAATACAAGAGATGGTCAAAGACTGTGAAAATAATACAAGAGATGGTCAGAGACTGTCAACATAATACAAGAGATGGTCAGAGACTGTCAACATAAGAGATGGTCAGAGAATGTCCACATAATACAAGAGATGGTCAGAGACTGTCAACATAAGAGATGGTCAGAGAATGTCTACATAATACAAGAGATGGTCAGAGACTGTCAACATAAGAGATGATCAGAGACTGTCAACATAAGAGATGGTCAGAGAATGTCTACATAATACGAGAGATGGTCAGAGACTGTCAACATAATACAAGAGATGGTCAGAGAATGTCTACATAATACAAGAGATGGTCAGAGACTGTCAACCTAAGAGATGGTCAGAGAATGTCTACATAATACAAGAGATGGTCAGAGACTGTCAACATAGGAGATGATCAGAGAATGTCCACATAATACAAGAGATGGTCAGAGACTGTCAACATAAGAGATGGTCAGAGAATGTCTACATAATACAAGAGATGGTCAGAGACTGTCAACATAAGAGATTGTCAGAGACTGTCAGCATGATACAAGAGATGGTCAGAGACAGCAAACATGCTGCAAATGGCAGTCAGAGACTTGGGCTATGCTTCAGGAGACAGTCATAGATTGAAGACGTGTTATATGAGAGTGCTAGAAATCACTGCTTTAACAGGGCAATAGTGAAACACAGGTTAGTGTTTTGCAGGGGCCAATAGGGCTGCAGAAAAGTGCCAAAGGGCTGCATGTGGCTCACCAGGGTTCCGCAGTCATGTGCTGTGCAAGGTTTCTGATTCTTGGTTTGCACACCAGCCAGACATTACTTAATCAGGAGAATCAGAAAAGTGTAATTTGCTTAAACATTATCAGATTTGCAGCAAGTTGGAGTCTGATTAACTTCTGTCAAATGGACAGTTAATTGGATGTTGTGGAAATGAAAAATGAACAAAGTCCTCTTCTATTCTAAACATGAATGCTTTCTGAAAATGTGACTTGCGTGCTGGCGTAGCACAATTTTGCGTCCAGTGTGACACTTTCTTATCATTCATTGTAATTGGCACTTGTGTCTTTGTGGTTAGTGGCAGACTGTACTTGGTGAAGGGTTTTAGTTTTTCAGCAAATGTTTATTTTCAGGAAACAAAACTACTAATGTCGTCAGCTGACCCTTTTTTTTTTCTCTCTGTGTGAAGCAACAGGCAATGCGTCCTCCCCCCTCGCCATTGGTGCGCTGGTATATTAACCCCGACACCACTTCTCTGACTCTGCTCCAACTAGGAATATGTGGCCAACTCCAACATTTCTTTGATTAATTTGATACTTCATTGTTCAGCCTCAGACCTTTTGTCTGCCTGCTTCTAATATTATTAAAACAATAAGTTAAGGGAAAGTGTCAAGAGCAGCAATTCCCACTTTGTCTTCATAGTCAGTGTGGCCTAAACGCACAAGTAAAGCTCCAAGATTGTGTCCATATATTAAGTGTAAAGACTAGGTATAAACAATCTGAATGTAGCCTGGCACAGAAATGTAAATGTTAAAGGGGTTGTAAAGGTTCAATTTTTTTTAAATGAAAATAACAAAAATGTTATACAGTTAAACCCCGGATTACGAGCATAATCCATCCCAGGAGTATGCTCGTAATCCAAAGTACTCGCATATCAAAGCGAGTTTTCCCATTGAAGTCAATGGAAATTAAAATAATTTGTTCCACATTGACTTCAATGGGATGCAATACTGAATGCGGCCTGGGGTGGTGCCAGAGAGCGGCGAAAAGGCCCGAGGACACTTTGGCTTGTTTCATGCGCCCCCGTACCTCAGGCCAAATAAGGTACTGCAGGCCAATGTTTGGCTTTTCTCGGCTCCTGCACCCCCGTACCTCAGGACAAATGAGGTACTTCAGGCCTATTTTCAGCTCTGCTTGGCTTTTGCACCCCCGTGAATTTTGCGGCTGCATCTGATTGGACTGAAAATTTCCCTTCTGGGTACTTTGATTTTTTAGGCAAAATATATATGGAGTACCTTCAGGTGATGGACACTGGCAATCTCAAACAGGAAATGCAGGGGCAGTAGTGCAGCCAGCTGTGGCTGCGATTGGGGTTGCACAAGCATTATCGGATCAAGCTAAGCAGATGCTTAAACTTATTCCTGCCCAGCAGGCAGAAGAATTTTCAGATGTCCCTAGGGCCATACGCTTTACGGTAGATGCGATTAAGGATTCTATCCAGCAAGCGTCACGTTTATCGTTATCCCTTATCCATATGAGAAGACTCTTATGGTTAAAGAGCTGGGAGGCAGAGCCCCCATGCAAGAAGCTCCTGGTAGGGTTTCCCTTCCATGGAGGACGACTCTTCGGAGAAGACCTGGATAAATACATTCAGACTATTTCCAGCGGCAAAAGTACTCTTTTGCCAACCAAGAAGAAGTTTCAGGGGCCTGCGTTTAAACGACAGCACTCCCCTGGGCAGGGGCCCTCTAATGCCAAACAGTATCGACGGCCTCCTGCAAGATCAAACTTTAACTTCAATAGCAGATCGCAGGGCCAGGCTGCTAGAGGCAAGAGGCAGTGGTTTCGCAAACCAGCAAGGCCAGTCCCCAAGCCGACCTTATGAAGGGGCGCCCCCACCCACGAAGGTGGGGGGAAGGCTGCGTCTCTTTTCAGAGATTTGGGAAGCCAGCATTCCCGACAAGTGGGTACGGTCTTCCGTGGCCACGGGCTACAAATTAGACTTCCTAAGGTTTCCTCCTCCTCATTTCCAGGAGTCAAGGATTCCAAACGATCCGGAGAAGGGAGCCGCATTAATGACGGCATTAAATCACCTACTCTCCCAGGAAGTAATAATAGAGGTACCAGTCCTAGAACAAGGGCTGGGTTTCTATTCCAACCTATTCATCGTCCCAAAGTCCAATGGAGATGTCAGGCCAATTTTGGACCTAAAGATGGTAAATGCATACCTAAAGGTCCGCTCATTTCGGATGGAATCCGTGCGGTCAGCAGCTGCCACACTCCAAAAGGACGACTTCATGGCTTCCATAGACATAAAGGATGCCTACCTTCATGTCCCAATTTATCAGCCACATCAAAGATATCTACGCTTTATGGTGGCTTCGCGTCATTTCCAGTTCGTGGCGCTTCCCTTCGGGTTGGCTACGGCCCCCCGGGTGTTCACGAAGGTCCTAGCCCCAATCCTAGCCAAGCTAAGGATCCAAGGGGTCACGATCCTAGCGTACCTGGACGACCTCCTAGTCATAGATCACTCGTCTCCTGGCTTGGAACGAGCAGTGGCCCTCACGGTCCAATACCTCGAGAGGTTCGGCTGGGTCCTAAATCAAGACAAGTCAGCATTCCAGCCCACAAGGCAGTTGGAATATCTCGGCATGAGGTTAGACACAGAACAACAAAGAGTGTTTCTACCTCTGATGAAGGTCAAAGCCATCAAGGAATTAATCCTACTGGTTCTAAGCAAAAGGGAACCAACTATTCGCCTATGTATGCGGTTACTAGGCAAGATGGTGGCCACATTCGAGGCGGTACCGTACGCCCAGAGCCACACTCGCATCCTGCAGGCAGCCATCCTGTCAGCATGGAGCAGGAGGCCACAGGCCTTGGATATCCCTTTGCCGCTCTCATCAAGAGTCCGACAAAGTCTGTGTTGGTGGTTAGACCCTCAGAATCTAGTGAAGGGGAAGTCTTTCAGCCCAGTGGCTTGGAAGATAGTAACCACAGACGCCAGCCTGACGGGCTGGGGAGCAATTTTGGATGGTTGCACTCGCCAAGGTACTTGGGCAAAGCCAGAGAGGCAGTTGCCCATCAACATCTTGGAGCTCAGAGCTGCTCGACTAGCCCTCAGGGCTTGGACGTCCAAATTGCAGGGGTTCCCGGTGAGAATTCAATCAGACAATGCCACGGCCGTGGCATACATAAATCACCAAGGGGGAACCAAGAGTCAAGCCGCTCAGAGAGAGGTGAGCTTGATTCTCCTATGGGCAGAGGCTCATGTGCCCTGCATATCGGCAATATTCATTCCAGGAGTGGACAATCTTCAGGCGGACTTCTTAAGTCGCCAGACTCTGTTGCCGGGGGGAATGGTCTCTACATCCACAAATCTTTCAAGCACTCTGCCAAAGATGGGGAGTGCCGGACGTGGATGTCATGGCATCGAGACTCAACAAGAAGCTAGACAGGTTCATATCCCGCTCAAGGGATCCGATGGCCTGCGGAACCGATGCGCTGGTTTACCCTTGGCATCAGTTCAAACTTCTTTATGCTTTTCCCCCGATCCAGTTACTACCCCGCCTGCTGTGCAGGATCAGGGTGGAGCACATACCAGTCATCCTGGTAGCTCCAGCATGGCCCAGAAGGGCATGGTATTCACTAATCCTAAAGATGGTAGTGGGAGACCCTTGGACTATTCCTCTACGGCCAGACCTGCTATCGCAAGGTCCGATCCTCCACCCTGCCTTACGGCATCTAAATTTGACGGCCTGGAAGCTGAATCCCTGATTCTCAGGGGTAGAGGTCTGTCTCAGAAAGTAATCTCTACCCTAATCAGAGCCAGGAAACCGGTCTCTAGGGTGATTTATTACAGGGTCTGGAAGGCCTATGTAGTCTGGTGTGAGTCCAAGCGATGGCTTTCTCGCAAATTTACCATCGATAGAGTATTAAGTTTTCTCCAGCTAGGAGTGGATAAAGGACTGGCATTAAGCACAATCAAAGGACAGATTTCGGCTTTGTCAGTGTGGTTTCAGCGGCCGCTGGCCACCCACTCGCTAGTTAAGACCTTCATTCAAGGGGTCTTACGTATTAATCCTCCAGTTAAATCCCCGCTTTGTCCGTGGGATTTAAATCTTGTTCTGTCAAGTTTACAGAAACAACCTTTTGAGCCGTTGGCTGAAATTCCTTTGGTTCTACTGACAAGGAAGTTAGTATTTTTGGTCGCCATGGTTTCCGCCAGAAGAGTGTCGGAACTGGCCGCCTTATCCTGTAAGGAACCATATCTTATTTTGCATAAGGACAAGGTCGTTCTCCGCCCTCATCCTTCCTTCCTACCAAAGGTTATATCCAGTTTTCATCTAAACCAGGATTTGGTATTACCATCCTTCTTTCCTAAACCTACTTCCAGAAAAGAAGGGTTGCTGCATACCTTGGATATTGTCAGGGCCATGAAGGCCTATCTTAAAGCTACAGAGAAGATCCGGAAAACAGATGTGTTGTTCATTTTACCGGATGGGCCCAAGAAGGGGCAGGCAGCTGCAAAGTCCACCATCTCAAGATGGATTAAGCAGTTAATCACTCAGGCTTACGGCTTGAAAGGGTTGCCTCCTCCGTTATCATTAAAGGCTCATTCTACTAGGGCCATGGGCGCTTCCTGGGCAGCACACCACCAGATCTCTATGGCTCAAGTTTGCAAGGCGGCAACCTGGTCTTCTGTCCACACGTTTACAAAATTTTACCAGTTGGACGTAAGAAGGAATACTGATACAGCCTTTGGGCAGGCAGTGCTGCAGACTGCAGTTTGAGACCCTCGGATTCCGGGGGCTCCCTTTTGAGTTAAATTTAATATTTAAAATTATTTTTCTCAACTAAGTTGGATTTATTATGATTTGAGTATATCTCTAAATTAAATCCTTTTGTCTTGGAGATGTTCTCCCTCCCCTCATTGTAAGCATTGCTTTGGGACATGCCACATAGTAATGAATATGCTGCTCTGTGTCCCGTGATGTACGAGAAAGAAAAAGGGATTTTTAATACAGCTTACCTGTAAAATCCTTTTCTTGGAGTACATCACGGGACACAGAGCTCCCACCCCTCTTTTGGGGACCATTTTGGGAGGCATACTGCTTGCTACAAAACTGAGGTACTCCTCCTATGGGAGGGGGTTATATAGGGAGGGGCATTTCCTGTTTGAGATTGCCAGTGTCCATCACCTGAAGGTACTCCATATAACCCACATAGTAATGAATATGCTGCTCTGTGTCCCGTGATGTACTCCAAGAAAAGGATTTTACAGGTAAGCTGTATTAAAAATCCCTTTATTTATTAAATCAAAAAGTAAAAGATAGGGGCCCAGATTCAGGTAGATCCGCGCAATATTTGCGTGGGCAAAGGGCAACGATTTTTGCTCTGCGCCCACGCAAATATTTCGATTTGCCCGCTATTCACGGAGCAGTAGCTCCGTAAATTGCGCGGGCGCTATGCTAATTAGCCCGGCGTAAGGGCACCTAATGTAAATGATCCCGCCGGGGGCGGGAATCATTTAAATTAGGCGCGCTCCCGCGCCGAGCGAACAGCGCATGCTCCGTCGGGAAACTTTCCCGACGTGCATTGCGGCAAATGACGTCGCAAGGACGTCATTTGCTTCTAAGTGAACGTGAATGGCGTACAGCGACATTCACGAATCACTTACGTAAACGACGTGAAATTTAAATTTCACGAGCGGGAAGGGCGGCTATACTTTAGCATTGGCTGCCCCTGCTATTAGCAGGAGCAACCTTGCGCTAAAGTCGCTGTACGGAAACTCCGTACCCTGCGTGCGCAGGGCCCGCGCAACTTTTGTGAATCGGTGGTAGTATGCAATTTGCATACTATACGCCGATCACAATGGCCGCGCCCCCTAGCGGACAACGCAAGAATGCAGCCTGAGATATGAAGGCATAAGGAGGCTTATGTCTGTCATATCCTAGGCTGCAGTCCGCGTAGCGATGTTCCTGAATCAGGGGCATTCGCTACGCGGGAGCAAAACAGCTATTGCGCCGCGCAACCTATGGTTGCGCGGCGCAATAGCTTCTTGAATCTGGGCCAATGTGTTTTTTTCAAAATTGTCGCTCTTCTTATGTTTATAGCGCAAAAAATAAAAAACGCAGAGGTGATCAAATACCACCAAAAGAAAGCTCTATTTGTAGGAAAAAAAGGGCGTACATTTTTTGTCATTCAAAGTGCAACAGCGCTGAAAACTAAAAATTGGTCTGGGCAGAAAGGGGGTGAAAATGCCCTGTATGGAAGTGGTAAACACTCAAAAACTGATCTCACCAGCGTTTTTTGATTCATTGAATCAAATTGCTAAAAAAACGCTAACGCGGACAAACGCTATTGCAAAAACTCGCCGCAAAGCTACTGCCGGTTTTATAACGTTATTTTAACGTGCGCAAGGCCTAATGGCCTGTAAACACGATCCGAATATTGTACGAAAAATATCGTCCGAGGAAGAATCGTACAAAAAACGGATCATTAGTACAGGGCTTCCGTGAGCCGATCATGACGGTTCATCTGATATTATTTCATCAGGCATGCACGAAAATTTTCCTCGTACAATACCTAATCGTATGATTTTCCTTTAGTCAGTACAGTTGTCGTCTGAAAATACAACACAAATACATTACAACACATGGGATCACTTCCGATTTTTTTTTTTTTTTTTTTTTTTTTTTTTTATTCTGTCGTACGAGAATTTTCGTGACTTTAGTAACCTATTCAATTTCTACTTGCAACTAGTAAATGAAAAAAGTCGGACAATCTGACGTCTGATTTTCGGATCAAGTGTACGGGGCATGAAAGTCAGCAGTTACTATATTTGTAGCTGCTAACTTTTTAATTTTTTTTCACACATGGATTTCCTCTTTAACCACTTGCCGCCCGCCTTATGCAAAAAGACGTCCTTAGGATATTGAGCCGCTGCGCGCCCCCGGGGGCACGCATCGCGGCGATCATTGTTGCAGGGTGTCATTCTGACACCCCACAACACCGATCTAGGTAAAGAGTCTCTGACGGAGACTCTTTACCACGTGATCAGCTGTGTCCAATCAGCTGCTCCTCTGACAGGGGGGTTTGTGCTGATCGATTATCAGCACAGCCCCCCCCCCCCCCCCGAGGATGCCCACACTAGACCAACAGGGATGCCACTAGACCACCAGGGATGAAACACACAGGTATGCCACCCTAGACCACCAGGGATGACAATGACAGAAATAATGGATGCCAATCAGTGCCCACAATGGGCATCACTGATTGGCAGGCATTGTTTGGCACTGATTGGCATCCATTAGTACAACACATAGGTTAGTGCCACCTATCAGTGCGCATCAGTGCCCATCAGTGCCGCCTATCAGTGCCCATCAGTGCCGCCTATCCGTGCCGCCTATCTGTGCCCATCCATGCCGCCTATCAGTGCCCATCCGTGCCGCCTATTAGTGCCCATCATCTGTGCCCATCAATGCCACCACATCAGTGACACCTCATCGGTGCCCGTCAGTGCAGTACCATCAGTGCCCATCAGTGAAGGAGTAAACATACTTCTTTACAATGTTTTATAACAAACAAAAATTTTTTTTTTCACATTTTTCGGTAATTTTTTATTTTTTTTTGCAGAAAATAAAAATCCCAGAGGTGAGCAAATACCACCAAAAGAAAGCTCTATTTGTGGGTGCAAAATGATAAAAATTTAGTTTGGGTACAGTGTAGCACGACCGTGCAATTGTCATTCAAAGTGCAACAGCACTGAAAGCTAAAAATTGGTCTGGGCGGTGTATAAGTGCCCAGTATGGAAGGGGTTATTGTAGAAATTTCGAAATGATGGACAGCCGCACTCCAAAAAAAACTCTTGAGTTGTCTTTATTTGTAAAATCAACAGAAAATGCACTACAAGAAGGCAGCAAAAATAAGGAAAAAAGCAGCCTACGCGTTTCAGACTGCCTCAGTGCTTATTCATGGCTTCCACTATGGAAGTGGTTAAGTGAGACAAAATATTTTGTCTGGAGTTATTATTTGAACAGAGAACACCTAAAAATATTTATTGGGTTTGGGCCTGTCAAGCATTTCATTCAGAGTGCTTGTAATTCTGCGTAAGAAATGCCATAACCTGACAATGGGAAAGCGTCACTAGACGGAAACTGGCCCAGGCAGCGGCCTGCATGTCTTTAATGACACAGTTGCCTGGGATCTTCTTAATTTGCATATTTGATAAGTTAGTAATACATTCCAATGAATAATGAGTCCCCCGCAGGATTTTATATGTTGGTGTTTTTCTCTGTGTTTCTTTTTGCTCTGAACATTTGTCAAGTAAACAGAAACTCATGTTATTTATTATTTGCAAATGTCTCCCTTAGGAAAGAAATGGGACGTTCAGTGCATTTGTTTTAGATTTGTAGCACACTTAATTTTTACCCCACACTGTGAGCATTTTTTTAAATGATTGCTAGAATAGAATCGCTACAAATGGCATAATGTAGAAACATGCAACCCATATACTGTTTAAGAAGAGCTTTCTTGGCACATTCTCATGCAGTTTGTCACAGCCTCGTAACACACCATTGACATCTATTAAACTTCATCCACACTGACAGCTTGTTTTACTTGTCTTGTTTTCCTGAAGTGGGCTCAAATCTTTCTCTAAATGTCCTGGTGACCATTGTCATTGTGGTTGAAAGTAAAGGAAAGGCATGGCAATGAAGATTTTCCTGCGTGTGCATCAATGTGAGGATGGCGGAGGGGGGGGAGCAAGGAGTTTGACCGTTGTAAGGGGTTAGCTCGGTAGCAGGGTGTGTGACCCCTTGGATGGGTTCACCACACACTGAATTTATACAGACAGGCAGTCGAAGACGGTTGAAAAACAAAGATTTTGGTTTATTCTTCCATCGTGCTGGAAACAAGCGCAAGCATCCAAACAGCATAAACAAAATCAAACATAAAATAAACCCTGGCCACTTTGGGCGTCTACCTTCCACACAGGAACCTTCCACACAGGAACCTATCTATGAAGTCTAGCACAGCCTACTGCTGGGTAGACAGTGCTGGTCATACAGCAGAAAAACAATAGTCTTTTGATTTTTATCACACAGAAAAATCAATCCTCTCCTCCCCTCCTCAGAAGACTTTCTGGCACTGCTCTCCTTACTCACAAAGACTCAGGATGATGCAGCAAATCAGTGGTCATCCCCTGGATTACTTATAGAGGCCTTAATTGCCTCATTCTGAACAGCTGAAGTCTTCCAACGCCCTCAAACCTTTCCTGGCCACATTTACAGCCGACGCCTAATAACAATTGGTGTATTGTCTAAACAAGGCAGAAATGTATGTCCCGTCTGTGACAACACCCACACATTTACCTGACTTACTGTCACACCGTATAAATTAGATTTGGTATTTTTTAATGCAGAACTGTTTGGCACCAGTGAAATTTACACTCATATTATATGGAAATCTATTATTTTTTATTTAAAGTTTAAGGCGGATCTTCACTGCATTTGAGCACCACAAGCCAAAAACACAATTTAATTTTTTTTTATTACTCAAAGCAAACTCGTCAATCCATGTCTCCATGCTTTATTCTGTTGAGAAATCGGTTTGAAAAAGACCCACCTAGCATTTCTTGCAGTGGCCATCTTGAGTAATGGCAAATGATTCATGAGGCATTTACTTCCCGGAGTCAGCTCATGCATGCGTGTAGGTGAGTGTGCTTAGCTGAGAAAACCCCTCCTCCTCTTCTCCCCTCCCAAAGACTACTGTAATTTATGACATTATTTGCCCATACAAGAAACCAGGAAGAAATTTAAAATACAAAAAGTTTTAAAGCAAGTATTACGGTATATACTTCCCTATCTATTTACTATTGCTAGTAGCATGAAGATTAAGGCACATCAGAAAGCTAAAAACATCTTTAGAAATGCTGGACAAAAAAACACAAACGTTTTAGCGGTGAATAACAAATAGTGAATAGCTGTTTAAGGAGCAGGCTGGGAAGCTGTCCTTAACCATGGATGAGTCATCAGCTGTCGGCAGTTTTCCCCGCTGACCGTGAATATAAATAATAAAAAAAAAAAATTGCTGGCAATGAATAAAATGCAAAAAAATGGCATGGAAGGTCCCTCCAATCCCCTTTGGGTCAGGTATCGATTTTAAGGGGAACCCCACACCTAAATGTTTTTAAAACAAAAGTGGGGGTCCCCCCTCAAAATCCATACCAGACCCTTAAAAGAGCATGCAGCCTGCTAGGCCAGGAAAGTGCGGGGGGGGGGGCTTGCTGATGGGAATAAGGGCCTCTTCCCCCCACAACCCTGGCCAGTGGTTGTGGGGGTCTGCGGGTGGGGGGCTTATTAGAATCTGGGGAAGCCCAGATCCCCCCATGTGAATGAGTGTGGGGTACATAGACCCATTCATTCATCAATAAAGTGTAGAAAGTAAATAAATGCACACGTTTTTGACTAGTACTTTTATCAAAAATCAAAATGGGCCCCCCGTGTAGATCCATCGTCAATCACACTGCCCACTGCCACCACCGACCCAGAAAAAAGAGGAAGGCTCCTGCCATCTGACAGCTCTTGAATAACTAAGGGGTGGGGTCACTGTTATGTCACCGGGTGACAACGCCCCTTCTGATGTCACTGACCCAGCATGCACTGCCAAAAAAATCCTGATAAAAGCCTATGTGTGCATGAGCACATAGGATAACAGGCAGGGGAGTTTAGAGGCAGTTAAAAAAACGTCTGATGCCTAAAACGGCAACTGTATTAACAGTGTGCACGAGGCATAAAAATAATCAATGTTGATTGGGAGAGTATAGTTCCACTTTAACAATTACTAATAGGCTGCAAACCCAACAATTAATCCTTTACCTAACATAGCTTCTACACCTAATAACCTCCACTTTAATCCGTCCACTGGTTTCCACTGGCCCAATGAATTAAATTCAAAATACTAACTACTACCTACAAAGCCATCCACAACTCTGCCCCCAGTTGCATCACTGACCTAGTCTCTAAATACCAACCTAACTGTTCTCTTCGTTCTTCTCAAGACCCCCTGCTCTCTAGCTCTCTCATCACCTCCTCCCATGCTATTCTCCAGGACTTTTCCAGAGCCTCTCCAAGCCTATGGAACTCCTTACCTCAATCTGTCCGTCTATCTCCTTCTCTATTAGCTTTTAGAGGATCCCTGAAAACCCTCCTCTTCAGAGAAGCCTATCCTACCCACACCTAACAACTATATTTTCATTTTGTCGATCTGATCACCCCACCACATCTACTACCCTTTGTTTCACTTAAACCTCCCTTCTAGACTGTAAGCTCTAACCAGCAGGGCCCTCTGATCCTTCCTGTATTGAATTTTATTGTAACTGTACTGTCTTCTCTGATGTTGTAAAGCACTGCGCAAACTGTTGGCACTATATAAATCCTGTATTATATTAATAATAATAACCAAACCTGATCCCTATACCCAATCTTTAGTAGAAGTCTACCTTCAAGCCTTGAACTGGAGCCTCCCAGTCTGATTCTTTAAGTTAACGTAACCCCATAACCTTAAAGCGGAGGTTCACCCAAAAGTGAAACTGCTTTTTGGAACCCCCCCCCCTCCGGTGTCACATTTGACATTTTTCAGGGGGGGAGGGGGTGCAGATACCTGTATAAAACGGGTATTTGCACCACTTCCTGGTATCTACTCCCACGGGAGTCCGGCCCCTCCGCGTCACCCCCCCCCCTTGTTGTGTTCTGGGAAACACTCGGCTCCCAGAAAACAACGGGGACCAGTGGGAACGGCGCAGCGCGGCTTGCGCATGCACAGTAGGGAACCTGGCATCTGACAGAATATGTATATAAGCTGGCCATACACTAGTAGATTTTAAAACGAACATTTCTTCAAAAATTTATATTGTAGTTCTGCTACAGCTGGGGGGCCGTAGTTTGAAGATCCTTGGAATCGACTCCCAAATGAAAACCGCGTTCACTGTTGAGAATTTATTTGAGAAAAATGTTCTACCCTGCTCTTTCATATTTTCTCATTACTGCAGTGGAAAGCAAATATCGATTTGAACCCAATTATTAGAAAATCAAAAAAAAATTATAATCTTAAAACATTTTAAGATTTTACCTGTGCATGGTGAGCTTTAAAGTGGTGCTCAGTTATCAGCTATGTAATCTGCTTGTCGTAAACCACATATTTCAACAATCCAAGTCCAAATAAACTTTTCCTATTCTCTCTCAGCTAACGATCATATTAACAAAACAAAATGGACAGACCATAATTTAGTGAACATGATTTCTGCTTTGTTCATAACCATCTGTGTCAGAATATTGACAAAGCTTAATGAACTGGAAAAATTTGACTTCAGAGAATAAGAGTCCTTCACCACAAAGTCTTACTAATTCACTGCCATTGTATTGCTCAAAGTACAGTACTGGAATAAGAAGTCCTTTTACATGCAGGTATTGTATTCAGTAGAATTAGGTCTAATTAGTTATAATTAACTGCTGTGCTAAAGAAAAACAGTCTGGGTCTCTGAGTTCTCTTTACTAATCCCAAAGCTCATATCTGTAAAACAAATACTGCACAAGTTCAAGACTGTTTGATGAAGGAATTTGCAAGCAAGACCCCCTATAGGTTTAAGATTGTAATCTGTTTTGAAAAAAGGAAAGATCTGTATTATTGATAGACTGAAAAAGTAAGTTTCCAGATTGTCAGGATTCTGTGCCCTTGATTTACTTAAAGCAGAACTCATTTTGTCCATGGACACACAGGCTATACTCATCTGATCCTTCGATCCTCTGGAAAATAGTGCTCCCCCACACACAGGGGTGGACTGTTCCTGCTGTGCTCACGTCCAGAGCTGGTCTATGGGCATGAAGACGTCAGGAACTGTTCACTGTACAAGACCAATGTGGGTGGGGTTTGGGAGCAGCAAGGACCAGTCTTGCGCTAGAAGGATTGGTGAATTGGGCAAATATATCTCCGTTCTCCTCAACCCTAGATACAAGCAAGCATGTAACCCATGCAGTGATGGGATTTGAGGATATCCCACCAGAAACTGCCTTATGGAATTATCCAATACTCGAGCAATTAGAAGCGTTTGAAGACAGTACATTTTGGAAACAGAAAAAAGTATAGTATTGTCATATGAGAATCTGTGTAAACAATATAACCTCCAGAGTAAACCGTTCTATGGGTATTTACAGCTTAGACACCTATTACAAGTACAGTTTGGAAGAAAGGAACACAACATTTCTTAATACACCCCTTATAGGAATCCTGAGATCGCAAGGACCAAAGGGATTGAAATCCAAATTATATGCACACCTATAACCGAGTAAAATTAGTGAAGAACCGGTGGGAGCAAGGGATAAATGGCAGGCAGCCATTCCAGATATGAGTGATCAGATTGGAATGAAATTTGCTATTCTCACTTGAAAGTATCCCCAGCAATGAATAACAGGATAATTCAATTATATATAATACATCAGACATACCTGGCCCCAAATAGATTTGTACAGAATGAGGAGGATGCCCGCGCCAAACTGTACAAGATGTGGGCGGGGGGCGCGGACTTTCTCCACTTGATGTGGTACTGTGGGAGTATAGGGAGATACTGGCAACAGGTGGTCAGGAAACTAGGAATAGTTATAAATAAACCTATTAAGGCCACAGTGGAAGTATGTTTGCTGGGGGTATTAAAAGGAGAAAGAGTGTGTAGATACACTAGGATATTTTTGCAAGAAGTACTATTCCTGGCACGAAAACAAATAGTGGAAAAATGGATCCAGCCAAACCCACCAACAATTAGTCAATAGGTGAGAGCAGTAAACCAAGTGGTACCACATGAGAGAATAATGTACGAACAAAGAAGAAATGTGCAGAAATATGAAAAGATTTGGGCAACGTATTATAGATCATGCCCAAAAACGGATACAGGAAGACCCAAGAATATAATATAATGTGAATAGAAAGGGGAAGGAAATGGTGACTATAAGATGGATGAGTAGGAAGGAATGAGTAGTAAGAGTGAATGGATACGAAAATAGGAATATATTTTAAGATATTGGAACAAACTAGAAAATGCATTTCCTGCAGAAAATGCGTGGGAATGCTGAATAGCTGAATTGCTAAAGCTAACTGGATGAATAGCTTAAATCCGTAAGAAAAAAGTAGGAAAAGCCGACAGCTTTTTTTTTTTTTGAAAAGCTGACACTAAACTGAATTGTTGGCTTTAAAATTTTGCAAAGAATAAGCCCAATACACAATCTGTTTAATTGATAACATTTCCTGAAATGATCACTAAACTTAAACAGCTTTTTCACAAAAACTAGAAAGATATCAAACTGAAATGATATATCCAGATAGCTGAATATTTTGTGAGCATTTTGTTTGGCGTCTGTAGGTGAAAGTATGAAGGAGCCGAAACTTTTGGGAGCGGAAGAAGATTTTAAGGATTTGAAGCATGCTCTCATTGACTTCAATGTTAAGTGTTAAAAAGCTTAATATATTAAAAAGTATAAATAGTACGAAAAAATTGAAGCAGTCCCATCATTGGCTGAAAGAGCTGAACATTTTTAAAAGTTGAATGATTTTAATAGCTGAAAGTATGCAGAAGTTACACAGAGCCAAAAAACTTACGGAATAATAAAATTAAAGATAAATAAAAAAACTGAATAACAATAGTGGGACTGCTGAAACATTCCCACTAATTAAATGTAAAACAAATGTAGAAATATGTAAGTTTGTAAGAAAATATTAATATTTGTTTTAAAGAGTTTATATATATAAAAAAAAAAATGCAGTGTGGGCACAACCCTGCTGCATGGGGAAAACAAGATTCCTGGAATTCCCCGTCACATAATTTCAGTATGTACTTGTAAAGAAGAACTCAAATACTTACCTCTCCTGCCAGCTGTGCCATTGAATGCTGCTACAATATTGAAAAACTGTCCCCTGAAGGCTTTTTGGTTAACCAACAATCTCAGGAGTGTAGATTTTTCTGTAGCCCCTGCTGCACTCAGAGGTTCCTTCTACTGACGTCATCACTACTGTGCTGTCCCTTGTAGTTACATGGAGGTCAGCAGAAGGAACCAGTGACCTCCTGTCAAGAATCCCGGAGATCAACAATCCTTCATAGCCCATTCTTTATAGTATGTTTAAGCGTAATTGTCCAATACACTATAAATGGAGAAAACAGACTTTTCATTCATCCACCCATCCTCTATTCATAAAGTGCTTTTTATTGTAGGAATCCATAGTAAAGCTTCTTTAAAGTAGAGGTCCACCCTAAAAAACAAACTTCACCAAAATCCTAAAAAAAAAAAATGAAAAAAAAAATAAAAATAATTTTACTTGCCAGAAATTGCGGTTGCTATGCGGCTGTTCCTAATCTGCCTCTTCCCAGTCCGTGGCAGGTCTTCTTTCTCATCCTCCTCGTGTTGTCTTCTCGGGAATGGGGTGCGCTGCCTTCTGGGAACAGTGTGTATGCCAAAGTGCAGCCGCCCATTCACAAAGCGCCGCGAGACTCGCGCATGAGCAGTAGGAAACAGGCAGTGAAGCCGCAAGGCTCCACTGCCTGTTTCCCTTAGTGAGGATGGCGGCGCTGGGACCTGCCACGATCAAGGGATCGCCCTCGTGGGGGTCGACATCACGGGAGCCTAGGACAGGTAAGTGTTCTTATTAAAAGTCAGCAGCTACAGTGTTTTATATAGATTTAAAGGCATTTCTGTAGCCACTATAAAACGTTAAACCAGTCATAATATTTATTGTATAATATCATTACTTTTTTTTTGTCTTTTGCAGGCCAGGCCATGGGCGGTACAATTAGCGCACTGGCAGCCATTTTGGACCTTTCAATAGCTTCCAATGTAACAGACAGTGCTCTCGCATATTTCCTCACTGCAGACGTCTTTCTCCTTCTCTGCATTGCAGCCTACCTGCTCCTTCCAAGAATTGCGTATTCCAAGTAAGATTTTAGAGTAATGTGTTTGTAAACATGTGCATTGAAACATTAACAGAGCATATACCTCTATAGTGTTTTAGCCTTTGTATTATCAGTATTCCACCTGCCACCATAAAATCATTACTTTATTAAGATCGAGTTGCCAGCTTTCTTCCTTTTCCATGTTGTATTCTGGTGTAAGGAAGACACGACAAACCAGTACACTGACTGCTTGTTCGCTTGGGAGAATCACGCCGGATGTTGCTTTTCCTTCCACATATAATGTGACCTCTATCTCTTCTCCGTTATTTGCATTAGTATCTTCTGGCAGGTTATCCCAACACCACAGAATCTATGGACACAGCCCAGCCTCCCCTTCAGCTCCCAGAGGTGGCGGTGTGTTCTTTCTCTCTACTCAGGTCTCAGAGTACACTCAGTTCTTCTCTCTCTGCTGTGCAGTGTATGGTGTCAGATCCCCGCTCCCTGGTTACTGGTGCTGAGAAAAAAAACTTTCATCTGTGTGTTTTTGAAGGCTGCAGATGAGAAAGGGCTTCAGATAAATAGGTACAACTTATATAGGATGATTTGGTGCAACTATGTGTATCACCTGAGGCTTATCACTTTTAAATTCTGCTGATTTTGAAGTGGTGATTTATACAGGAATTCCACACAGCCTAGTTAGCATCTACACATTGTGCAATATGTAACCTCGTATTTCAGAGCAATGATGCTTTATGTGGAAGACAAGAACATTTTTTGTTTTAGTGGTAGGTAAGCACAAGAACTAGAGGGTGCCTGCTGTCCATGAAACCGGTTACTTTGCCCTTAATAGGAAAAATGCAGACACGTTTTTTAACATCTAAGGTATTTCATTAATAATGTAAATACACCTACCTGATCTTCTTTAGGGCAGCCCTTCTCAAGTAATAATTTAGTGGTGGTCTTTATAACGCTGTGATCTGGCAATCACTTAGGCCCCTTTCAGACGTACGGACGAACGGTCCGTTTATTACAAGTCCGGTCCGTATTCATCTGATTCCCCATAGGGGAGAGTGGAGGAGAGACAGGGCGGTCTCTGCACTGTGTGTGGGGACCGCCCTGTCCGCCGACAGCTCAGCGGGGATTCCCGCTGAGCCGACGGACACACACGGATTGGATCAATTACGGATTGATGCTTGATATGAATAAAATCATTAAGCTGTTCAGAAATGATTTGCTATTTTAATTTGCCTTGTACATGATTGAGTGTTTAAAGTGGTTGTAAAGCCTAAACATTTTCAACCTTAACCACTTAAGCCCTGGACCATTACGCTGATTAAAGACCATGCCACTTTTTGCAATTCGGCACTGCGTCACTTTAACTGACAATTGCACGGTCGTGCGACGTGGCTCCCAAACAAAATTGACGTCCTTTTTTCCCCACAAATGGGGCTTTCTTTTTGTGGTATTTGATCACCTCTGCAGTTTTTATTTTTTGCGCTATAAACAAAAATAGAGCGACAATTTTGAAAAAAAAATGCAATATTTTTGACTTTTTGCTATAATAAATATCCCCAAAAAATATATAAAAAAAACATTTTGTTTCCTCAGTTTAGACCGATACGTATTCTTCTACATATTTTTGGTAAATAAAATCGCAATAAGCGTTTAGTTTGCGCAAAAGTTATAGCGTCTACAAGATAGGGGATAGTTTTATTATTATTTTTTACTAATAATGGCAGCGATCAGCGATTTTTATCGTGACTGCGACAATTTGGTGGACACCTTTGACACATTTTTGGGACCATTGTCATTTTTACAGCGATCGGTGCTATAAAAATGCACTGATTACTGTGAAAATTACACTGGCAGTGAAGGGGTTAACCACTAGGTGGCATTGTAGGGTTTAAGCGTTCCCTAGGGAGTGATTCTTACTGTTAGGGGGTGTGACTACACGTGACACGTCACTGATGACTGTTCACGGGGAACAGCCATCAGTGACAGTGTCACTAGGAAGTATTGGGGAATGCCTTGTTTACAAAGGCATCCCCCCTGTTCTGCCTTTGGCGACTGCAATCGCGGGCCGCCCGGGAACATCGAGTTCCCGAGGACCCGCGGGGACGCTCACGAGGCACGCGATGCGTGCATGCCCGCTGGGCGGCAGATTTAAAGGGACGTACCTGTACGCCAATCTGCCTGACCGTGCCATTCTGTCGACTTACATCTGCGTACGGCGGTTAATGCAAAAATCTGATGGGAAAATGTGGATTTTTGGATCGTTAGTACAGGGCTTTCGACAGAAGAATTTCACTTTTTCATCAGACACAAGCTGGATGTGCAGGCTATAAAAATGTTGGCGGATGTGAACTCAACGTCCGATTTTTCAGATGGTCAGTACAGAAATCGTTACACAAAAGTCGATACAAACACGCATGCTAAAAATCAAGGAACGAACGGGAAGAGTTCGGTCTTGTAAACTACTGTTGGTAATCTAGAATTAACGATCGTGACACGCCAATTGATAAAATGTCGAAATGCAGCGCACATTCTCCTCTTCTTTAATGGGATAATAATGAAGCTGCTTTGCTGGTGATGCTGATGTAGTTATGCCAAACGTATTTTAAAGTGGTTGTACACCCTGCACAACCACTTTTCCCTACAGGTTAGCCTATAATAAGGCTTACTTGTAGGTACCTCTACGGTTTAGCAGATATTCGCCATAGAAGCCAGCGCCGACATAATCGACGCATGCACACTAAAGAAAGGGCACGATCCATTCCATTTCTATAGTGCCCGTGCCGTGACCATCGGCTCCCGCGCATGACATCACGCGACTCCGGCAAATAGCAGAGTCGAAGTTCACGGCCCCGGAAGGAAGAGGGGTTGAAGATGGACGCGATGAGAGAGAGGGAACATCGCTGATATCGCAGGCTTCTTCTGCAGGTAAGTGGCATGTAAATGGCTACTATGCGATGCATACTAGCCCGTTATGCTTTTACTTTGCAGGGAACAAAGAGGAAGTAAAACCCATCAGGATTTACTTTCTCTTTAAAAGGCATTTGTTTTGTAGTGATATAAATAATATTAATATTATTATGGTTGTGGTTTCATTATTTTTGGGGGGGAGTTTACCACAACATCATTATCCCTGAGTTTTTAAGATCAAAGATACAATTATGTTGGTGTCCCTTGTTCATTCATTGTGTTGATTTCAATGTAACTGCCTACTCCCAAACTGTCATTTGAAGAAAAGCACATAGCCAAGTATTATTCTACACAAAGTGTGAATCAACGCTCACCAAAATTCTACAAACACAAAATTAGCAGAAGGGGCCCAAAGGGTGGCGCTTGAGAAATTAACTTCCTCCTTATACTCTCATATTACGTCACTACATTCGATTTCGTCGAACAACAATTTGCAGATAGTTTGTATGCTAGACAAAACCCTGCACACGCGCTTTTGACAAAAATCACAAAGCTTCAAGGCTTGTGAATGAACTACAAGGGTGCTCATCGGCGCCTCATTCAGAACTACGAGCTGTCAGCTAAAGGTAGTTGTATTCTTCTCTTCATTCACAGGAAACTCTGAAGTCCTGCATTGCTGCGCTGTTTTTGAATTTTGACAGTGGGTATGGGGAGAAGATCCCCCCACCAGCTGTCATACTAAAGCAGGGGCCGGAGCTGGAATATGTTACATGCTTCACCCTTAATACAGGTGGAACATGTAACCTGTTCCAAAAGGGGTCCTTATCCTTTAAAGAATATGTGTGTTTTTTTAACTGCTTGCCGACCATCCGCCGTATAACTGTTATACGGCGGCAGGTCGGCTCGGCTGCGCGAGATTACGTAGCCAATAGGGGCATACGCCCCCCGCTCGCCCCTGGTCCCGACGCGCATGCCCGGCGGGCGCGATCACCGCCAGGCACCCGCGATCGCTCGTTACAGAGCAAGAACCAGGAGCTGTGTGTGTAAACACACAGCTCCCGGTCCTGTCAGGGGGAGAAATGACTGTTCGTCTGTTCATACAATGTATGAACAGCGATCTGTCATTTCCCCAAGTCAGTCCCACCCCCCCTTCAGTTAGAACACACACGCCCCCTAGTGTTAAACCCTTCCCTGCCAGTGGCATTTTTATAGTAATCAATGCATTTTTATAGCACTGATCGCTATAAAAGTGGCAATGGTCCCAAAAATGTGTCAAAAGTGTCCGATGTGTCCGCCATAAGGTCACAGTACCGATAAAAATCGCTGATCGCCGCCATTACTAGTAAAAAAAAAATATTAATAAAAATGCCATAAAACTATGCCCTATTTTGTAGACGCTATAACTTTTGCGCAAACCAATCAATAAATGCTTATTGCGATTTTTTTATTTATTATTTATTTACGAAAAATATGTAGAAGACTACGTATCGGCCTAAACTGAGGAAAAAAATTGTTCTTTTATATATTTTTGGGGATATTTATTACAACAAAAATATTCATTTTTTTTCAAAATTGTCGCTCTATTTTTGTTTATAGCGCAAAAAATAAAAACTGCAGAGGTGATCAAATACCACCAAAAGAAAGCTCTATTTGTGGGGAAAAAAAGATGCCAATTTTGTTTGGGAGCCACGTCGCAGGACCGCGCAATTGTCAGTTAGGCCCCGTACACACGACCGGATCGATCCGCTGGGATTGATCCGCGGATCAGTTCCAGCAGATAGATCCGGTCGTGTGTACGTCCGAGCGGACATTTCCCAGCGGATAAAAATCCAGCCGACGGATTCCCAGCGGTTAAACATTTCTTAGCATGCTAAGAAATCTATCCGCTGGAATCCAGTCCAGCGGACTGATCCGGTCGTCTGTACAGACTCACCAGATCAGTCCGTCCGCTCCCATCCCTCGCATGCGTCGTAATGATTCGACGCATGCGTGGAAGTATTTACCTTCCAGGGTCGCGCACGTCGCTGCGTCATCGTCGCGGCGACAGCGCTGCACGTCACCGCGGATGTATTACGTGGGGATTTTGATCTGATGGTGTGTACAGCCATCAGATCAAAATCCGCCAGAGGATTTATCCGCTGGAAACGGTCCGGCGGACCGTTTCCAGCGGAAATCCTCTCGTGTGTACAAGGCCTTAAAGCGACGCAGTGCGGAATCGAAAAAAGTGGCCCGGTCATTGACCAGCAATATGGTACGGGGCTGAAGTGGTTAAGACAAAGTGCACTTATCATTTTTGCCCCTGTGTCCTCAGCATTTTGGTCTCCTCTCCCCCCCCCCCCCCCCCCTTTATGTGCATACTTACCAAGATCTGTTGCCTGTGGCTCTAAGGATTTTTTAACATCTCGGGCCGGAAGTTCATGTGACTGTACAGTATAGCTCCATATAATTCTATGAAGTCTGTCCCCCCTGAGTCTCCGACCATGAGACAGAGGAGCCCTAAAGCTCTATGGACAGACTCCATAGAATTTTATATGGAGCTATACTGTGCAGTGCAGGAACTTGCAGCCTGAGATGTCTACTGCACAGAAGCAGGCAGGAGACAGAGGCCTTGGGATGTAAGCAATCTCCGGGGGCTGCAAATATGACAGATCTAGGCAAGTATGCATGTTCTGTCCCTGCTACACATTTCCCTGTGTGTAGCTCCACATGCAGCTAAACTCTCCTATTCTGCAATAAAACAGACTGAGTGTCATTGTGAAACTTGAGAAAAAACAAATGCAGATACATGTAATCAGTATATGAAATATACAGAAACACAATGAATGAGCTAGGCTGTAGATGGTGATTAGTAAATCTCACTAGCGATGCTGGGTTTAGGAGATGCAAGCTTTAGTCCAACATGTGATCTGATAGCTGGTTCCTTCTTTCAGTCTCGAAGATGGAATCTGAACTCCCATGATGCACCTGTTTCTTTCCTTAGACTGAAGAATGATGGGAATTTTTATTAAAGGTGAACAGTTTCTAGATTCTGCAAAAACAGTGAATTTACTACCAGCTCCATCTTATAGTCAAATCTGATAATGCAGGCAAAACAACTTAAAGCGGGGGTTCACCCGCACATAAGACTTTTTCCCCTTAGATTCCTGCTCGTTTTGTCTAGGGGAATCGGCTAGTTGTTTTAAAATATGAGCTGTACTTACCGTTTACGAGATGCATCTTCTCCGCCGCTTCCGGGTATGGGCTGCGGGACTGGGCATTCCTATTTTGATTGACAGTCTTCCGAGAGGCTTACGACGGTCGCATCCATCGTGGCACGATTTTCCGAAAGAAGCCGAACGTCGGTGCGCAGGCGCAGTATAGAGCCGCACCGACGTTCGGCTTCTTTCGGCTACGAGTGACGCGATGGGTGCGACCGTCGGAAGCCTCTCGGAAGACTGTTAATCAAGAAGGAACGCCCGCTCCCAAAGACCCATACCCGGAAGCGACGGAGAAGATGCATCTCGAAAACGGTAAGTACAGCTCATATTTTAAAACAACCAGCCGATTCCCCTAGACAAAACGAGCATCCATCTAAGGGGAAAAATTGTTTTATGGGTGAACTCCCGCTTTAACCTGTTATGGCCCGCCTCATGCAGATTACTGTGGCAGGGCGACCATACTGCAGGAAATCACGTACTTGTATGTGATTTTGTGCACTGGGTCTGGAGCGCATGTGCGCGCCACCGGCGATCTGCATCCGCTGTGATTAGACATTGCTTTTCGCCGCCACGTGGCGATCGCTCTCAGGAGAGGCAGAATGGTGGTCTGCCTATGTAAACAAGGCAGACCGCTGTTCTGTCAGAGGAAAAGATGGAGATCTCTGTCTTACCCCAGTCAAAGCAGCCCCCGCAAAGTTAGAAAGCACTCTCTAGAAGCACATTAAACCCTTCGATTGCCTCTTATGTCAACCCCTTTCCTGCCAGTGTCATTAGTACAGTGATAGTTCATTTTATAGCCCTGATCATTGTATTAGCGTCGCTGTTTCCCAAAAAGTGTCATATTTGTCCGTCGTAATGTCGCAGTCCTGCTAAAAATCGCTGATCATCGCCATTACTAGTAAAAAAATAAAAATTCTATAAATATATTCCATAGTTTGTAGTTGCTATAACTTTTGCTGAAGGCAATCAATAAACGCTTACTGGGATTTTTTTTTACCAAAAACATGTAGCAGAATACATATTGGCCTAAATTGATGAAGAAATTTATTTTATTTTATTTTTTTAAATTTTTTTTATTGGGTACGTTTTTATAGTATAAAGTAAAAAAAAATATTTTTTTTTTCAATTGTCGGTCTTTTTTTGTTTCTAGCACAAAAAAATAAAAACCGCAGAGGTGATCAAATACCATCAATAGAAAGCTCTATTTGTGGAGAAATAAGGACATCAATTTTATTTGGGTAGCTGTTCCAAAAATGACTTGTTCCTATTTTTTGCACTTACATATGTTCTTTGAAGAGAGAAAAAAAAAAAAGCCCAAAAAAAACCACAGACAGAAACTTGGTAGTTTCGGCCTCAGATTACCTATACCACGTGTCTGTTTCATCCCACAGCAAAAGAGAACTACTATTCTAAAACAATGAGAAATTGCATCTGACTCCACAAAGCTACATGCAAGCGTTGCACAATATTTCATCCTTGTGCCCTTCACTATCTCAGACCTCCCATGTCTAGCAAAAGCTTCCTGTGGCTGATGAATGTTCTAGAATGCTGTCTCAGTGATAAGTAAATTGTGTAACTGGGTCAGCAGTAAATAGTAACAAAGATAAAGTATTTCCATACAACAATCCCTTCTATCAGTACAGAATGGTTTCGCCACTGTATAGGCCTGTGAATCTATTATAAATGTGGACACATTTTTCTATAAGTATAAGCCTAGGGTGAGAATGCAGCAGCTACTGTAAGTGGAAAACAGGGTCAACAATGCCCATTTGCAGCTTCACTGTGCCCATTTGCACGCCTTACTGTGCCCATTCTCACTGTGCCCATTGTAGCCTTACTGTGCCCATTGTAGCCTTAATGTGCCCACCATTGTAGCCTTACTGTGCCCATTGTAGCCTTACTGTGCCCACTGTAGCCTTACTGTGCCCACTGTAGCCTTACTGTGCCCACTGTAGCCTTACTGTGCCCACTGTAGCCTTACGGTGCCCACTGTAGCCTTACGGTGCCCACTGTAGCCTTACGGTGCCCAGTGTAGCCTTACGGTGCCCAGTGTAGCCTTACGGTGCCCAGTGTAGCCTTACGGTGCCCAGTGTAGCCTTACGGTGCCCAGTGTAGCCTTACTGTGCCCACTGTAGCCTTATGGTGTCCACTGTAGCCTTACTGTGCCCATTGCAGCCAGTAGTCAGTGTACCTGTTGGGTCGCGGGCGTTCATTTTTCAGAACTCGCGGCTTTTTCCTGGTCCGTGATAGGCATTTGACACTGTGTTCCGTTACCGCCTATCATGGAGGTCCTCTCATCCTCAGACTCCGTTTCCCAGCAGACACTGTGTTCAGTGCTGGCCTTTCAGTCTGCATGGTTTGCAGTTATTAACCACTTAAGGACCGAGCCTCGTTTTGAGATTTGGTGTTTACAAGTTTAAAACCGTTTTTTTTTTTTTTTTGCTAGAACCCCCAAACATTATATATTGTGTTTTTTTTTCTAACATCCTAGAGAATAAAATGGCGGTCATTGCAATACATTTTGTCACAAGTGCACTTTTTTGGGGGGAAAAATTTACTTTTTTTAATTAAAAAACAGACAACAGTAAAGTTAGCCCAATTTTTTTTTATATTGTGAAAGATAATGTTACGCCGAGTAAATTGATACCGAACATGTCACGCTTCAAAATTACGCCCGCTCGTGGAATGGCGTCAAACTTTTACCCTTAAAAATCATAGGCGACGTTGAAAAAATTCTATAGGTTGCATCTTTTGAGTTACAGAGGAGGTCTAGGACTAGAATTATTTCTCTTGCTGTAACGATTGCGGTGATACCTCACTTGTGTGGTTTGAACATCGTTTTTATATGCAGGCACTACTCACGTATGCGTCCGCTTCTGCACGCGAGCTCGTTGGGACGAGGCAATTAAAAAAAAAAAAAAAAAAGTCTTATTTATTTTACTTGATTTTTTCACACTGTTTAAAAAAAAAAAAAAATGGGTCACTTTTTTATTCCTATTACAAGGAATGTAAACCACCCTTGTAATACAAAAAAGCATGACAGGTCCTCTTAAATATGAGATCTGGGGTCAAAGAGACCTCAGATCTCATATTTAGACTAAAATACAATAATAATAATACAAAAAAAAATTGTCATTTGAAAAAATGACAACCAAAAAATTTGCCTTTAAGACAGATGTATGGGCGGAAGTGACGTTTTGACGTTGCTTCCGCCCTGCTATGGTTTGAAGATGGGTGGGGGCCATCTTCCCCCTCACTCGTCTCCATACTCAGCTAGGAAGAGGACCCCATAACCTCCGCCAGTAAGCGGAGGGCACGGGAGAGCGCCGAGAGAGGGGGGGCCCCCTCTCCTGCCGCCAATAACGGTGATCTTGCAGCGAATCCGCTGCAGAGACCACCATTTTTTTTTTACAGGACCGGCGCCTGAAGATATGAATATCTTGGTTGTGGCAGCAGCTGCTGCCATTGTCGCAATATCCCTCTTCAAAAAGAGGACGTATATAGTCGTGTGCTTGTTACTTATTTGGTTAACTACTGTTGTATGTTCCTTGTTACTCCGTATAATGTTGTATATATTTTCTTTATGTATTATGCTCAAGATGAGATGAGGAAAAAATACAAAATAAAGACTTAAAGGCGAAGTCCAGCCGGGGCTCTTTTGGCCGGCCTTCTCCTATGGATCACAGGAGTGCAATTTGTTTTGCACGCTTGTGACCCGTTTCCAGAAAATCTCTCCATAGGCAGTAAAAAAAGTGTCTCCCTATCACATCTTAACTCGATGACCATGTTCACCAGGACAGATATGGAGGGTTAAGCCTCGTACACACGATCGTATTTTCTGACGGGAATTGTATGATGATGGGCTGTTGTCGGAAAATCTGACCACTTGTATGCTCCATCGGACAATTGTTGTCGGATTTTCCACAGACAAATGTGGGATAGCATGCTTTAAAATTTTCCCCAACAATTGTGTGTTGTCGCGTTTGTTGGCCGACAATTCTTTGCCGTTTGTATGCAAGACAGGTTCCTGGCCAACGCTCTTCGGACAAAAGTCATACGCTTTGTCCAATGAAAATCCGATCGTGTGTACCAGGTGTGACAGGAAGTCAGGTAAATCTGTGGGTGTTGTCACAGACTGGACATATATTTCTGCCTTGTTTAGACAATACACCAATTGTTATTATGCGTCGGCTGCAAATGTAGCCAGAAAAGGCTAAAGGCCGTTGGAAAACTTCAGCTGTTCAGAATGAGGCAATTAAAGCCTCTAAAAGTAATCCAGAGGATTACCACTGATTTGTGGCATTCTTAGGCTTTCTGGGTGAAAGAGCATTGTACTGAAAGTCTTCTGAGGAGGTGAGGAGAGGATTGATTTTTCTGTGTGATAAAAATCAAAAGACTATTGTTTTTCTGCTGTATGACCAGCAGTGTCTGCCCAGCACTAGGCTGTACCAAACTTCATTAGATAGGTTCCTGTGTGGTGAAGATAGACGCCCCAAGTGGCCAGGGTTTATTTTATGTTTGATTTTGTTTATGCTGTTTTGGATGCTTGCACTTGTTTCCAGCAAGATGGAAGAATAAACCAAAATCTTTGTTTTCAACTGTCTTCGAGTGCCTGTCTGTATAAATTCAGTGTGTAGTGAACCCATCCAAGGGGTCACACACCCCGCTACTGAGCTAACCCCTTACACAGGCTTAATTCTCCATAGTGGGAATACAGACAGCAGTCAAATGACAGGAGTTCATCACTCTGTCAAAAACTGAAAAACATCTATGTTTTGTTATTTCATGTTTAGTTTACAGGTTAGCTTGATTTATAGCAGTGGTCTCCAAACTGCAGGCCTGGGGGCCAGATGGGGCCATTTGGTTGCCTGAACCCGGCCCTTGGAGCACTATTCCTCGCACTGATACAAGACACAATTCTGCCAATTGACATCAACAATGGGGCACCATTTCTTCCACTGACATTAACAATGGGGCACTTTTTGCTCCCAATAATACCATCCATAGGACAACCATACTGTCTGCTACAACTAGTGTTCCATTATTTATTATTATCCAGGTAGCGAGGGAATATTCTCTTTATTTTAACCATAGGGTACTATTCCTCCCTCTGATACCAAATGGGGCGATGTTTGCTCCCACTGATGCCAGAAAAATTTCCATTCCTGTTGGCCACAGTCCAGCCCCCCTAAAGTCTGAAGGACAATAAACTGACCCTTTGTTTAGAAAGTTTGGAGACCCCTGATTTATAGTCACTAACTACTATTCTTTTAAACTACATTTGATGAACTGTTCAGCACTGTATATCGAACCAATAGAATTAAGGTTATGACACATATATTGTGTTTTCTTTGGCTTACTCAAAATATTCTTTAAACCAGAGTTCCCCCCAACCCCCAGGCCGTGGACCAATGTCGGTCCGCAGCCTGTTGATGACTGGGCCGCACAGTGGGCGGCGGGGGGCCACAACCACGGCCCTCACAGGGTTATCACACCAGCTGTGCGGCCTTGCATGTATGTCATCTCCTGGCTCCTCTGCCCGCCTGATGATGTCCTCCTCTTAGCATGGCAGGGGGCAGAAGGAGCTGCAGATCGGAATAGAGAGCTCTTCCCACCCCCTGCCTTGCTGATTGGATGACATTGTCGGGTGCTCAGGGGAGCCGGGAGAGGAGACACGGACTGCCCTGCCAAAAGGTACATAAGCAAAGGAAGCAGAGATTACAAGGAAGCAGAGATTACAATGGGGGGGGGGGGGGGTTTGGAATGCTGGGGCACTGTGATGGAGGCTGTGATTGCTAGGGGACTGCTCTGTAAAGGGGGCACTGTAATGTAAAGGGGGCTATGATGTAAAGGGTGCACGGTAGTAAAAAAGGAGACTGCACTGCAATCACTACAGTGATCTTTTACAGTGCAAACAGCCCCCCTTTACATTACAGTGCCCTCTTTACAGAGTGGTCCCCATCGCATTAATGTAAAGGGGGGCTGTGATGTGAAGCGGTAACTGAGGACACTGATATAAAGGAGGGACTGTGCTGTAAAGGGGGGGGGGGGGTTTAGGATAAGGTGACCAGATTTTTAAAATGAAATCCGGGGACATATTTGTATTTATTTTTTACTAGTAATGGCGGCAATCAGCCCGTCACCACCTCCACCCACCTCACAGCCTGTCAAGTCTCACTCTCCGGGCCCCTGCCTACTACTGGGTGGGGAGCGGAGGAAGATCACTCCACAAGTGAAGGCAAGGAGGTAAAACAGGCGGCTGGCTGGGACTTGAGCCAAGTCCAAGGCAGAAGAACATGTGGGCGGAGCTGAATGGGCACCCGAAACTGAAGAAATATTCCCTGCACTCCGACCAGCACATGATCATCAGAAAGGGGCACAGATAATGGAAAAATTATACCCCCCTAGTCTAGTAGGAGCAGCAGAGTGGGGGGGGGGGGTGTAATTCAGATTTTTTTATTTTATTTTGCACTGACTGTCTTTGAAATTTCCCCAACCCTCTGTTCAAATCCAATCTGGGGACAAAACTGGGGACACACCTGGTCCGGGGACAGTGTCCTCAATCTGGGGACTGTCCCCTGAAACCGGGGATGTCTGATCACCCTAGTTTAGGACAGACTCTGTGCATCTCTCCCCCCCCCCCCCCGGTCCATTGGCTGCCATGAAACTGGTCGCTGCTTTAAACCCAGAAAAATAAAGCTCTTGCTGCAGCTGCTCATGCACCCCTGAGTGCTATAGCTTGTCCCAGCCCTTCTTGTCTCTCGAACAGCTTGATGTTAACTATATGGAGAATATAAAAAGGAAATAATAAAATATACTAATATTGAATGTAGTTGCCATATATAATTATCAGGCTACAATAGGGTTTCTCAATAGTGGACCTGTGATAAGCTGTTCCACTGCATGAGTCTTGTTGTTTTTTATCAGCAACTAAAAAACAGTTTTATTCCTCATTATTTTGGTATTTCTTGCGTATGAAAAATGGCCCGGAAAAAATTATATAGCAGATCACCTGCAAAATTATTTTTTGACAGCAGGTGGCAGTGCACAGCTGAGTTAGAACAATTCAGCTGCAAAGATTGGGATTTTTTTTGCCTTGAGGTTTTGCAAAGATAAACTTTTTATGCAAACAGCCCCAACAATAGAAACGTACTATGATGTACATGCATAGCAAATAATATGCATGAGAATAATGGTATGAGTGACCTGTAGTATCCAATCAGAAATAATCCGCTTACTTTGGTATGATTTAAATGATGCGTACACACGATCGGACATTCCGACAACAAAACCCTGGATTTTTTTCCAACTGATTTTTCGCTCAAACTTGTCTTGCATACACACGGTCACACAAATGTTGTCGGAACTTTCGAACGTCAAGAACGCGGTCACATACAACACTACGTCCAGCCGAGAAAAATTAAGTTCAATGATTCCGAGCATGCGTCAAATTGATTCCGAGCATGCGTAGGATTTTTGTACGTCGGAATTGCATACAGACGATCGGAACCAGCTCTCAAACATTTGTTGTCGGAAATTCCGACAGCAAATGTCCAATGGAGCATACACACGGTCAGAATATTCGACCAAAAGCTCACATCGAACACTTGTTGTCGGAAATTCCGTGTGTACACGGCATTACAGTCTTAACAATACAATACCTAGGGTCAGTTTGGAGAGAGTCTTTTAGGACACTGGAGACCTTGGAAAAACCTCATTCATATCCATACACGGGGGGAACCTACAAACTCCAAGCAGATAGAATGGGGTGGGGATTGATCCAGGGGGCCCTATTGCTGCAAAAGGTTCAGAGAGTTTGGGTGCACTATATAGAGAGGTGCTGGAGGATACATTCCATAATATTATTCCTATTGGATTTATTAATTAAGCTATCAGTAATTCCTGTGTTCATCAAACATTCCAACATAACGTCTCATCCACCGTTTACAATTCCTTGGCATCACACAGCCACAGTTTTATGTTTTCCATATAAACAGAATCGTACCACTTGAAGTGACTCTTTAAATAAAGGTGCCAATAAACCTGTTACCAGCAAAGATGTTGGGAAACATTTCTCCCACTGCCTGCCACTGAATTTCGCTCTGATATAGAAGACGTCTTCAGAAACTGACCCCTCCCGGAGTGTCCAATACCGACCTGGTTCTTAGTGGTTCCTGCCACCTCACTGTTGTGTCATCTAGGGATGTATGGGTGGGTGGGAGGAACCACTGACTGCAGCAGGGGACCAGGAGATTGACAATTCTGGGGGAGAAATGCTGACCCCACTGTGCTGTGTGGATGTGAACAGGATTCTTCTGTTCTTGCTCACTTAGATTACATTTATAATCTGGTTCTAAGTTCCTCTAGAATACTTCACATTATCACTCTGCACATGCCCTCCCTATCGAGCCTGAGCGGCCCACACACTTTTCCTCGGTCTCAGGAGATAGAGGGGGCGGGACTGAGCCACAGGTTTGTGTCGGAATGGACCTACAGAGCTGCGACTCAGTTCGGGTGCCCCCATAGCAAGCTGCTTGCGTGGGGGCACTCAGCAGGATGTAGGGGCCAGGAGTGCCAACGTGGCATCCGAGAAGGCTGCTCTGTGCAAAATCACTGCACAGAGGAGGTAAGGATGAGATGTTTGTTTAAAAAAAAAAAAAAAAAAAAAGACTTTAATATCAAGTTAAGGTCTTTAATCAGCCACCTTCTTTTTATAGGCTGACAGTGCCTTGTCTCAGTTTCCAATATGTGCTTCTGCGTTGCCATCCTATCCACATGGGCTTTCAATAGCTACTGTTTCAGTATGCATTATACAAGCATGGTCTACTATTGTCACCATAGGAAGTTCACCCAGAGAAATGCCTTGCAGCTATTAACGGAGTGTATGTATACAGGCATGAAAAGGCTGCAAGAGACCAGCGGCACGGAACTGCAACAATAGATTGAGGTCATCACTCTGGGTGCATTCTCAGGAGTTTGAGGGAGTAGGATCTATCTGTATTAGCCACAGAGAGGGAGGTATATAGGAATTTGATAAGCGAACCACCTGCCTATGTGAATGTAAGTGTTAATTTATTACAATAAATCATTTTTTTACGGAAAGCACAATGATGCGTCTTTGTTTTATGGAGCTGTGCTGAGACTATTGCTAAGCCTGTGGAGGAGGAGGAGTAACCCTGTCCCTGGAGAAGTCCTTAAGGAGAGAGAGAACTAACCTCATATGGCTTATGTGACCTCCTATAATTTAAGAGGTCCTATATTCCAGGTGAGCGCACACCCAAAAGGCACGATTGGTGGAAGGGTTTCACTGTGTGGCACACATGCTGGTGTGGGATGATTACACTGGAAATATATATGAAGATATATAAGACTGATCGTTGAATATACATGTTATACAGTGGGGAATCGAAAGTTTTGGCACTCCAGGTAAAAATTTGTATTAATGTGCATAACGAAGCCAAGGAAAGATGGAAAAATCTCCAAAAGGCATCAAATTACAGATTAGACATTCTTATAATATGTCAAAACAAGTTAGATTTTATTTCCATCATTTACACTTTCAAAATTACAGAAAACAAAAAAATGGCGTCTGCAAAAGTTCAAACCATGATTTTTGTGGTGAGGACATAGAAGAGGTTTTCTTCTGATGACTCTTCCATGAAGACCATATTTGTACAAGTATCTCTTTATAGTGGAATAGTGTACCACAACTCCAGTGTCTGCCAGATCTTTCTGGAGGGATCGTGCAGTCAAACGTGGGTTTTGAATTGCTTTTCTCACAATCCTGCGAGCTGTTCTGTCTGATATTTTTCTTGGTCTTCCAGATCTTGCTTTAACTTCCACTGTTCCTGATGACTGCCATTTCTTAATTACATTCCGAACAGAGGATATTGACATCTGAAAACACTTTGCTATCTTCTTATAGCCTTCTCCAGCTTTGTGAGCGTCAACTATTTTCACTTTCAGTTTTCTAGACAACTGCTTAGAATAACCCATGGTGCTGATTGTTGGGGCAAGGTCAGATGAGTCTGGGCATTTAAAACCTTTGAGATTGACATCACCTGGTCTTCCCAGACGATGATTGAGAACAATCCATGACACTGGCCGGTCTCAGTTTTGCAAAGGGGGCAGTGCATGCTATAAATTCTGCAGGGTGCCCAAACTTTTGCAGATGCCATTTTTTTGTTTTCTGTAATTTTTAAAGTGTAAATGATGGAAATAAAATCTAACTTTTTGTTGACATATTATAAGAATGTCTAATCTGTAATTTGATGCCTTTTGGAGATGTTTCCATCTTTCCTTGGCTTCGTTATGCACATTAATACAAATGTTTACCTGGGGTGCCCAAACTTTCGATCCACACTGTAAGTGACTTTTGAATCACATTGATTGCACTTTATTATGCACTATTGGTGATATATTGCACATGGGTGTTCTGGCATTATTTACTCTATGTATATGTGTGGTCACTATTGATAATTAGTGGGAATGCTCAATAGCATTCCCAGTATTGTTGTTCGTTTTTTATTATTCTTGATTTTAATTAGTGGGAATGCTAAATAGCATTCCCAGTATTGTTGTTAGTTGTTTATTATTCTTATTAATTGTATTATTACGTAAGTTTTTTTGGCTCTGCGTAACTTCTGCATACTTTCAGATATTAAGACCATTCAACTTTTAAAATGTGCATCTATTTCAGCTAATGATGGGACTTCTTCAACTTTTTTTTCTACTATTTATACTTTTTAAAATATAAAACTTTTAGACACTTTTTTTTAACATTGAAGTCAATGAGAGCATGCTTCAAACCCTAAAAATCTTCTCTGCTACCAAAAGTTTCAGCTCCTTCATACTTTCACCTACAGAGACCAAACAAACTTTAAAATGTTCACAAAATATTCAGCTATATCTTTTACAGTTTTTGTGAAAAACCTGTTTAAGTTTACAGATCTTTTTTCATGGCGAGCAGACAAGTCAGGGCACTCTCTACTTTGCAGATAGAGAAAGAAGCTGTGTTTTAGTGGGCATCCTGCTCGCCCCCTCCCCCTCAAGAGGCTTTCTCCACACCAGGGAGAGAGCCTCGCATTACTGTGTGTAGTTACAGACAGAAGAACAGGAAGTGAGGTTTCTCAGAAGAAATAAGGACATTTAAAAGCAAAATCGAAGGATGAGGTAAGTGAAAGAGGACTGCACTAGGGTAAAGGAAGCTATTTAGGGATTTTTTTTTAGCTTTACAACCCTTTTAATGATCAAAAAGAGGCTTTATAAGTACTGAAGGAACACTGCTTGTATGTCCTAAAAATAGTGTAGTGGTTATGGTGAATGGCTTTGGTGTGGGCTTAGCAATTCAGCTATTCAGCATTTTCTGCAGGAAATGCATTTTCTAGTTTTACTTTTAATTTTATTCCGTACGTTTTTTGGCTCTGCGTAACTTCTGCATACTTTCAGCTATTAAGACCATTCAACTTTTTAAATGTTCAGCTCTTTCAGCCAATGATGGGACTTACTCAACTTTTTTTCCTACTATTTATACTTTTTAAAATATTAAGCTTTTAGACACTTTTTTTTTAACATTGAAGTCAATGAGAGCATGCTTCAAATCCTTAAAATCTTCTCCGCTACCAAAAGTTTCAGCTCCTTCATACTTTCATCTACAAAATATTCAGATATCCGGCCATATGTTTTCAGTTTGATATGTTTTTACAGTTTTTGTGAAAAAGCTGTTAACATTTCCTGAAATGATCACTAAACTTTATCGATTTTAACAGAGTGTCTATGGCCTGGGTGCTCAACCTGCGGAACTACAAGTCCCATGAGGCACTGCGTGTTGCTGACAGTTATTAGCGTGACTCCGAAAGGCAGAGGTGTGATAAGACTTGTAGTTCTACACTTTCTTCTATTGATTGTCCTGTATAAAATTCAGATTTAGACATTAATGGCTGTGTGTTGAGTTATTTTGAGGGGACAGATAATTTACACGTTATACAAGCTGTACACTCACTACTTTACATTGTAGATACAAAGTGTCATTTCTTCAGTGTTGTCACATCAAACGATAGAATATTTTTTTTTTTACACAAATGTGAGGGGTATACTTACTTTTGTGACATACTGTATGTGATCTCCCGTACACAGAGGGGTGTACTTACTTTTGAGATGCTGTATATATTTATTGTAGTCTATAAGTGGGTACATCACACATGGCGTGTGCTGAGGTCTGCAGCAATGAAGGATTTTTTTATTTGAAACTTTAATGTAAATCTAGGCAGCTGAGGGGGGTGTAATATTCCCGCTGGGTGGAGTATGCGTTTCCCCCTTACTTTCATTATCGCCCCAATCGAGGCGTGATTTTTGCCACGATTGTCGCCTGACAAATCGCAGGACTGCTTTTGGGAAACAGGCGTCCCGTCATTTTGTTTGTGTGATTTGTCAGGTGACAATATTGTCCCATGATTGGGGTGCCATTTTAAGTAATGGGATCACAAGCTTGTCACACGTTTTGCAGCAATTCGGGAAATTGCAGTAGATCCGCCCACGATCCGGAATGCCTAGGTGTGATCGCAGCCAAAGCCAAGCGTCTTCTATCAGTTGCTGGGTTCTCCTTCTATAGATTCTGGGGGAAGATTTTCTTCCTCAGACAATCCACACATTTCTCTTCATTCTTTATTCCACCGCTAATATATACTCTGCATTGACCTTGTATAGCGCTTTTCTCCCTGAGAACTCCATTGGAGATGGCGTTGGCCGGGAATCGAACCCGGGTCAGCTGCTTGGAAGGCAGCTATGCTTACCACTGCACCACTGACGCAAAAGTAGCATGTAGTGTTGGAGGAAACCGGATTACCCGGAGAAAACCCACGCAAGCACAGGGAGAAAATGCCAACTCCATGCAGATAGTGTCCTGGTCAGAATCTGAAACAAGGACCCCAGTGCTGCAAGGCTAACCCCTAAGTTTCTGTGCTGCCCATATGTGGCCTCTGTTCTCTAAGGCCCGCCCCCGCTGAGCTGGGTAAATCACGTATGTTCACTTAAAGTGCCTTCACAAGAAATCCAAACTTATCCTAAACTACAATATAAAACACACCCAAATAACAATAAAGGGGGGTACAGTGTTTCCCATATTAGTAACACATTGGAGCTAAATATTCCATTCACCCTTAGGCCTCATTCACACGGGGGGTATTAATCCGTACCACATGGGAGGGCCATGTTTACCAGAATGGGGATGCACAGATGTTCCCAGCATCCCATGTAGGCAGTCCCATTGCTGTCAACTGGGGTGCAGTGACTGTACCCAATGTGACATCTGTGTGGGTGCTAGTGCACGGCCCCGAACGCACCCAGGGTGCGTTCGCCTCTGCACCAACATGGATGTCCTTTTTGGGGTTAACACAGCCCCCACACAGGGTACAGATTCATACACCCCATGTGAGTAAGGCCTTGGACTTCTCCATGAAGGACCTCACTGGCAGGAAGAGTTCTAATTTCTCCAGCAGAGAAAGCCTAAAGAAAGCTGAAAAGACTTCTCCCACCTCTGAAGACAAAAAGAGTTACAACCTCCACTTATAGCCGGTCCAACACACGCCTTAAAAACATACCCGACTCCAACCTCCCCTTATAGCCGGTCCAACACACGCCTCAAAAATATACCCGACTCCAACCTCCCCTCATAGCCGGTCCAACAAACGCATCAAAAACATACCATACCGGCCTTCAACCTCCCTTTTTATAGCCGGTCCAACATACGCCTCAAAAACACACTGGCCTTCAACCTCCTCTCATAGCCGGTCCAACATACGCCTCAAAAACATACTGGCCTTCAACCTCCTCTCATAGCCGGTCCAACACATGCCTTAAAAACATACCGGCCTCCAAACTTCACAACATAAATAATTACTTTGTCAATCGACAATACATAGATCAAACATGTCACCTGTAAAAACGTGCTTGAGATGTTGGTGGAAACCGCCTGCTAGGCCTGGGGGGAACCAAAATGAGTCCTCCAAAAGCTACCTCATATCCAAAAGTTGCCAAGAGTGTAAATGTAGACATTATACTTTAAGGTTAATCAAAAATATCACATTCTAAAGGGAAAGGTGGAACAAGGGAAGGGGGAGTATGGAAGGGGCAGAGAGGGAGGAAAGTAGGGGGATGGAAAGTTCCTGGTAAGAAAGGGGTGTGGGGGTTCCCCCAAACCCCCTTGTTCCTCCAACATTCCCTTCTCCCCCCTTTCCTCCCTCTCTCCCTCTTCCATACTCCCCCTTTGTTCTACCTTTCCCTTTAGAGTGTTATATTTTTGATTAACCTTTAAAGCTTAATGTCTACATTTACACTCTTGGCAACTTTTGGAGGGCTTGGTTCGGTTCCCCTCGGGCCAAGCAGGCTGTTTACCACCAACATCTCAGACACTTTTTTACAGGTGATTATGTTTGGGCAATGTATTGTCGAATCTTAAAGCTTCTGCAGAAGCTGCAGAAAGGTAAATAGAGGACTGATGGGAAGACCCTCCAGTTACTGGAGTGGCAGTCGCCACCAGTGTAGGAACCTGTGTTGGTACAGCCGTACCTGGCCCCTGGGAGGGTCCCTCAAACTTTTTGTTGAGTCTTCTTCTAGGAACAGCCAATTGTCTTGTTTGTCCAGCCACATTGATAGTTGGTGATTCAGAAGCTGCTTATGAGAATCTTTTAAGAGATTGATGACGTAGTGGATTCCTGTCATGGCTTGAAATGAAGATCCTCTCCCTCATATTCATTAGCAAATCGTCCTCTTCTCATCACCTAGTTAAAATTTTCTTCCAACATTTTGGCCATCTTCAATCCCAAGAAAGCTGCACCTCTCCCATTTAAGTGCAATCTGTCACTACTATAAAGATGGTAATGGCCTGAAAAGTCAGTCCAGTTCGCCATGAAGCCAAACCCCTCCTCCCTGCACCAGTTCCTCAGCCACTTGATAAGTACCATAAGCTCTTGCTGTCGCTGTGGTGTGGCTCGAGGTACAGGCAGTATTTCAGAAAAAATTGCCTTGGGGGACCTTTTCTTCAATATGGCCCCCAAGTCCCTGAAATCATTTTGTAGGGAGCTCCATCTTTCTCTAACTTTGTCATTGGTACCCATATATACCATGACAGCTGGGTCCTCTCCAGCGCCATCCAATAATCTATCCATGCAATCTGCAATGTTCCGAACCCGAGCACCTGGTAAACAACATACTGTTTGGCGATAATGGTCTTTGTGACAGATTGCCCTCTGTATTCTTCCAATAACTGAATTCCCTACCACTAGTATGTGCCTATCCTTTCTGGTAACCTTGCCCCCATCTTCGTCACATGCTGGTGGAGTCTCTGTGTGAAAGTCACATGCTGGTGAATTCTTTACGCGACTGTCACATTCTGGAGGGGTCTCGTTGTAAATGTCACATTCTGGCGTAGTCTCGTTGTGAATGTCACATTCTGGAGGAGTCTCGGTGGTAACTCCACAATCTGCTGGAGTCTTAGTGGGAAAGTTACATTCTGCCTGAGTCTTAACAGAATCATTGCTGAAGGAGTCTTCATGTGAATGACACATGGTTGATTTAAAGAAATTCCCAACTTTTGGGCTATTTTCTTTGCCAACAGAGCTGCACCCTGTTCATTTAAGTGCAGACCATCCCTGCTGTAGAGAAAGTAACCAATTGAAAAGTCAGTCTGGGTCTCCATGTAGCCAAACCCCTCCTCCCTGAACCAGTTCTTCAGCCACCTGCTAAGCTCCCTAAACTCCTGCTGCCTCCTTGGTGTGGCTCGAGGTACAGGCAGTATTTCTGAAAATACTGCCTTGGAGGTTCTTTTCTTCAGTATAGCTCCTAAGTCCCTGAAATCATTTTGTAGGGCGCTCCATTTTCTTCTAATGTTGTCATTGGTTCCAATATGTACCATGACAGCTGGGTCCTCCCAAGCCGCATCCAACAATCCGTCTATCCGATCTGCAATGTCCCGAACTCGTTAGACCGGGAAACAATATTTATTTTTGAGTCTTCAAGAGATTTAAAAAACAGACGATTTTTCTTAACCACTTGCTTACCGGACACTTGAACCCCCTCCTGTTCAGACCAATTTTCAGCTTTCTCACTCTTTGAATGACAATTGTGCGGTCATACAACGCTGTACCCAAATTTCATTTTTATAAAAAAAAAATCCCACAAATAGAACTTTCTTTTGGTGGCATTTGATCACGTCTGCGGTTTTAATTTTTTGTTAAGTAAAAAAGACAGAGTAAAAAAAAATACAAAACCGTTTTATATTTAATGCTCCAGCAGTCCCACTATTGTTTGTTCGTTTTTTTTTATTTATCTTTAATTTAAATTAAAATGTTATTCTGTGTTTTTTTGGCTCTGTGTAACTTCTGCATACTTTCAGCTATTAAAACCATTCAGCTTTTAAAATGTTCATCTCTATCAGCTAATGATAGGACTTCAACTTTTTTTTCTACTATTTTTATACTTTTTAAAATATTACGCTTTTTAACATTTTTGTTTAACATTGAAGTCAATGAGAGCATGTGACAGTTTTTGATAGAGCAATAGGATGGGGGGGGGGCACTTTTTGATGGGGGGCATTTTTTATGGGGCAATAGAATGGGGGCAATTTTGATGGGGGCAGTTTTTAATGGGACATTTTGATGGAGCAATTTTGATGATGCATTTTTTGATGGGGGCACTTTTTGATGGGGGCACTTTTTGATGGGGCAATTTTGATTGTGCAGTTTTGATGGGGCAATAGGATAGGGGCAGTTTTGAATGGGGGCAATTTTGATGGAAGTTTTTAATGGGGCAATATGATGGGGGCAGTTTTTGATGGGGGCAATTTGATGGTAGTTTGGTGGTAATATGATGGGAGAAATTTTGATGGGGCAGTTTTCATGGTAGACATTTTATGGGGCAATTTTATGGGGCAGCTCCTGCAAAAGGTAATTACTTTTAAAAAGATGCTTATTAGTGGGAATGCTGATTCTCACTTCAACTTTTTCTTACGGATTTAAGCTATTTATCCAGTTGGCTTTAGCAATCAAGCTATTCAGCATTCCCACGCATTTTCTGCAGGAAATGCATTTTCTAGTATCATATTGGTTTCTTCACATTTTTATCACTTTATATTATGAAGTGGGATTGTGTATTTAGGAGCACTTTGCTTTAATTATTGATTTGTTATTTAGGTGGGAACTATTTTATATATTACAGGTACTTATATAGCGCTGTCAATTTACACAGTGATTTTATATTTATATTGTATATTCACATCAGTCCCTTCCCTCAAGGAGCTTGCAATCTAAGGTTTCTAACTCCCATTCATACATACACATACTAGGGACAATTTAGACAGGAGACAGTTAACCTACCAGCATGTCTGTTGAGTGTGGGAGTACCCAGAGAAAACCTGCACAGTGAGAACATGCAAACTCCAGGCAGATAGTGTCATGGTTCGGATTTGAACCAGTGATCCTAATGCTGCAGAAGTGCTAACCACTTAACCACTGTGCTGCCCACTAATAGTGTTGTTGTTAGGCCCCCTTTCACACCAGCACACAGATGGGGTAGGTCCGTCTGTTTTTCAGGTGGACCCGATCGGACCACCGATTGTCTATGAGGTGGCAGATGTCAGCAGACATGTGTCCACTGTCACCCGCCAGCATTCGATCTGGTCCTCTAAAAATAGACGAATGGGGGTACATTTGCCATTTATCCGGCAGATCGGATCGGATGGAAAGGCACATGCAGTCTCTTTCCGTCTGACCGCCCCATAGAGGAGAGCAGACTGTCCGTGTCCGCTCTGTATAGCGGAGCAGACACTGTCCTGTCATCCCTCTGCTCAGCAGGGATCAGCTGAGAGATCCCCCGCTAAGCAGGCAGATTTGCTTGAACAGATTCCGCTCTGGCTGAAAGGGGTCTTAGAGTTTCAGAAAGCCCACCCTGAGAAATGACATGAAATTACCACAAAAAGGCTACAGGAGACCAGCAGCACTGAACTGCAACATAGGTTGAATAAACATGTGAAAGAAGGAATTGACACAATGCAAGTTTTAAAACATGCTATGCTTATCGCCCAAAAAGGAGCATGAGCCTTTTTTTGAGTGGCAAACACACATAGGCCAATTCATGAAATGAATGAGCTCCCCTATGTGCCACGCGCAAAATCGTGATGGGAATGCTTGTTCCAGCTATGCTAGGACCCCCCCACCCCAACCAAATAAAAGTCAGCAGCTACAAATACCCGCCCCCCTTCCCCCCTCCAAAAGGTGCTAAATGTGGCAGCAGAGGGGGGAGGAGTCAAACGAGCAAAGCTTCCTCTTTTGGGTGGAGCTAAACTTTAAGCAATTTGGGTAAAGTTTAAAACTACACTTAAGTCGTATAAATGGTTTTAAAACTGCACTTTTAAATACAACACTAGCGCTATTCTTGCAAACACTCCCTAAACATAAATAAACAACTTCTGCAATAAATTATTAAAAATACACAAAATATTCAGTATTATAACAGGCCTAAAATACTGTATAATAATAAAAAGGATTTATCTCTGTGTTTAAACACAGCAGACAAGCAATGTTAAAAGTGTAAAATAAAAGTCCACAATATATCTGATGTCCCAAGGTGAATAATGTATGTAGTAAAAAAGTGAATATCCAGACTTTGTGACCTTTGCCATTACAGACAGCTGGAAAGGGATTTGCCTTCTGTAACTAAAGTCTGCTAACTAGATCCAATCCGTACACTGCTCGTAGAGGAAATCAGCGGCTGTAAATTGTATTCCACTGCTCTATCCTTAAATGTTTCCCCAGTGTAAAATTTAAAATTGAGCCAGTAGAAAAAATCCAATAGTGTAATATGGTGCATTTGTTTAAAAAATAAAAATACAGTCCACATCACTTGCATATAAGCCTGGGTTCACAGTGGTACGACACGACAGTCATACGACTGTGGAACCGACTTTGCCCTGCGACTTAAAGTTCGTCTTTGATCCCGACAATACCAGGCCCTTTGTGTCTGGTATGAATCTTTAGGGTAAACTCCACACCAAATAAAAAAAAAAATGGAGGAGTTCCTCCTCCAAGACTAATACCAGGCCCTCCTAGTCTGGTATGGATTTTAAAGGGAGCCCACAAATCCATACCATTAACCCAGCACGCAGCCCGGCAGGTCAGGAAATAGGGTGGGAACGAGCAAACCAATCCAGGCCATTTGCCCTCAACATGCTTTGGGGTGGGTGCACCTTGTCCCCATGTTGATGGGGAGAAGGGCCTCTTCCCGACAACCCTGGCTGGTGGTTATCGGGTTCTGTGGTCGGAGGGCTTATCGGAATCTGGAAACCCCCTTTTTTTTTACCCCTACCCATTCACCTAAAATAAAAACCGTACACCGTTTTTTGACAAAGTAATTTATTAACCACTTAAGGACTGCCTAACGCCAAAATACGTTGGCAGAATAGCACGGCTGGGCACAAGCACGTACCTGTACTTCCTCTTTAAGTGCCCAGCCGTGTGTGGCGCGTGCCTGTGGCGCGCGCGCCGATACTCCGTGGCCGCGGGACCCGATCGCCGCCAGAGTCCCGCGATCGGTCACAGGAGCTGAAGAAACGGGAGGTGTGTGTAAACACACCTTCCCCGTTCTTCACAGTGGCACTGTTATTGATCGTCTGTTCCCTGATATAGGGAAAGGTGATCAATGACGTCGCATGTCCAGCCCCGCCCCCCTACAGTTAGAAACACAGATGAGGTCACACTTAACCCCTAAAGCGCCCCCTAGTGGTTAACTCCAAAAACTGCAATTGTCATTTTCACAGTTTACAATGCATTTTTATAGCATTTTTTGCTGTGAAAATGACAATGATCCCAAAAATGTGTCAAAATTGTCCGATGTGTCCGCCATAATGTCGCAGTCACGAAAAAAATCTCTGATCGCCGCCATTAGTAGTAAAAAAAAAAAATATTAATAAAAATGCAATAAACTATCCCCTATTTTGTAAACGCTATAAATCTTGCGCAAACCAATCGATATTTTTTTTTTTTTTTTTTTTTTTTTTTACAAAAATAGGTAGAAGAATACGTATCGGCCTAAACTGAGGAAAATTTTTTTTTTTATATATTTTTGGGGGATATTTATTATAGCAAAATTAAAAATATTGAATTTTTTTCAAAATTGTCGCTCTATTTTTGTTTCTAGCGCAACAAAGGTGATCAAATACCACCAAAAGAAAGCTCTATTTGTGGGTAAAAAAGGACGCCAATTTTGTTTGGGAGCCAAGTCGCATGATCGCACAATTGTCAGTTAAAGCGATGCAGTGCTGAATAGCAAAAAGGGGCCTGGTCCTTTACCTGCATATTGGTCTGGGTCTTAAGTGGTTAAAGGGGTTGTAAAGGTAAAAAATCCTTTGATTTTGCTTTTAAATGTCCTTATTTCTTCTGAGAAATCCTCACTTCCTGTTCTTCTGTCTATAACTACACACAGTAATGCAAGGTTTTCTCCCTGGTGTGGAGAAAGCCTCTTGAGGGGGGAGGGGGCGAGCAGGAGTGTCAGGACGCTCACTAACACACAGCTCCTTTCTCTATCTACAAAGTAGAGAGTGTCCTGACTTGCCTGCTCGCCCCCTCCCCCCCTCAAGAGGCTTTCTCCACATCAGGGAGAAAGCCTTGCATTACTGTGTGTTGAGTTAAAGACAGAAGAACAGGAAGTGAGGATTTCTCAGAAGAAATAAGAACATTTAAATGCTAAATCGAAGGATGAGGTAAGTGAAGAAGGACTGCACTAAGGTAAAGGTAGCTATTTAGGGATTTTTTTTTTTTTTACCTTTACAACCCCTTTAAAGCAGCTCCGGTGTCTCTTCTCCCTATGATTTTCTTCACCCTCCGGCGATGTCTTCATCCTCTGGTTCTTCTCCCTCCGCAGATGATATCTTCCTTTTGGGTCTTCTTCCGCTGCTGATTCTCTTCTCTCCGCTGTCTTCTCCCTCTGCCAGTTCTCCTCACTCTGCTGTCTTCTCCCTCTGCCAGTTCTCCTCACTCCGCTGTCTTCTCCCTCTGCCAGTTCTCCTCACTCTGCTGTCTTCTCCCTCTGCCAGTTCTCCTCACTCTGCTGTCTTCTCCCTCTGTTATTCCTCCGATCTTCTCCCAACACTCGCTCCCGCTGTAACGCTAGAGCCGCTGTGTGCCATTACTTATATAGCCATGGGCGTTGGCCACCCGGTAACGTAATGCGGGGGCCCCGTGTGACGTCACAGCCCATTATGTGCCGGAGGATGAATACATCGCCGTAAGGAGAAGATGCCGGAGTTGCTTTAATAAAGGATCTGGGGGCTTGCTTGTTAAAGGGGATTCCAAATTTCAATAAGCCCCCCCCCCTCCCACGTAAACCCAGACAACCACCCGCCTGGGTTGTCGGGAAGAGGCTCTTGTCCCCATCAACATGGGGACAAGGAGCTCATCCCCATTTCTGACCTGCCAGGCTGTGCCCTTGAAGAAGGGTCTGGTGTGGATTATGGGGGAGGGGCCCCACGCCATTTTTTTGGCACGGGTGTTCCCCTTAAAATCCATACCATCGTTCTGGTATGGTCTTGGAGGGGGACTCTATGTTGTTTTTTTTATTTTTATTTTTTGGTGTGCAGTTCTTCTTCAAGATCATCAGAGCATTTGCATGCCAAAGTTGAATCAGTTAAGACAATGATCTGACTTTGATCCGACTTCAATGAGATTCAGTGGGCTGAAGTAGGATCAATGTTGGACCAGAGTAGTGCAGGATGCTTTTTCGGAGTCGGACCGACTTGTGTCGGACCAGTTAAGACGGGAACCATTCATTTATACACGTCATGCGACTTGTGCTCCCAATTGGAGCTGTTGTCGTACCAGTGTGAACCCAGCCTAACACAGCAAAAAAAGCTCTGTGAACTCATGCCGTTGTTTTCCCGCATCTGATGCGTGATTAAAAAGGTCGGCTAAATCCCTTTTAATTGAGCAGTACACATGGCAGTTAAGAGGCAGCATTTGACCTGCTTTTTATTATGCTGCTTTTTTTCTTTTTGAGCCCACATGGCCCATATTGCAGGTTGTTGCAGGTGTAGGAATCGCACCTTTTCCTGCACCCGCAACCACCCGCAGCCAAAATGTGCTGCTCTTTAAAAACTTGCGGGGCTGCCATTCATTCTTAATGCCCCCCCCCATGCACTTTTATAATGGATAGTGTTTTCTGGTGTGGGAACTGCGGGGAAATTTTTCTGGTCTCTGCTTTTTTTTAATGCTGCGGGAAGCTTTTCTTTTCACAGAATGCATGCACATCAGCCCATTCAAATGATTGGGTTGCCATGCCCATATTAACACAAAGCGGCAATAGTGTTAACACATAATTTTAAGGTGCATTTGAACGGCAGGCAAATGAGGTCAAACACTGTTTTCCATTTTAACACATCTGTTTGCCTTCCAATGGTAAATTCAGTGTTTGACTAGAACTCCCATCCTCATGAACCCTAAGGGCCTGCCACAGGCCATCGAGAATGCCGCTCCCAGTGCTACATAACCCCTACTGCCAAACATGTATTATTTATAGGGCCAGGTTCACATCTGTGCGGGTGGTTCCCACTGCGGGTAAACATATGGTTTCGCAGCTGTAAAGACCTGCACAGAAAAACGCAGTAGAACTATGCAGATGCCATTAATTCTAATGACACGCCACATGTACTGGAAACCACACTACCCTTGCAGTTTCTGTGCGGGCTGTGATTTCAAAAATGGAGCAGGGACCCTTTCCTTGCAAATTCAGAAGGCAAAGCACGGCTCACAGAGCTGCATCAGTGTGAACCCAGCCGAAGACTTCCTATGGGCCAGGTTCTCCTAAATCTTTATAAGCCAGCTTTAAAGCACAATGGCATTTTAAAACACCCCCTGCTGATCCGTGCTGTGATTGGACATAGCACACGTATGGTAGCTGATTTTAGCTAAGGGTTTTGTCCGAAGTCAGCTATTCGGCTGTGTCCAGTCACACACAGAGTTCTGTGTTTGCAAAAACACAGAACTCTGTGTACAAGGAACAACATTCTAGCTGTTTCTTTTCCCTGCAAAGCAGTGAAGAAAGCAGCCAGTCAGTGAAGTAAAAACTAAACACATTAAACACTGTTAGGCACACAGTTAACCATTTGATTTTTTTTTTTTTCTAGATGCTAGCCCCTTCCCAACCAGTTTCATTAGTACAGTTAGAATGATGATATCACTGTATTAGTGTCACTAGTGATGTCAGTTAGACAGTGTACCTCCCAGCCAGCGTTGGCTAGCGCCAGATTGCCCTTCACACTATCACAGTCCCACTTTAAGTCGCTGATCACCTCCATTATTAGTATAGTGTCATCGCTGTAAATATTCCAAAATTTGTAGACGCTATACCTTTCGCAGACTTATTGTTTTTTTTTTTACCAAAGATTTGCAACAGAGTGCCTTTTGGTCTAAATGTATGAAGAAATTCGATTTTTATTGGATATGTTTTTAACAGAAAGTAGAAAATATTGTGGGTTTTTTTTTTTTTCTGTCTTTTTTTTTCATTTATATTGGGGGGGGGGGAAAAGAAGGCTCTATTTTGTGTGAAAACAATTTTTTTTACGTTGGGTACAGTTTTGCGAGACACCCCCCCATTTGCCAGTTAAAGTAGCACAGTGCTGAATAGCAAAAAATGGCCTGGTCACAAAGGGGGTAAAACCTTCCAGAGATGAAGTGGTGAAATTCTGTTGTCTTCATCACTAGATCTACTGATGATTGTAATATGTGGTTTACATGTGTGTTTATGTACATTTGCATCTTATTTATGCAATTTGACTGCCTCAGACACTAATAATGCTATCTGGGGGTTCTTCCCTCATTTGAAGGTTTTCGATGCTTTTGATAAAAGGAATGACGTGTGTTTTTTTTTTGTTTTTTTGTTTTTTTAGCTACTACATGAATTTATCTAATGAGCCTACAGAGAGTTCCACATCTGAAGATCCTGCTGAGACCGTTGACATATCTTCATCAAAGACAAACTCTCCACCGATCATCCCCATCCTGAAGAAAGTCAAAGTGCTGGTCGCTTGCCTATTTTATACCTTCTTCGTCAGCATCATCATCTTCCCCACCATCTCTGCTGGTATTGAGTCTGTTGAGAAATACACTGGTAGTGTTTGGACCAACAAATATTTCACACCCTTGACTTGTTTCCTGGTTTATAACTTTGCTGACTGGAGTGGACGGCAGATCACAACATGGATCCAAGTCCCGGGACCCAACAGCAGAATGCTGCCAGCAATGGTTATCCTCCGAACGTTTTTCATCCCCTTGTTTATGTTTTGTAATTACCAACCTCGGAAACACATTTATGAAGTATTTTTCCAGAGTGACGTCTATCCGATCATCTTTATCACATTACTGGGATTAAGTAATGGTTATTTAGGGACACTTTCCATGGTTTATGGCCCTAAGGTTGTTCCCAAGGAGCTCTCTGAGGGCACTGCAATAGTGATGTCTTTTTTCCTTGGGTTAGGGTTGGCTATTGGATCCGCGTTCTCTTCTCTTGTTCATTTAATATAGTTAACAAACTCAAACTTTTTTCAGTTTTTGTTTTAAATTGGTGTTTGTTTTAAAGGGCATTGCGATCACAGAACTTTTTCTTAGCAAGTGTTTACTTTTTTTATCCTAAACTTGTTTATATACTTTTTAATGTACCTGCTATTTAAAAAAGATGCCTAATAATCAATGGGTACTGGATCTCTTTTCTGTAGTGCTTAGGTTCTTTTCTCAACTTAAGGGTACTGTACTTAAAGCACACTGTCACATTAGAGAAATCGGCACCTCTTTTTCACTAAACCAAGAGTCTCCAAACTTTATAAACAAAGAGCCAGTTTAAGGTCCTTCAGAATTTAGGGGGGCCGGACTGTGTCCATTGGAAGTAGAAAATGTCCCGACATCAGTGGGAACCCATCGGTTTGTTTCAGTGGCGGTAATTGTGCCTCATCATAGGTGTCACTGGGAGGAATTGTCCCCCATCATTGGTGCCATTGGGCCCCATTGTTGGTGTCATTGGGAGAAATTGCCCCATCGTTGGTATTAGCGGGAGGAATTCTGCCCCTTCATTGGTGTGTGGGGGCTGTATAAAAAGCAAGCAAATTGCCGTATCTTCCCCCAGGCCACAGAGATCACTGCACTAAAATATTCTTGATAAAGTTACTTTAACTTCAGTTTACCTCTTGATGCCCACCAATGTGCCATTTACTCCAAGCACTTTGTGTTTCTTTCAGCTTAAGTTGTCTATAACATTGCCATGTTTTTGTCAAAAAATGTTTTCCCTGCTCAAAGAATTGCTTTGGAAGCATTACGATGTTACTGGATGTGGCTTGGAAAATGCATTCTGGGGGAGACCGGGAAGCTCTTAGCAGAGCTTTAGCTCTCATATTGGCACCAGGAGTGTGGTAGATATCCCTACAAAAGGTTTTCCATTGCATTTGGGTTACCCTCACTGCAAGGGTCATATGCTTGTTAATATTTAGGGGGCTGTAAAAAAAGCATTTTCACTTACCAGATGCTCTGCCCCCCTCTCAGCTGGTGCTCTACACTACGCTCTGGCAATGGACTGTCACTTGGCATCCTTCTGTTTTATTTCAAGGCTATTGGTTTCTGCATGGGTCTTGATATCCAAGGACATAGAACTGCTGGTATATAGGGGATAAGAGGTTGGGGGGACTTTTTTTTTTTACAACCCGGACGCGCCTGCGAGAGCTGAGGTTCAGATAAGTGAAACTGCTGTTTGTAGTTCAGTAGAGCTATAAAAGCATTTAATTCTTGCAGTGCTGGAGCAGCCCCACTGCAAGGGAGCATTTTTGTTTTCCCCAGAGGTCAGCTTTAAGCAAAGAAAAAGGCACATTATGCTCATGTTTAGATGTGCATTATTTTGACACTGGAGAGAATTTTTTTTTTGGGGGGGGATTTAGGAAGTTCTTGATTTCGCCATAAAAAATATTTTAGTTCACAGAAAACAATCAATTTTTTTTACAATGGGTTTCTAACCATAGTTTAACATTTGCTTTACTTGTCGCACAGAAATTGACATTTACACTTCATGAATACTGTAAAAATAAGAATAGTTTTTGAAGCTAAACTCCAGGCACAAAACTTTTATTTAAAATATATTCCTCACTGGTCACAAGGGATATGAATCCACTTTGTGTCGCTAAATGCCTTTATAAACTCGGATACAGTGGAACCTCGGTTTAAGAGTAACTTGGTTTGAGAGCGTTTTGATTTGCGAGCAATTTTATTATTTTTTTAATTCTGACTCGGTTTGCGAGTGTTGACTCGCAAGACAAGCAGAATTCAAGCTAAATAGGCCTGCAGTACCTCATTTGGCCTGAGGTACGGGGGCACAGGAGCCGAGAAAAGCCGAACATTGGTCTGCAATACCTCATTTAACCAGAGGTACGGGGGGAGCAGGAGACGAGTCGAAGTGTCCTTTGGGCCTTTTCGGGTGCTCTGGCACCCCCCTCCCCACACCTCTGGCCGCATTTGGTGTTGCATCCCATTTGAAGTCAATGCGGAACAAATTATTTGCGTTTCCATTGACTTCAATGGGAAAACTCGCTTTGATATGCGAGTACTTTGGATTACGAGCATACTCCTGGAACGGATTATGCTCGCAATCCGAGATTCAACTGTATTACCTTGTGATAATACAAGGTATTAAAAGTCAGCAGCTACAAAAAGTGTAGCTGCTGACTTTTAATAAACTGCCACTCACCTGTCCCACGAGCGGTGTACTCACCCCAGCCGTGTTGTCCCTGTGTTCTCCCTCTGTGGTGCCAGCATCTTTACTATGGGCACATGGCTGTGACAGCTTTATAACTGCGTGGCCACTGCACATGCGCGAGCGCCGCTGCGCTCTGTGACTGGGCCTGAAGACTTCTGGGACTTGTCATATGTCTTGGAAGACTTCAGGAGGGAAGAAGAACTTCCACTTCTGACCGCCTAAGACGACCAGGACGGAAATGGGAGCGGGTACTTGTCAAAATCGTGGACCCCCGCCTCTCCTCCCCAAATTTCTGTTTCACAAACAGGAGTTGGGGAGGAGGCCTTAAAGCAGAACCTTTCCCTTTTGGGTGGAGCTCCGCTTTAAATATGCGTGCACCCGTAAATTGGCGGCAAAGTTCAGTACCCTATATTTTCCATGGGCAACGATTAAAAAAGCCCCTATAGGTCATAAGTTACGGAGGAGGTCCAGAAATATTACTCTCATTTCGGCATGTGTGGTGATTATGTAACATATGTATCGCAATCAAAGCCTTCTGGCGTAGGCGCCCTGAGGCGTGCATTTACGTCTGTACGTGCATATATGTGGGGGCCTCAATTATTTTTGGTGGTGTAACTTACATTTTTTACAATTAACTTTTTTCTTAACTTTTTTTTTTCTTTTCATCATAATGGGAACAAAAAGTCCACTATGGACCGTTAAAGTAATTGTAAAGCTTCACTTTTTTTTTTTTTTTTTAATAACAAACATGTCATACTTACCTTCACTGTGCAGCTTATGGCCCAGATCCACGTCTTCTGGGGTCCCTTGGTGGCTGTCTCGGCTCCTCCCCACATCAGCTAACCCCCCTGGGAAGCGTTTTCCCAAGGGGGTTACCTTACGGGCGCACTCCCGAGTCCTGTATCTGGCATCCATAGCCGCCGACTACAGGACTCGGCCCACCCTCGCGTCATTGGAGTTGATTGACAGCAGCGCAAGCCAAAGGCTGTGCTGCTATCAATCTATCCAATGAAGAGCCGAGAAGACCGAGCCGAGGATGCATTAAGGTGAAAAAAAATTAACCTTTACAACCCCTTTTAATGCTTACAAATGTTTTTATCCTTCCCCATACTCTATAAAAGTTTACAAAACATTTTGGCTGGACTCAGTTCCCTCCATTTAGGTATGAGATGAAATGGATATAACTTATGTGCCATATTGCTGCAATACACTGTTGTAAACATTAAATCTATTTTAAATATGGACTATTTTTGAAGTATTTTGAGTATGCAACTTTTTATTTTTTATTCCTTGCCTATGTTCCTGTTTAAGTTAGTGCAATGACTCCTGCCTCAGCTTCACCTCAGGGTGGCTTCTTTCTCTTGCAGTGTTCTACAGAGCCACCCTTGCATACAGGAGTAAGGTTATGCCATTCTGCATTGTATATCAATAGAAACGCACAGCCCTCCCCTGAACCTCCTTTCTCCTCCCCCTCCCTTCAAGCTAATATACTGACTGGAGACTGTACTTTCCACTGTTAACTCTTTCCTGTGAAGATTGGATGTAGAGCGAAGCAGGAGCCAGCAGAATTGAAAGTTGTAAAATGCATCTGCTGGGGTAAGAATGTTAAATTTGTTAAGCTAAAAAATACAGGGGGTTTAATACCACTTTAAAGTGATACTAAAGTCTCCTTTTTTTTAAAAAATAAACCTGTTATATTTACCCGCTCTGTTGTAGTGGATTTGCACAAGGCAGCCTGGATCCTCCTCTCCTTTGGTCCCTCTTCTGTGCTCCTGGCCCCTCCCTTCGGTTAGGGGCCCCCACAGAAAGCAGCTTGCTTTGGGGGGGGGGAGCGCCTGAGCCGAGCCACAGCTCCCTGTGACCTGTGTCCATTTAAACAGAGCCGCGGTTTAACCCCCACCCCCTCTTTCTTTCCTGATTTGGCTAACCGACTTTGACAGCAGTGGGAGCCAATTGTGCTGCTTCTGTGTATCGGCCAATCAGGATGGACAGCTGAGGCACTCGTGTACATCGCTGGACAGAGATGGGTAAGTATTTAAGGTACTGAGGGTGGCTGCTACACACAGAAGGTTTTTTATCTTGATGATTGATTGATTGATTTAATAGATTTATAATGCGCCAAATACTGACCCGTCAGGGCAGTGTCTAAGCGCAGAAAACATAACTGTAAATAGATAAATCAAATCAGGGAGGGAAAGAAATAGAAGGAAAAGAAAAAAGGAGAGCAAAAAAAAGCAAACTAAAAAACAGATCAACAGGGAGAACTAACATGACTCGGCCTGCTTTTCCTCCAAAAAACACGTTTTTAGCCTTTTACGAAAGGCCATAATAGAGGGGAGAGACCGAATGGAAACAGGGAGACTATTCCATAGAGCCGTTGCTCTCACAGAAAAGCGTCTACCCCCAAAGGTAAGCAAACGGGCAGGTGGGCAAGTGACAAGACCAGCTGTTAGTGATCTGAGTGCTCGTGCAGGAGCATATCGCGTTATCAAGGAATTCAGATATTGCGGGCCCGTCCCATGATAAGCGCGATAGGCGAGGCAAAGAGCCTTAAACTCAACGCGATCTACCATAGTGAGCCAGTGCAGTGAACGCAGGGTAGGGGTAATATGCTCCCGCCTATTTAGGCCGGAGATTAGTCTAGCGGCCTGGTTCTGGACGAGCTGGATTTTCCTCAGCCACTTTAGAGGCATACCCAAATACACAATGTTGTTAAAGTCAATCCGGGAGTTGACGAGAGATTGAACCAAGACTTTCCGGTGGTACTGAGAAAACAGATTTTTGACCTTTCTCAGACACCTGATGTAATACAGTGCGTTGCGGATACATTGATTGACTTGGGGTATCCAATTCAGATTACAGTCAAAAATTGTCCCCAGGACGCGGACTTTATTCACTGGAACAGGACACGGCCCAAGGCTCGTGGGCCATTTTCCCAGAAAGACAGCTGGATCAATACGTCCAGAGATGAAAATTTCTGTCTTTTTAGCAATTGGACTAAGGGAATTGTGATCCATCCACTGTTTGATGTCTAATAGACAGGAAGCAAGCTGCAGACCAGGAGCAGGGTCAGATAGGCTGTCGACGACCAACTGGACACCGTCTGCATACAACCGATTAAACACTGCATGGGTGTCCAGCAGACTCGCAAGCGGCCGAAGATACGCATTAAACAGCCATGGCGACAGGGCCGAGCCCTGAGGCACTCCACAACTCAGGGTGCTGATGGCAGATAGGAAAGGACCGGTTTTAACCTGAAAGGTCCTGTGGGTGAGAAAGTCTGAAAGCCAGTGTGAAGCAGAGCCGGTAATGTGAAACTCGTCCCGAAGCCTGGCAATCAACATAGCGTGGTCTACAGTGTCAAAGGTCGCGGAGAGGTCAAGGAGCACCAAGGCAGCCGCTCCCCCCCGCGTCCCTGACTCCGAGCAGCTTCTCTCTGGTAGAAAGGACCGTGAGCTCAATCCCACGGCCCGGACGGAAACCGCACTGCGAGTCGTGAAACAGACCTGTTGTCTCCGAGTACGATTGAAGTTGGAGAAAAATGTCATATTCCACCAGTTTGGCCAGGAAACCAATAGCAGAAATGGGTCTGTAGTTAGAAAGACAGCCAGGGTCCAAGTTGGGCTTTTTTGGGCTATGCATTTGATGCATAGAGTGCATTCAAATTAAAAACCTTCTACCTTTACAACCACGTTAAGCTTTTATAAATGAAAGGACTGAAATGCTGTGGTGTAAAGACAGACACTCTGCTCAAAAATTTGGAGTAGAATTCTCTTTTAATAAATAGATCTTATTTTTAAGTTACAGTTTATATCTATTTTAGATCACTAAAGATTATAATAAAACAGGTATTACATAGTTACATAGTGTGTCTTTTTTCAACCTGACTAAAGTCCATCCAGTTCAACCACAAAAAATAAACAAACAAAATAAAAAACACAGTACAATCCCATACACCCAACTCCATACCCACAGTTGATCCAGAGGAAGGCAAAAAACCCCAGCAGAGCATGATCCAATTTGCTACAGCAGGGGAAAAAATTCCTTCCTGATCCCCCGAGAGGCCATCGGATTTACCCTGGATCAACTTTACCTACAAATCTTAGTACTCAATTATTTTATGTACATTTAGGAAAGTATCCAGGCCTTTCTTAAAGCAATCTACTGAGCTGGCCAGAACCACCTCTGGAGGGAGTCTGTTCCACATTTTCACAGCTCTTACTGTGAAGAAACCTTTCCGTATTTGGAGGTGAAATCTCTTTTCCTCTAGATACAAAGAGTGCCCCCTTGTCCTCAGTGTTGACCGTACAGTGAATAACTCAACACCAAGTCCACTGTATGGACCTCTTATATATTTGTACATGTTGATCATATCCCCCCTAATTCTCCTCTTCTCAAGAGTGAATAAATTCAGTTCCTCTAATCTTTCCTCATAGCTGAGCTCCTCCATGCCTCTTATCAGTTTGGTTGCCCTTCTCTGCACTTTCTCCAGTTCTCCGATATCCTTTTTGAGAACTGGTGCCCAAAACTGAACTGCATATTCCAGAAGAGGTCTTACTAATGATTTGTACAGGGGCAAAATTATATCTCTGTCTCTGGAGTCTATACCTCTCTTAATACAAGAAAGGACTTTGCTCGCTTTGGAAACCGCAGCTTGGTATTGCATGTTATTATTGAGCTTATGATCTACCAAGACCCCCAGATCCTTCTCCACTACAGATCCCCCCAGTTGTACTCCCCCTAGCATGTATGATGCATGCATATTCTTATTCCCTAAGTGCATAACTTTACATTTATCAACATTAAACCTCATCTGCCACTCAGTCGCCCAATTACAGAGCATTGAGGTCGGCCTGTAAATTGGAGACATCCTGCAAGGACGTTATTCCACTGCATAGCTTGGTGTCATCTGCAAAGACAGAAATGTTACTTTTGATCTCAGACCCAATATCATTTATAAATATATTGAAAAGTAAGGGTCCCAGCACTGAACCTTGGGGTACACCGCTGATAACATTGGACCATTCAGAGTAAGAATCATTAACCACGACTCTCTGAATTCTGTCTTTCAGCCAGTTTTCTATCCATTTACAAACTGATATATCCAATCCTGTAGACCTTACCTTACACATGAGCCGTGTGTGCGGAACTGTATCGAACGCTTTTGCAAAATCCAAGTATACCACGTCCACAGCCACTCCTCTGTCCAGGGTTTTACTTACCTCTTCATAAAAGGAAATCAGGTTTGTCTGACAACTTCTGTCTTTAATGAATCCATGCTGTCTGCTGCTTAAATAGTTTTTTTCCAGCAAGAACTCATCCATGTGGTCTTTTATTAAACGTTCCAGTATCTTCCCAACTATAGAAGTTAGACTAACAGGTCTATAGTTACTTGGTAAAGACTTTGTTCCCTTTTTAAATATGGGCACCACATTGGTATTCTATCTAGACATTCTCAAAAGTGGTTTCATGTATTTGGTATGGTAAATTCTTGTAGACACCATTGATGTAAATACTTGATGATATTCTTTTCTACAACATAAAGTATGTATAAATGGTGTTAAAGTGGATGTAAACCCAAAAAAACTTTATTTTTATTTTTATTTTTTATGTCACAATGTAGAGAATAAGATTTCCTATCATCTGTGCCCAGTCTTGCCACACATAGTTAATCCTGCTCTGAGCAATCCTCTTTTATTGTTCAGTGAAAATTAACAGACTTTCAGATAAAAACCTGTCTAAATAAAAAGTCCTTTCCGTCCCCTTGCTTCGAGTGACAGGGTTTTTACATATCTCGTGCACTAACTTGGACACATGCACATTCCTGGATGTTTATCATAATATAGGGGGTGAACCACAGTTCATTGTGAGAGGTAATGTATGTCACTCGAAGCAAGGGGACGGACAGGACTTTTTATTTAGACAGGTTTTTATCTGGAAGTCTGTTAATTTTCACTGAACAATAAAAGTGGATTGCTCAGAGCTGGATTAACTCTGTGTGGCAAGACTGGGCACAGATGATAGGAACTCTTATTCTCTACATTGTGACCTCAAAAAAAAAAAAAATGTTTGGGTTTACATCCACTTTAAGGCCAGTTTGATTGTTCATTGAATTTTAGACTGTGTATTACACATATATTTTAAGTGTGCGTTTCATATCCATTCAACTGTTGATAAGCTGTTATGCCCGACCAAGGGTGGCGTATGATTAAATACAAAGTAATTGCACTGCGTGTGTTACAACAAAAAAAAGGATTCCATTATCACTCTATAAATATGAGCATGTACCATGAATCAATATCGGCTAGCATTCCAATATCAAATACTATAAATATGAACATGTACCATTAACCACTTCCAGTCCAGGCCAATTCTGATATTCTTCTCCTACATGTAAAAAACATAATTTTTTTGCTATAAAACTACTTGGAGCCCCCAAACATTATATATTCTTTAAGCAGAGGCCCTACAGCAGTGTTTTTCAACCAAGGCACCCTTTAAAATCTGTCAGAATCTCGAGGCACACTAAACCAAAAATGTGGAAAAAAAATGTATGCCACATGCTATTTGCACAGTGGTTTTGCAAACACATTTAGTTTTGTAAAAAATTCACTTCAATGAATTAAAAAAAACACAATATATACCCCAATTTTGGGGTATAATGTGAAAGATGATGTTATGGTGGGTAAATAGATACCTAACAACATGTCATGCTTTAATATTGCGCACACTCATGGAATGATGACAAACTTTGGTACTTGAAAATCTCCACCTTGTCTTATTTATTAAACTTTTTTTAATTTTCCCTGTCTCTTTTACATTTTTTTTTTTTTTGTCTGTTTCTATATCACTTTTTTTCTGTTACAAGAGATGTAAACATCCCTTGTTATATATATATATATATATATATATATATATATATATATATATATATATATATATATATATATATATATATATATATATATATATATATATATATATATATATGGATGACAGGTCCTCTATATGGAGAGATCTTGGGTCAAAAAGACCTCATAGCTCTCCTTAACCTTTAAAAGCAAAAGATAAAAAAAAAAGATTGATCTTTTGCTTTAAAAAAATAAATAAAAATTGTTTACTTCCAGCTTGGACTGGAAGTCATGGCGTCACTCCGGTCCTTCAAGGCAAACAAAGGGGATCTACTCTTTCATCGCCTCTGAGACTAGCTGGCCACTCCATTGGATTGTTTCTCAGGCAAGACAGTGGAAGGAGGGGGGACTTTGCCTTCTGAAAGTGTTCCAGTGGCTCAAAAGCTGCTCGGTACACTTTCATGGGAAAGCCAGCCACTGGCTGAAAAAAACAATACCAAGGTTATGGCTGATATCTTCAGCCATAACCCCGGCAAACCATTCCAAATCTAACGAATTGTGGTCTTGTGGGGAAAAAAAAATAAAAACCTACATAACACTTGTTACAATTAGGGCACTTTCACATTGACTCATTCCATTGCAGGCATGGTGATTTTATTTATTTTTCATATAATATACATGGGCTATGTGGGTTATTATTGATAATGATAACTGTATACTTCAATACTGCAGTTTGGCCGCAGCGCAGGTGTAGCGCAGGGTACCTGCGGTTTTCATGTGGTTTCTCATAAACTTCTATTATGTAGTACATTTTTGGTACATTTTCTGAAAGCACACCAAAAATGAGGGACATAATAGAAGTCAATCAGAAACCACATGAAAACCGAAGGTAACCTGCGCTGCGGCAAATGCAGTATTGGAGTATACAGTTATCATTATCAATAATAACCCACATAGCTCATGTATATTATATTACATTTAAAAAAAAAATCACCATGCCTGCAATGAAAAGTGAGGCAATGAAAGTGCCAACAAGTGTTATGTATTTTTTTTTATTTTTAGAAACACCATGCCTGCAATAAAACTATCATACATTGAAAAAGACACGTACAAGTACTGTACCTGTGTCTCCTCACTGTTTTGTTTCCTCACTGTTCTTTCACTTCTACTCGTGTTGTTGTTCTCCTCCCCTCAGGGAAACACATGCCAGCCAGCATCTACTCTGACACCTGCGGCTCACACGTCAGATAGCGGTGCGTGCGTTTGACCCTCCTATAGCAACCGATGACGTAATCGGTTGGCAAGACGCGGTCGGAAGGCCCGCACAGCCCGCACAGCTTCCTGAGTGCCTGTGGCAGCAGGAAGTGAGCTTTACACAGCGGACCAGCACCGCTGTAATAACAAATATTAACCAAGTGGTCAGCAGTAGTTAAAACATCAGATGGCCACCATAGCTGCCTAAATTGGGGGTCATTTTGCCACGGCACACCTGGGGACTCTTCACGGCACACCAACGTGCCGCGGCACACTGGTTGAGAAACGTTGCCCTACAGAATAAAATGGTGGGCCGTGCATATTTGTAGGTCACACGATACTTGCGCAGTGGTTTTTCTTGGAAAACATGCACTTTAATGATTCATTTTATTGCATATAAACACAAGAGAATACCCAGGTATTTGATAAAATATAAAAGATGATCTTGGGCTGAGTAAATAGATACCAAACATGTCATGGTTTAAAATTGAGCCCGCCCTTGGAATGACGCCACATTGTTGTACCTACAAATCTCCATAGGCAACACTTTAAAAGCCTTTACAGGTTACCAGTTTAGAGTTACACAGAAGGTTTGGCATCAAAATTTATTTCTCTCACTCTGACGTTAGTGGCGTTACCTCACGTGTGGTGTGATCGCCGTTTACATATGCTTGTGAGGACTCGCGTGTGCATTCACATTTGCAGAGCAGAGAGGCATAGGTGTGCCTTAAAAAAATATTGTTTTTTATTTTATTTATTTAAACATTCTTTTAACACTGTGTCCCTTTTTTATTTATTTTTTGATCACCCTTATTGCTATTTCAAGGGATGAACCACTCTTGTAATAACATGGACCATGACAGGTCCTCTTTGTAGAGAGATCTTGGGGCTATTAGATCTCGGATTTCTCCTCTGGCCTCCAATCAGACACAGATTGGTCTGTTTGGCTGCTTTACTAGCCAATAACGGGCAGGTAAATAAAACTGAAAGTACCAAAATCCTCGTTGCTTCCAGTTTCTGACATCACACAGTGGGAGGAACAACATCTGTTCCTCTCACTGAGTGAGTGAAAAACTTATATAGCGATGCACATGCAAACTGAATCGCCTCTGGGCGCTTGTTTGACCACTTCTCTCTTGAGCTCAGAAGAGGTAGGTTTTGATCTTTCTCCTAAAGGCCAAGTGATTCTCCTCCAACCGAATGGAGGTTGGCAGTGTTCCAAAGTCGAGGGCCTTGGACAGCAAATCTGTGTGCTCAGAGCCAAATACCGCAGATCGCATCTTTACCGGGCTCCCTGATTACACAGGAGAGACCGGTAAAGGTGGGACCCCCTTCCACCTGAAAAAGTGATCCAGCAGCTTGTTGGCCGCTAGGATTACTTTTACTTTGTAGGGAATCGTCATAAAAAATTATAAAAATGTATCATTGCTGCACCTGAACTGCATTATCGTTGTGCTCCGAGGACATTTAACCACATCCAGCCCAGAATGACGGCCTGGTGAGGGATCAGTTATCCTGACTAGGCGTCATATGGCATCCAGCAGTATAAGCTGCTTGTGTGCACCCCCAAGATCATGCAGCGCGGTGATCGGTATCTCCAATCTCGGTAAAGTGCCTATGACATAGGCTCTTTACCAAGTGATCAGCTGTGTTCAATCAGTAACCAGGAAGTGCCGTTATTGGGCTTTTCCTCTATCCGCGCTGACAAGGCACAGGTAGAGGAGAGCCAATCAGCGGCTCTCTTGACAGAGGGGAGGGGGGGTTTGCACTGTGAAGACCCATTTAGGATGCCCACCTAAAGTGCCAATCCGTGCCCATTCGGGATGCCAATCCATGCCCATTAGGGATGCCAATCCGTGCCCATTAGTAATGCCTGTCAGTGGCCTCCTCGTCAGTGTTGCCTATCAGTGCTGCATATCAGTGCCGCCCATCAAGGCTGTAGATTAGTGCCTTATCAGTGCAGCCTCATCAGTGCCCGTCAGTGAAGGAGAAAATGTACTTATTTACAACATTTTTAACAGAAAAATGTGTTAAGCAAAAAAAAAATAAACTGTGGTGATCAAATACCATTAAAAGAAAGATCTATTTGTGAAGGGAAAAAAATAACATTTTCATATGGGTACATGACCATGCAATCGGTCAACGTGCGACAGCGCTGAAAGCTTAAAATTGGTCTGGGCAGGAAGGGGGTCAAAGTATTGAAGTGGTTAAAAATGTATGGTGGATGGGAAGTGATTATCACTGCCAATTTTTTTTTTTAAATAGCCGCAATTAAATATCATTATATTTTATATTGGTATGAACAAGGTTACAAAGCTGTAGACTGTTGCTGCACACTGCAATGAAAATACAGTTTGTTTGGTTTTCGTTACTTGTCCCCTAGTTTTTCTTGTACAAATTCATTGCGGATCTGTTCAACTAAGGTAAGTCACGCCCAAAACTCTCCATGCCAATAAAACACTGTCACTTTTATAAGGGGCAAGATGTATCAAAGAGCTGGACCTCAGAATTTAATTTCACTGCTCAGTGCTAGAAATGTGTGCTGGAGAGTAGCAAGTTCTCTTCAGCTTGGTTGGGTCAGATAAAGTATTACTTTAGACAGAAGGTAATTGGATTGTGAAATAGGCTGCGGTGAGATGTAGCAGGCACTATGGCAGCATTAAAATGATTCAGAAAACAGTTTAGATAGGACAGAACACAGAGATCACGAACTAGGTGTGCTGCCACAGCAGAAAGATGACCTAGTCTCACGCTGACCTTAAGAGAAACTAGTGGCTCTTGATGTGAAGTTCAGTAGCATTTCCATCAACCGATGTTCTGTAATTGCAAGATTTCACACTAGTTAAGAAAACCGTTCTCCTTTCTATTTAAACAATTGCCATGAAAAATTCATTACTTCCAACCAAAAGAGGTTGAAATGTTTGCAATTAGAGGGGAATATCCTTTTTAGAGCTAAAAAAAAATGTTCTCCTGGTCAAATGTAATTATTAATTTTCCCAAAAATGCTGTTCGTTTAAAATTTTCAGCGGTGTAACGTAAATCCGTCTGGCGCAAGGCGTGCCTAATCTAATGGGGCGAGTCCCATTTAAATTAGGCACGCTCCCGCGCCGGACGTACTGCGCATGCTCCCGACATTATTTTCCCGATGTGCTTTGCGCGGATTTACGTTGCGCCGGGTTTTGAGAATCGCGACGGGCGTAAAAAAAAAAAAAGAGTTGCGGCGGGAAAAAAATAAAATTACAGCGATGCGGGATAGAAGGATATACTTTTACAAGGTGTAAACAGTTTACACTTTGTAAAAGCATCCCTAATTTTGCGACGGCAAACTAATACTTACAGAGAAAAAACGAAGCGTAAAAGCTTCGTGGATCTCCGTAAGTGCTAATTTGCATACCCGACGCTGGATTTCGACAAGAAATGCCCTCAGCGGCGGCCGCGGTACTGCATCCTAATATCCAACAGTGTAAAGCGCCGGGCGGTCATTCGTTTCTGAATCGGCGTAAATCCTAATTTGCATATTCCTCGCGTAAAACATACGGAAGCGCCACCTAGCGGCCAGCATAAATATGCAGCCTAAGATCCGACGGTGTAAGACACATACACCTGTCGGATCTTAGGGATATCTATGCGTAACTGATTCTATGAATCAGTCGCATAGATACGACCGAGCGCACTCAGAGATACGACGGCGTATCAGGAGATACGCCGTCATATCTCTTTCTGAATCTGGCCCACTGTGTTCATTTAGAAAAGGAAGGGACTGGTAAATGACATATTTACCAGTCCCTTTTCCTGAAGATCTCCCACAGCAGTCAGCAGAAGAGAAGAAAAGGGAAGCCGGCAGCGCTGTGGGGGAACATAGTTATTTTGTATTGCTTGAATTATTTTTCTCCTTATGAACGTGAGTGGGGCCTCATGTCTAAGTTTTTGCCTAAGGCCTAACAAAGTCTAGAGCCGCCTCTGCTGGTTATCAAGGTTAAAAGATAAAAACTAAGGAACTATATTTCATTACGATTCAACAATGGAGCAAGAGGGGATTGTAAGGTAATTTATAAACACATGTGATGACCATAAAAATGTTAGATACCAATCCTCTACATCCAGCAGACATGATGGCTGACTGCTCTAAGGCCTCGTACACACGACCGAACATGTCTGCTGAAACTGGTCTGCGGACCAGTTTCCGCGGACATGTTCGTTCGTCTGTACGGCTGACCGGACAATTTTCCGGCGGATCGGACAGGTTTCCAGCGGACAAATGTTTCTTAGCATGCTAAGAAACATGTCCGCTGGAAGCCTGTCCGTCGACTCACCGGACATGTCCGCTCGGCCGAAAGCCCTCGCATGCGTCAAAGTGATTAGACGCATGCGTAGAAGCATTGACCTTCCAGGGTCGCGCACGTCGGCGCGTCATCGTTGCGGCGACGGCGCGGCCACGTCACCGCGTTCGCTGTCCGCGGGAAATTTGGTCTGATGGTGTGTACAGCCATCAGACCAAAATCCGCCAGCGGACATGTCCGATGAAACCGGTCCGCAGACCGTTTTCATCGGACATGTCCCGTCGTGTGTACGAGGCCTTAGTGTATGTGATCTATCGGACAGGACACAAAATCTGTTGTACCCAAATTAGGAAGAGCCTGCAATGTCTACTTTTATCTCCTCTGCATAGAAATAAACATGAGCGCTTGTCTTGGCCCAATAGGCCTGTTTATGGAAAGGTTGCTGTATTAAAATTCTGAGCATGCTTGAATTGCTTCTGACTGCCCTTAGCTTAGCATTGGCCATTCATGTATTAATCAGATCTTGCAATTATTTTTTATTGAATCTTGGTCATATAAGTTATTATTTACTATTGTTTCTATCCGTTTTGTCCAACTTCACATCACCACATTAAAGATAAACATGTTTAGGTGGTTTGGAAAATTCCAATCGTTTTTGTAAGCAGTCTTTTAAGAGATCATTTGTCCTGCCATCATCTTGATCAATTTCAGCTGAAAGGAACTGTTATTTGTGTCATTTCCAGCTGGAAAAGTAAATCAATAGAAGCACAAAACAATCCTTCTCACAGCATCAAGCAGGGACTTCTGGTCAACTTTTAATATGAAAGTGGTAAGACTTATGCAAGCTGATCTTCCATTGGATCTGTGTCTTACAATTGGTTTACACAGCTGAGTGAATAAAACATATTAAGTTAATGAAACTCTTATATGTATATAGCCAGTATTCACATTTCAAATCAAATTGGTAATCCAGCAAAATTAGCCCCTCTTTTTTTTTTTTTAATCACGTTAACCCCCAGGAGATTTGGCTGCTCAATGACCATTCCATTTTTTGTGGCACCCAAACAAAATGTACGTCCTTTTCCCCCCCCACAAATAGAGCTTTCTTTTGGTGGTATTTGACCACCTCTGCGTTTTTAATTTTTTTTGCATTAGAATCAAAAGATGAAAAATTAATATTCGCTTTCCTAACACTGAACCAACTCTCAGCCAATCAGGTGCTTGGGTCTGTTACCTGTCACCTGATTGGCTGAAACGACAGGCGCTGTGGTTGGATGCCTATCAGGTGTCCAATCATAGCAGAGGACGGGAAGAGAGGATGGGAGAAGACATTGAGGAGAGTGTAGGACACCATCGCCGTGACTCGCTGCCCCACTGAGACAGGGTAAGTTCCGGGCAGGCGGGGGATATACACTGGCAGCATTTGATGGGCACAATAGCGGCAATTGATGGGCACATTGGCTGTATTTGATGGCACAGTAGCTGCAATTGATGTTTTTTTTTTTTTTTCAGTTTGTTTGCACGCCCCAAAAATTTTGAGCACCAGCCGCCACTGGGATCACATATACAGTGCCTTTAAGGTAGCCTTTGATTTCTCTATTGCAATAATTTTAATTTTCAGTTTCTGAAGAGTACAGTATTTTACCTATTTAATTTATTTTTCAAATATGATCTACTGATTGTAATTCAAACCTTTAAGATCCAACAAAAGGTTTCTGTGTTATACACGCCATACTAGAATAGTTACTCACAGAAGTCTCACCAAGATTGGATGTCAGATTTAGATGTACAATATGACAAAGAGGTCATATCTTCTGGCAATTAACAATGAAATAGTATGTAAAACTGACTTCCTGAACGGATACAATACGAGTTATTAGACCCTAAGTGTTACCTACATATTAGAAACAGACATTTTGATAGCTAACATTATTAAAAATGACAATTTATTCAATAAACTCGCTTACTGAAGTGTGTGGCCTTTAAACTGGAATATCCATCAACTGTTCTACATTGGTCCCTTGAAATTGTACAGGTGTCACTTCTGCACTGGGTTCCTCGGTGATCACTGATTGTTAAAAGCTAAAAAGAAACAATTTAAGAAAATTATTAGGGTCATTTTTTTTCCTTATTCTGTATTTCCCTTCTGTGTACAGCTAGTCACTGATTTTACAGTATATAGCAGGTTCTTCTTGCTATATACTGTATTTTCTAAAAATGAATGTAAAGGCCATTTTTTTTTTTAATTTAATTCTGGAGTAGGGAAGGGTAAACCATCCGTAAAGTTTGTATTGTTGTCTTCGACCCCACTGGGGAGAGGTTCCCCTCTATTTGTCCTGATTGTCACAGTACCAGGGATAAGGGGGAAAACCTCCAATGGGGACATCTGCTCCAAATGGTAATTTTGGTATTAATACCCGAGAGATTTCCTCCCATTACCCATTGCCTCTACAGGATAGAGCATACGTAGCAGAAAGTAACTAGATAGGTAATAAAACTTTCACTACTCTATCAAAAATCAAAAGCGAAGTATGGTATTTTTTATTTTTATTTTTTTTAAATCATTTTACCTAGGTGGATGCAGCATCGGTTCAAGAACCGAGCGATCAAACATAGCTGATTGTTCAGTTCTCAGTCACCGGCTCTCTGTTCTGTCTCCCCCACACCCACTGGAGCGCTGGGCAGTGGGGGGGGGGGGTGGGAGCGCAAGCTCAGACTCTCAGTGGTTTGCTTAGAGGCTGAGTCACAATCTTTAACCAAGCCTGGACCAGCTTTGTGACGTCAGCAGAGAGCGGACTTCAGCCCACTGTCCACTGAAAATGGGTCACAGGAGTGCAGAAAGAACTGCACTTCTGTGATCCACAGAAGTACACCAAAACAAGCTTTGGCCGTACTTCTCCTTTACATGTTTACACTTTAACCGACAAAACGGCATTCATCACATTGTCGCTAACATTAACCAATCAATAAAAATCTGTAAAAGAGCAATAGATTTCAAATGTAGTGTTGATGTCCCACGTGTGGGGTCCTCTACTAGTTCCGCTCATGCGTGATAATGTTCAAGAGATGTTTTGTAGATGACCTTCACACTAACGAATAGAATATTGTTCATTCGCAAACGATACAACACAATTTTCCACAGAATGGAAATTTTCGTCTGATTTTTTTTTTTTTCAAATGGTTTTTATTGAAGGTAAAATGTAATGCAATTATACAATTACATGGGTTTACAATAAACAGAGAATTCTTAACAAATGATATACGGTTTCATAAGCTACAGTACAATGACAGTCATATAGTCAAATATCAGATTGTATCAAACAATGGACATAAAGAACAAACAGGAAGGCAATAGATTACCATAGCTATAATATAACAAAAAGCGAAGGTAAACCTCCGGTGAAAAGCTTAGTCAGCCTAATCTGAGAAACGTAAAGGAAGTGTCCTAGTAAAAGATGGCATGGAAAGGATTCGGACATAGTGTCGTGTTGATATGTGAAACCATGTTAATAAATGGGGAATATTAATTATATATTAAAGAACTCAGCATACTATAACCAAGGGTGGGAAAAATGCGTAGGCAAGCGCTCAGACTAATGGGTAGGAGGAAGAGGCGGGCACTCCAAGCCCGAAGGGCGTTCCATCCTAGGGAAGTGTGGGAAAGTAGGTACTAAAGCAGTCGTAAAAAGTATTAACATAAGAAGAAATCAAGTGCAAAATAAGTCCTGGAATTTTGAAGAGTCCCTAAAATGGATCCAGCATGCCCAAGTAGTTCTATATTTCGTCGGGTTATCTTTAGCCTGGTGAATTAAGTCCCCCATCTCAGCAATTTTATTAATGCGGTTAATCCAGTCAGACATTTTCGAAGGATTAGTGTTTCTCCAAAAAAGAGGAATACATTGTTTTGCAGCATTGATGAGATGGAGCACCAAAGATTTGCTGTAGGCGGATTGTGGTAATGACGTATGATGTAGTAAATATTGGGCCGGAGAGAAGTCCAATTTGTGTGTCGTGATTTGGAATATTGTATCATGAACTTTTTCCCAAAATGGTTTTATAAGGTCACAGCTCCACCAGACGTGGAGCAATGATCCCTGAGTATTGTTGTATCTCCAACACAACGGGGAGACAGTTGGGTGAAAAACATGTAGTCTTTCAGGGGTACGATACCATTTGGAATACAACTTGTAGCTGTTTTCCTGAGCCGAAATGTTAATGGAGCCTTTATGAATATGTGTAAAAATATTGTCCCATTCCATATCTGAAAGGTTTATTTGGAGTTCATTTTCCCAACCCTTATTGATCTTGTTGGAGTTCTGAGACACATTACCGAAAAAAAAGGCATACACCGATGAGATCAGGTATCTTTGAGGGGTCGTGGCGGTGCATAACGTCTCAAACGGGGTCAGGTCCCTGAACCAGTGCATGATAGGTCTGTTACTCTGTAGAAAATTACGGATTTGTAAAAATTTGGAGAAAGGAATGACATCAGTCGGGAATTGGGAAGATAAGGTGTCATAAGATATGATGGACTTATTTTGGAAAAAGTTCCGTGCTCTTAGCGTTTGTTTCGGGTCCAGCGGATTCGACTCGGTGCCTATAAGCCCAGGTGGAAAGTCAGGGTTACCATCTAGTGGCATCAATGGGCCAGGAGAGTGAATCATGGAGAGTGAGTCACTAGTATTCCTAAAGCATAGGAGTGTGGGCCCTGTCAGTGGGTGTGATAGGTATTTGCCCGATTTTCTTATCGTGTATTCCTGCCATAAGGCTCATAATACACAAGCAATTCTGCCACTAGAGACAAATCCGCAGCAGCAGGTTCACTAAAGAGGCTATCTGTATGTCCCTATATATTGTCTCCTTCTATAGCCACACTCAGCGAGATGTAGCTCTATTGCTGGCCTGAATGCTGCAGAATCTCCATAGCCAATGATAGGGGTGACATCTTGTTGCCTTACCTACAAAGGGATCGATTCCATTGGGACAAACAGGCAGTCTTTTAGCGATCCTGCTACTGCTGACATTAATAAAATATTATAGGGAAGGTCTCTAGCGGCAAAGTCATCTACAGTATGTGCCATCTGCCAAAAGGTGCCCATTAGATGTCATGCTCCCAATTCAATGAAAAGTCTGGGCCATTCCAAAGAAGGAACTGTTGGGTCAGAATACAAAAGATCAACAGCACTTATTGACCTTCAGAATTTTATAGATTTTTGGCAGGAGGACCAAGGGGAGCTTTCTTGTGCTTCCTAAACTGATTGAACCCTCTAAAAACGTTATCTTTTAAGTTTGATTCAATTAATATGAAAAGACCAAATGGTGTTCATGAGTACGTTTTGAAATTCTCAAAGTTTTGGAGTGCGGTTCACAGATTCTGAAGCTCTGCTTGTCGGCACATAATATCCTGCAGGCGTTGTATGTACATTTTAATATTTTGACAACTCTCCTCACTTTATCACGTTTATATTTTAATGTAAGTGTTTTGCTCTGAGCTTTTTCCATTTCACATCAGTAATTCAATTGACCTGAAAGTACATGAAGAATTGACAATAGCATTTTGTTTAAGGAAATTAAACAAAAATAATACAAACCAAAACTTGGCATGTAAGGCAAAAGACTTGATAAAGTAAGCACTGTTTTACGAGAAAGTGTAAGTCCTCTCCATTCTGTGGTTATTTTGTGTACAATAGCAAAGAGAGACCTACTGTGGTATTAAAGGCCATCAAGTAATATCACTTTAATATTTTTATATGTTTTCCCAATCCTGCCTTCACCTATTTTGCCATGTGGAGGGGGGGGGGGGTCTCTATGCTGTCTAATGTGGTTGTAAACCTCAGACGTGAAATATATCCCTCTATAGTGTGTACTGATCTGAATCCAGAGCACTGAGTATCATTTCTGTTTTCTTCCTCATTCCTCTCCTATCTCTACAAGTCACTTCTGACAAGTTTTCCTAACACCAAGAACAAAAAGGGTGACCAGGAAGGCATCTCCAGCACACAGTCTGCGATTTACAGCCTCAGCTTTGTTCCATTGTGCTGATTGAAAGGGAGTGTGTCCTTTCCCTCCAGTCAGCTCTCACTGAGCTCTGCAGAGTGTAACTTCATTTCCCTGACCCCCTTTTTCTAGAAGCTCACTTACTCTGTATACATTCTGCACTTCGAAACGATTTAGAGAAGATTGCAGATAAACAGATTTTGTTCATCTCTGTGTATTACCCGAGGCCAGTCACTTTACACCGCATGAAGATTTAAAATACCAGCAACCTTTTTTACTTCCTTCACAGTCATTTTTTGTGTAATATGCCCTACAGCAAGACTGACAGAAAAAGCAAAGATCCCAAAAAACTCATGCTAGTACCCTTATCATTGATTATGATCAGTTATGAAATTTAGGGGCACCCCATGTAAAAAAAATTAAAAAAGATGTTGAGACTCTCCCCCCCCAAAAAAATCATACCAGTTCTTTCTGTGTCCAGGGAAAATGTCATACACGCATGTGCATTTTACACAGTTACACAAAAGCATCGGCATATACCCGGGTTCGGCCATGTACATCCATTCATTCCCTATCATTCACGGCAACAGCTGGGTTGGGCTACAATCGGTCTCTCCTAAATTTCCTGCATATAGTGACATATTGTCACCTGTCTGTCAACACATAAGTGCCTTGACCACCTGAGATTTCTCCAGGATAAAACCCTTTTAGATTGTGGCAATTTGAAAGTTTTTTTTTTTCTTTTGTGTTGCCATTTACATCCTCTGCTTATGTGTTGTGAACTTGGGGATATATATCGGTCTGGCCTTCCTCCATAGCTCCTGTCCATGCCATGACCTCAGCTTTTTGGATTTACCTAGTGAGATACAAGTATTAACCCTATTTACTCCTGAGGAAGTAGATATTTTTAGGCCGGGAAATGTGTTGAGGTCAAAATTGCCTATCAAAAACCATTGAAAGATACTGCATGAAACACTTTGCATGTTGTAAACAGACGGTAGAGCAATAACTTGTTTGAAGGGGTCAATACTTATATTTTATGCTAGAGTAGGATTTGCACCTTGAACTGTCCATGTTCATGAGGCATGGAACAACCTCACAAAGCTACGACGTCCCTGCAAAAAAATTTAAAGTGGACCTTAACCCTGCTTTTAACTGCTTCCAGTACAAAAATAACACCCACTTGCCTTTTAGCAGGATCAGATGTCCTCTTGTTATTAGACAGTTGCCATAGTGCATGAGATTGACTTGGCAACTGACTGCCTATTCTTTAGAAGCTAATTGGTACCTTTTCTCACAGGGACCATGCCCTTTGCCCCGCTGTGATGACATGTAGTCAGTCCACTGGTAAGCCGAACCCAACAAATTTTACTAGTGTTGGTGTAGAAAGCAGAACATCTGTGGGGAATGGAATTGTGTGCTGTTTATGTGTGTATTTTCATGTTTACTATGCTAATTGTAACTGCTTTGCTGAAAAAAGCCTGTTTACAAAGCTCAGTAACTCAAACTGACATTTACCATGCCTTGAAAATGGATTCCTATCCCTTGAAATGTTCCACATTTTGTCATGTTACAACCAAAAACATAAATGTATTTTATTGGGATTTTATGTGATAGACCAGTGATGGCCAACCTTGGCACCCCAGATGTTTTGGAACTACATTTCCCATGATGCTCACCCTACACTGCAGAGTGCATGAGCATCATGGGAAATGTAGTTCCAAAACATCTGGGGTGCCAAGGTTCGCCATCACTGTGATAGACCAACACAAAGTGTAACATAATTGTGAAGTGGAAAGGAAAATTATAAATGATTTTCAAAGTTTATTTACAAATATGTGAAAAGTGTGGTGTTCATTTGTATTCAGTCGTCCTGTGTCAATACTTTGTAGAACCACCTTTTGCTGCAATTACAGCTGCAAGTCTTTTAGGGTATGTCTCCACCAGCTTTGCCCATTCTTCTTTGCAAAATAGCTCAAGCTCTGTCAGATTGCATAGAGAGGATCTGTGAACAGCAATTTTCAAGTCTTACCACAGATTCTCAATTGGATTTAGGTCTGGACTTTGACTGGGCCTTTCTAACACAAGAATATGTTTTGATCTAAACCAGGCATATGCAATTAGCGGACCTCCAGCTGTTGCAAAACTACAAGTCCCATCATGCTTCTGCCTCTGAGTGTTATGCTTGTGGCTGTCAGTCTTGCTATGCCTCATGGGATTTGTAGTTCTGCAACATCTGGAGGTCCGCTAATTGCATATGCCCGATCTAAACCATTCCATGGTAGCTCTGGCTGTATGTTTAGGGTCATTGTCCTGCTGAAAGGTGAACCTCCGCTCCAGTCTCAGGTCTTTTGCAGACTCCAACAGGTTTTCTTCCAAGATTGCCCTGTATTTGGCTCCATTCATCTTCCCATCAACTCTGACTAGCTTCCCTGTCCCTGCTGAAGAAAAGCATCCCCACAACATGATGCTGCCAACACCATGTTTCATGGTGGGGATTGTGTGTTCAGGGTGATGTGTAGTGTGAAGCCTTGTACACACGATCGGATATTTGATGGAATCTAATCCGATGGATTTTTTCATCAGATATACGATGAAGCTGACTTTCATCAGTCTTGCCTACAAACCATTAGTCAAAAATCCGACCATGCCAAAACGCGGTGATGTAAAACACTACGACGTGCTGAGCAAAATGAAGTTCAATGCTTCCGAGCATGCGTCAACTTGATTCTGAGCATGTGTGGATTTTTGACCGATGGACTTCCACACAGACGATCGTTTTTTTTCTATCGGTTTTTTATCCATAGGAAAAATTTAAAACATGTTCTTTTTTTTTTTCACCGATGGAAAACAAACCAATGGGGCCCACACACGATCGGTTTGTCTGATAAAAACAGTCCATCGGTCTGTTTTCATCGGACAAACCAATCATGTGTACATGGCTTTAGTCTTCCACCACACATAGCGTTTTGCTTTTTAGGCCAAAAAGTTCAATTTTGGTCTCATCTGACCGGAGCACCTTCTTCCACATGTTTGCTGTGTCCCTCACATGACTTCTCACAAACTGGAAACAGGACTTCTTATGGCTTTCTTTCAACAATGGCTTTTATTCTTGCCAATCTTCCATAAAGGCCAGATTTGTGGAGTGCACAACTAATAGTTGTGCTGTGGACAGATTCTCCCACCTGAGCTGTGATTCTCTGCAGCTCCTCCATTATTGCAAAGGGCCTCTTGACTGCGTCTTTGAATAATGTTCTCCTTGCCTGGCCTATCAGTTTAGGTAGGCTGCCATGTTTTGGTAGGTTTGCAGATGTGCCATACTCTTCCATTTCCGGATGATAGATTGAACAGTGCTCCGTGAAATGTTCAAAGCTAGGGATATTTTTTTTTATAACCTAACCCTGCTTTAAATGTCTCCACAACTTTATCCCTGACCTGTCTGGTGTTTTTCTTGGCCTTCATGATGCTTTTTGTTGTTCACTAAGGTTCTCTAACAAACCTATGAGAGCTTCACAGAACAGCTGTATTTATACTGAGATTAACTTTCACACAGGTGGACTCTATTTACTAATTAGGTGACTTCTAAAGGCAATTGGTTCCACTAGATTTTAGTTAGGGGTATGAGAGTAAAGGGGGCTGTATACAAATGCACGCCACACTTTTCAGATGTTTATTTGTAAAACATTTGGAAATCCATTTATCGTTTTCCTTCCACTCCAAAATTATGTGCCACTTTGTGTTGGTCTATCAAATAAAAAAAAAATACATTTTATGTTTTTGGTTGTAACATGACAATGTGTAAAGTTTCAGGGGGTATGAATACTTTTTCAAGGCACTGTGGAGATATGCAGAATTCGTTACAACTCTATGACTATATTTGACCTACATGATTTATGGGTGTAATGTGTGTGTGTTTTTCTTTTTAAAATGACTTAAACTTGTTTAATTATCTTTATTTGTACTCAGAAAACATCAATAAAAATTATCGAAACAGAAAAGAGTAATACGTAATGTTGAAACTGACTGACATTTCAAAAGTAACAACCAATGCAAAGCACCACATACCAGTCTTATTCCATTTGCTTGGATGAGTGCTCACTTATTATAACCCTCACCCATGAGATGATTCATTTTTTTGCAGGAACACGCGTATAGACTTGCTTGTACATTCATCTATTGGCCTGTCAGTTCTTGGTCGCCTTACAGCTTAGAACCTCAAGCTGTAAACTCGCTCATCTCCATAGTAATCTGGTATTTTGTATACTGCTACAGATATTCCATTAGCATCCGGTATTGAAATTTACCATGTCAGTAAATTGACTTCCCGTAGAAACTTCGCAATTCTTTCGAAAAAAATAGTGTTTTGCAGCCCAATTTGTAATCTATGTATTTATTGCTGTCATGAGGCAAAGATGCATGAACTGCTCTCATGTGGAAACCTTGTCTTCTGAAGTGTCCTTGGTCATTTGTTTTGCCTGCCTGGATATAATCTGCAGTTAACATCCATCAAACATCAAACAGATCCTCCTCCTTTCCTCAAAACCAATTTTAGTTAGTTCTAAGCACTGTTTCAAGCAATCAAATGGCTAACTGGCGGCCCACAGTGTTTCAGATACTAATACTTTATTCAGTAGAGTGTAATGTAGTGCCTTAAGAGTCCCTGTAAACGAATATGGTTTAAGGTTTAGACCAGGGGTCTCCAACGAATGAATACAATTTAAATGAATTAATATGCTTGCTCGAATAAATAAATTCACATCAGCGTTCCCCCTTCAAAAGAGAGTACCCAGTCCCTCTGTCCTACCCTACAATCGTCACCACAGCATGCACCACACAGGGTGGCAGGCCAAGCAGGTCTGGACAGAGGGTGAGGCACAGAAAAGGTCCTCAACTGAATGCCGGGGTGGTCTTCGAACAGTGTCACGCATTTCCATGGTGCTGTTGGGTTGGCCGCCAGCACCAAAGCAACAAGTGACGTGCGTTGTGCTCATTGACTCATATGGGTCTGGAAGCCGGCCTGTCTGCACTATGAAATCGCATAACTCAAATATGGGACAAGTTGCTGAGAGTCGAAAAACCTTGTAGCGTGCTGAATGTGACCGACCATAGTTTGGAGACCCCTGGTTTATACAAATAATTTATAATAAGCTAAAGATTTTAGAGGAAGCTTGTGATGGCAGACATATGGGAGTTGCCAGCACCAACATGATTTTAAAGGTGCAGGATCTGGAACGCATTATGAAGTCTCTGGTGTGAGGCCGGATTGCTGAGAGGGCGCCCCTTGCGGCTAAGTGCACCGCACCCCTGGGAATGAGACAGGGAGTGCGGGGCCCAAAGGTGCCCGGATTGCCAGTACTGCTGCTGACTAGGTAGATGCAGGCAAGGTAGATGGGGTGTGCTGGAAGAGTGGACTCAGTAGCCGTGCAGGGAAGGGTTCAGGTGCGGTACCGTAAGGAAAACCAAGAACGAAGTCTGGAGCCAGGCCAAGGGTCATACACAGGAATCAGTCCAAAGGAATTTATAAGAACAAGCCGGGTCATACACAGGAGCAGAAGATATAGAGTAGTCAGCCAAGCTGGGCCATATATATTTGGACACAGACACAACTTTCATATTTTTGGCTTTGTATGTCACCAGAATAAAATTAAAGCAAAACAATCCAAATTAATTTGAAGTGCAGACTTTCAGCTTTAATTCAAGGGGTTGAACATAAATATCAAGTACACAAATGAACTGAAACCATTTGTATATACAGCCCCCCCATTTTCAATGCAATTGGATATATGAACATAATCATAAATAAAATGTTAATTTTTGTTAGAATCCTTTACTGGCAATGACTGCCTGAAGTCTGGAACCCATGGACATTACAAAACACTGGCTTTCATACTTTCCTTTTTTTGCCAGGCTCTAACTGCAGCTATCTTTAGATGTTCTTTGTGCGTCTTTTTGCCTTTAGTTTTGCCTGCAACAAGTGAAATGCATGCTCAATTGGGTTGAGAATGAGATCAGGTGATTGACTCAGCCATTGCAGAATATTCCACTTCTCTTTTCCTTCAAAAGCTCCTGGGTTGCTTTTAGTGTGGGTTGTTTCATTGTCCATCTGTACTGTGAAGTGCTATCCAATCAACTTTGCTGCATTTGGCTGGATCTGGGCTGACAGTGTATCCAGAGGCGTTGCTAGGGGGGTGCGGCCCGCACTGGGTGACACCCGCTAGAGGGGTGACACCATCCCTATTTAAAAAAAAAAAAGTTTAGTTGACATGTGGGGGGCAGCTCCCCTCCTCTCACAGCCACGGGCTGTTAGCGGTGCTCGGCAGTCGGTACACAGGCACAGCCCCCTCCTCTCTGTTTGTGTGTACAGAGGGGGAGGGGCCGAGGGGACCTTCTGTCCATGTGCCGTGGCGCTGCCTGCGATGATCTGAGGTACTGAATAGGGAGGGGGGGGTGTTTGCACCTGGGGGGATTTCACTGAAGGGGGGGGTTTGCACTGAGGGGGGGGGGTTGTACTAAAGGGGGGTTTGCACTGGGGGGTTGCACCGAGGGGGTTTGCACTGAGGGGGGATTTGAACTGAGGGGGGGTTGCACTAAGGGGGGGGGTGTCTGCACTGAAGGAGGTCTGTGTAACATGCAGGGGTCCAGAGGTGCAGGTGGCTGTGTAATGTAAAAGGGTGCAGTGGTGCAGGGGGCTGTGTAATGTAAAAGGGTCCAGAGGTGCAGGGGGCTATGAGATGTAAAGGGGGCCAGTGATGCAGGGTGCTGTGTAATGTAAAGGGGTCCAGTGATGCAGGGTGCTGTGTAATGTAAAGGGGTGCAGAGGGCTGTGTAGTGTAAAAGGGTCCAGAGGTGCAGGGGGCTATGCGATGTAAAGGGGGCCAGTGATGCAGGGTGCTGTGTAATGTAAAGGGGTCCAGTGATGCAGGGTGCTGTGTAATGTAAAGGGGTGCAGAGGGCTGTGTAGTGTAAAAGGGTCCAGAGGTGCAGGGGGCTATGTGATGTGAAGGGGTGCAGAGGTGCAGGCGGCTGTGTAATGTAAAAGGGGTGCAGTGATGCAGGGTGCTGTGTAATGTAAAAGGGTCCAGAGATGCAGGGTGCTATGAGATGTAAAGGGGTCCAGTGATGCAGGGTGCTGTGTAACGTAAAGGGGTGCAGGGTGCTGTGTAATGTAAAGGGGTCCATGGGTGCAGGGTGCTGTGTAATGTAAAGGGGTCCATGGGTGCAGGGTGCTGTGTAATGTAAAGGGGTCCAGAGGTGCAGGGTGCTGTGTAATGTAAAGGGGTCCAGAGGTGCAGGATGCTGTGTAATGTAAAGGGGTCCAGAGGTGCAGGGTGCTGTGTAATGTAAAGGGGTCCAGAGGTGCAGGGTGCTGTGTAATATAAAGGGGTCCAGAGGTGCAGGGTGCTGTGTAATGTAAAGGGGTCCAGTGATGCAGGGTGCTGTGTAATGTAAAGGGGTCCAGAGGTGTAGGGGGCTATGTGATGTAAAGTGGTGCAGGGTGCTGTGTAATGTAAAAGGGTCCAGAGGTGAAGGGGGCTGTGAGATGTAAAGGGGTTCAGTGATGCAGGGTGCTGTGTAATTTTAAAGGGGTCCAGTGATGCAGGGCACTGTGTAATTTTAAAGGGGTCCAGTGATGCAGGGGGCTGTGTAATGTAAAGAGGTGCAGGGTGCTGTGTAATGTAAAGGGGTCCAGTGATGCAGGGTTCTGTGTAATGTAAAGGGGTCCAGAGGTACAGGGGGCTATGTATGTAAAGTGGTGCAGGGTGCTGTGTAATGTAAAGGGGCCCATAGGTGCAGGGTGCTGTGTAATGTAAAAGGGTCCAGAGGTGAAGGGGGCTGTGAGATGTAAAGGGGTTTAGTGATGCAGGGTGCTGTGTAATTTTAAAGGGGTCCAGTGATGCAGGGGACTGTGTAATGTAAAGAGGTCCAGAGGTGCAGGGTGCTGTGTAATGTAAAGGGGTCCAGTGATGCAGGGGGCTGTGTAATGTAAAGGGGTCCAGAGGTGCAGTTGTGGAGAGGGGTACACAGTAGTAACAAAAAGATATTGAAGGATACAGAGGTATGCAGGGGGCACAGTGGGGTGTTTTTACATTTTAACGTGGGGGGTGCCAGATATTGGATCCGCCCCGGGTGCCAAATGCTCTAGGTACGCCCCTGGCCTATAGGCTCCTGAGATGTGAATTCCGGTTCTGGAGAAAGAGGGGTGGGGGGAGGGGACTAAGAAAAATGGAGAGAAAGAAGAAGGGATAGAACTAACAAGAAAGATGGATAGGGAGAGAGAGAAAAGGGGAAGAAAGGAGAACAGAGAGCAAACAGTAGGGTAAAAAATATTTGAAAAATGTTATTGGGGGGGGGGTGACACCATATTTTACCGCACCAGGTGACACCAACCCTAGTGACGCCACTGAGTGTATCTCTAAACATTGCAGAATTGATCCAGCTGCTTCTGTCACATCATCAATAAACACCAATGACCTAGTGCCACTGGAAGCCATGCATGCCCATGCCATCACACCGCCTCCACAATGTTTTACAGATGACGTTGTGTGCTTTTGGATCATGAGCTGTTCCAAGCCTTCTCTAATCTTTTTTCTTCCCATCATTCCGGCACAGATTAATATTTGTTTCATCCGTCCAAAGAATGCGTTTACAGAAGGGGCCTGGCTTTTTAAGATATTTTTTGGCCAAGTCTAATCTGGCTTTTCTATTCTTCGGGCTTATGAATGGTGTGCACCTTGTGATGAACCCTCTGTATTTGCTCTCGTGAAGTCTTCTTTTGATTGTAGACTTTGACAATGATTTGCCCACCTCCTGGAGAGTGTCCTTCACTTGTCTGAATGTTGTGAATAGGTTTTTCTTTACCATAGAGAGGCTCTTGCAATCATCCACCACTGTTGCCTTCCGTTGTCGTTCAGGCCTTTTTAATTTGCTGAGCTCACCAGTGCATTCTTCTTTCCTCAGAATGTACCAAACTGTTGATTTGACTACTCCTAATGCTGCTGCTATCTCTCTGATGGGTTTGTTTTATTTTTTGAAGCCTGTTTCACTTGCATGGACAGCTCCTTTGAATGCATGATGTAGTTTCACAGCAATAGATTTTGAATGCAAATACCACACTTACAATCAACTCCAGACCTTTTACCTACTTAATTGATGAAGAAATAAGAAAGGAGTAGCCCACACCTGGTCATGAAACAGCCTTTGATTCAATTAACCAATTACTTTTGGACCCTTGAAAAAGAAGGGGGGGTTTGGCTATTTTTAAGAGCTGTAATTCCTAAACCCTTTCTCCGATCCTATTGTACATACCCTCAAATTAAACCTGAGAGTGTGCACTTTCAGGCAATATCCATGATGTAACTATAGCTTGAATATGTTTTGGTAAATACCTAAAAAACTAAAAAAAATAACATTGTGCCTGTGTCCAAATATATATTGACCTAACTGTACGTCTGGTATTGTTTACGACAGTTTTACAACAAAACACTGAACAGTCAACTAAAATACAACAATGGTATCTAAGTTCATATTGTTTGTGGACAGCCTGTACTTGTTACCAATGCATTAGTTTGAGAAGCATCTTCAAACAAACTCAACAGTAACCTGATTTCTGTTTCTATCTAAACAGGTAGTTTTTAAAACCAACTACTAAACAGAATCTTTCATGTATAGTGTTAAACGCGATGCAATAAAATACACTCTATTGTGACCTATAGTATATAACTATTGCATCTATGTATTCATTGTATTTTGTATGTCCCTTTATTAAAGGGGTTATAAAGGTTCGTCTTTTATTTTCTAAATTGGTTCCTTTAAGCTAGTGCATTGTTGGTTCACTTACCTTTTCCTTCCATTTCCCTTCTAAATGTTTTTTTCTTTGTCTGAATTTCTCACTTCCTGTTTCTCCTCAGTAAGCTTTCCACCATCATGCGAGCGGTGGAAAGTCAGTCAGAACAGCTTACTGAGGAGGAACAGGAAGTGAGAAATTCAGACAAAGAAAACAAAGAAAAAACATTTAGAATTGAAATTGAAGGAAAAGGTAAGTGAACCAACAATGCACTAACCTATTTAGAAAATAAAAAACGAACCTTTACAACCCCTTTAACTAATATAAAATAGTATGGTAGGTCTAATGCTATTATGCTAGCTATAAAGACAGATGCATTTGCATAAAACAAGTTACATTTATTTTCTTTAAAGTAGAAATATCATATTCTAACAACAGATACCTATAAAGTCTATAACAATAATATTAATAATGAAAGATACTTATCCACTCCTCTAGGTAAACCCTCACTGGTTGTGTTCAGATGTAAAAAGAGCTAGGCCTCTGTAGGCCGCATGTCTTATGCCACGTACACACGATCGGTTCATCCGATGAAAACAGACCGATGGATTTTTTCATCAGATATCCGATGAAGCCGACTGTAACGGCTACCCAGGTAGTGAGAGGGTATCAGCCGTTGGAGACGTCCTTTTCCCTGGCAAGTTGTTGTATGCGAGTGAAGCTGGTATAACCCCATCCACGAGATCCAGAGAGAGAGACAGGCTCCGCTGTGAAAGGAGCCGGATAATAGTCCCATAGAATGCCCTTTATAAGAACGAGACACGGCTGCGGTTTGAAGGGTCAAAATAGACTGCCTTTAATGGTACATGCTGCTGGTTTATATCTGGTTACAAGCTGGTACAGGAACAATGACAATCTCTGCCCCTCCTCCTCACACAGTGGGGGGGCTTCAATACAGATACTTTAAAATAATGACATCTTCTTGAGTTAATCACTTAATCAGTATCTAGACGGTTCGGCCCAGAGACCCATTTAACATGACCTGATCAGACACATTCCTTTCTCAATAGAATTCAATTAACCTTTAGGACAATACACACTCAAAGATGATCTTGTCAGCATACACCTGACAGGAGACGGCTTAACTGGTAGAACAATACATAAAAGAGAGTCAATTAGCTGAAGAAAGGGGCCATTAGCATTTAGCAGTAAAAGAGTCACTCTACAATTAACCCATTGAGCTCATAATATAATGTGGTAAATCCAATCAAGTCATGCAGTTCTTTGTATGCCTCACTGCATGATTATTCTAGATGTCCAGGCAGAATACATAGGTCCGTTACACCGACTTTCATCAGTCTTGCCTTACACACCATCAGGTAAAAATCCGATTGTGTCCAACGCGGTGACGTAAAACACAACGACGTGCAGAGAAAAATAAAGTTCAATGCTTCCGGGCATTGCGTCGACTTGATTCTGAGCATGCATCGGTTTTTTAACCATCAGAAAATTTTAAAACGATTCTATTTTTTTCATCGATGGGGAAAAAAACGATGGGGCCCACACACAATCAGTTTGTCTGATGAAAACGGTCCATCAGACCGTTTTCATCAGACGAACCAATCGTGTGTACAGGGCATTAGGCCCAAATATGGCAGTCAGAGCAAAGTCCCAGCAAGAGACATAGAGACAACCTCATGGCAGAGGCCCTTGCAGTCAAAGAGATTGAGCTCTGTGTTACGAACCCTTTTTACAAAACTCAGTCATGCAAACTCCCCCCATTGCCAACCCCCTGTGCCTTCTGGGTCAATCCTTTCACAGGCCAATCTTCCTCCGTAGATTATATTGACTGACTGTCCTGCCATACTTGGCCTATGGGGGCAGTATTGCAGTCCATGAGCAGTCCATTGTAATCAGACTCTTAAAACCTTCCAACACACCAGGTGGGCTCGAGACAAGCCCTTTTTTGCTATGGAGACTCTGTTTGGGCACTGCACATGTCATCTTATCTTGGTTGTAAAAACAGATGTGTGGAAACTTTAGGAATATACTAGGTTGTCCTCCAACATATAGTATAGTCTGAGAAATAAAATCAGACATATTTATATCAAACACAACACATGTGAGCACAGACAGCAATAAAAACCTGACCGGTGTCCTAATCCCACACTGTCCAAAACAAAAAACAAAAGTTTTGCCTTTAATAATACTTTAAATCTTGTAAGCCCTTGGTAAGAGGAAGAAACCTCTGTAATTGCTGGCAAAACATTTGAGCACTGTGACACAACAGTTAACTTTTCTGAATTGGGCTTTCTATAGTAAAACTAACTTAAAACCACAAAGCCCAGCTGCAAAATTTCACAAAATCTGAATTGCTTTTGTGTTAATATTTCAAACCTTCATCTAGATGAAGTCGATGACTGAAAGCATGCAGAAAACAAATAGGTGACAGACCGGACTGATAAGATATTCATTACTGCATTGTTTCTGCTGTATGAGTTGCACTAGTGAAAACTGCTACAGAGATTATTTCCAGCTGTGGCTTAGGGTATTGGTATTGATTGTAGAAATGCTTCAAGATATGAGGCTATTGATTTCTGTACAAGGCAAATTATGCTACTGGAATTTCCTTGCTTCAGTTTCAAAGTAGCAAACAGCAATTTCATGGGGGACGCACCATCAGAGACACAAAGTTAGTGTAGCCCGCATTGAAATTTTGGTAACAAAATAAAAAGATTATGCATATTCAGCGGGCAAAAAAACAGCAGGTTCAGCCTAAACAGGTATAAACAGCATTCACAAATATCAAAGTGGACTGACAAAAGATTTCACCAGTCGTATACTTATAATAATGTGTGTTGGATAAATATGTGTTTTCATTCAAAACACTGAACGGGTTCCCCTGCTGAGTTCAAAGCCATACCCAGAGATATGCTGTTTTTCTAAGCTTTCGCGCAGCTAAATCCAATCATTTATCATGTATTCCACCAGGCAGAAAAACCAAAATTTCACTCTTAAGGATTGATGTACTGTCATCGTTTTGCAAAGTATTTTAGCTCTGTGTAAGCTTTATATTGTACCATGCTGCAGTTTGCTGCCAGCTAAATATACTTGACTACACAAGAATTAAAGTAGGATGTTAAAATTTACGTATTGTCATGGTAAAACTTTAGAAGGCAAGGCTTTTCATAATAACTCTTCAGTTTTGGGGTGTTGCATCTTTTTTTTTAATTTAAAGGGTTAGTTAACCTTTAGGTACTTTTCCCCAAAAACATCCCTAAGCATTATGTACAGCGTCCTCAATACATTACTATGCAGTGCTCCATTTTTTTTTAAAGAATGTTTACTTTTTAAGCTTCTCTCCAAATTGCAGATGGCATGACATACAGAATGTTGGATGCGCAGGCCTGGAAACTCATCAACGAGCCCTCAGAATCATTTCCAACCCTTGCATGTGCTGTCTGCTCTCTGCCAGCTTGAGTTTCCAGGGTTGCGCATTCCAACACTCGGTATGCCCTGCCATCTGCAGGACAGAGAGGGGAGGGCAAAGAAATAAGCAGCTAAAAAAAGCAAGTATTCTTTTAAAAAAACAGAGCACTGCATGTGTACAAAGGAACACTGTAGTCGTGCATAGGAAGATATTTGGGAAAATTCACTAAGGATGAACCAACCCTTTTTAACAGCAAATGGTTTTAAAAAGGTTACAAAATGAATATAGAATAATTTTATGCTCCTACCATCTCCATATTTACCTTTTTCATTAATTTCTATAGTGCCCACAGCTTACTTTCTAATATCCCATATAGGTGAGCAATTTAAAGCATAACTGTTCTTTCATTGGTAGATCTCCCTGAGAGCTATGAAAAAATGCAAATATGATGATTTGCATTTCCTGGAAATAATCCCTGTTTTCAGTAACATGGCCATGTTTTTTGCATTCATCTTTACAGTAATCAAGCTGTTCTCTGACTACCTCTAGCGGTACAGTTAGGCGATAATAGAAATGCTCTACATTTAATGGAATGTGCAATCCATCTCACAGGAGCAGACTTTTCATTGGAATTTACTTTGAATGGGAGGCTGTAGGCTGTAGGCTGCTTTGGTGGAAGCAATGTTCGCATTAGTAAAAGTAGCACATCATGATGTAATTTTTACAGGGTCCAAAAAGGACAAGTGCAATTGCATAATAATTATTGGCAGTGTAGTTATAAATAAAGTGCAGTTGAAGTATATCTAAAGTCAAACCTTTTTTTATATGTTTGCCTCATTGGGGAGATTTTCCTTAATTTTCTGTACTACAGACACTAGAGGAAGTGAGCAGAAATCTCTCCAAAGTAAGGAAAAATGCCCTCTAGTTATCATTGGAACGAATCCCAACTGGGAAATTTCCCTTTGGCCCCATACACACGGGAGGATTTATCCGCGGATACGGTCCAGCGGACCGTTTCCGCGGATAAATCCTCTCGAGGATTTCAGCAGATTTTAATGCGATGGAGTGTACTCACCATCGCATTGAAATCCGCGCCGAAATCCTCTGGCAATGACGTGTCGCGCCGTCGCAGCGATTATGACGCGGCGACGTGCGCGACGCTGTCATATAAGGAATTCCACGCATGCGTTGAATCATTATGACGCATGCGGGGGATCCCTTCGGACGGATGGATCCGGTGAGTCTATACAGACCAGCGGATCCATCCGTTGGGATGGATTCCAGCAGATGGATTTGTTTGGCATGTCGGCAAATATTCGATCTGCTGGAATCCATCCCAGGGGAGAAATATCCGCGGAAACAGATCCGCTGGAGTGTACACACCATAGGATCTATCCGCTGAAACCCATTTGCTGGGATTTTTCAGCGGATGGATTCTATCGTGTGTACGGGGCCTTTTACTACCGTTCTTGTGACAGATTTTTTTGGGGGATTTTCCCTTACTTTCAGCCCAAGTTTCAATGGTGACCAGTACCAGTGAGGGGCGTTGGACAATTGTCTCTAATGGGGACAGAAACAGCAAAAAAAAACTGATAGTTTTAATGCTTTACATTCTTTTTAAAATTAAAACCACTTGTCGACCGCAATATGTACAGTATATATTATTGCAATTTGCCAGTGGTTTACCAGGGTTATGGCTGAAGCTATCAGCCATAACCCCGGTATTTCTTTGTCAGCCACCAGCTGGCTTTCTCATGAAAGCAATCCTAGTGGCTCATTAGCTGTCCCCCCCGTCGCTCCCTGGTGTGTCTCAGGCTTACGGTTTTCACCTGTGTGCACGAGAGACGATCCAACGGTGCAGTTGGCTGGTCACAGAGGCAGAAAGAGACCAGATCGATGTCATTATGTCACTTCCAGTCTAGGGTGGAAGTAGACTTTTTTTTTTTTTTTTTAAGTGGTTGGAAACCATCACATATACCCAGTGAAGTGACTAGCCTCAGATGATAAACTGAAATGAATCAAATCCTCCTACATAGGCTTTACTTGTTTATCCGCAGTCTTCTCTTCTCTATACGCCTTCAAAAGGGCAGAAAAGTTTTAACATCTTTCTTCATCTGTCAGGAGCACAGAGGAGGGGGCGGAGAGGCTGCAGTTAGTGTGAGAGCTGACTGGAGGGAAGGAACACCCCCACCTTCACACAGCAGAACTGTGTTCTGATTTGACAAGCTCAGTTCTGAGCTCTCCTCCCCCCCTTCTCGGCACAAATGTATCTCAAAAGTGACTCATGCTGATAACAAAGGGAAGAAGCGCCAGAGAGAAATGACACTTGGAGATTTGGAGAAAGATAAGTAAACACTACAGCTATGTGTGCTTTGCTCAGCTTCCATGGCTGAAGTTTACAACCACTTCAGACCCTTTATAACCAGGCCATTTTTTGCGATACGGCACTGTCATTTTAACTGACAATTGCGCGGGCGGGCGTGCGATGCTATGCCCAAACAAAATTGATGTTCTTTTTTTTCTCACAAATAGAGCTTTCTTTTGGTGGTATTTGATCACCTCTTCTTTTTTTTCCCCCTATAAACAAAAAAAAGACAGACAAGTTTATTCATCAGTTTAGGCCAATATGTATTTTGCTACATATTTTTTGTAAAAAAATCACAATAAGCATATATTGATTGGTTTGCGCAAAAGTTATAGCGTCTACAAAATAGGGAATATATTTACGGACTTTTTTATTTATTTTTGGTTTTTACTGGTAATGGCGGTGATCTGCAATTATTATTTTTTTTTATTTTTTTTTAGCAGGACTGCGACGTTGCTCATCAGGGTAAAATATATTCAAAAAATCTATTTCAGAAAAACTTTCGGTGTTGGCCTGCACATCTGACTGTGCTGTGAAAGGGGGGATTGTGGCTGACCCTGTGCTAGAAGGCAGCCACAATGGGTTTGCTAAGGCATCCGGAAGATGGGTTTGGGCCCAAATTCTTTGAATCTGGCGTGAAATTCCAGCGCTTGTACTGGGCCTTTCCTCTTGGGGTTTAGTGCTGTTGGCATTTGCCGATTGGCCATTGGGGTGTCAGGCACTGTTGGTAGCTACCTGGTTTTCAGACCGTCTTCTTTTAGGATGGACTGCTTCCTCCTCCAATTCAAACATCGATGTACTGCCTTCGACAGGCTCGTATTATGAACCACAATCGGAACTGTACTGGGGTGGTGAGAGCTCCCCGCTGCTCTCATCAGTCAGGCTTAGGATTTTCTTCTGGAGTGTAAACTTTTTTGGACATGGTGGTGTAATGGGGGTGAACCTCAATGGGATTCAAGGTGGATTTCTGCTGCTGGTCCAAAATGTAAAGTGTAATTATGCGTGCACGCTGGGAGTAACTCACTGACACATCTGTTCAGTTCAACTACTTCCTTATCTAATGATTTATTACAGGCACTGCCAAGCTCTTTTTACACACCGCACTATACATCACTATTATGTTAATGTGAGTATAAAAATGCACATCTGGCTGAAATACAAGAAGAGTACAAAAACTTGATGGTCAAAGCTTGATTGTTCTATGGTCCCTCTTCACTTCCACATTCTTCAGCATGCGTGGTTACAGGGGCAAGCGCCATCTTTATCTTAAGCCATCATTGACTCGTGGGAGGGGGTGTTATTAGAGGCTCTCTTGAGTAAGGAAAAATTAAAGCAGTTGTGTACATACAAAAGCAATATAGACTTTATAGTATAGAAAATATGCATAGAGAATAGGCATTTTCTGATTATCATTATGCTCATCACATTCCTTCACAGTGGCTGTATTACAGGTGACACTGATGGGCTGCACGACAGGTAGTGATGGTCTGCACGACAAGTAGTGATGTGCTGCACGTCTGGTACTGCTGGGCTGCACGTTAGGTACTAATGGGGTGCACATCAAGTAGCAATTGGCTGCACGACAGGCACAGGTACTCTGATGGGCTCATGGAATAGGTACTCCTGACGGAATGACAGGTACTCCTGACGGGATGACAGGTACTCAGATCCTGAGCAGCTGAATTTTAAGCTTTATCAGGAGAGATTGACACTCATGGGTTGATTTACTAAAGCACTAATACACTGCCCAACAAGAATTCTCTTGCCTTTGTGGCTGTATGTGGTGAAGAGATGAGCTCAGCTGTGTTATTTGGATATATAGATATATATCTTTTGTGGTCCCAACGAATCCCTGAGCGCCGCTCAGGACTAAGGATGAGCTTGGGCGTGTTATTTGGATATACCGCATTTATCACCACATAACATGCACCTTCAATTTAGGAGAAAAGTTTCAGGATTTTTTTTGTTTTAAATAAAGAACTGTGAAGCAAAATAAGGGTCAGTGCCCATTAATGCAGCCTCACCATTGCCATTAATACAGCCTTACCATTGCAGTCAATGCAGCCTTACCATTTCCGTGAATGCAGCCTTACCATTTACGTGAATGCAGCCTTACCATGTCCTCTGGAGCCCACACACGATAGTTTTTAACCACTTAACCCCTGGACCATATTGCTGGTCAAAGACCAGAGCACTTTTTGCGATTCGGCACTGCGTCACTTTAACTGACAATTGCGCGGTCGTGCGACGTTGCTCCCAAACAAAATTGGCGTCCTTTTTTCCCCACAAATAGAGCTTTCTTTTGGTGGTATTTGATCACCTCTGCAGTTTTTAGTTTTTGCGCTATAAACAAAAATAGAGCGTCAATTTTGAAAAAAAATTATATTTTTTACTTTTTGCTATAATAAATATCTCCCAAAAATATATAAAAAAATAAAATTTCCCTCAGTTTAGGCCGATACGTATTCTTCTACATATTTTTAGTAAAAAAAAATCGCAATAAGCGTTTATTGATTTGGTTTGCGCAAAAGTTATAGCGTTTACAAAATAGGGGGTATTTTTATGGCATTTTTATTAATATTTTTTTTTACTAGTAATGGCGGCAATCAGTGATTTTTTTCTGGTACTGCGACATTATGGCGGACACTTCGGACACTTTTGACAAATTTTTGGGACCATTGGCATTTTTATAGCGATCAGTGCTATAAAAATGCATTGGATTACTATAAAAATGCCACTGGCAGTGAAGGGGTTAACACTAGGGGGCGGGGAAGGGGTTAAGTATGTCCCTGGGTGTGTTCTAACTGTAGGGGGGGTTGTCTTACTAGGGGAAATGACCGATCTTCTGTTCATACATTGTATGAACAGAAAATCAGCATTTCTCTCTCTGACAGGCCCGGGAGCTGTGTGTTTACACACACAGTTCCCGGTCCCTGCTCTGTAACGAGCGATCGCGTGTGTCGGCGGCGACCGTGCCCGCCGGGCACACGCACGGGAGTCGGGAGCGAGCGGGGGGCGCCCCTAGTGGCCAGCGCGAGAGCCGACGTAGAGCTACGGGCTCTCGTGCAGGGGAGTCAACCTGCCGCCGTAAAATGACGGCGGCAGGTCGGCAAGTAGTTAGTTAATGAGATTTTAAAAAAATTAAATTTTTCACGTCATGAAAAACGGTCGTGTGTACGTGGCATCAGGCTTGGCCAGTGCTAAATGGCCTCTTACACAAAATCCTTCTATTCAGCCAGTGCACCTTCTGAACATGTGCACCGTGGATGCCATTCATTCCAAAGGAAAGCTTATGCAGACTTCTGGGTACCTAAACATATTGCACCGACTTTATTTTACAACTGTGCTGCCTCTTTTCTTTTCCTCTCTGTCTATGAGATGGAGATGTCTTTACAACCTCTTTAATAAAATCTGTTTTTTTTTTTATTCCTTTTTCCTAACTTTTATGTAATATTGCAGAAGAATCCTCTGCTTCCAGAGCTCCTGGGCTTTATGTGAGCTTCGTGTTATAATTTCTTCGTGTTGCAGCACAAGCAGCTGCTGAAATCTGGCATTGAATTTGTGTCACCACTATAAAATAAAAGGATCCTTTGTTGTAGTTTTATAGTTGGACTTAATTTCACCGAGTACTGCAAACACTGTTCACAAAAGGATTATGGGAGGTGAGGATCGCTCTGTAAAATTGCAAGGAACCATCCCACTGAGGGAAGGGATTTTCATTCTTAATAAAACGATCACATTTTGTTTTAGTAAAAACTGCGTGCCTGTCCCATTTTCTGTCATAAATGTTCTACAGACCTATTCTTATTTTATCTCCCTACAAACAAATATGACAAATATTTTATTTATTCTTAAAGTGGTTCTAAAGCCTTAAAGTGGTTGTAAACTCAAAAAAAAAAGATCCTGTTCCTTTGGGGCATGATCTATAGCACAGTGCTTGTGCCATGTAATTTGTCCCTTCCTATGTTGTAATATACCCGGTTGATCCTGTATGTTGTATCCCCCAGTCTTTGCTGACCACAATAATCATAGCTGCTGAGCCACGATACTGTGGTCAGTTTATGTGCCTCTGTAATTTTGCTCTCTGCTGTGAATCTCTCCCCTTTCCTTCTCCCTCTCTCCCTGTCAGCTTTAGAGTGGCTCTACTCCCCACCCCTCCCGCCGCTATTCAGCTGCAATATGTAGCAAAAATATTTGTATCCCCTCCGGATTGTGTAATTACTAAGAATAGTGTGTGTGTTTTTTTTATTTTTATGAAAAGGCTAAATACCTTTTCCCACCCCGCCGCTGTACGGTCATGTGACTTCCCTCTGCTGGCTGTCTGACATCACAGGGGAATCTCGACCCCTCCTGCTGCTATGCATAGATCGAGGAAGAAGTTTGGAGGGGGATCATGTGACTGCGCAGTTGCAGTGTGAGACAAGGTATTTACTGTAACGGTTTTATTATAAAAAAACGCACACACTATAGTTACTAACTGCATAATTCAGAGTGGATACCAGTAAAGACACACTTTAAGTTTTTTTTTACCCTAATGCATTCTCTGCATTAAGGCACCCCCCTCCCCCTTATCTTTACTTGAGCCCTATCTTGATCCAGCACTGTACCCAAGAACAGCGTCTCTCTCTCTCCTCTTAGGGCAGATTAATAGCAGAATGGCTTCTGGTGCTGTCAATCAAATCAAATCATATGATGAGGGAACAGAGGGCAGGTCTATAGATGCAGGCAGCAGGTCTCAGGATTGAGCCCACATGAGTTCCTCCATTCCTCTGGTGTGCACTTGTGTCATGAATCTGCAGCAATGTTCATGTCTGTCTGTCTGTTTACCTTTCTGTTGTGTTCAACTTAGAGACCTGTGTGCTTAAGTAATCTTCCCTCTAGCATGGCTCCACCCCAGCCTCTAACAGGAAAGACTATATTAACCTGTGCACTACAAGCCAAGCCTTGCTGATTGCTGTGCTTTTTGCCATGTGCTCTACGTCTGATTCTGTTTACGGACCTTGGCTTGTTCTTTGACTATCTCTGTCTGCCTGATACCCCGACCCTTGGCGTGTTTTCCTGTATTTCCCTTCCTGTTCGTTGCCCGATCTTTGGCTTATCTCCTGACTATCCCTTGTTGTCCTTGTCGTCTGCTACTTCTGCTCTATCCTCCAGAGCCGGTTCATGACACTGAGCCGAGTGACCCCGGGTGTTGCAAACTGGAGTCAGCTGCAGCCAAACCCATCCTCACCACTAGAGGCTCTGGTAAACACCAGTGTGATCCGTGTTGGTGTTCCTGAACCACCCAAAGCTCCATCCGCAGCAGTCAGACGTAGGGTCCACTACCTTAGCGGTGCACTCCTGACTCCAATGGTGTGCATCTGTCACCTGGTCTCAGGTGACCTGACAGCTTGCTGAAGGGGAGAAGCCAAGAGACCAGACAAGGCACCCCAGAAAGAGAAGGCTCAGAGTTGTTGATTGCAAAACCCTTGCTCAGAGCAGGTGACTATACCATGTTTATTATTTAAAAAAATAATAATTAAGATTTAGAATCACTTTAAGGCCTCATTTACATTGTAGTTGCTGAAGCCGATACACTGTGAATCCACCTTTTTTTTATAGAGCCGCCAGATGCTGCGTGCCATGTAAAGCTGGCCAATTTTCAATTTTGGTCTCCTCTGACCACAGCACTTTCTCCCAATCCTTCTCTGAATCATTTAGATGTTCATTGGCAGACTTCAGAGAGGCCTGTACATGATGTGCCTTCTTAAAACCTCAATACCGCTGGACGTCATATGACGTCCTGGATTTAGGGGGGGGGTATCTGAATGATGCCTGCAGCTACAGGCATCATTCAGATATCCTTCTTTTCATCCGGGGATTCTGCGCACCGTAAGAATGATCATGGCGGCAGTTCCGCCATTTAATCGTTCTTATGGGCGACGGGAGGGGACTCCCGCCACCATCCGGTGCTTCTTCGGGCTCTCCCGTGCCATAGGGGGCCCGGAGAATGAATCGGCCAGTGCCGGATGACAAGCATAGAGATTTCCAGTGACCAGATGGTCAACGGTCAACTCTATGACCGTCGGAGGCCCGGGCACGACGGTATGACGTCAAGCCTGGGTACCTGGAAGTAAACAAAGCTGTAATCATGGCTGTAAGCATGAGATTGGTGAATTTTTTTCCCGATCTCATGATTTCCAGCCTGGAGGAGAGATGTGGGGTTTTATTGACCCCAATTCTCTCCATAAAGAGGACCTGTCACAATAGATTAATATTTGCTGTGTCCCCCACATGGCTTCTTGGAAACTGCAAACGGGACTTCTTATGACTTTCTTTCAACAATGGCTTTCTTTTTGCCACTCCTCCATTAAGGCCAGATTTGTGGAGTGCACGACTCTGCAACTCCTCCAGTATTACCATGGGCCTCTTGGCTGCTTCTCTGAATGCCTGTCTCCTTGCCTGTCAGTTTAGGGGAACAGCCTTGTTATTCTGACCTGAGATTGTTGTGAAGCGATTTATCCCTTGTGAGACCGCTATGCCTGGTCTGTAAAAGCAGATATAATCACTGAGGACAATCCTCATCAAATAGCTTGAACTCACCAATACCATTTCCATCCACAGAGGTGTTTAATCCAAAACATTATTACAGCAGATGACAGGATACAACAGATGAATAGATTGTGGTATTATACGGTCAAAAGATGATATTGTCTGTAGCTTACTATGCAGAATACATGTGCCCTGCTACATGTGGCCTGTTGCTGCCTCCATGACACAGGAAGTACAAAACTCAGGAAAAAGGGTGGAGCATTACACACAAAGAAAATGTGTCATAGATCAAAGAAGAAACATGGAAAACAAATGCATTACAACAAAAGGTTACCACAACCGCGGTTCTTTTGAAAGGTCTGTGTGTACACTCGGGCGGCAGGAGATTCTTGACAAGAATCTCGTCGGGAAAAACAAAGGTTTTTTTTCCTGACGAGATTCGTGCACGTGTATACAAGGTCTTAGTCTAATACCCACCCCTTCCCCCACATGTGTGCTGAGTGTCTGTGTGTGTGTGTGTGTGTGTGTGTGTGTGTGTGTGTGTGTATGTAAGTGAGCCCGGGCTGCTATGTTTTTCACTTTTATTGTGAAAACATTGTCATGTTTTTTTTATTTTGGTGAAGGTTTTACTGTTATTGTGGCTAATAGCCATACATTATTGGAATTGTGTTTCTTTTATATTAATACACTTTCTATCTATGCCTCTGTGAGCTCCATATTGAAGCCTCTTTACAAGCCTGCTTGTCTTGGTTTCTTTTCTTTGCATATTCTATTTAGCTTTGGGAACCCCAACCTACTAAGTTGAGTCGGTAAAATACATACCATCTAAACTTTCAGTGTTGATTTTTTCCCTATTTTATAATGTAATTTTGAATTGTTTGTTCACTAAGGTTGTCTAACAAACCTATGAGGGCTTCACATAACAGCTGTATTTATACTGAGATTAAATTACACACAGGCAGACTCTAATTACTAATTAAGTGACTTCTGAAGGCAATTGGTTCAGCTAGATTTTAGTTAGGAGTATCAGAATAAAGGGGCTGAATACAAATGCACAACACACTTTTTAGATATTAATTTGTAAAATATTTGGAAAACCATTTATAATTTTCTTTTCACTTCACACTTATGTGACACTTTGTGTTGGTCTTACATGGGTGCTCAACCTGTGGCTCTCCAGCTGTTGCAGAACTACAATTCCCATGAGGCATTGGAAGCCGCTGACAGTTACAAGCATGACTCTCGAAGGCAGAGGCATGATGGGACTTGTAGTTCCGCAACAGCTGGAGAGCCACAGGTTGAGCACCCATATACAATCCCAATAAATGACCTTTACGTTTTTGGTTGTAAAATGACAAAATGTGGAAAATTTCAAGAGGTATAAATTATTTTTCAAGGCACTGTAACGAGTTGTCGTTAGGAGCACCTTCTTAAATTGACAGGACTAATCTGTGTACGACATGAGCACGTACTGTAGCGAGTCTGTGGAAGCCAGAATTAATGTTGGTTGGCTGGGGTACAAAATACTTATTTTACTCACTGAACTAAAACTCAATTTATAACATTTGTATTATGTGAAAAATGTAAAATACACCTGATAAAAAATGATAGATCCTTAATTTCTTTGTAAGTGGACAAACGTACAAAATCTACAGGGGTATCAAATAACTATTTTCCCCACTGTATTGCAATGGTGTTGCTTGGAGTTCAGCTTTAAAGCTGAACTAAACCCTCCTATTCTTTACAGCTAAGGAAGCTGCCAACTTAGTCACTGGCAGATCTGCTGTTGCCATGGTGCTGCATATATGATTGGTTATGACACCAGCCATTTGAAGGCTTGACAGTTCGGCTGAGATCGCAAGCAACTGTGACCATTATCGTCCATGGCATACCTTGAATGTAACTGTTTTAAGAAACAGTTAAATCAATGGGTTTATTTCTGCTTTAAATATATAGTGACTTGTTTTATGTTTTTTTTTTTTTTTATATTTGATATAAATTTCTGCCCAAGATATTTGCTCTCTACAGAAATCCTGCCACCATTCCATAGATCCTAATAGCCATGTGCTGCATTGCAGTGTAGTCTACACATTGTGCTCACAGATCAGACAAGTAAATGTCCTCGTAAGAAATGAGCTCCGCTTCCCAAAAGTCAACTTTTTAAATGAGGTGATTCAGAATAATATAGATACAGAATAACTGCAGTCCTCAGTTACAAAACAATCAACAGTGCCATCTCTTAGGCATTTCAAACCTCCATTGTGTGACTGTGCTCATTTCTGATGAGGTTCTGGTTCATCTATTATTCAGCCGCTACATATGGATGTTCTCCAGTGACAGTAGTGCCGAGACATATCACATTAGCGCTGCAAACTGTTAGACATGGATAATGTTAACTCTAAACTGGCTGTGGGGAAAGCAGGAAATAAAAACACTTGTAGGAATTGCCTCCAGCCTCTGCCTTAGGGAGAAATGTATCATCACACAACATATACCATGTCATTTCATTATGATAGCATATCAGGCAGCCTTTGTAAACATTATATGTCTTGCCTAGGAGCAGGTATGGCAGATGTCTACTATAGCCAGTTACTTCTTCTGTGCACCCCTGTGATTTTGTTTCACTGTGTCAATGTCACTGACTTCCCTGCTTTTTGCTCTTTTCTGACTGACTTTCCCTCTGTTTAGTTGAAGTCTGTCTGGGGCCCTACAGTATATCTGAAGCCACAATATATTTTTTTATTTCGGATAGAGTAGGGAATGGTTAAACCCTTGTCAGGTTGTTGTGTATGCTATTGGGAAAATGTAACCAAAACAAAATATATGTGCTACGCTTTTTTTCCAGTAAATATTACTTAATAATGTAAAAAAAAAAAGTCAAAATCAGTCATAACATCATTTCATACGTAATAATGTTAAGTGAATAAATATCAAGTGCAGTCCCAGATAGAGTTCTCAAACATCCTATTTCAGGGACTTAAAGTGGTTGTAAAGCTTCGTGTTTTTTCACCTTAAAGGGGTTGTAAAGATTAGAATTTTTTTTTTAAATAACAAACATGTCATACTTACCTCCACTGTGCAGTTTGTTTTGCACAGAGTGACCCCGATCCTCGTCTTCTGGGGTCCCTCGGGTGGCTGTCTCGGCTCCTCTCCGCAAGAGCTAACCCCCTTCTGGAAAGTGCTCTCCCAAGGGGGTTAGCTTGCAGGTGCGCTCCCGTGTGATACAGCGGTGGCCATAGCCGCCAAGAGTATCATTCAGCCCCGCCCCCAGCGCGCTGCATCATTGATTTAATTGACAGCAGCGGGAGCCAATGGCTGCGCTGCTATGAATCATATCAATAATCCAATGAAGAGACCACAGAGATGGGGGAAACCAACACGGGATCGCGCCCACGGAGATTCGGGCCTCGGGTAAGGTGGAAAAAACTGAAGCTTTACAGTCACTTTAATGCATCCTATGCATTAAGGTAAAAAAAACACCTTGCACTCTCCGGCCCCACAGCCCCCCCCCTGTTTTACTTACCTGAATTTCGAATCTCAGTGGGCGCAATCCTGCAATGGTTTCCCCCAGCTTGAGGCGGCTCTTCATTGGATGATTGATAGCAGCACAGCAATTGGCTCCCGCTGCTGTTAATCAAATCAGTGACGTGGGGCACCGGGGGCGGGCCGAGTGGCCGACTGGCTATGGCCGCCACTGTATCACACAGGAGTGCAGCCCCACAAGCTAACCCCCTTGGGAGAGCGCTTCCCAGAAGGGGGTTGGCTCTTGCGGGGAGGAGCCGAAACAGCCGCCGAGGGACCCCAGAAGACAAGGATCGGGGCCACTCTTTGCAAAACGAACTGAACAGTGGAGGTAAGTATGGTTTGTTATTTAAAAAAATCTAAAAATCAACCTTTAAAAACTTTTTAATATCCACAATAATATGGTGTCTCGGGTAACAGTGGAGCCCATTGGCATTAGGCTTCAATAAAATGGCAGTGGATGTGCTGAATAAATACTGAGAGCACCATGACGTCCAATAGAATTCCCCCATAGAAAGCCATATGACCCAGTGGTGTAATGCGTAGGGGAGGGGCAATCACAGCACTTGTGACCCAATGGCAAAATACTCGAATAAACACTGCTGAGCTGTTAAAGTGTCACAGATATAAACTATTTTAAATTAATGCGGCAAGAGTGTGGTGCGCTACATGCACCTGGTAAATGTGAGCAGCATGTAGAGTGTGAATACAGTCAATTTATTTTATGATATAAGCACTATTTGCAATTTCTTCCCTTTTCATTATGGATCTGGCTATGACTGTCATGATAGAAAATACAAACAAGAAATGTAAGGGTGCAAATAGGGCGGCTAAGATAGAACATGAAAGTCACATAGCGGAGGAGAGAAAAAAAATCCCAAGAAACAGTAAAAAAGGGAGGACAGACCATATTGGCCCCATAAAGAATGAGGAAGGAAATCTGGTTACAAAGGATGGAGTGATGGCAAAGGTATTAAATGTATTCTTCTCCTCAGTCTTCATGAGGGATTTGGGGGGCTTCAGAAACCAAAACTGCAGTGTCTATCCTCATGACACATCACAGGAAGCACCTACATGGTTAACAGCGGACAGAATTCAAATTAGAGATGGGAAACTTAACATTTATAAATCAACGGGACCAGGTGGCTTGCACCCGAGGGTACTGGGGGAACTCAGTCAAGTAATTGCCAGACTATTGTTCCTAATTTTTACTGACAGTCTACTGACTGGAATGGTACCAGCTGATTGGAGAAAATCCAATTTAGCACCAATATTTAAAAAGGGCCCAAAATACATCCCTGGAAATTACAGACCAGTTAGCCTAACATCAATAGTATGTAAGCTCTTGGAGGGCATGATAAGGCACTATATACAAGATTTTAGTAATGAGAACAGTATCATTAGCAGTAATCAGCATGGATTCATAAAGAATCGTTCTTGCCAAACCAATCTATTAACCTTCTATTAACCTTCTATGAGGAGGTGAGTTCCCATCTAGATAAAGGAAAGCCCGTAGACGTGGTGTATCTGGATTTTGCAAAAGCAATTGACACAGTTCCCCATAAACTTTTACTGTGCAAAATAAGGTCCGTTGGCATGGACCATAGTGTAAGTACAAAGAAGGGCAACAAAGCTAATAAAGGGTCTGGCGGATATTAGTTATGAAGAAAGGTTGCAACCACTGAACGTATTCTCTCTGGAGAAGTGACGCTTGAGAGGGGATATGATTTCAATATACAAATACCATACTGGTGAGCCCACAATAGGGATTAAAGGGGGCATTGATTGTTTCAAGAAACTATTAGATAAGCACCTGGATTACCACAACATACAGGGATATACAATGTAATACTGACATATAATCACACACATAGATTGGACTTGATGGACGTTTGTCTTTTTTCAACCTCACCTACTATGTAACTATGTAACATATTTGTAACTATTGAGGAAATTGCTCACCTTGTTGTAGGGGCTGTTTATGAGTGTATACAGAGTTTACTGTTATTATTTTTGTTACACATGTCTTAAGTGATATAAGACATTTTTATGTATTTAATAAAATGTTATTTTTATACATTACTGTGTCATATATGATACCATTAGGTGGTTTCAGCATCTAAAAGTCCCATTACTCCATTTTTTTTTTCTATTTAATCCGGAATGTGGTGCTGTATTTCGGCTGATATACGCTATTTTAACTTCTCTGAAAATATATATTACATGTTCAGATTGCAGAAGTAGCTCTCAGGTTATGTCATAGCCTGAAATGGTTAGCTGTGTTTCTACATTTCAAGCATTGTTGATCTGTAATGTAATATACGGTGCACAATATGTCATTATTCTTGATACATTAGAAACAATATCATATTTATCGGTGTCAGTAAAAAAAACGTGCATTTCGTATTTTTTAACTAGGAGCCTGCAAAGCATTGCACCCACAATTAGCAGATAACAGGTAAAATTTCCCGGCTCCTGCAGACTGTCAGTGGGTTTGTCTGCTCGTAACTCATACCGGCAGACAGTTAGGCCTTGTACACACGAGGGGACATGTTTTCCGCGGACCGTTTTCATCGGACATGTCCGCTCAGAGATTTCGGTCTGATGGTTGTACACACCATCAAACCGAAATCCGCGTGGACAGGATACGCGGTGACATGGCCGCACCGTCGCCGTGACGATGACGCGGCGACGTGCGCGACCCTGAAAGGTCAATGCTTCCACGCATGCGTCGAATCACTTCGATGCATGCGAGGGCTTTCGGCCGAGCGGACATGTCCGGTAAGTCGTACAGACGACCGAACATGTCCGATGCACAGGCTTCCAGCGGACATGTTTCTTAGCATGCTAAGAAACATTCGTCTGCTGGAAACCTGTCCGATCCGCCGGAAAATTGTCCGGTCGGCCGTACACATGAACGAACATGTCTGCTGAAACTGGTCTGCGGACCAGTTTCAGCAGACATGTTCGGTCGTGTGTACGAGGCCTTACACAAAGAGAGAAAACATCAATGAACTACCTAGAGCGCTCAACAGCACCCTGGCAGTTCATTGAGAACTACAAGCCATCAGCCACAAAGACTGTCAGTACTTGTAGTTCTCCCATTCACAGAACTCTAAGAACTCCTTTAAGTACAGCATCACATAGACAATTTCAAGTGATTTGATAGTGTTATAAGTTAATACATGTACATGACTGTAAATGTGTGTACATAGTTAGGTTGAAAAAAGACATAAATCCATATAGTTCAACCAATAGAAAAAACCTCTATATACACAATCCTATACTCACAGTTGATCTACAGTTGATCCAGAGGAGGGTAAACAAACTATGAAGCATGTTTTACTTTGCTCCAGTGGGTGAAAAAATGTCTTCCTGATCCCCCAGGAGGCAATTAGGTATTCCCTGCAGCAGCAATCTCTAGTGCTATTACCCATCAATGTTAAAAACTGTTTGATGTAACTGCTTATGGAGTGTTAGCTGGAGTTCAACTTCATTTAGTTAGTCAAGTCCGTCTAAATCTGCTAATACTACCCTCTCTCCAAACTGACAATGCTACTGTTCAAAGGTGTCTGCTTTACTACTTGCCAAAATTGGCAAAGGGTGTCACAATTGGGTCCCCCTCCATGGGTCTATGGCCGCCCCTTCTTCCTTTTTGAAGACGTTTTCTCTCAGAAAGCTCAGATCTTTCTTCGTACCGGCTTCAGTGGCTCAGCGACATCACAGCAAGCTCAATTTCTAAGCTACAATGCCGCATACAGACATTCCGACAACAAATCCGTGTTTTTTTTTCCTGACGGATGTTGGCTCAAACTTGTCTTGCATACACACGGTCGCACAAATATTGTCAGAAATTCCGATTGCCAAGAACTCTGTCAAGTACAATATGTACGACGGCACTATTAAAGGGAAGTTCAATACCATTCATGTTAGTAGAAGTTTGGTGAGAGACAATTCGCGCTTTTCAGCCTCATTATGAACGCTAGTTTTACAAGATCGAGCACTTACATCTTGTACTTGATTCAGAGCAAGCATGCGTGGAATTTTGTGCGTTGGAATATTCTTCACATGTTCGGAATTTACGAGAACGGATTTTGTTGTTGGAAAATTTGAGAACCAGCTCTCAAATTTTTGTTGTTGGAAATTCCAACAGAAAATGTCCAAATGGGACTACACACAGTCAGAATTTTCGACCAAAAGCTCCCATCAAACATTTGTTTGATGTGTACGTGACATTAGACAGGAGCTTGCCATGAAGACGCTGGTCTGAAAGGTCCTAAAAAGGTGAGACAAGATGACGGAGAAGACTGGCTTGAATTGTTTTCAGTTGTAGTAGCTCTTGAGATTTGGGGAATTTTTTTTGCTAATAAAGAATTTATCATGCAATGTGATAACTAAGGTGTAATTTTTGCAATTTACTACTTTTGCTTAAAAACTATTTTTGTCATTAAATTGCTGCAGTATTTTTTCACCCTATGCCTGAAGTTTGACATTTAACGAAAAGCTAAATACATTCCTGGAAAATCAAATAATATTGCAGATTCTTTATATAATTTTAAGATTGACAGTTTCAGGCAACTTTTACCAAATATGAATTAAAATGGTTTTGCTTGTTTGACCATCTGTGGAAGTTGCATTTAAATATTGTGTATATAATGCTATTATTTTATTTTTCAATAGTGTTTATTAAAATTTTACAGTGCAAATAATAAAGATTTCGGTTTTTCATTAAGCAGTTTACAACATATGTAAAAGTCACACCTCAACTAGTTTAGGATGAGAGGCGCATCATGACAGATATAACAGAAATCAAAACCCAATAATTAAAGTCGCCGGATCAAAAGGCCGACACAAGGAGAATGACATCACTTTCTCTGCCTCTGTTTACAGTTACAGAAGCAGAGGAAGCTTCTCAATCATCAGGAGCGATCATGAGGGGGTGGTCATGAATTGGTGGCCTCCCCCTCATCACGGATCACTCTTGGAATGATTCCGACCACCGCAGGCACGGGGGGGGGGGCCCGATTGGGCTCCGATCGGGAATCCACCCGATGGGAGGCAGAGACATACATGTACACCCATATGCCTGCCCGTGCCATTCTGTCGACGTATATCGTTGTGTAGCGGTCGTCAAGTGGTTAAAAATAGTTAATGTTGATTGAGAGAGTTTAGTTTTATTTTAAGCTCAGAAGTCTTCCAGCAAGTAAAGCCCTGTACACATGGGTGGGAATCTCGTCGGGAAAAAAAAACGTTGGTTTTTCCGATGGGATTCCCAGCAAGCTAGCCTTGCCTAGCCCTGTGTACACAAGGCCATTCAAAAGAACTGCTGTTCTTTTGAATGGCAAGAACGCGGTGACATCATCGACTACGATGAGCATACAAACCTTGCATTTGATGCCGTCGCCTCCATCTTGCTACACCCTACACTACCTTTGTATGCTACCGTGCATGCGTTGAAGTCTTTTCGAGCATGCACTGGTACAAGGTAAGCATACAAGCCTCGTACACACACACTGTTTTCTCGGCAGGAAACACTGCCGAGAAAAATAGAGAGCAGGTTCTCCATTTTTCTTTTCGAGATTCCCAGCAGTTTTCCAGACAAGAAACCATACACACGACCGGTTTTCTTGGCAAAAAGCTCTCCCAGCAGCTTTCTTGCCGACAAAACTGTGCGTGTGTACGAGGCTTTACAGGTTTTTTTTCCCGTTTAAGCAGGCTCTTAAGGGTTATAAAAAAGCAAATTTATTGACAATAGAAGGCCTACTTCAATTGATATTTTAAAAAAGTGATATGCTCAGTTAATGCTACGATTTGCAATTCACCATATGTTGCTTTATTTTTCAATACTGCTTTCATACTAGCCTTCTTTGCTGCATTGAGTATTTCTGAATTTTGTTCTGAAGATTAAAAGAGGTGGCCTTTTGTTTAACAAAGTTACTCTTTCTAAAGCAGTTATTCGGTTATTCATTTAAAGAAAATATATATCATTTTGGCAAAGGTCAATGGCTTAATCTACAAGCAATTTTTTTGTTTGCATGGTTAAGTCCCCCCTTAAAAAAAATCCAGCCATTTTCTATTTAAATGTCTAAAATTTTCAGGTCTTAATCATCTTAAATTCACTTCTCATTACTTTACAATTGGTGTACCAACAGAGGCTGTTAGACTGGGCCTTTGACAATGCCTAGACAAATAAAGAGGTTGTCAAAATTGGAGTCACATAAATGTAACATTTTATATTTGTCCTAACCTTCCTCTTTAATACTTTACATGCTAAAAGCTACCAGTGAGCATCTCAGTTCTGTTGGTCTGAAAATTTGTGTATAAATCAAAAATGTTCTCAAGTTCTTTGGAAAGCTTCTAAAGGTTTGCAGTGGGATAATCTTTATTTTTATTTATCTTTACCAAATTTTGCCTTCTTCAGTTTTAATTGTATATCTTGGAAGTAATGACATAGGCCAAGTTCAAACATTAGATTTACCTTTCAACATTTTAAACGTTATCTTCATTGTTTTATTATGTTTTCACCATATTAATCGTTATTTTTTTTCTAAAATTCTTCTTCTTTATTGGCTATCTTCTTCTTATGTTAGAACTTCAAAATGGGAAAACTTAAATCTTAACAAATCTCTTGAGAAATGTATGCTTCTCATTAATGTGTTTTCATTTCATCATTCTGATTTGGAGGGAGGCATCGCTGGTCTATATTGACAAGATGGTATACAACTTTCAGACATTGGGCTGGATATTTATAATTTAGGTCTTCAGACATGCTTTGAGATGGCTACGGTTTAGGGTTTGGCTGGGCTTGTTTTCATCAATTCCGATTGGTGGGAATTTTGGTTAATAAAAATGATGAGGATTTTCATTCAAGTCCTGATGACTGAGCTTTTCAATAAAAGTGTTGTTTCCATTCTTTTTCCCCAAAAATCTGATTTCATATTTAATATTGTCATTTGTTTGTGTTTATTGCAGGTGGAGATGCCTCCTGCAATCTCATGCAGACACCCTAAGACAGGAAGTGTGTTACTGGCTGGGTCACCTGGTGTAACAAAGGGAAACAAGGCCTAAAAAAAAAAAATGAATGCAGCCACCACATCTAAGAAATGGTAAGCTACAACATATTACATTTTTTGTTTTTGGTTTTATTACTGCTTTAAGGACCCCTGATCTGCATGCTTTCAGTCCATGGTTTTCTTCATAGGAAATGTATATTGGTTTTATTATTTTTTTTGCAATAAAATATTTTTATTGGAAAATAGAAAATAGTGCAGTTGTACAATCATATTAACATTTGTACATATAACATGTTCATAGTGAGATCAACAGAAACTATATTATATTATAATAGAAGAGCTCAATTCAATAATAACAGTGTGATATGATCGGCCGATCAGTACACCAACGTATGCGTTGAGCGCGTGCTCTATTTGCGCACATCATGTACAAAAACTGCTTTAAACAGCAGGCAAACAGACCAAAGTGAGAGTAGCAATCAGGTATGGGAAAATAAAGGTAAGGGAAAGAGTTAAAAGAATATAGAGAGATATAGGTAGTCCAAGGTTCCAACATTATTTAAAGTTGTTTTATACTAAGTTTTCATACATTTTAGAGTGTTTGAAGATGACCATGGGTTGCCAAGTTTTGTTGAAATTTTCAGTAATTTCGTGGTCTGTTTCCCTTATCTCTTCCATTTTGTGAAGAAGATGAACCTCTGCTAACCATTCCTTGGTCGTGGGAATCATGGCATTTCTCCAGTATCTGGGGATCATTGCCTTTGCAGCTGTGAGTAGGAATCTGGTCAATGACCTCTTGTACTTTTTTCATCGAACAGTTTGTAATGTGTAGGAGGCTGGAGGCAACATGCTGTGTTTAATTGGATCGTTGTCTCTGTAATTCATTTTATTGTGTCACATACCTGTCTTCAGAATGGCTGAAGTAGAGTGCAGTTCAACCATATGTGCTGTAAGGTGCCCTTCTCCTGGTTGCAGTGCCAACAAAGATCAGAAATGTAGGGATTAACCACCTATGTATTTTGATTGGTGTGTTATACCAGTTCCTAAGAAGTTTAAATGAGGTTTCCTGTAACCGTGTGCTAATTGCGCACTTGTGAGCAAACACACAAGCCTGTAGTCATTGGTCCTTAGTAAAGGACATGTTTAAAGCTGTTTCCCAAAACAATTTATATTTATTGTGTTCCTGAAAATCCAGGGTCTGTAACCAGGTGTAGGCTGTGGAAATATTTCTCTCAGATGTGCTTGCCTTTATAACACACAAGTTCAATGGGTGTTAGGGGTCTGGAAAAATGTTTGTCTTCGGGGATTCATAAGGTAACTATGCTTTTTTGGTAATCCCAGTGGTTTGGTGAGGACATACCAATTTCCGTTTGCATTTCTGTATATGATTTGGCTGGAGTGGTTTGTTCATACTGTTGTGCTTATTAAGGAAAGTTTTCCTGCACAGTATTTATTTAAAGGGGTTGTAAAGGTAGCTTCCTTTACCTTCACCTTAGTGCAGTCCTCCTTCACTTACCTCATCCTTCGATTTTGCTTTTAAATGTCCTTATTTCTTCTGAGAAATCCTCACTTCCTGTTCTTCTGTCTGTAACTACACACCGTAATGCAAGGCTTTCTCCCTGGTGTGGAGAAAACCTCTTGAGGGGGGAGGGGGGGAGCAGGCAAGTCAGGACACTCTCTACTTTGCAGATAGAGAAATGAGCTGTGTGTTAGTGAGCGTCCTGACACTCCTGATCGCCCCCTCCCCCCTCAAGAGGCTTTCTCCACACCAGGGAGAAAGCCTTGCATTACTGTGTGTAGTTACAGACAGAAGAACAGGAAGTGAGGATTTCTCAGAAGAAATTAGGACATTTAAAAGCACAATCGAAAGATGAGGTAAGTGAAGGAGGACTGCACTAAGGTAAAGGAAACTATTTAGGGGAAAATGTTTTACCTTTACAACCCCTTTAAGTAATTTTTAATGATGGTACTTTTAAAAAAAAATCAATCAATATGAAGATAGTCTATACATATGAAATTTATTCACAGAGATATGTAATCATACACAATAGTTATATATATTGGTTGACAAAAACAAACATTCACATGAAATTTAAAATACAGATTGTGTTGCATAAAATCTTGAATATCAGTTGAAACACCTGCAAAATGGGAGTGTAGTACCTTTGCCATGACACAGCAATAATACATTTCTCTGTAGAATCGATAACCTTGTAAAAATGACGATTAAACAGAACGTTTGTATTTCACACATCCAACCATTGCTATACTGCAGGTAAGTAAGTGGTTAACAATGTGAAATAAATTAGACATTTGTTTTGCCAATAAAAGTGGAAACTGTGCAAAATGAAAAAATGTATTGAAAATGTAATCTTTAGAGAAAAATCTACAAGGCATTTACATAATTACCCATTCCAAAATGGCTACTGGTCTGAATTGCTGGTTACCAGAGTTTTTAGAATGGCTGCCGTGGCTTTCAAGATGGCTACTCTTAAAGAGGAATTACTTCTTGCGTTCTCCGAGTTCCAAAGCATAAGGTGTTCAGGAATCTTCATGAATGTAAACGTGTGAGTTGATGAATGGTGTATATGTCTGCGTATATGATTGATGGTAATCAGGTGTCTTCAGTCATCTTGAGGGTGTGTGTGTGTTTCAGTCCCTTATGGCATCTCTCTTTGTCTCTAAATACTATCTTGGACAATAAAATCATAACAATTATAATAAGCTCTGCCCAAGAGTTATGGCTTATTTTTCATTGGTTAAAAATCGAATGATCTACTTTTCAGGGAGTTTTAGTGAGTTTTAGGTAATATCACCTTCAACCACTAGGGTGTGTCTGAAAGCAGAAACATGTTTTGAATTGTCTATAAATAATATGTTCTATTTTTCATAATGTGTATTAGTTTGTATAATGGTGAGAAGAATATATATCTTTGAGTATTCTGGTAACCGGTCTAATATAAAATACGCTCAGTATAATTCGAGATTTTCCTAGCTTGTGACGGAAAATATTGATTATATGAAGACAGGAGGCGAGTATCTTATGCCGCGTACAGACGGTCGTTTTTTGCGATGAAAAAAAAAACGACGTTTGATGTGATGAAAAAAACGACGTTTTTGAAACTTCATTTTCAAAAACGACGTAGCATACAGACCATCGTTTTTTGAAAAATCTCTAGCAATGCGCGCTGACGTCCATCACGTACGACGGGACTATAAAGGGTAATTTGCATGCGGAAGACGCCCTCTTTTGCTGATATCGTGTTGCTGCGTGTTAGTAAAAGTTTGGTGAGAGACGATTCGTGCTTTTCAGTGTTTGTGCTTAAAATTTCGTTTTCTGTCGTACAGTTTGTGTATTTGTAGTCGGATCTGTGATACAGTGCTTGTATTTAGGACGTATTTGTTTTGCAAGTGCGTTCTTGTGTGCACGTTGCTGTTTTGCAGGTCGTTCTTCAGAGGCCTTTCTGTACTTCAGGGCAGAATTTTTAGTCCGATCTGATTTGACGACCGTTTTCTAGCCATGTTGCGGGTACGTTCTCGTCGCCGAGATCGTGCTGTGCATGTTGTTATGATGTGTGCTGCATCCCGGCTCCGGTCCTTGAGGAGGAGGAGAAGGACTTTGTGGGCCAAGAACTGGTTTCTTTGCAGGGACCAGTTCTCTCATATGCCTCTGCTGCGGGAGATCCAAGAAAATAACCCTGATGATTTCAGGAATTTTCTTCGGATGTCTGACCCCGTATTCCAGCAGCTTTTGGCTTCGGTGTCGCCATATATCACCAGGCAGGACACCAATATGCGGGAAGCCATAACTGCTGAGCAGCGGCTAGTTGCTACGTTGCGATACCTTGCAACAGGGAGAAGTCTGCAGGACTTGAAGTTCTCGACGGGCATCTCCCCCCAGTCTCTGGGCGTCATAATCCCGGAGACGTGTTCTGCCATAATCCAGGTTTTGCAGGAGGACTATATTAAGGTAAGTTCTGTCCTTTAAATGCATAGACTATGTTTCTTCTTTTGTTTTTTAAACAGTCCCTAATTAACCTTTTTTTAATAATATGCTGGTAATGTTACCTTTGTCTCCATGCATGTATTATTGTATTTTTTTTTGGTCCTACATGCATTTTTTATCTAGCCCACATGTCCATTTTGGGTTATTTTGTTAGTGGCAAACCCACCTAGCTTAGTCCCTATATCCCCCTTGATTTTTTTCCTCCATTGTAGTGCACGACCAACCCCCCCCCCCCCAATGTTATTTTTGTAACTGTCTATTTGTATTAATTTGATGTTAAACCATCATTTTTTGGAGGTCACAAACTGATCTTGGGGGGGGGGGCCCCCATCACACTTTTATGTTAATTTTTCTTACCATGAGAGGGTGTGATTAATCTGCTTAGTGATCCCTTAATATTGTTGTTTTTACAATAATACCTGAACTAATATTTTTTATTTTTAGGATCCAATAATCTTTGCTGATATTCTGTTAGTAATGTACTATCTTAAAAAAAAAATTCTGCTTTATTTACAGTTCCCCACAACACCACAGGAATGGCAGACTGTGGCAGCGGACTTCTCTCAGCGATGGAATTTTCCAAACTGTGGAGGAGCTATTGATGGCAAGCACGTCCGCATCGTGCCACCACCCCATTCTGGATCCCATTATTTCAACTACAAAGGGTTCCACAGTGTCGTACTGATGGCGGTGGTGTCTGCCAATTATGACTTTCTCTATGTTGATGTGGGGAAAAATGGGCGGATGTCAGACGGCGGGGTCTTTGCCGAGACCGAGTTTGCCCAACGGCTTCAGGCGGAGGACCTTGCATTGCCACGTGCGGAGGATAATGAAGAGGGGCTGCCCTTCGTTTTTATTGGTGATGAGGCATTTGCCTTGGGTCCCCACCTCATGAGGCCATTTCCCCAACGTGCCCTCACCCATGAGAGGAGGGTCTTTAATTATAGGCTGGCCAGAGCCAGAAGAGTGGTTGAAAATGCGTTTGGCATTATGGTCAGTCGATTTCGCTTGTTTTTAACCGCCATAAACATGGCAGAATATAAGTGGAACAATATTATTTTATGTTGTTGTATATTACATAACTTTCTACGAAGACATTCTTCAAATTATTTGACATTATTGCCTGATGAGGGAGTTGATGTCCCAGAGGCGGCCCATGAGGCAGGCCATCCAGGCTTGGCCCCCCGAAACGCACGTGCAGTGCGCCAGGCATATGTTGACTATTTTATGGGTAGGGGGGCCATTCCAATGCCTGATCTTTGGTGAATGAACATAATAAATATTTTATGCAAGAAACATTGTATTTTTTGTTCTTATTGTTTTGAATGTTTGTGTATTTTCTTTGTCTCCTAGGTTATCATAGTTGCATGTGTTTTGGATGGACTAAATATCCTTCCTCGTTCTATGTTCCCAGCCTAAATTTCACTTTTTTTTAGGTTTAATGTCATCATTGATCTAAAATAACAAGCCACAAATATATTGATCTGCATAATTTTTATTTTACATATTTTGTGAAACCAATTTTTCAGTCTCACATGTGTTTTTTGGTTGGTCGAACAAGTAAAATCACATATTTTTTTTTTTTAGTTTTTTTTTATTTAACAATCAACATATAAAATCTTATTTTTTCATTTTTTTTGTATTTTTTTGATCAGTAAACATATAAAATCATATTTTTTCATTTTTTTGTATTTTTTTGATCAGTAAACATATAAAATCATATTTTTTCATTTTTTTGTATTTTTTTGATCAATCAACATATAAAATCTTATTTTTTCATTTTTTTGTATTTTTTTGATCAGTAAACATATAAAATCTTATTTTTTCATTTTTTTGTATTTTTTTGATCAATCAACATATAAAATCTTATTTTTTCATTTTTTTGTATTTTTTTGATCAGTAAACATATAAAATCTTATTTTTTAATTTTTTTGTATTTTTTTGATCAGTAAACATATAAAATCTTTTTTTTTTTTTTTTTTTTTTTTTTTAAATTCAAGAATGAGATGAAATCATTTTTTAATTTTTTTTTTGGTTTTTTTCACACCCTACCCAAAACATCCAGTAAATTTTTCAACTGGACCTCAACACTTTTTGCATTTTTTATTATTTTCCGGGCTGCTATCTGTAGGTCTTCATTCTTTTCCCGGCAGGACCAAATTTCGGCAATGAGGAGCTGGGCAGTGTCCCTGTCAATTGAGGAGCCAGCACGAGTTGCTCCTGAAATGTGCAAGCAAACCATGTATTACAAATATGTTTCTCCTACATCTACATTACCTGGGTATCTTTTGAATATGATACTTTACCAGATGTGGTGGCAGCTTCACATTCATCAAGATCCCTCGGGGGTGTGGCTTGTGAACTTGCGTCCTGCCTTGATGCTTCCTTTCGCCCTACGAGATTGAAGAAAGGGAAAACACAATGGAAAAATTTTAGATGAAACTTTAGCTCACAATTTTCAAACAAATAAATCCCTATGTGTATAAATCCTCTGCTGAGTATACTGTCCTTTTTGTGCATATTTTATATCGAAATTATTAAGATCTAATTAGGTAAACATGTACATAAATGTTTACAAATTGATGTCACATTAAACCCAATAAATTTTTTGAAACTGGAATATTTGGGAACACAGGAAATGGTCGTATGAGTCGTCGTTCGTTATAACATAAATCAGACAAATACGTTTTTATTTGTGGCTGATACAGTGATTGCACTACAATTTGTCCATGTGAAATAGGCATGTTGCAAATTATCGGGAATCTCGTCGTTTTATATTAGTTAAATTAACGAATGAACGACAACACATACGACAATTTTTAGTGCCCACACAAATACATTTCAACCTGAATGGAAAAGCACATGGCACAAAGAACAAACACCTAAAATTAGGGAACATAAAATTCACTTACTTTTTGCTCGAATCAATCTTTTTATTGCCCGAAGTTGCTCTGGCTCTCTTTTTTTCAGGTCTGACCACCTCTTTCTTATTTGTTCTTTTGACCTGCGTTCACCAAATTTCTGCCGGAGCCTTCTGATTACTTTATCAGTAATGTCCGCCTTAACCTTATTGGGGTGCAGGTAAGGCCCGTGCTTCCCATCATAATCTTCATTAGTGAAGATGGTGACCATCTCTACCATCTCCTGGAATGCCATGTTTTTGGCCTTGTACCTCCGCCTGGATCTTCCTGTTGCCTGGGCCTGGCCTACCTCATGTCTTGAGCCTGACATTTTTTGCTGCTTGTCTTCCAACACCATAAATCACACCCACAAAAAAAGAACGAGAAAGGGGCGTGTAAAGGACGAGACGGAACGTCAGGGGCGGGGTATCGTGCGTTGCGTCACACGTGCGCAGTGTTTAAAGGGATCCGACGTCATTGAAAGCGACGTATACAGTCTGAAGAAAAAGGCGGAAGTAAACGATCGTGAAATACGACGGTACGTAACTCTATTTTTGACATTTCTATTACTGAAGAGTGGATCAGTTTGTGGGCTAGATGATATGGTGTAAAACAGGGAAATGCAATTCTCGGACCTCCAGCTGGTGCGGAACTACAAGTCCCATGATGCATAGTGAAACTCTGACAGCCACAAGCATGACACCCAGAGGCAGAGGCATGATGGGACTTGTAGTTTTGCAACAGCTGTAGGTCCACTAATTGCAGATCCCTGGGGTAAAAGCTTGTTGTAGTAGTAGTGGCTTTACTGACACTTTGTTTTTTATTTAATTTTTACATACAGAAATTATGGACCCCTTCAAGGAGCCAGAATTTTTCACGGAGTTTATACAACGCTGGAAAGAACTTCCTGTGCTCTGGCAAACAAAAAGCAAAATAAACAAAAACAAAGATGCCAGGAAGCAAGCACTGGAGACCCTGCTTGCATTTGTTAGCCCAAGGCTCCCACACGCAACTACTGACACGGTCAAAAACAAAATTAATTCGATTAGGGGCACCTACAGGACCCAACGGTCACAAGTCCTGGCCTCTATGAGATCTGGAGCTGCAGCTGACAGCATCTACAAACCCAACCTGTGGTACTATGGTCAGATGCAGTTCATTGATGACCAGCTCGAAACACGGGCATCTGTGTCTACCCTTCCCCCAAGGAATCAGTCCAGTCTTCCCGGCAGCCAAGAGCAGGCTACATCTGATGAAGATCTAGACTTCATGGAGGACACAGATTGTGACCCATCGAGCCAGGTATTGCATTTTAATACTAATTAATGAAATGCAAAGTATAATAATGATTAGAAATGTAGGTTACAAGTGGTGTAAAATTTAGCTGAGTTGTCAAAACATTGGTAAAATAGCAATAGCCAATACGGCCAAAACAGAATGGGGACAAGATACATAAATGCAGAGGTCATAATGATTGTGGGTAATTTTATGTTACGCCATTAGGGGGGTAAACGCTAGACACCTGGAAGGGGTCACAGATATCTAACAAACTTTGTGTTCATTAACATTTTTTCTACTTTTTTTTAACTAAACAGACATTCCTAGCTTTGAGAAACGCACCCTACTTAGCAGGTTCAGTCAGCATCAACCCCCCCCCCCCACACAACTCCAGGGGGCAAATATCTGAAGCTGGGTAAGGGGCAACATAATTAGGGATGGCGGGCCTCATTTAAATCTATTTCCGCATTCACTTCGCATATGTCATGATTTGTAAAATGTGTGTGATTAATGAAGCCAAAAAATTAAATAAGATCCTTTTTTTTGTAGACACACACAGAGCAAAGCCAGGAGGAGGCAGGCCCCACAGGGAGCCAGGGTGAGGCAGAGGCCACTCGGAGCCAGGAGGTGGCAGGCCCAACAAGGAGACAGGGTGAGGCAGAGGCCACTCGGAGCCAGGAGGTGGCAGGCCCCAGTGGGATACAGGAGTCACGCAGGCGGGATTGCATCTCCCAGATCCCTCCTTTTCGCGCTCCAGGAAAAAGAACAAGGAGACTGATGCAAATGGAGGAGGAGACCCAGGCCATTCTCCGTCAAGCAGCTGCGGCCATCAGAGAACAACCATCTGAGGAAGAGGGATTCGCAGCGCTCATCGCAGCCAAGCTACAAAATCTAGAGCGGGCCCAGCGTGTGCGCTGCGAATACATCATATTCAAGGCCATAAGCATGGCCTCACTGGGCAACCTACATGAAAATATAGATCTTGGGCTGATTCCCACTCCTGTGCTTTCTGCTCTTCCTGCTCCTTCTCCTGCTCCTGATCCTTCTCCTACTCCTGCTCCTTCTCCTACTCCTGCTCCTTCTCCTACTCCTGCTCCTTCTCCTGCTCCTGATCCTTCTCCTCCTCTTCCTGAGCCTGCTCTGGTTCCTGCCACAAACTTGGCTCATGAAACCCAGCCCCCGAGGAGGCAGACTGCAGGGAAGGCTGCAGGGAAGGCTGCAGGGAAGGCTGCAGGGAAGGCTGCAGGGAAGCCTGCAGGGAAGCCTGCAGGGAAGCCTCAACCAAAGAGGAAGAAGTGAGGAGATGGTGCCCCTAATCCCAAAACATTGGCATTGCCAGCCTGGATTATTTGCTTGCTGGACCCTTGCCTTGCAAAATCCAAGCAGGGTCTCCTTTACTTTATTCCGGGCTTTTTTTTTTTTTTTTGATATGTTTTGGTTTGACAGATGTGTTTAAGTTTATTTTATTTATTTTATACATGAATAAATGTATTTGTTTGTTTCTGAAAAAAGTTCACATGTGTTTTTTTTAAACATATATAGAGATCATTAGTGAGGAGGCAAACACATTTCACCAAAAAAAAAAAAAAAAAAAATTAACAAGGGACAACAACCTCCTTGTGGGTAATTTGCATAATAAGATATTATGTTGTTGTGGTGACTTCACACACTCCAAAATAACAAACATTAAACATGGTATTCATTTGCTCAAATACATTAAACAACCCAAAATAAAAAAGGGACATGGAGATGTGCATAAACAAAAAAAAAAGAAAATTAACAAAAATAATTCAAAAACAAAAAAGGTTGTCAGAACTATGTAACAAGATGAGCCACAACAAACTAGGGTTTTAGTGTAGCATTTAAATGCATTGTGTCAAATGCTGCGCAGTCTTTTCTTCATTACTATTAAAACGAACGAATGTGCTGAAGCCATTCTGGACAGTAGATTTACCACAACAAGCGCTCCCGTCTCAGAAATTGCTTCTGAGCAGGCGCGGGTTTAAAACGTCGTTTTCAACGTCGTTTTGCCCACACACTATCATTTTAATTGACACAGAAAACGACGTTTTGAAAAACGACACAAAAAATTCGAGCATGTTCGAATTTTTTTTTGGTCGTTTTTCTCAAGACATAAAACGACGTTTTCCCCACACACGGTCATTTGAAATGACGTTTTTCAAAACGTCGTTTTTTTTCATCGCAAAAAACGACCGTCTGTACGCGGCATTATGCATTAATCCTTCTTTATTAATGCTCACAGCAGAAGTGTAAAACCTTTAACGAATGTAATAAAAGAAAAAACTGGTAGAACCACACCTCCCAGCAGTCCCATGGCCTAAACCACTCCCATTCTAGTCTCTATAAATGGACTGCTCTCACTAGAATCTTCCTCTTTCTTTGCGTGAGTACGAGGTGTCGTTTCCTAATCTCCGATTACCGACTCTTCGGCCAGCCGGCCCACGATTTGTAACCGAAGACTTTCAAAGGAGGAATGTCGTAGGCCCCGACTGTGTCGACCCACAGCACTTGTTGATTGAACCGAACAGGGGAACATCACCCTAACCATAGGTCAACCGAACGAACGACTCCAGGTAAACGAAAAATCAGTAGCCTGAAATAGAAGACCCAAAACATGAAAGGGTTGGGAAGGGAGGGAAGATACTCGCCTCCTGTCTTCATATAATCAATATTTTCCGTCACAAGCTAGGAAAATCTCGAATTATACATCAGACAGGAGGCTCATATCTTATGCAAGTTCAAAGCTTACACAGCATAAATGTATATACCAAGAAAAGGTCAAAACATTACATAGCAATCAAACATCATAAAACAGACATGGCAACATGATCCTCCGGTCTGAAATAGAAAAAACGGAAGACTGATTCAGAAGACCAATCAGCCGCCATTAATAGCTCAGAGAGTGAGCCTCCGGTCGCCATCACCTTGGTAGCCATGGCCCCTCTGGCCGAGTGTGCTCCAAACAGCGTGATGTCTATACCCGCCAACGCCATGGTGGACCTAACCCAGCGCGCTAGAGTGGCGGTTGTGACCGGATGATGAGGTCTGATGTAAGAAACTAATAGTTGGGAGGAGTCCGGACTACGTAGATCCACGGTGCTAGCTTCGTATGCTTGTAGGCATCTAACCACACAGAGTCGTGGGTGTGTAGGGAAAAAGGGATAAAAAACCGAGTGCAGGCCGGTCTTCGTCCTGCGGACTATCGTGAACTTGACGCCTTGAGGTGAAAATTGTCGCCTAGAGATGTCCAAGGCTCTAACGTCGGAAACGCGCTTTATAGAAATCAGACAAAGCAGGATAGTAAGTTTGAATGACAGCATCTTAAGAGACAGCGACTCGTTGTCTTCCCAGCTCGAGAGCATGGCAAGGACCCTGGAAACGTCCCAAGTGGACTGATACTTAGGCCGCGGGGGTCGTTTGAACCTGATCCCTCGCAGGAGTCTGCAGATCAGGGGGTGTTTGCCGACAGGCCTGGAATCCACTGGATAGTGATAGGCCGATATGGCCGACCTGTAAACATTGATGGAACTGTAAGCCTTGCCAGAGGAAAAAGACTCCGCCAAGTAGTTCGCAATGATGGTTATAGGGGCATGCAAGGGATCAGCTTGCCGTTGGTCACACCAACGTACCCAAAGTAGCCAGGCTGATCGGTATGCCGACCGAGTCCCCGGGGCCCAGGCCATGGTGAGGAGGTCTCTAGCCGAGCTTGAAAGGCCGTCACCCGGGTCTGGCATCCAGAGACCAGCCATGCTAGGAGCATCAGGTTGCCTTCTTCTACCAAGGGATGAATGCCCTTGGTCGGGTGTAACAGGATACGAGGGAACTGGGGAAGGACTCTGGGGTGGTCGATGATCGAGTCCAGCAGCAGAGGGAACCAAGGTTGAGCTGGCCACCACGGTGTGATCAGAACCACCGTTGCTCCCTGATTGGCGATTTGCCGAAGGACCCTGGGGATCATTGAGAACGGGGGAAACGCATAATGTGTGCCCCCTGTCCAGGAGTGGCGGAAAGCGTCCACTGCCGAGGACCCTGGGTCCGGTCTCCAACTGAAGAAGTGGGGCAGTTGGTGGTTGAGGCGAGAGGCGAAAAGGTCTATGCCCAAAGGTCCCCAAAGTAAATTTATCTGGGTGAAAACCGAACGGTCCAAGCCCCAGTCGCTGGAGTCTACCAGATATCGAGAGTTCCAGTCTGCTACTGTGTTGGAGACCCCCGGGATGTATTCTGCTAGCAGAGAGATGTCTCGAGACAGACAGAAATGCCAGATCTCCGCGGAGATGTCCGCTAGAATCTTGGATCTGGTACCTCCCAGGCGGTTGATGTATTGAACCGCTGAAATATTGTCCATGCGTAATAATACGCAACAGTTGGTCCGTGTTGCCAGGAAACTCTGAATGGCGAAGAGAGCCGCTGAGAGTTCCAAAGCGTTGATATGTAACAGGGATTCCTCCCTGGACCAGATCCCTCCTGTGGACAGTAGCCCCAAGCGGGCGCCCCAGCCATGTCGGCTCGCGTCCGACTCGATGACAACATCTGGTTGTGCATTGAAAATTGTCCGGCCGTTCCACTCGGTGGCGTGGCGGAGCCACCAGCGTAACTCGACCTGAGCTTCTGGGGATATGGACACTTCGTCCGCGTAGCGGAGGCCCCGTCGCAGGTGTAAGATTTTTAACCTCTGGAGGGCCCTGTAATGTAAGGGAGCCGGGAAGATGGCCTGGATGGATGCAGCTAGTAGGCCGACTATGCGTGCTAGAATGCGTAGGGATAGGAAACCCTTGCGCAGAACCGCCCTGATCTCTTTTCGGATTAGAGCCAATTTCTCGCTGGGAAGTCGCAGGATAGCGAGTTGGGTGTCTATTGAGAAACCCAGGAATTCCATCTCCTGTGCAGGGATGAGAACCGATTTTTCTCGGTTGATTACGAAGCCCAGGCTTTGTAACAGGTCGATGGTCCAGTTCATGTGACGATACGCCAGATTCCTGGAGTAAGTCATTATGAGGAGATCGTCCAGGTAAATGATCAGACGAACTCCCCTGCTCCTCAGAGCTGCCACGACCGGTTTCAGGAGCTTGGTAAAGCACCACGGGGCTGAGGACAGGCCGAACGGTAGGCACGTAAATTGCCAGATGCGACCCCACCATCTGAAGCGGAGGAGGTGTTGAGACTCTGGATGCATGGGAACCGTGAGGTAGGCGTCCTTTAGGTCTACCTTCACTAACCAGTCCCCTGGGGTGAGTAGGTCCCGGAGGCAGTGAATGCCTTCCATCTTGAAATGCCGATAGGCGACATGTTGGTTCAAGTCCCGGAGATTTATGACCGGGCGATAACCCCCCCCTTCTTCTTGACCAGGAAGAGGTTGCTGAGGAAGCCCGGGGATGGGGTGACGACTTCGGTGACCGCATGTTTGGCTAACAATTCCCGAAGTTCGGTGTCTATAAGGGTCACATTTTGTTCTGAAAAATGGATAGGGGGTGGTATTATCCCCAGAGTCGGTGGGGAAACCAGGTCTATTTGGAAACCCGTTACCGTGTTCAGAACCCAGGGATCTGCCGTAATCGCAGACCAGGCGTGCGTAAAAAAACATTAGGCGGCCTCCCACCGGTATGAGGGGAAAGGGAATGAGAGTGGTACTCACCGGAATACGGGCGTGAACGAGGGTATCCTCTTTGGCCGCGTCCTCTCCAGGGTCTTCCACGGGGGGGGAAGAATGGTGCCGGTTGCGCGGTGGTGGTATAGTGGGCGGGAGCCTGGTTATAGTGTGTTTGGGCAGAAGACCTCTGGAAGGGTCTGCCCGTGTTGTATCGGCCGGCAGAACGGCCCCTGTTTCTGCCGGCCCGGGGAAAAACTCTGGCATTGTTGGTTTTCTTCAGGGATGTTTGTGCCTTGTCCAGGCTGTTGAACATGCCAACAAATTTATTAATGTCCTTTATTAAGGACTCGCCAAAAAGCATGCCCTCTGCTGAGGGGCCTGGCTCGGACTCTGCCAAATGGGCTAGTTGCGGGTCGAGGCGCATGAGAATTGAGCGTCTGCGCTCGACTGAACAGGCGGTGTTGGCGTTGCCCGTAAGGCATATGGCTCTTTGGGCCCAACCGCGCAGTTGATTTAGGTCAACCCCTTGGCCAGTTGTTGCGGATTGTTCCGCCAGATTCAGAATTTTTGTCAGAGGCCCGAACAGGTCCAGGATACGATCCTGGATATTATTGAAGGACCGATCGATCCCTTTCTTAGGCATCTTTCCTGTTTTAAGCAGGTATTTCATTAGTATAGGGTCCACTGTAGGTGTGACAACCGCTTTCATAGGGATATGCGGGCGGGGGCACTCCGCTCTAAGTTTGTTGCGATTGGATTTATCCAATGGTCTCCGTGCCCAGAGCTCTACATATTGGGACACATGGGGCAGGGGAGACCAGTCCCCCGAGCGGGGATGTGAGATAGTGTCAGGATTGAAAAGGGGTTCCCCCATGGCGTCTAATACGTCTTTGCCCTGGTTGACAGGGTTGGCATCCGGGAGGATTGCCGAAGCCCCCGCATCCTCTTCCTCATAACAATCGGACCCTGAGACCTCTGATTTATCCGACTCGGCGGATGAATCGTCGTCTGACTCTATGATGTAAGAGTCTGGTTTGGCTCTCTTAGCGGAACCATGCCTTTTTGTTGACTCTCTGAGGCTCAGAGGTTGAAAAGGGTCTGTAGGATGCGTGGGGTGGCAGTCCGTGGAAGGATCTGCTCGCAGCATATTGTTAGCTTCCCCTGCCGGGGAGTCATAAACCGTTACCACGTTCTTCCTTTTAAAGGAGGATTTTCCCTTCTTTGTGGCCGGTTCTGTGCCGAGTGGTACGGACACAGGGGGATAGTTGGATTGGGAAGCTCCAGAAGCGGCAGTTACTGCTAGTGCTGCTTGGACAGACTGGTTAATAAGGTCCTGTAATTGGGAAGTACTGAGAAGGTGAGTAGGTTCCAGGACCAATTCCTGCCCTGTGGGGGAGGGGGAGCCCTCTTCAGTCATAGTGATGAAAGAGAGAGGCAGCGGTGCAAGGGTTAATAGTGCACAGAAAGTTTTGCAGATATCTGACAATAATATATATATATATGGCAGGCAGCACCTAAAGGTTCTGTGAGAATTTTGGGGTAGTAGAATGTAGGCACAGGGTAAGGATGGGAATTAAATTCCCAGGAGAAAATGCGGTGAACAGAACTATACCAGGCTCTCCCTCCGGTCACCAGCGCCGACTGGCACGCGACGGGAGGAGAGCCTGTGAGCGAGTGCGCTCTGGGGGCGAAGTCTCGCGAGACTACGGCCCCCAGGCGTCTATTGGTTGGAAGGTGTGAGAGAGCACGTCTCCCGGGTCCAGCGCGCGAAGCGATAGGACGGCGGGGGCGGCTCTGCAGGAGTAGAGCGAGGGGAGGCTCCGCCTACTTGGCGACGCGCGTTCGTCCTATGGAGGGGAGAGAAGGGGGAGATTGCCCAAGATGGCGCGCCGCATAGGAGAAGGAAGAGGGAGGGAGGGGTGCGTAGATCGCTGACAGATCTGACAATATCAGCGGTGTCAGCGGAACGGAGGTAAGGAAAGATATAGAGAGGCACAGAAAAGTGCTAAGGATAAAGAGGTGTAAGGTACAGTACACTAAAGGTAAAAAAGAGCTTGGAAAAACGCTTAGGTATCAAGGAGATATGGGATTTCTTCAAAATCGCACCACAAAAGACATAGAAATATATATAATATATATAAAAATAATATCAATATCTAATAATCCGTGTATACTTATCTATGCTCCGCCGTGAGCAGAAAGAAAGAGGAAGATTCTAGTGAGAGCAGTCCATTTATAGAGACTAGAATGGGAGTGGTTTAGGCCATGGGACTGCTGGGAGGTGTGGTTCTACCAGTTTTTTCTTTTATTACATTCGTTAAAGGTTTTACACTTCTGCTGTGAGCATTAATAAAGAAGGATTAATGCATAAGATATGAGCCTCCTGTCTGATGTATAATTTTGATTAATCACTATCCCATAAAATGGTTCTATATCTATACATAAATGTGTATCTTATAAAGTGGTCTATCTAGGAAAGACACATGTTATATATATTAATCAATATCACATAAAATGATTATCTATATGGATAAATGGATAATTCTGATATATCAGATGAATATGTGTTCATCTAAACATAGGTTAAATTCTTATACAGTTTTAATTACGATTTTATGTTTTCCATAATACTAATTAGCTTTTTAAAACACTTCTACTTATAATCACAACTTTTATATATATATATTTTTCTTATAACAAGGTTCTTGGGTCATCAGATACTAAAATTATAATCATCTTTGTGACCTACAATATCATATCGAATTTGAATGACTTATAATAACATGTAGGTATTTTTTAATGTTTCTGGCTTGCATAACTTCAAATCTTTTACACCATGTGTTTAATTGAACTTTGAACAGTCTCAATGGATATTTAGGGAGGGATTAGCTATCCACACAGTTCCTAACTCTGTCACAATGGTTTATGCTAGATGAGGGTGGTTGCTATGTGATAGCAGTCCGAAAAACCTTTTGGGGCAAATTCACGTACCTCCGTGCATCTTTACGCCGGGCGCAGCGTATCTAAGATACACTACGCCGCCGTAACTTATTTTTTTTTTCGAATCCTCAAAGAATTTGCGCCGTAAGTTACGGTGGCGTAGTGTATCTTTTGGCGGCGTAACGGCGCGGAATTCAAATGGATGTAATGGGGGGGTGTTTTATGTAAATACGTCGTGTCCCAATGTAAACAACGTTTTTTTTTGAACGGCGCATGCGCCGTCCGTGGGGGTAACCCAGTGCGCATGCTCGAAATTAAACCGGAACAAGCCAATGCTTACGACGGTGACGTCATTTTACGCCGGCGTATCAATAGATAAGCCGGCGTAATTCCGGCGTAATTCTTTTGTGGATCTGCCCCTTTGTCTTTATGGCTGTATTTGTGGCTGTTGTTTATACACTAAAGCCAGGTAAATGTCTTCTTGTTTTGTGATGAGCGCTACCATTGTTCCATCGAATCTCCATCTTAACACAGGCTTGTAAAAGTTTCAATGGTTGATGCATTAACTTGGAAAGCATGAGTTCATCTAAAAATGGCTCCAAGAGGGGGATATTTCCATTATTGTAAAATCATGGTTCCTCTGTTTTGAGGCCTATAAAGATCTGACATCTCTGCCAGTAAACATAAAATGTATTATTTCTTCATAAATTCACAATACCTGGTGTGAAGTCCGGGTTATGTAACAACGGTGTTAGGGGGCCCAGTGATGTAGTCAAGTTTGAGGTTTGAATCACCTTTTGCAAGTGTCGCACCTTTCAGGGGGTGTTGTTTCATTTGTTTGGGGCATGAATCCCAGGGTATCCAGGGTGAGTGTGTCATTGGTATTGGGCCCATTTTGTTTTCCAGGACCACCCAATCCTTATTATGCGCGTGGCATGTCCAATCTATTATTCTTGTAAGATGGGAGGTTATATAATAATTTTTAAAATGTGGGAAACCCATCCCTCTATTTTGTTTGCTTCTTGTAAGTAATTTGAGACTAGGGATGAGCTTCGAGTTCGAGGTGAACAACGAACAATTTGGGGTGTTTGCGGCAAATTCAAAAAGCCGCAGAACACCTTGTTAAAGTCTATGGGAGAAATATAAAGTGCTAATTTTAAAGGCTAATATGAAAGTTATTGTCCTAAAAAGTGTTTGGGGACCTGAGTCCTGCCCCAGGGGACATGTATCAATGCAAAACAAGTTTTTTCAGGAGCAGTGAATTTAATAATGCTTAAAGTGAAACAATAAAAGTGAAATATTCCTTTAAATTTCGTACCTGGGGGGTGTCTAAAGTATGCATGTGAAATAGCGCATGTTTCCTGTACTTATAACTGTCTCTGCACAAAGTGTCATTTCTGAAGGAAAAAAAATAGTTTAAAACTGACTCGTGGCTATAATGAATTGTCGGCTCCCGGCAATTCAGAGAGAATTCATTTATAAATATTCATGATAAAAAAAGCGTGGGGTCCCCCCAAATTCAATTGCCAGGCCCTTCAGGTCTGGTATGGATATTAAGGGGAACCCCGCCATCAATTTAAAAAAAAAATTATGTGGGGTCCCCCCCAAATATACATTCCAGATTCTTCAGGTCTGGTGTGGATTTTAGGGGAACTCCACCCCAATTTTTTTTTTTAAAAAATGGCATGGAGTTCCCCCAAAAATCCACACCAGACCCCTTATCCAAGCACGCAACCTGGCCGGCCGCAGAAAACACAGACAGAGAGCACCCCCCCCTCCTGAACCGTACCAGGCCACATGTTGATGGGGACAAGGGCCTTATCCCCACAACTCTTGCCCGGTGGTTGTGGGGGTCTGCGGGCGGGGGGCTTATCAGAATCTGGAAGACCCCTTTAACAAAGGGGACCCCCATATCCTGGCCCCAATCTATGTGAATTGGTAATGGGGTACCCCTACCATTTCACAAAGGAAGTGTAAATAAGTGTAAAAAAAAAACACACACACACCGTGGAAAAAAGTCCTTTATTAAAAAAATAAATAAATACAGCGGTGGTAATCCACTCTCGATCCCCGCTCCAATGTTGTCGGTATCCAGTGACGGGTGATCTCCTCTCCGGTCCAGCGATGAGAAGATCATCCGGGATCCAGAGCGCAGCATCGCCAGCCGTCTGTCTCCACCGGAGACAGCCCGGCGAATGACGCGGATGGAGCTAATGACATTTATTATATAGGTGAGGTGGGGCCCCCCGTTACGTGACCCCGTCCCCCTCTGATGCACCCTCTGCTACGTCACTGGGGAAGCCCAGGCTTCCCCCTTGCATCAGAGGGGGGTGGGGTCACATGACGAGTGGCCCTGCCTCACCTATATAAGAAATGTCACTAGCTCCAGCCGCGTCATGCCCGCAGACCCCCACAACCACTGGGCAAGGGTTGTGGGGATGAGGCCCTTTGGGGTGGAGTTCTCCTTAAAATTCACACCAGACCTGAAGGGTCTGGAATTGATATTTGGAGGGGACCCCACGTCCATTTTTTTTTATATTGACATCAGGGTTCCCCTTAATATCCATACCAGACCTGAATGGCCTGGTAATTGAATTTAGGGGGACCCCACGCTTTTTTTTGTATTAATTAATTCTCTCTGAATTGCCGGGAGCCGACAATTCATTATAGCCATGAGTCATTTTTAAATGACTTTCTTTTCCTTCAGAAATTACACTTTGTGCAGAGACAGTTCTAAGTACGGGAAACATGCGCTATTTCACATGCATACTTTACACCCCCCCCCCCCAGGTATGAAATTTAAAGAAATATTTCACTTTTATTGTTTCACTTTAAGCATTATTAAATTCACTGCTCCCGAAAAAACTTCAGTTTTTAAAACTTTGTTTTGCATTGATACATGTCTCCTGGGACAGGACCCAGGTCCCCATACACTTTTTAGGACAAGAACTTGCATATTAGCCTTTAAAATTAGCACTTTAGATTTCAAACGTTCGAGTCCCATAGACTTTAATGGGGTTCTAAAATTCACACGAACATTCGTTGTGTGCGGAGGTTCTGGTGCGAACTGAACAGGAGGGTGTTCGGCTCATCCCTATTGGAGACTCACGCAGGGTTTTTTGGACGCCCAGAGAAATTTCCTGAGAATAGCTTGTAAGGAGCGGAAGAAATTTGTAGGTAAAAGGATTGGTATGGCCTGAAAAAAATAGTTCTTGGTAAAATCGACATTTTGCTGATGGCAGCTCTGCCAAACCTTGAGAAGTATTTGGGGGACCATACTTATGGCTTGTAATGCCGCATACACACGATCAGGCTTTTGCCTGGCCAAATTACATCGGAAAAATATAGAACTTGTTCTATATCTAAAGTCTGATGGAAATCATCAGAATGCCCATTAAAAAAACTAAATGTGGAGCTCCAGGGTGAGGATAAACAACAAAGGTGAAAGAGGGCAGCCCTGTTGCGTTCCATTCTAGATTATTACCTTGTCCGATAGTGTTCCGTTAACTTTAATGTTTGCAGTAGGGTTAGGGTATAGGGTTTTAATCCAGGATAACATATGTGATATCAATCCAATATGAGTGCAAGTGGCATGTAGAAGGTCCCACGACACGTGGTCGAAAGCCTTTTCCGCATTTGTAGAGAGCAGCATGCCTTCAAAGTCATTTGTTTGTGATCTCTATATGAGGTTTAGGGCCTTCGTCACATTCTCTTGCTTCCCTGCCAGGCGTGAAGCCTACCTGTTCTGGGCCTATAAAGTTGTGCAACAATGGTCTCAACCTGTTTGCCAACATTTTTGCATACAGCTTTAGATCAATATTTAGTAAAGAGATACATCTGTAATTGGCACAATCCAAGGTATCTTTGTTGGGGGCTAGGCAACAGTATAGTGTTTTATGTGTATTTTATTTTTTGTGATCAGAACAAAAAATATTTTTTTATGGTAAATATTAATATTGGACATACATATTTGTATTTTCATTGTAGGCCGCAAAAGGTGCTCCCAGATATATATTTTCCATGTGCCTGCTTTGAACATCAGATTAATAAAGACACAGCTCAGTAGCTCATACTCTACAGGCTTTAGGCCTCATACACACAGAAAGAACCAAACATTTGCTTTTAGAGGCATTTTTTTTTTTTGTTATTCCTTCGAAGGCAGCTCTTTTTCAGGCCCTGGGGGTTATTTACTAAAGGCAAATCCACTTTGGACTACAAGTGCACATGGATAATATCATATCCTATATTATGGGGGTGTTTCCCTGCAGGAGCAACTGGAGCACTTGTCAGGATAGGAGGGAAAATGGATGGGGCAAAACATTGTTAAATTCTTGAGGAAAATCTGCTGCCCTCTGCCAGAAAGTTGTCAATGGGAAGAAGCTTTATCTTCCAACATGACAAAGACCCAAAGCACACAACAAGAATGACCACACAGTGGTTGAATAAAAAAGGCATAGTCAGAGCATAGACTTAAAACACCATTGAAAATTTGTGGAATGACTGCAGTCCACAAATGATCACCATCAAATTTAACTGAACATGGGCAGTTCTGCAAAGCCAAAATGTGCAAAGTTAGTAAAGACATATCCCAACCGCGGTTCAACAAAATATTGACACAAGGGGGTGATCCCTTTTCCAACTCAATGATTTTATTTTTTATGTATTTCTTTTTTGACATGTTGGTGTTTATATCTTTCACTTAGATGTTATACATTGCAAGTTGATTAAATACAGCTGGATAAAAATTGTCCCTGTCTTCATTTCAGGCTGCAAAGCAACAAAATGTGATAATTTTAGGGGGGGGGGGGATTCTTTTTTTTATAACCAATGTATATGCTTATAATAATAATAGGAGAGCACAAGGCACAATTCATCATCCTGACAAGGCCCCTAGTTAGGCATCATTTAAATTAGCAGCACATACCTGTGTTAATGTATCTTGTATTAGAATAAATGTAATGTTTTTAAGCAATAAAAAGGAAACCAACGTAAAATATTATTTTTTGCTACTTCCTTTAACATTGTTCTACCCTCTGTTGAAAATGATATATGTGAATGAAGCCTTTTCCCTGTGGCCATCTTTTATTCCACTCCTTTTATTTACTAGTAATTTTACTCCGATCTATGTTTTGTAAAGGAAAACCAACAGGAGGTTAAAGGTGCTTTCTACAGCAGTATCTTATTTTGCTGTTACGTTTTTATATGTTCTCAAACTATAAGGGCCCTACTGCACTTATCTATTTTTGGTAGATTTTTTTTTTTATTGAGATCAACGGAAATGTATCAAAACCCACATTGCACTCTGAATTGCAGATTTTAATACACTAAGAGCATACATGCGCACGCAATGATGCACATGTGTTTTGATGCTCTTCAATCAATTTAAGTGGAATGCTTGCGGAAAAAAATAAGTATGAAATAGAGCCCAAAGTGGATTTGTATACGCATGTGAGAAATTTCTGCTTACAGTCAGATGTAACTAGTGATTACCTAAGTTGTTTCTCTGAGCAGTGTCCTCCGTGTGAAAAGTAAATAGCTGATCTGTTAATCCAGGCAACCATTGCTGTGCATAGGACTGTCCCTGTCTCTTCCCTTATTTTAGCCATTTTGCAACTCAAATTTGGTATGCAGTGAAATCCTATGAGGTAATTTTTTTTGTGTGATATCGGATTCAGTGGCGGCTGGTGCTCAAATTGTTTGGGGGGGCGCAAACGAAAAAAATAAAACAATTGCAGCCTCACTGGGCCCATCAATTATCACCACTGTGCCATGCCATCAAACGCAGCCACTGTGTCATGCCATCAAAACGCAACCACTGTGCCATGCCATCAAACACAGCCACTATGCCATCAATTGTCACCACTTTGCCATGCCATCAATTGTCACCACTTTGCCATGCCATCAATTGTCACCACTTTGCCATGCCATCAATTGTCACCACTGTGCCATCAATTGTCACCACTGTGCCATGCCATCAATTGTTACCACTGTGCCATCAATTGTCACCACTGTGCCATGCCATCAATTGTTACCACTGTGCCATCAATTGTCACCACTGTCTCACCAATTGTCACCACTGTGCCACCAATTGTCACCACTGTGCCCATCAATTGTCACCACTGTGCCATGCCATCAATTGTCACCACTGTGCCATCAATTGTCACCACTGTGCCATGCCATCAATTGTTACCACTGTGCCATGCCATCAATTGTTACCACTGTGCCATGCCATCAATTGTTACCACTGTGCCATCAATTGTTACCACTGTGCCATGCCATCAATTGTTACCACTGTGCCATGCCATCAATTGTTACCACTGTGCCATGCCATCAATTGTTACCACTGTGCCATCAATTGTTACCACTGTGCCATCAATTGTCACCACTGTGCCATGCCATCAATTGTTACCACTGTGCCATCAATTGTCACCACTGTGCCACCAATTGTCACCACTGTGCCCATCAATTGTCACCACTGTGCCATGCCATCAATTGTCACCACTGTGCCATGCCATCAATTGTCACCACTGTGCCATGCCATCAATTGTTACCACTGTGCCATGCCATCAATTGTTACCACTGTGCCATGCCATCAATTGTTACCACTGTGCCATGCCATCAATTGTTACCACTGTGCCATCAATTGTCACCACTGTGCCATGCCATCAATTGTTACCACTGTGCCACCAATTGTCACCACTGTGCCAATTGTCACCACTGTGCCCATCAATTGTCACCACTGTGCCATGCCATCAATTGTTACCACTGTGCCATCAATTGTCACCACTGTGCCATGCCATCAATTGTTACCACTGTGCCATCAATTGTTACCACTGTGCCATGCCATCAATTGTCACCACTGTGCCCATCAATTGTCACCACTGTGCCCATCAATTGTCACCACTGTGCCCATCAATTGTCACCACTGTGCCCATCAATTGTCACCACTGTGCCATGCCATCAATTGTCACCACTGTGGCCATCAATTGTCACCACTGTGCCATGCCATCAATTGTTACCACTGTGCCATCAATTGTCACCACTGTGCCATCAATTGTCACCACTGTGCCATGCCATCAATTGTTACCACTGTGCCATCAATTGTCACCACTGTGCCATGCCATCAATTGTTACCACTGTGCCATCAATTGTTACCACTGTGCCATCAATTGTTACCACTGTGCCATGCCACCAATTGTCACCACTGTGCCCATCAATTGTCACCACTGTGCCCATCAATTGTCACTGTTCAGACATCCATCCACCTCGGAGCTTTATATTATAACCTGCTGGGACTTGTAGTTCTCCATCATCTCCTGGGGCTCAGGTGCATGCAATCCACCATATTTGTTCAGTTTTTCTCACTGCTGGGACTTGTAGTCCCATAGAGGGTGGATTGCATGCACCTGAGCCCCAGGAGATGATGGAGAACTACAAGTCCCAGCAGTCTAAATACAATAACAGGCTCCAAGGTGGATGGGTGGGGATCAGGCAGTGCACCACTGTCCGCTGATGACCTAATGGGGCGATAAATCGAATCAAATCCATTTTGAACTGAATTCTGTGGCTTGGCTGGCTTACCTTAGCAGTGCTCGGGCAGTGTGAACTTCAGAGAAAGTGGGGGGGAGGGGAGGAGACTTACACAATGACAGGACTCGGAGTGAACTAGGGGGGGAGGGGGCACCTCCCCCTCCCCCCCTAGTTCACTCCGAGTCCTGTCAGTGAGTAAGTTCAGTGACAAGCAGAAGCAGTAGCCCCCCCCCCAGTTCACTCCGAGCTCTGTCATCTAAGTTCAGTGACAACTGACAAGCAGCAGCAGCAGCCCCCCTACCCTCCCCAGTTCACTCCGAGTCCTGCCGCCCAGACCCACTCCGCTCCAGATCAGCAGTGTGCACTCGCAACAGCTTCAGGTCCCCCCCCCCCCACTTCAATGTGCCGATCAGACGCCTGATCGGCACATTGAGGTGGGGGGGGGACCCGAAGCTGTTGCGAGTGCACACTGCTGATCTGGAGCGGAGTGTGGCGGCGGGACTGAACTCCGGGTGGGGGGTGGAGAGGGGGGGCCGCCGCTGCAGCTTGTCACTGGCAGTACTAGCGCCGACTCCGCAGAGAAAGTATTCAGCTGCGGTGGGGCTCGGTGGTGGTGGCGGGGCTGGCAGGCAATGGATGCGGGGGTGCTGCTGGTGCTGGCGTGGGGGAAGGAGCCGGTCTGTTCCTTACCTTCAATGGTTGGCGCCGCTCCTCTATGATGCCCCCACACGCGCTCCAGATATCACCAGAATACCGGAAGTGATATATTAATGGCACTGCCCACTGACCTCTCCTCCGGTCCCCGCCGAGCCAATCCCATGACAAACCCATGCATTCTAGCAAATCAAATGACAGTGGGAGTGTGTGCGGGCGCACAGCTTGCGCCCTGCACACGCCCTAAACACGGGCAAATCAGCTTCCAAGCCTGCGATCAGCTGATTGCAGGCTGGGAAGCTTCCCATAGACCGCCGCATGTCCGGCGCCTGGTCACTCTTAAAGTGACATATTTTTTTTAAAAAAATTTTTTTTTTTTTTTTTTTTTTTTTTTTTACAGCTTGGGGGGGCGGCGCCCGAGCGCCCCCTATGGACGGGCCACCACTGATCGGATTGGAGCTCTTTTTCAGTCACCATGTCCTCTTTGTGTGTGTGAAATCTATGTATATATAGTGTGTGTGTATGTGTGTGTATATATATATATTTACAAAGAGCCCAGAGTGTATTTCAAAGTGACAATTGCCCCAGGCCCCTGCCAGAAGGGCCTTCCTCTATTCAAAAATACAGTAATTTAAATATTACCGGTAATTTATTTAATTCAAATGTATTTTGTAAGTCATCTGTAAAAGTATACTTTTTAAGCAAATTTTGGCACCTTAATCACACCTCACTTTGAGGATTTATGCCTTGCCTGCGACAGCGTGTGTGCACACATGAGCTCATGACGTCATCTCACACATTTTTTAAAGAGTGTAAACCAATTTCATATTTATGGATTAGTTAGTAAAGCTGGTCATATTAATTTTGTGAAAATAGTGCAGCGCTGCGTATCTATAAATCTTATATAAACAAATAATTAAACAAACAATTTATGAAAAAAGAAAATAAATAAATTATAAAATACAGTTCATGTGTAGGTTTCCAAAGCTGTCACCGCTGTGAAAAATCCTATTTAACCAGTTGAGCCCCGGACCAATATGCAGCCTAAAGACCCAAGGTGTTTTTACAGTTCGGGACTGCGTCGCTTTAACAGACAATTGCGCGGTCGTGCGACGTGGCTCCCAAACAAAATTGGCGTCCTTTTTCCCCCCACAAATAGAGCTTTCTTTTGGTGGTATTTGATCACATCTGCGGTTTTTAGTTTTTGCGCTATAAACAAAAATAGAGCGACAATTTTGAAAAAAATGCAATATTTTTTACTTTTTGCTGTAATAAATATCCCCCAAAAACATATATAAAAACATTTTTTTTCCTCAGTTTAGGCCGATACGTATTCTTCTACCTATTTTTAGTAAAAAAATCGCAATAAGCGTTTATCGATTGGTTTGCGCAAAATTTATAGTGTTTACAAAATAGGGGATAGTTTTATTGCATTTTTATTAATTTTTTTTTTTTACTACTAATGGCGGCGATCAGCAATTTTTTTCGTGACTGCGACATTATGGCGGACACTTCGGACAATTTTGACACATTTTTGGGACCATTGTCATTTTCACAGCAAAAAATGCATTTAAATTGCATTCTTTATTGTGAAAATGACAGTTGCAGTTTGGGAGTTAACCACAGGTGGCGCTGTAGGAGTTAGGGTGCACCTAGTATGTGTTTACAACTGTAGGGGGGTGTGGCTGTAGGAATGACGTCATCGATCGTGTCTTCCCTATAAAGGAGAATGACGCGATCGATGCGCCGCCATAGTGAAGGACGGGGAAGCCGTGTTTACATACGGCTCTCCCCGTTCTTCAGCTCCGGGCAGCGATCGCGACGGAGCGGCTATAAACAATTAGCCGCGCCGTGGTCCCGTGGTCACGTGCCATATTGTGGACGTATATGTACATGCGGGGGTCGGGAACTGGTTAAATGGATCCAATATTCAGTGCACACCACAACCTGCTAAAATGCCTGCTCACCTCAAGGATGAGTATAGACAGATCACTCCATGAGCAGAGTTGAGCGGACACCTGGATGTTCGGGTTCGGGTCCGAACCCGAACTTAAAAAAAAAAGTTCGAACCCGAACCCCATTGTAGTCAATGGGACACGGACTTTTAGAAAAAAAAATGCGCGGAGGTCCCATAGTCTTCCCTCTTCCTGGGCTTCCCCAGTGACGTAGCAGAGGGTACGTCAGAGGGTGCGGGGTCACGTGACGGGTGGCCCTGCCTCCTCTATATAAGTAATGTCACAGCTCCAGCGCGCCATTCGCTGGGCTGTGTCCAGCGGTGAGAGGAGGTCGGGGATGCTGCGCTCCTGATGGATCTTCTCATCGCTGGAGCGGAGACCACCCGGCCGTCGCAGGATCTTCTCATCGCTGGAGATCACCCGCAGCCGTCGCAGGATCGGGACAACGTTGGAGCAGGAAGCCGGGAACGAGTGGATTATCACCGCTGGAGTTTTTTTATTAATAAAGGACTTTATTCTACGGTGTGTGTGTGTTTTTTTTTACAAGACTTTACACTTCCTTCGTGAAATGGTAGGGGTACAGTGTACCCCATTACCATTTCACACAGGGGGGGGTCAGGATCTGGGTGTCCCCTTTGTTAAAGGGGTCTTCCAGATTCTGATAAGCCTCCCGCCCACATACCCCCACAGCCACCGGGCAAGGGTTGTGGGGATGTTGAGGGCATGTGGCCTGGTGCGGAGAGGGGGGCCGCACTCTGTCCCCCCCTCTTTTCTGCGGCCGGCCAGGTCAACGTGCTCGGATAGCGGGTCTGGTTATGGATATTTAGGGGGAACCGCACGTAATTTTTTTTTAAATTGACGGCGGGGTTCCCCTTAATATCCATACCGGACCTAAAGGGTCTGGTTATTGAATTTGCAGGGACCTCCGCGCATTTTTTTTCCCGAACTCCGATCCCGGACCCGAACTTTTTCCAATTATTCATTTTAGTCATTTTTCTATTATGAGGTGCAGAAATGTATTCAGGCCTAGGGCAGCACAAAACCTAAATATACTACTGCATATTAGGGCTTATTTAGACAGGATCCGATTTACAGCATGTTTTTATAGTGTGGGAGGAAACCCACGCAGGCACAGGGAGAACATGCAAACTCCAGGCAGATGGTGTCACGGACGGGATTCGAACCAGCGACCCTTTTGCTGCTAGGTGAAAGTACTATCCACTACACCACTGTGCTGAACGAACATGATCGCGGCTGAAAGGATGAGATCAGTGTTTTTTTTCCATTCTCATGCTTTCCAGCCTGGAGGATGAAAATGAGTTTACTTGTGGCGTCAGAGGGGGCGGGGTCCCAGGAGAGGCACACGCGGCAAATTCAATTTCAAGCGATGTGTCCGGGGAAGAAAAAGATGTGGACGAGAAGGCCGACGGATGGAGAAGAAGATGGGAGAAGACGCCGGGCAAGATGTGGACGAGAAGGCCGACGGACGGAGAAGAAGATGGGAGAAGACGCTGGGCAAGATGTGGACGAGAAGACCCAAGAAAGAAGCAGAGGAAGATGGAGGAAGAATCACGAATGAAAGAAGAAGAAGAAGAAGAACAGCGGAAAGAAGATCTTAATAAAAGATTTGTCAAAAACCGGCTACTGTCATTTTTAACACTTTTGACACTTTCCTTTTGGTGAAATGGTAGGGGTACAATGTACCCCATTACCATTTCACACGGGGGGGGGGCAGGATCTGGGGGTCATCCTCCCCATGTTGAGGGCATGTGGCCTGGTACGGTTCAGGAGAGGGGGGGGGCCGCACTCTGTCCCCCCCTCTTTTCTGCGGCCGGCCAGGTTAACGTGCTCGGATAAGGGTCTGGTGTGGATTTTTAGGGGAACTCCACTCCATTTTTGGGGTGGAGTTCCCCTTAAAATCCACACCAGACCTGAAGGGTCTGGTATGGATATTTGCGAGGAACCTCGCGTCATTTTTTTTTTTTTTACGGCGGGGTTCCCCTTAATATCCATTCCAGACCTGAAGGGCCTGGTAATTTAATTTGGGGGGACCCCTACACATTTTTTTTTCTTTAGGAATGAATCCTGTCAGAATTGCCATTGCCGACAATTCATTATTGTCGCGTGTGAATTTTAAATGCCTTTTTTTCTTTCAGAATGTAATTTTGTACAGGGACAGTTCTAAGTGTGGGAAAAATGCGCTATTTCACATGCTGACTTTACACCCCCCCCCCCCCAGGTTCGAAATTTAAAGGAATATTTCACTTTTATTGTTTCACTTTAAGCATTATTAAATTCACTGCTCCCGAAAAAACGGCCGTTCTAAAAAATAAAAAAAACATTGATACATGTCCCCTGGGGCAGGACTCAGGTCCCCAATCACTTTTTAGGACAACACTTGCATATTAGCCTTTAATATGAACACTTTTGATTTCTCCCATAGACTTCTATAGGGAGTTCGGCGGCGGCTTTACATATCACTTGCAATGCGTCGGCTGCTACGCTGGTTCATGCGCCTAATTAAGGCTTCACCCAGCGCACTAATTAAGCCATGAACCAGCGCAGCGCACTGATAATAGTAAATCAGCCCCAATGTCTTAAAGGGCCCATTTTTTTTCTTTTTTCTTATGACTACAGGAGGAGGGGGGGGGGGCACCCAGGCGCCCCCTATGGACGGGCCGCCACTGTTGAAATAGCTTTTGATTTTAGTAAATATGCTGCATACACAACAAATTCCAATTTTCACTTATTTACATCCTATAAAGTGTTTTGAAACTTACTGTGCAATAGTTTGGAATAGTGCATTGTAAGTTTTTTTATTTTGAAAAAAGAAAAACTGTTATCATTAGGAGTTTTGTTCAATTAAATTTGAATTGTACTCTTAATTGATGACAACATGAGAATTATGCTGACTGTTGTTTACTTCAATTATTTAGGTAAATGAGAAAAATATAATTAGCATAATAATTTAGAACATGGTGCAAACAAAAAAAGACTGACTATTTTGAAAAAAAAAATTTTTTTTTTACTTTTTGCTATAATAAATATCCTATTTTTTTTTCTCAGTTTAGGCCGATATGTATTCTTCTACATATTTTTGGTTAAAAAAAATCGCAATAAGCATATAGTGATTGGTTTGCGGGAAAAAAATATCACCTACAAAATAGGGGATAGATTTCTGAAATGTTTTCCTTTTTTTTTTACTAGTAATGTCGGTTATCTGCGATTTTTGTCAGGACTGCGATATTGTGGCGGACAGATCAGATACTTTTGACACTATTTTGGGACCATTCACATTTATACAGTGAACAGTGCACCGATTACTATATAAATGTGACTGGCAGGGAAGGGGTTAACACTAGGGGGCGATCAAGGGGTTAAATGTGTTCCCTAGGGAGTGATTCTAACTGTGGGGGGAGGGGACTGACTGGGGGGGGGGTGACCGATGGGTGTCCCTATGTACAAGGAACACACCATCGGTCTCCTCTCCCTGACAGGTCCCTGGCTCTGTAACTGCTGATTGCGGGTACCCGGTGGACATCACGACCGCCAGGCACGCGCATCAGCACCCAAGGGACGCGCACGCCCCCTAGCGGCCGGGAGGCCCGAGGACATCATATATAACGGCCACCGAGGATGGCATTTAAAAGAACTTCTGACGGTAATTTTTGCAGAGAAATGTGTGTGACCCAATTAATTAGAAATATAGATGAATCCATGATCAAAAAACTAATTACAAATGGACAGTGGTTATAACAGCTCAAAAACATGTTTTCTTGTTTGGTGGAAGTGTATCTTCAGGCTTTAGTTATTGGTCTAGATTTGCTTGTAAAGTTTTTACATTAGAGATAGCTTTCAACTATTCCTTTATCTCAGTAGCTATTTATATGCGAGCAGGGTTGCACACCAAGTAAATGAGCGGCTATAGAAATAAAATATTTTAACCATTCAGATTTGGTATACTTAACTGTGGATTTAAAGTTTAATTTCCTAGTTATGCAATTGGGAAATGTATTGCTACAATACATTTTCCACTGTATACGCAATGCAATTCAGTTGCCTAATTATGTATTCATTTGCATTAAATGTTGCCAGATGCATAACATGTTATTGTTATGGCTGCATACAGCTATTATATATTTAGTTTAAATTAACCAAGATCCAGTAAAATATTTAAACATTCTAGTGAGGCATCTAAAGGCTGCTAACCTGGATGGTATAATAAATTGAAAACAACTCTGTACTTGAAATATCTTAATTTTAAAGTGTAATGCCCAGCCCTGGAGGAGCTGCTGAATTTATTAGATTTGTTAGTCCTGCTCCAGCAATGCTCAACCCAGAACTGACCCAAGACTCACCGTCACACTTTGTGGGATACAGTGAGGTTTATGAGAACATAATAGCCTTGATGGAAGGAACAGTGGTTAAACAAACAATAATATTGCCACACACCAATTATATTGCAGCACAATAGGGAAATACAGTACTCAAAGCACTAAAACCATAAGGCAATATAAACACAAATCGACAAGGAATGGATACTAGTGCATAAGAAATGATTAGAAGCAAACACCACTCAAGGTCAGTCTCCTGATTTCACCTCCACTAACGCACCTCCCAGGTGCTGCTGGCCCTGTCCGTCACAGGTTCCAAGTAACAAAGAAAATCTGGTGGTCCGCACATTCGGTTAAAATAAACTTTATTGTAAAATATTCATATAAGCAACTCCAAAATACAGATGTAGAGGAACAGCTCATCTGTATTTTGGAGTTGCTTTTATGAATATGCTACAATAAAGGTGATTTTTAACCTTGCATGCGGCCAACCAGATTTTCTTTGTTACATATGACATTGTCAACTGGCCTATTTCAGGAGAACAAAGTCCCTTATCACACTACTGGTTAGTGGTAACACAACCCAGGGCTGATCCTAGGCAGGTGCGTAGGGTGCAGTGCACCCATACGTATCTTAGGCTGCATATTTACGCTGGCCGCTAGGTGGCGCTTCCGTATATTTACACAAGGAATATGCTAATTAGGTAGATACGCCAATTCAGAAACGTACGTCCGGCCGGCGCATTTTTTTACGTTGTTTACGTTAGGCTTTTTCCGGCGTAAAGTTACCCCTGCTAAATGAGGCATAGCCAATGTTAAGTATGGACGTCGTTCCCGCGTCGAGTTTTGAAAATGTTACGTCGTTTGCGTAAGTCATTTGCGAATAGGGCTGTACGTAAGTTACGTTCACGTCTAAAGCAATGACAATTTGCATGTGCCGTTGGTAAAATACGTCAAATACGCGGGGTCACCATTCATTTAAATAAAACACGCCAACATCGTCCCCATTTGAATTAGGCGGGCTTACCCCAGACAACATACGCTACACCGCCGTAACTAAGGGCGCAAGTTCTTTCTGAATACGGAACTTGCGCCCTAATTTACGGCGGCGTAACGTATCTGAGATTCATTACGCCCCGCCTAAAGATACTCCAAAGTATCTGAATCCGGCCCCATATCTCTGGACATACAGACTGACCCACAGGGCAATCCAGAATTGGCGACAGCCAATTTTAACACAATCAAGAATGAGAGCAACTTACCTCTCTCATTCTCCCACTAACTTTAGTGTAGTGCCCTTACTGAAAGTAAAAGGGGGCGCTACATAAGGAAAACGTTTTTGTTGCTCAAATGACTGTTTACAGGGTATAGAGACATAATAGTTAACTGATTCCTTTTAAAAACGATTAAAAATAGATAAAAAACAATCATAATATGTACCTTTAGTTTCAGTTTCGTTTTTTGCATGTTATGCTGCCTCTGTGCTATACAGAGCCATAGAGAAGTAAGGGTTTGAAAACGAAACTAGAAGCTCCCAGTACTGTGGTCCAAAGGAAACAGACAACCAGGAAGTGTCCAGAACAGAGCAGAATTACAGCAACATCAGAGCAAAAACTAACAATGAGGACATGAAACCAGGACTGCAGTAAGGTAAAGGAAGCTATTTAGCTAAAAAAAAAAAATCCTTTAGTGACCCTTTAACTTTGCATAGACACTTGCTGCAGATTGCAAGGGCAATGCGATCAGAATGCAGTGCGAAAAAACTGCACAAGAAAGCAGATTTTCCGCATTGCATTTTAGTGTGAACAGGCCCTTAATGTTGCTGTTGGATGTAGCACAATATTGCTCTGTTGTTGTGTGTTTTTCCTTTAAGCTTGGTGGATATATGATGCTAAAAGAAGCAACATGAAATCTCAGTTAAATAAAAAAACAGACAATAGGTATCATAGAAGGCAGCATATATAGTTGATTCATCTTATAACTCTAGTGTATGGAAGTATTAGTGATGATATATTATGACAACCTGGCAAGTGATTGTAGTAGTCCCAAAGTAATGATTTCATTCCATATGCAGAGAGTGATATACAGTCAGAGTAAAGTCATATATTATGCAAGCAAGCACTCTAACCCTCATTATATAGTCAGAGTGTATGTAATGAGCACCACTGTGCCGTCATAATTTAGTTAAAGCTTTATCTTTTTTTTTTTTAGCCAACATAAAACTGTTATAGCTTATTTTAAATTAAAGGGCTAGAAACATAAAATATCTTAAGGATTAGTGATGAGGCAACCCATACATGCAAGTTAAGGCCACTTTGCTTGTGGACCATGGGTGATCTACACCGGCACTGTTTTGCTATTATGCTGCCATTTTGCATTTTTAAATTTGTAAATCGCATGCATTCCTGCACCTGCATGCAGCTGCAAAAAAATAGATGCTCACAGAAAATGTGCAAGGGTGGCATTAACTCCTAATGGTTCCCTCCACACTGGAAAACACGGTACGGTTTTCCACACATAGAAATCACGTGGTGAAAAAGCACTGTGCAATTTCCGTGTGGCAACATTTAAAAAAAGGTTCATGGACATTTTCCCTGCAGAGAGCGCAGGCACAGCAGCCCATTCAAATAAATGTGCATCAGCATGCACAGCCACATATATGTAAACCAAGCCTTAGTGAACCTCTCAAAAAATCCCTCCAATCTTATGAAAAAGTTGTAACATTGTTTGAGATTCACATTGCTGACCAAGTGCATAGGCCAGCGGTTCTCAATCTGTGGGTCACGACCCAGTTGGGGGTCAAATTCCAATTTGCCGATTTCCTGGAGCCCGCACTGCTCTCCCTGCCTTTTTGCAGCCACCCAGCAGGGCTGTCCCTGGAGCCTGTGGCTGCCCAGCTAGACTGTTCCTGGAATCCCCTGCCCAGTCAGCCTCTTCACTCCCATCTATTCAGTTCACGGCATGGCTGGGGGTGAAGACTAGAGGTCAGCTGACTGGTGAGGAACGTGAAGTGAGAGGGGCTGGAGGAGACCCTATTTCCTGATTTCGGATAGGTGTCACTGCTGTAATACATTATGGAGCTGTAGACACAGTGAGTAACACTACCTGTGATTATAGTTGCCATTAAAAGTCCCCCTTGGATCAAGAGCACCTAAGTTGGCTTTTTAGAACTCCCTCCCCAGCATTGCCACTGATCCCACCCCCCCCCAGCACTGCCAATCACCCCCACCAGCACTGCCGCTCTTCCCAACTCCCCGCCAGCACTGCTGCTCATGTCATCGCCCCCCTGCCCACAACAAGGAGTAAGAGAAGGAATAAAGAGAGAATTGATGGACGAGAGAGGAAAAGAGGGGGAGGGACAAAGAAAAAGGGAGAGAAACGACAAGAAAGACAGAGAGAGAGATGGAGGGAGACAAGAAATTAGGATAGAGAGAGATAACAGGGAAAGACGGGAGAACAAAGAGAAAACATGGTACGTCCTAACGGGTACCATGAGGGGTTTTAATACTGTACGAGTGGAAAGGACTTAGGGAGCGCTAAATGTCCGCGGGTTAGGGGTGCAAGTGGGTGCTGACAACCCACGCTATAAAATATAATTTTTACTGTTTGGTGTCCCTTCAACTTGGGAAATTTTCTTAAGGGGTCACAGCACGAGCACGGTTGAGAACCACTGGTCTAGGCACTTGCCAAATTGTTTAAAGATATTTTGCAACAAAGCTTAAAATTTACTATTATTTTAGGGTGTTTTTTTGCTCAGTAGGGCTTGCTGTACCAAAAAGTATCTAGGAAAGAAATATATTGTTACAATGTCCTTCAATTTTTCATAGCATATACTTTCCACAACTTCTTGTAACAGTGAAATACAAGCCTGCATTGAGGCAACAACTTTATGGTATTATTAGTACCTACCCCAACAATTTTTTAGATTTATATCCTAACATGATATACCCTCAGATTACATAGTTGTTGGTAATTCCAGATGCAATTGTAGGCAGGTATAGTCTATTTTCTCCACTGCAGGCAGTGCTGTCTGCAGTGGGAATGCAGATGGGGGAGGAAGTTGAGAACTTGGGGCCAGATTCACAGAGGAAATACGCCGGAGTATCTACTGATACTCTGGTGTATTTTCAAATTTGCCGCGTTGTATCTTTATTTGTAATTCACAAAAAACATACGACAGCTTTTGCCTAAGATACGACAGGCGTACGACTTCGTACGCCTTTGGATTCTAGGTGTAATTTTCCGGCAGCTGCTGGGTGGAGTTTGCGTCATTTTCCAGGGTCGGGTATGCAAATTAGCTGATTACGGCGATCCACAAAGATACGCGCGTTCGTCGCAATCTCTTAAGCCGCCGCTAGTCGGTTTTTCCCGTCGCAAACTTAGGCCTGCTTTTTCATGGCTTACATTTAGAACAGCCATGTTAAAGTATGGCCGTCGTTCCCGCGTCGAATTTCAATATTTTTTTTTGCGTAAGACATCCGGGAATACGAAATGACGTAACACACGTTGCCGTTCAAAAAATACGTTGGGGCGACGTAATTTCGCGCAAAGCACGTCGGGAAATTTTCACACGGAGCATGCGCAGAACGTTCGGCGCAGAACGCTTGGCGCGGGAACGCACCTAATTTAAATGGTACACGCCCCATTTGAATTAGGCGGGCTTGCGCCGGATGGCTTTACGTTACACCGCCGTAAGTTTACACGCAAGTGCTTAGTGAATCAGGCACTTGCGCTGAAAACTTGCGGCGGTGTAACGTAAAGGGGATACATTACGCCGCCGCAGATATCTGTGAATCTGGCCCTTGGTACCTCCTATGGTTTCTTCAGTCACAGGGAGGCAGCTATCTAATTGGATGTTGGCACCCCAGGTGACTTTGAAGGCCATCTTAGATAGGCAGAGTCTCTTTAGGACCCTGGCTGGTTTGGTACAAATTTTGCAAGTCATCTCTAGAGTAGAGTCAGGTCATTTGTTTGTTAGGGACAGTGCTTAGCAGCTGGTAAAAGTTCTGGAGAAGTAGGGAAAGTGCATGGACACGCAATCCTTCCTGGATGCCTCCCAGTTTGGGTACAGACTGGCCAGGCCACATTCCACTCCTCAAGACAGCTGCCTTTAGCATCTCTGAGTCACAACTTGCTGTTAGGATTTGAGAGTCTAAACGGTCGGCTTACTTTCCCGCTGGGTCTGTTGTGTATTGCTTGACTTCTGTTACAATATACTCTCATTGCTGTACTTGGACTCCATGAGTTTTCTGCCTGTCGCATCACGCTGTATCTACCCACACATTTGTACCATCAGACCATAACAATGTGGCCAGCCTAAAGTGGAACTTTTCCCAAAAGGGAGGTTCTGGTTTTCCGAACCCCCCCCCCTACTACTTTTGGGCAGTTTATTTCTTTTGGTGGGGGCAGGTACCCAGTTTTGACAGTTGCCCTATCCCACTTCCAGTCAGATCTTCACAGGTCCCAGAAATCTACGGGACCAACCAAAAGGTGCAATGTGCAGTGGACAGCAGGCTGTAAAGCCACAAGAAGTCACAGCCGGATGCCCACAGTTAACATTCTGCCACCAGGGATCAAAGACCAGTGAATTAATGGCCTGGGTGAGAATGATGCTGGATCCCTGGACAAGTAAGGATCCTTTTTTAAAAAGCCAGAGGCTACCATATTTGTATGTTTTGTTCTTACGGTGAAGAACCACTTCAATATAGTGTGTCATACCAAGTATAGCCTGTAACATGCACAGCTTTATCTGACACCGAGACAGAAAATGCAAAATCGCATCCAATAAAATACATCAAAATGGCAGATGGCACGTGTTTTTGCTATATACTTGAGTTTAGAGCAGGGGTCTTAAACTGGCGGCCCTCCAGCTGTTACCAAACTACGTGTGGGTGTCATGCTTGTAACTGTCAGCCTTGCAATGCCTCATGGGACTTGTAGTTTTGTAGGGACGCCAGTTTGAGACCTCTGGCTTAGAGTAACAGCTCTGAAATACATGAGGCATGTCATTTGCTAAGATTTCTGGATGAGTAAAAGAATTCTCCTGAGGTTCCCTACTTAGTTCCTGCAGGGTCTAGACCTGTTTAGAGGAATAAATCTGCCAAAGCAGAAATGAATTGACTGCATATGCTGCCAGCATTCCATAAAATGGTAAGGTGTTATTGATTATAATAGAAAGTCTGGGGACTACACTTGGGCCATCATTTTATAAGAGCTAATCCTCAGTCTAAATCAAGTCCTGATGGTACATATAATATTAGTCTGTGATGGCAGTGCAGTAAGCCTTTCTAAAACTAAACATTTTCCAAATGTATGTTCCCCTGACACCATAGAACAATTCGGCTGTGTGATTTCTCTGTAGCACAAAATGACCTAAACTGTAAAAATGCCTAGCAAAGAACAAAAACACAATATATAACAGTTTCCTTTGTTTGATCTTTTGAATAATTTAGTAGACTTTGATGTTATCCATGAAAATCACAGAGTAAAGCACACGTTAAGCACAAACTCATCTTCAGTCTTTTAGGTAAAACAAGTGAAATCTATTTTTAATGCTTTCACATTAAAAAATATTGTTAACATAGAGCTAAATGCTGGGCCTCATATAACCTTATCACAGAATCGTGTTTTCAGGTCAGCCAGATGGCAGAAGTGGCCTAGCAAAGACAACTGTCACTGTGTCTGTGTTCTTAGGGGTGTTAGCACTAACCCTGATTCAAGAACACTTTCCTATAGCATATCTAAACTCAATAAAAAAATATTGTTTATTGCAGCTCACCAGTCCACACTCGGTGTGCATAGAAAAGAATCCCCCCCCCTTTAAAATCACATTTTGTTGCTTTGCAGCCTGACATGAAGACACTGATTTGTATTATTTTTATCCAGCTGTATTTACTCAAGTGCAACTTATAACATCCAAGTGAAAGATATAACACCAACACGTTAGGAAAAAAAAAAAACCCTCCCCTTTTGTCTGTATTTTGTTGAACCATCTTTTGCTTTGATTACAGCCTTTAACCTGTTGGGATATGTCTCTACTACCTTTGCACATCTAGACTTTGCAATATTTGCTTAATCCTCTTTGCAGAACTGCTCATGTTCAGTTTAATTTAATGGTGACCATTTGTGGACTGCAGTCTTAAAGTCATTCTACAGATTTTCAATGGAGTTTAAGTCTGGGCTCTGACTAAGCCATGCAAGGACATTACCCCTTTTATCCTTCAACTACTGTGTGGTCATTTTTGCAGTGTGCTTTGGGTCATTGTCATGTTGGAAGGTAAACCTTCTTCCCATTGACCTCTTTCCGGCAGAGGGTAGCAGATTTTCCTCAAGAATTTGACAATATTTTGCCTCATCCATTTTGCCTTCTATCCTGACATGTGCTTTAGTCCCTGCTGCAGAGAAACACCCCCACAACAGGATACCACCTCCATGCTTTACTGTAGGAATGGTGTTATTTTTATGGATTTCTGCCAGGCATTTCGTTTGGTGTTGAGGCCAAATAATTAAATTTTAGTCTCATCTGACCATAACACCTTTTTCCATGTGGCCTCAGAATCTTCAAGGTACGCTTTGGCGAGGCCCAGTGGTGACTGCATGTGGCCTTTCTTGAGGAGTGTTTTTTCTTGTGTAGCACTTCCTTCGAAAGAGCTGCTGGTTTAGATTTGGCCCTGCACTCTGCCTGTCAACCCCCAGAATTTGGATCGATCCCCCCTTGGCACAAATGGACAATACTAAGATTGTGGACCCCAAATGGCTATAGGGGACCAAAATGATACCACACAGTGATGAATACAGTCCGATATTGTTACCTTGGTGTTGTTCACCTGCCTCACAGCTGCAAAAGACAGAGTCCCACGCACGATGTAGCTTAACCAGTGGTAAGATGTTTACTTGGCAAAATAATGAAACAATGGTTATGCAATCAACATTTAAATTCATACAGCTCCCTGTATAAGTCAATGGAGTATCACTGGTTTGGAATATACCTGCAGTCAGACCCAAATAACTTGACCTAAGGGCCAGACTTGGATGAGAGTATGGTGGAGGAATCTCTTAGTGCAATGACATCAACACTGAGGTACCTCTCCACCAAGCCTCACATAAACAGAAATCATCAAAGTGATGTAAACAGCTATATCAGTACATAAGTCTACAACAGTGAGGCTTCCCCTAGTGAACAGTTCAACAGTTGCGTGTTCTGTGATGACCAATTGCAAGAATGGAGGAACAGGTGACTGTTCCTTTAAGAGTCAGTAGATCTTCAGCTAGCCACGTTGGTGCACTTATTTGTACTCCAATAGATAGGATGAAAGGAAAATAAAGCAACCAATTGAAGCACGCGGGTTAACAGTAAAGTGGATACTGATTTCCCCCAGACACTGTACCGCTCCCAGAAGGTGATGTGTCCCCACTTGCGGTGCTGCAGATGCCAACAAGTACAAGCAAAGTCTATGCTAATCACCCTCCTGCCAGTCAGATAAATATGTTGATGGGCAAGTGCCTGCTCACCAAACGAGGCTTTGTTTCGATGGTTTCTCACAGTCCGGAACCCTTCCTCAATGGTCTCTGGTCCTCCCCACGGCTGCTCTCGGAATATAGGTGAATGGGTGACTTCAGATGATGCAAGTTGTAGACCGATCCTCCTCTAGTCTGACCAGCAACTGTCTGTAAGGATCCCTCTCTGGCTAGGCGATCCGCTCTCGGTAACTTTAGGCCCAGGCCTCTCAGTCCTAGGTACACCTTCTACAGGCCTCAACACAGGCCTCCTGCTGGCTTGAAGATGGCGTCCAGAGAAAGAGAGCTGAGGCTATCCCTCCCCTTATATCTGCTTACCCAGCAGGCAGTTCTGTGGCTGGGCTTGTGGGTAGGTGAACTGAGCATTTTGGGTAGTTAGTTTTCTGACCCAGCTTTAACATGTGAGTCACTTCCTCCTCACTGCAATTCCCACAATGCTTTGTTTTCATGGCTTAATAAAACCAAACAAAGTCTTAATAGCATTAAATAAAACGGACACTAAAGGGAGCCAAACCCTTTACTAATAGACAACACATAATGTAATGAAGATAACTCTGGTAGAGACCTGTGCTACACTTGCAACCCTCCCATACAAGCCACATTTATGGAGAATGACCACTCTTTGTCATACATTTCTGCAACTGCTTCAGAGTTGCTGTATGCCTCCTGGTAGCCTCTTTGACCAGTTTCTTCCTGGTTCTTTCATTGTTACAAACTACGGTGAACTAGAGTGAACCACAACTGTGGTTAAGGAAAGATTTCAATGCACTTCTCTATGTAATGTGATTATTTAGTAATGAGCCCCAGGCGTCACTCTAATCAGAGAAAAAGAGTTTGGGGGTTCACTACATCATGTCTCTCACATATAGGAATGCGTTGAGCTACAGTACTAAGGGTGGAGATATTACAACATACCATCAACCCCTAGCCTTTAAAGTTTACGATGAATGTGAGTGAAGCACAACTGCATTAAGGAAAGGATCTCAATGTACTACTCTATGTGTAAGTCATTATCAGTACGGGACCCCAGGCCTCATTCTAATCCGAGATTGGGGGGTTCACTACATCCTATCACTCACATATAGCAATGCATTAAGCTACTAAGGCCTCGTACACACGACGGGACATGTCTGATGAAAACAGTCCGTGGACCGTTTTCATCGGACATGTCCGCTGGCGGATTTTGGTCTGATGGCTGTACACACCATCAGACCAAATTTCCTGCGGACAGCGAATGCGGTGACGTGGCCGCGCCATCACCGCGACGACGACGCGGCGACGTGCGCGACCCTGGAAGGTCAATGCTTCCACGCATGCGTGGAATCACTTCGCATGCGAGGGCTTTCGGCCGAGCGGACATGTCTGGTGAGTCGTACAGACGACTGAACATGTCCGACAGACAGGCTTCCAGCGGACATGTTTCTTAGCATGCTAAGAAACATGTGTCCGCTGGAAACCTGTCCTATCCGCCGGAAAATTGTCCGGTCGGCCGTATAGATGACCGAACATGTCCGCGGAAACTGGTCCGCAGACCAGTTTCAGCGGACATGTTTGGTCGTGTGTACGAGGCCTAAGGGAGGAGGTATAACATACCTTCAACCCTTAGCCTAGAAAAGGTATGGCGAACATGTTCAGTTTATTAGGCCGGCAGGCCATATAATTTTAACAACAAATGTCAAGCACATAGCATATGAAAATACTGTATGCAGATAGCATTAACTTGAGAGAGGCAATAGAAGTTTAAATGGCTTAAGAGTGTATGTCCCTTTAAGATATTCCACAACTGTTACAAGAAGGCACATTAAGTAATCCCAAGCTGCACGGTAGTATAAATAAAAGGCAGATTCGAATACAGTACTTAGTAAAGGCTATATGTGATCCGGGTAGTTCTAGAGCAGCAAATGTAACGTAGCAATGGTTTCTTATCCATTTGCAGAGGATGATTGTTCTTCTATAATAGCAGAGTAGTGTGGCAGTAATAGGATTCTTTAGTGGATGGTCTCCTTATGCTGAATATCTTAGGGTGTCCCCAGCAATGGCAGTATGCATGGCAGCGAGGATCCAGGCAATTAGCTTAATTGTGGCATGGATCCAGGGTGGGATGGATTCCAGCTTAGGGATACATGGTACCAATAGTTTTGTAGCGTGGTCCGGCTACGGTTGACAATAATAGAACAGCGTGTACTCTGCACGCTGTTCTGTTTATAGCAGAGAGGCATGTGTGCCGAATAGAGCGTTAATTACGCTCGGCACTTCAGCGCTCCACGCTGGAACGCACGTGGCGCCGGGCGATGATGTCATCGCGCAGTCGCCGTATGCGTTCCAGCGTGGAACGCAATACGGCGGCGAGAAGCGCCGATTACATTCATCCAGTTTGGAGCTACATCCTGATCCAGGGATGGTCTGTTTTGTACCAAATTCCTTCCACTTCCTAATAATAGACTTCAGTGTGCTTCTAGGCATTGAGAAAGCCTTTGAATTTTTTTTTCGTATCCATCTCCTGATTTGTACCTGTCCACAACTTTATCCCCAAGATCTTTTGACAGTGCCTTGCCACTAGGGTTGCCACCTCATCCCTTTAAAACAGAACACATATGAATTACACAGGTTCTGTGGCTGATTAAGGTGGTAATTGAACTCAAGTGGAGCCTTATCTAAATTAAATTAGCCTCAGAACCTGTGTAATTCATATGTGTTCTGTTTTAAAGGGATGAGGTGGCAACCCTACTTGCCACCCATAGTTGATTGTTTGCTTCATTTGCACTACCAGGGACTGAAATACTCCAGTAAAGCTCTTTTCATGCTGAGCTAATCAAAATGACCACAGCTGATCACAAAAAGGATAAGGGCAAAGGGACAAGGGACAGTGACTAATGCTGACCCTATAGCGTTCCCTCCCCCTTATTGGACTATCTCGGTACTTGGTAATAAGCAACATACGTCTGACGTCATGGGTCAGTTTCTCCACACAGCGCGGATGCGTGGGTCACACGTCCCTTTGCCCCTATCCTTTTTGTTTCTATATTAATCTGGATGATGGTACGCTATTAAGATTAGCTAATCTGTCTATACGAGGCTATACTCAACACAATTGCACAGCTGATCACAGTTGAAAGTCAAATGGCTTTGTGTGCTATTAAGAAAGTGATTTGAGTTTACACATTTTTAGGAAGGGGTGATCTTTTTTCTCAGTGACTTTGTTTTTAATAAAAAATAAAAAAAATGGATGACCTGTTGATGTTATATCTTTCACTTGGATGTTATAAGTAGCACTGCGTAAATACAGCTGGATAAGAAAAAAACTGAATCTTTCTTCATTTCAGGCTGCAAAGCAACAAAATGTGATTATTTTAAAGGGGGTGTTTTTTTTCTATACCCATTGTGTACTGTATATACTGTGTGATATATATATATATATATATATATATATATATATACACACACACACACACCGCGGTTAAAATAAGTATTGAACACGTCACCATTTTTCTAGGTAAATATATTTCTAAAGGTCATAGGCGTGCGGGGGGGTGTGCCAGGTGTGCCTGGGCACACCCTAATCACTCTGTGTGGTGCTGATTCCCCCTACTGCTCAGGCTTACCGCCATGTTGCGCCCCCCACAGAAGCCGAACAATTGAGGATTCAATTAGAGGATGCATCCTGGCCAATCTACCTCACAGTACTGCCGGCTGGATGAAAGATCCTGGTTCTGTGTAGCTGCGTTTTTGGAACTTTTGCAAAGTGTGTTTGTGGTTACATGGTCCTGTGGCAGAGGGCTGTCCAACGGCACGACGGCACTCATCTAGTCTGTGGCAGAGACTATTGAACGAGCTTCGTACCAGCTGCTAGGTCAGTGAGAGAGGCCTATCTGGTGATTGCTGAATACAGTGTGGTTTGTCCTCTGGATCCAAGAACGTGCCTGTGATCCGCAAAAGCAAGGTACCTGAATCTCCCCTAACCCTCCATCCCTCTGACTGAGTTTTTGTTTAATAAAACCTTGGAAAAAGAGGCTAAGTGTTGGTGAAGACATTTATGAGTAACTCTTCAAGGAGGACCCCAAGATGAACGCAGTAAGGTAACAACAGGCCCAAATTCTAACCAGCAGCTCCTACGGGGTAGTGCTACACGAGTAAATAAAAAAAAGAAAATCATAAAAATGCCATAAATCTTTCCCCTATTTTGTAGATGCTATAACTTTTGTGCAAATTAATCAATATGCGCTTATTGCAATTTTTATTACCAAAAATATGCAGAATACATATCGGCCAAAACTGAGGAAAAAAAACGCTTTTAAAAAAAAAAAAATGGGGATATTTATTATAGCAAAAAGTACAAAATATTGTGTTTTTTTTTTTTTTTATTGTCATTTTTCTTTTGTTTATAGTGCAAAAATAAAAACTGCAGAGATGATCAAATACCACAAAAAGAAAGCTTTATTTGTGGGAAAACGAGGACATACATTTTGTTTGGGTGCAGCGTTGTACTGCCGTGCAATTGTCAGTTAAAGTAAGAAGCTGTAAGATAAAAAAAAAAATTTGCCTTTACAACCCCATTTTTTGTATTTTTTGCTTTCATCTGATTGAGCTATGGGTTTAGGGTCCTGAAGATGCAGTTTTTTTTTAATATTCATTATTGTCTTTTGGTTGCACTGATGGTCATATGTCAATTTTTTTTCTTTTAACAACTTCAGCCCCAGAAGATTTGGCTGCTCAATGACCAAGCCATTTTTTGCAATTAGGCACTACTTGCACATATATTTGCAAATGTGTGCAAGTAAAATCTCTGGGCCAAATCCACAAAGACCCGGCGTAACGGCGAAATTCTAATTTAAGTTACACTGCCTTAAAATTTCTACCTAAGTGCCCGATCCACAAAGCACTTACCTAGAAATTTCTGGCCGTGTAACTTAAATTCCGCCGGCGCAAGGCGTTCCTCATTTCATGGGGGCGATTCCCATTTAAATGAGGCACGCTCCCGCGCCGCCCGTACTGCGCATGCTCGTGACGTCATTTTCCCGACGTGCATAGCGCGAAATTACGTTACGCCGGGCTTTGTGGATTGCGACGGGTCAATAAAGTTGCGTCGGGAAAAAAAAAAGATACGGCGCGAAAAAAAAAATTCAAATTCGAAAAAAAAAACGCGTCGCTAGACAGAAGGGTCTGCTTTTACATGGTGTACTAACTTTACACCATGTAAAAGCAGCCCTAATTTTGCGTATGCAACTTAATACTTACGGAGAAAAAACAAAGCAGAAAAGCTTTGTGGATCTCCGTAAGTGCTAATTTGCATACCCGAGGCGGCATTTCGACACAAAATGCCCCCAGCGGCGGATGCGGTACTGCATCCTAAGATCCGGCAGTGTAATTCAATTACACATGCCGGATCTTCTCCCTAACTATGGAAAACTGATTCTGTGGATCAGTTCCATAGTTAGGACCAGGGATACGACGGAGTAACAGCAGTTACTCCGTCGTATCTCTTTTGAGGATTTGGCCCTCTGTTTTTAATGCAAATTTTTAGGCGGTTCACACATTTGCAAATATATTTGGAAGTGTCACTACCTCACCAAACTCACCTCTGTAAAGTACAGTCCTAACTCTTAAAGTGGTTGTTAAGCCACTATATCATCTGTATACCATCCCATCTGTTATATAATGCTATGTGTTCCAGTGCCTGTGCTGTATAAAAAAAATGCAGATTTCTACCTTATCTTAGACCTGATTCACACCTATGCATTTTTAGTACTTTTTGCATTTTGCAGATTTGCACTACAGTCCATTTAACATTTAACAGTTTCCTATGCAACACGTTCTGTAGTGCAAATCTGCAGAATGCAAAAAAAAAAAAATACATAGGTGTGAGTCAGGTCTTAGAGCGTCTCCCGGCACTCACGTGACTCCTCGGCTCTCTGTTCTCCCTCTGACAGCTATAGCGGGCGGGGCCAAGAATCAACTGCTGACGTCAGCCAGAAGGAGGAGGGAAGAGGAGCAGAGAGGAGTCACTTGAGCGCCGGCAGACGCTCTAAGATGAGGAAGAAATCTGCATTTTTTTTTATACAGCACAGGCACTGGGACACATAGCACATGAGCCCATTCCTCCTTAAAGGCACAAGGACACATTAGAAGCCCAGCAAGAGCCATAGCAGCTGAAGGCATCCAAGGTGTCCACATTCCAAATCCAGTAAGCAAACTATACAATAATGGCAACCACCCCAATTTATAGCCAGTATGTTGCACATGTTCTGCATTTTAATTATCAAGAAATATATGTATGGATATACAATACCTTCATTATCTTTGCTAGTAAAAACTTATGGTCTCTATCCTTGTCGTTATCATACATTTAACATTAGTTTTATCGCTGTGGATTTCAAATTCCTCCTCTACCTCAAAAGGATTGATATACAAAGGCCGTGAATCATTTTCTGGCGCAGCAAAGAAAATTCTGTACTCATTTTTATTTTTCTTCCCCATAATATATTGCTAAACACCTACAAAATAGTTTACATACATTTCCGCAGCCTTATTTTAGGAGGAATTGCATTCTTAATCTCAGACGGAGCTCTGTACAAAACATAAACCACAGCTGCATTTTCTTTCTGAACATTAAGGATACCATTTAACTCCAACTGTTTCAGTTACATATTCCGTTCATGTCATATTTCTATTTCACAGCAATAAATGTAAAGAAGGGTTTATCTTTAGCAATTTCATTTCATGGGGACAGGTGCGGAACTGCCAAAATATCCCATGTACTCCCTATAATATATACACGCCGACCCACCTGTGCGTATGCAGGAAGGAGCTAAAATTAACTGCCTGAGACAGGTAGTTCTCTGTTGATTTGTGGCTCATATGAACAGAGGGGATAAGAGAGACACATGCACAGTGCATCGCTTAGACTTTTTATAGAGTTAAATCATTTATATTATTCTTCTTGGGCAGTTAGAAAATGTATTTGTTCTTTTACATCTGTTGGTTAGGTAGTCACCAGATGGCAAAAAGTGTAGTTCACCCTAATGTGGTGAAAATATGTATAGATATTATCAAAACTGGATTTTTGCTATAAGTTTCATTTTTTATTTTTTTTTGCTTTACAGATAATCTTCTATTCATGTAAAAAAACATAATGAAGCATTGCCAGAGGGGGAGTTGGTCCCCATGTAAATGCTAAAATCTTTCTATAAATGGATCACGATTTGTATGAAAAACAGTCATTCATGTATTTAAGACAATAGTGTTTAAAAACTGTTTATTTTACCTAAAGCAAGTTTTTAATGGAGCACCATGAGATTTAAATAGTACTATTACCAGAGCAAATATCCGCAAGTGTTTCCCACATTAATATCTGAGTGCCTGCTTAGCAAAATGGTGTAGTATGCAGAAAATGCTATAACTCAGCATTGATAAACACAGAACCCATTATGTGATGGATTGTTTAACCACCTTCTTACCGGGCCTATTCTGGCACTTCTCTCCTACATGCAAAAATCATAATTTTTTTGCTAGAAAATTACTCGGAACCCCCAAACACTATGGGCCAGATCCACGTAGCGCATCGTAATTTTAGTCCGGCGTAGCGTATCGTAGTAACGCTACGCCGCCGCAACTTTGAGAGGCAAGTGCTGTATTCACAAAGCACTTGCCTCTAAAGTTACGGCGGCGTAGTGTAAATCTGCCGGCGTAAGGGCGCGGAATTCAAATGATAAAGATGTGGGCGTGTTTTATGTTAATTTTACTTGACCCAACGTAAATTACGTTTTTTTCTGAACGGCGCATGCGCCGTCCGCAGGGGTATCCCAGTGCGCATGCTCCAAATTAACCCGCAACAAGCCAATGCTTTCGACGTGAACGTCATTCTACGCAAAGCCCTATTCGCGAACGTTTTACTCAAACGACGTACACAACGGAAAACTCGACGCTGGCCCGACGTCCATACTTAACATTGGCTACGCCTCATATAGCAGGGGTAATGTTACGCCGAAAAAAGCCTTACGGAAACGACGTAAAAAAATGCGCCGGTCGGACGTACGTTTGTGGATTCGCGTATCTAGCTAATTTGCATACTTGACGCGGAAATCGACGGAAGCGCCACCTAGCGGCCAGCGTAAATATGCACCTTAGATCCGACGGCGTACTAAGACGTACGCCAGTCGGATCTAGCCCAGCTTCAGGCGTATCTTGTTTTGTGGATACAAAACAAAGATACGCCGGAGCAACCTAGCAGTTACGCGGCGTATCAATAGATACACCAGCGTAACTGCTTTGTGGATCTGGCCCTATATATATATGTTTTTTTAGCAGACACCCTAGCGGCCATTGCAACTTTTTATCTTGCATGGTATTTGCGCAATAATTTTTCAAACACCTTTTTTTGGGGGGGGGGGACGGTTTTAATTAATTAAAAAATAACAAAACAGTAAAGTTAGCCCAATTTTGTTGTATAATGTGAAAGATTGTTACGCGCACTCATGGAATGGCGCCAAACTTCAGTGCTTAAAAATCTCCATAGGCGACGCTTATTTTTTTTTACAGGTTACCAGTTTAGAGTTACAGAGGAGGTCTAGTGCTAGAATTGTTGCTGGCGCTCTAACGTATGTGGCAATACCTCACATGTGTGGTTTGAACAGCGTTTACATATGTGGGCGGGACTTACGCGTGTGTGTTTGCTTCTGAACGCGAGCTACTGGGGACAGGGGCGTTTAAAAAAATATATATTATTTATTTTTTATTTTACTTAATTTATTTATACACTTTTTTATATTTTTTTTTGATAAATTTTATTCCTATTACAAAGAATTTAAACATCCCTTGTAATAGGAATGGTTTGTGACAGGTACTCTTTATGGAGAGATGCGGGGTCAATAAGACCCCACATCTCTCCTCCAGGCTGGAAAGCATGAGATTGTGAAAAAAAATTCACTGATCTCATGCCGACAGCCGCAACGATTGCGGCTTTGTTTACTTCCGGGCCACCAATGGTCATAGAGATGACTGGTGACCATCTGGTCACCAGTCATCTCTATGCTTCCCATCCGGCGCTGGCAGATCTTTTCTCTGGGTCCCCAATGGCACGGGAGAACCCGAAGAAGCATCGTATGGCGGCGGGAGGGGGGGAAGTCCCCTCCCGTCGCCTATAAGAATGATCAAGCGGTAGAACTGCCGCTATAATCATTCTTATGATGCACAGAATTGTCGGCTGAAAAGATGGATATCTGAATTATGCCTGTAGCTTCAGGCATCATTCAGATATCCCCACTGAAAGTCCAGGACGTCATATGACGTACCTTGGGCGTAAAGTGGTTAAATTTGCAGTAAAAATGTGCCAATCCTATTATAATTTTATTAGAATTGGGTGATGTCATAGTTACATAGTTACATAGTTAGTCAGGTTGAAAAAAGACACAAGTCCATCCAGTTCAACCACAAAAAATAAAATAAATAAATAAAAAACACAGTAAAATCCTATACACCCAACTCCATACCCACAGTTGATCCAGAGGAAGGCAAAAAACCCCAGCAGAGCATGATCCAATTTGCTACAGCAGGGGAAAAAATTCCTTCCTGATCCCCCGAGAGGCAATCGGATTTACCCTGGATCAACTTCACCTATAAATCTTAGTACTCAGTTATATTCTGTACATTTAGGAAAGAATCCAGGCCTTTCTTAAAGCAATCAACTGAGCTGGCCAGAACCACCAGGAGGGAGTCTGTTCCACATTTTCACAGCTCTTACTGTGAAGAAACCTTTCCGTATTTGGAGGAGAAATCTCTTTTTCTAGATGTAAAGAGTGCCCCCTTGTCCTCAGTGTTGACCGTAAAGTGAATAACTCAACACCAAGTCCACTGTATGGACCTCTTATATATTTGTACATGTTGATCATATCCCCCCTTATTCTCCTCTTCTCAAGAGTGAATAAATTGAGTTCCTCTAATCTTTCCTCATAGCTGAGCTCCTCCATACCTCTTATCAGTTTGGTTGCCCTTCTCTGCACTTTCTCCAGTTCTCCGATTATCCTTCTTGAGAACTGGAGCCCAAAACTGAACTGCATATTCCAGATGAGGTCTTACTAATGATTTGTACAGGGGCAAAATTATATCTCTGTCTCTGGAGTCCATACCTCTCTTAATACAAGAAAGGACTTTGCTCGCTTTGGAAACCGCAGCTTGGCATTGCATGCCATTATTGAGCTTATGATCAACTAAAACCCCCAGATCCTTCTCCACTACAGATCCCCCAGTTGTACTCCCCCTAGTATGTATGATGCATGCATATTCTTATCCCCCAAGTGCATTAGAATAAAGATTGCCACGAAGGACTCAAAGGGATATGGCTTGTTAGTTTTTGCTTTTGTTTGTGCAGTACAAAGCCCTTCCATGAGCACCTTACTTCAAAAGCTAGTTATAAATTCGGGTGGCTACCATTCTTGTATAGCTTGTCTGCTGGAACAAAACCATGTCAATTTTCAGCTTTCAACGCTTTCGCATTTTGAATGACGATTGTACAGTCATGCAACACTGTACCCAAACATCATTTTTATCATTTTATTTCACACAAATAGACCCTTTCTTTGGTGGTATTTATTCACTACTTGGTTTTTTAATTTTTTTGCTAAATAAACATTTACCGATAATGTAAAAAAAAAAAAAAAAAAACTTTCATAGTTTGTTACAAAATTTTGCAAACAGATTTTTTTTTCCTTTACTGATGTCCACTGATAAGCAGGCACTGGTGGGCACTGATAAGGTGGCACTTATTGGCAGCACCGATGGGCACTTATTGGCAGCACTGGTGGGCACTTTTTGGCAACACTGGCAGGCACAGATTGGCGGCACTGGTAAGCACTGTTGGGACTACATGGATAATCAGGACTCTGATAATCAGTGCTTACATGTCCTTTTTAGAGAAGCCGGTTATCGGATCTCTTCTCTAAGGCCCCTTTCACATTGAGGAGTTTTTCAGGCGGTACATCGCTAAAAATAGCGCTGCTATCCCGCCTGAAAAACTCCTTCACTGCAGACTCAATGTGAAAGCCCGAGGGCTTTCACACTGAGGCGATGCGCTGGCGGGAGACAAAAAAATCTCCTGTCAGCAGCATCTTTGGAGCGTTGAGAGGAGTGGCGTGTATACCGCTCCTCCACCGCTCCTTCCCATTGAAAACAATGGGAAACCGCTGCAATACCGCCCACAATGCGCCTCTACAGAGGCGCATTGCGGGCGGTATTAACCCTTTATCAGCCGATAGCGGGGGTTAATACCGCACCGCTAGCGGCTGATTCCCGCGGCAATCCCGGCGGTATAGCACCACTATTTTTAGCGGCGTTATACCGCCAACGCGGCTCCCGCCCCAGTCTGAAAGGGGCCTTAATGCTGTCAGCATGATGAAAGGAGTGCTGATAACCAGCTTCTATTTACATACCGTGATTAGCTGTTATTGGACACAGCTGATCACGTGGCAAAGAGCTGTTGATTGGCTCTCTACCTCAATCTGTGATCAGAAGTGTCCTCCAGACTCATGACAGCCTCCCAGAACTATCAGGCCGCGCTATAGCCTTCATTTGGCTATAGCATGGTCGGCAAGTGGTTAAAGGGGTTGTAAAGGCAAAAAATTATTTTCCTAAATAGCTTCCTTTACCTCAGTGCAATCCTCCTTCACTTACCTCATCCTTCGATTTTGCTTTTAAATATCCTTATTTCTTCTGAGAAATCCTCACTTCCTGTTCTTCTGTCTGTAACTACACACAGTAATGCGAGGCTTTCTCCCTGGTGTGGAGTGTTATGCTCGCCTCCTCCCTTGGACTACAGGAGAGTCTCAAATAAAAGAGTTAGAACTGCACTTTAATAAGGAGCCTTTACAGGGCAGTGTGGCTTCCACATACGTTTTCAAATGTGTGCAAAGAAAACCTCTTTTTTAAATGCAAATTCTTACAGTGCCTTTTTTTAAAGCAGGCTAGTTGGTAAGTGTGCCGGGAAAACTTTTGTTTGCTTGTTAGTTTAGCATCTTTCCTTGCTTTCCAGAAAGTTGACACATCACTAGAATTGGTTAAAATATTAATTTTGTGGCAATGCCTTTAAAAATTCAAGTATTTTTATGTTTCATTGATTTATTTTATAAGAAAAGCAAATATAGACATAAACATAGGTGGAAAAATGCTTTATTCCTTAAATAAATAAATAAATATATATATATATATATATATATATATATATATATATATATATATATATATATATATATATATATATATATATATATATATTTTATAGATAGTAAAACCTTGGATTGCGAGCATAATTTGTTCCGCAAGCATGCTTGTAATCCAAATGACTTGTATATCAAAGCAAATTTCCTCATAAGAAATAATGGAAAATTAAATGATTTGTTCCACAACCATTTATTCATAAGTCCTTCAGTCTATAGTCCATATAAAAAGATTATAGCAATGTGATAAGTTGTGTAACCATAAAATGTCCATCCACAAATGGCTGCCTCCACAAGAGGGTTAGAAGCAAAATCCAGCAGGAGCTACAGAGTATAAAAGAGAAGAGAGTCACCTCTAAGTGCAGCAATATGGTTACATTTAATAAATTCACATGGATGATAATTAAAAGAGGCACATATAAGTATGCAGGCATCCGGAGTAAATCGATTCACATAGACCATCACCCGCACCGCCGGCTCTCACCGGTGTCAGTCTGCAATCTCGACCAGGAAGACTACCCTGTAGTAGAGCAATCTTAAAGCGAGGCTTGAGGCACTCGTGGAAGGGACGACATCAATGGCGGTGAGTAGGACGGTCTATGTGGACAGCTTTACCCCGGATGCCTGCATACTTAGATGTGCCTTTTTTAATCATCAACCATGTGAGTTTCTAAATGTTGTACCTTCATTAAATGTAACCATATTGCTACACTTAGAGGCGCCTCTCTTCTATTTTATACTCCGTTGTGACATGACGCTACTCTTATATCAAGACATCGCTTGTATATCAAGTCAAAATGTATTAACATTTTTTGCTTGTCTTGCAAAACGCTCTCAAACCAAGGTTTTACTGTGTGTGTGTGTATGTGTGTGTGTGTATATATATATATATATATATATATATATATATATATATATATATATATATATATATATATATATATATATATATATATATATAATGTTAGACTTGAGTGAGTCTATAATCAGTTTATGACAATAAAATATTTAAACATTCTCACCATGCACTGTGCACTTAAAAACAAGTAATTTTGGACCTTTGTAGCTGCAGGTACTGTGGAACAATTCATCCTCAAAGTTTACAGCAGAAGCACTAAAGTCACAAAAGTTGTTTTATCAGCACACAGTTTTCTCTGCATCCCACTAGCAGCTGTGACTTGATAGCCTTCCACCCTCAAATATCTAAGGTAAACAGGGAAGGTGTTCTGGGAAGGGTAGCTGCTGTTATGACCATACAACTACCCTGTCACAAAATCAAAAAGGTTTCCCTGTAAACAGATATACTTGTTTTTACTGTGTCACCTCATTGTCTTCTTGAGCTACAATGCCTGGGTAATCCTCTTCATTCAACACACTTTCAGGAGTTTCAAATTAATGGTTCCCCACTGAGAGCTGTTGGTTGCTCCTACCATCCCGTAAGTCACTACAGAATCCTGCAATGACTCGGAGGAGTACCAGGAATCTGACACTCCAGAGAGCATACTGAATGAAGATTTTCCTGGCACCATAACTGAATTTTTTTGGAATGCATAAAAACTCTGTTGTCATAATAATTCATTGAAATCAATGAATCTGTTCAGATCTGTATGCTGCATTTCTGTGCGTTTGTAAAAATTACTCAGTTGCTGAGGCAGCTGCAAACAGTGTAAAATCAGCCATGCTTCCTCAACACATGGCACAGAAAATCAGGAAACACATTCTCTCCAAAGGTTCATGATATCACTGCAGGGACATAAATCCTCATTGGCTAAAATTTTAAAATGCATGACACATGAAAACACATGTAAAATCTTCAATGCACACAAACGCACACACAACTTGCTATGAAAAACACATTGTACACAAATACAGCACCTTGAAGTAACATGGGCAATGGGGCAGGTAAGCATAATCCTTCTTAAAGTGGAGTTCCACTCAAGTGGAACTTCCCCTTCTCTGCCTCCTTCCCCCCTCATGCCACATTTGGCATCTTTCAGGGGGAGGGGGGGACGAGTACCTGTTTTTGCCTGTTATCGTTCTCCACTTCCGGAGGTGGTGCAGTCTCTCAGAAGTTTGCGCTTCCTTCTCTTTCCTCTGCCGCAGGGCCAACTGGAAAGCACAACACACTTCATGCATGTGCGGTAGGGAACCGGCTGTGAAGCCGAAAGGCTTCACTGCCGGGTTTCCATACCAGGAATGGCGGTGACGATCCAAAGATCTGCTGGAGTGCCAACATTGCGGGCTCCCTGGACAGGTAAGTGTCCATATATTAAAAGTCAGCAGCTGCAGTATTTATAGCTGCTGACTTTCAATTTTTTGGTGGGGGGCTGGACCCCCTCTTTAATAAGGGAAAACTTATTTTCTACTTTTAAACTTTAACTGGGACAGATGCTTTAACAGGTTTAGTAAAATTGCTGTCAAATTTAAAGATGAATTGCTTCACAATGTTTGCAGCTATAGAGGTCAATGAGGGATTGTTTTTAAGCTTAAACCAGTTTGGCTCGACGGTAATTTTTTTCAATTTTACTCATATGTAAATGTCTTAACTTTTTGCAATAAAATTACTTTAGTGCAAACACACAAAAGACTTTAGGACTATAAAAATAAGGGAATGTTTATAGCCTAGCCACAAGTTCATTTCAAGTGGTTAGCTGTATTTCAACACCTGAATGTAGCAGTGTTCTATGCATTAATTTTTGTGGTGCATTTCCATCTCTTTTTGTATTTTTTATTGTAATTGTCTGTGCTACTTTGCTGTATGGTTGTGTTGTGTTGTGTTAAAAAAAACACAGCTATTTTTTTTTTTTACTGTGCTCGAAAGAATGGCTGCAAAAAACTCAGCTTGGCTAGTTAATTATTTCTCAAGTATTGGTTGATCATCAAGATGTCAACTGTGTTCTCATAGACAGGCAAATGATCACTTCTCAAGCTGTATCTGTAAAAGTTCACCTTTTAGTTAAAACACCTAGAGCATAGCAAACTGCAAACCATCAGAATAATTATTCATGTAAATGTGTTGGCCATTTTAAAACATACAAATTGTACGCATTCAACTGACATTTGCCAGTGTTTGACTTTCATTTAAGAAATGATTCAATTTAGATCATTCTTGAGCATTAAATAAAGGCATTAATCACCGGTATTTTGTCACATTAGTTATCAGAAGTGCTGTTGGTAAACATGTCATTTATTTTTCTTATCTTTTTGAAAAATATGCATATTATGTAAAGCGTTTTCTTTATTTTTTAAAGTGTATATTGAAATAAGAGGTGTTTTGATCGCAGAGGTGTTGGGGAAGTTCATGATAAATTGAGACCGGAGTTAGTTTGACAAAAGTCGGGATTTAATTAATAGGTCACTGGGCATCTTTTTGCTCCAAACTGACATGGCAACTCAGAAAATCCAATTAAACTGCAAAATAAGGAAAATCAAGGAGAAACCCATTAAGTACGATGTATAGATGAGACTACTCATTTTTTATTAAGAGTCATAGAGGACAGGTGAACATGAATCACTAATCTAATAGTCCATCACCTTAATGCATACATTTTGTTTTCGTCTGTATAGAGGTGATGCATTCCTTACATTTAAATCTCAGTAATCACAGGTGAGATTACTCTGCACCATGTATTCATTCTTAGCAACAAAACACATTAGTCTTAACAGTGAGTGTCCTTGGCTGGATGCAGTATTGGGAAAAAGCCTACAATGTGATGTATTTTCAGCAGCCTAGGTTCTTCTACATGGTGTGTTATTATTTTTCTCATTATATTAACAATAGTTTATAAAGTCCCGTCCAGATGACTGGCTATAGAAAGCAAGCTGCGGCTTCAGGAATTGTATAACAATTCCTCCTTTCTCTCTAAATGAATGTTACAATTCTTATCTAGAATCGAAACGGTGAACAAAACTGTTTTTTCAGCTCTCAATTAACTAGATTACGGTTCTTGCCTATATTATACTTTGTGTACATGCATGTATAGTATATGCTGTAAATTGAACATTTCGTAGAGAAATGCTTTAGGAAGTGTTTGGTTTTGGTGAGGTCTATACTACCTGCCTTTTGTAAACATATCATTTTAACTTTCTCTAGATTTTGACCATTTTGATAATATAATACGGGGCAATTAAGCAATTCATTTTTTGGGGTTTATTACTAAATGTAATATCGGCCAGGGCAGATGCTTAATACCCAAGGTGCAGTAACTGCACACAGAGACCAGGGAATGTGACAGGTTATATTCAAACAAAGGTAAGCAACACATGACACTCTGTATTTAGCAGCAAAAACTCTCTTATAGTTCCAACAAGACCTAAGTATCAGAGTCAGTTCAAGCACAGCCGCTCTTTACAGTTAGGATTATTGGAACGCAGTCTCTATACTGGAGAAGACATGTGGGTAAGCTTACGATACCAGGCAGCATCTGATGAAGAAGGTAGCTGATAGGTGGTGGGGTAACAAGAGCACCCAGGAGGCTGATAGGAGTTCCGAGCCCTGATCCTGTTGAGTATATGTATTAGTGGAGTCACGCATGAGGTCCCCGCTCTATCCCTTCTCCACCAGAACCTTTCCCTGTACTAGACAGTGGCAGGCCCGTCCATAGGGGGTGCCACCCCTCCTTCTGTAGTCACAATTTTTTTTTTAATGGCCCCTTTAAGAAGAAAAAAAAATGTAATTTAACAAACTCAACTTAGGCGCCGGACACCAGTGCCCTAGGAAGCGCCACGTCAATACAATCACGAGATTGCAGACGTGGCGCTTCATTTGCAGGCTTTTACCCGCCTTGCGGCGCATTGCAAAGCGCCAATTAGTTTCCCGTCCCTGGATCCACTATGGGCGACGGGAGGCAGCATTGCTTAGCTGTTACTTCCGGGTTTCGTCTTACAGACGAAAACCGGAAGTGACGTCACGTCGGCAGCGGAGCTGCGAAGAAGGTAAGGAGAGCTGCTGGCTATGCCATACCTAGTCACAATCATCCTGAACCTACAGTCTGACTCCTGATCCCACCATCCCCAATAACTTGTGTCAGTCAGCATCAGCAGTGCACTGGAGTGGCAGTGCATTAACATGATCCCCACCCATCCAGCCTTATTGTACTTACACTGCTGCTGGGACTTAAAGTTCTCCATCTTCTCCTGGGGCTCAGCCAGGTGCATGCAATCCACCATCTTTGTCCAGTTTTTCTCTCACTGCTGGGACTTGTAGTCTCATAGATGGTGAATTGCATGCACCTGAGCCCCAGGAGAAGATGGAGAACTACAAGTCCCAGCAGTGAGAGAAAAACTGGACAAAGATGGTGGATTGCATGCACCTGAGCCCCAGCAGGTTATAATATAAGGCTCCGAGGTGGATGGATGTCTGGACACCCATCCACCTCGGAGCCTTATATTATAACCTGCTGGGACTTGTAGTTCATCTTCTCCTGGGGCTCAGGTGCATGCAATCCACCATCTTTGTCCAGTTTTTCTCTCACTACTGGGACTTGTAGTCTCATAGATGGTATATTGCATGCACCTGAGCCCCAGGAGAAGATGGAGAACTACAAGTCCCAGCAGTGAGAGAAAAACTGGACAAAGATGGTGGATTGCATGCACCTGAGCCCCAGCAGGTTATAATATAAGGCTCTGAGGTGGATGCCACCGAACTGCTTCATGGCATCGATAGATCTGAAAGATGCATATCTGCACATCCCCATCACAGAGAACTATAAGAAGTTCCTCAGGTTGGCGGTAAAAAGTGTGGAAGGTGTTTTTCATCTTCAGGGCCCTCCCCTTTGGTCTATCCTCTTCCCCCCCGCATCTTCACCAAAGTTATGGTGGAGGTCTTGGCGTTCCTGCGACTCAAGGGAATGTCGGTACTCGCTTACCTAGATGACCTTCTCCTATTTGCCTCTTCTCTGGAGCAGTTATCCCGGGATCTTCAGGTAGCAAGAGACATCCTAGAAAACTTGGGGTGGCTCTTGAGCCTAGAGAAATCCAGCTTAGTTCCGTTCCAAAAAGTCACCTTCCTGGGCTACGTGTTGGATTCAACAAAACAGGTCTTCCTTCCCTTATAGAAGATCCAGAAGGTGGACAAAGCAATGTTGCTTCTCCAGGGCAGCTGTCAGGTCTCGGTAAGAAGGGCTATATCAACCTTGGGCTTACTGACATCCACGCTCCCGACATTACTGTGGGCGGAGCTGCATTTTCGCCCTCTGCAGCTGTTCATTTTGAGGGTTTGTGACCACAGTCAGGGGTCTTTAGATTCCCTGATATTGGTGCCAAATCAGGTCAAGAGATCCCTCTGGTGGTGGAGAAAGAGGGCAAATCTGTCACAGGGTCTGGAGTAGATCCTACCGGTATCTAGGACTGTCACGACTGATGCAATCGGCACAGGGTGGGAAGTGCACCTAGATTCCCGGATGGTACAAGGTACCTGGGGGAGAGAGGACGCAAAGCGGTCCTCCAACTGGAGGGAGCTGAGAGCAGTAGCCTTGGCACTCAGATCCTTTCAGGGGGAACTTCAGGCTCAGCATGTGCGAGTCCGGTCAGACAACTCCCCAGCGGTAGCCTATATCAACAGACAGGGGGTACCAGGAGTAGATCCATGTGGGTCCTGGCAGAAGCCATCCTCAGATGGGCCGAGGTCAATGTTCTGTCCCTCTCTGCGATACATTTGAAGGAGGAACAAAACCAGGTAGTGGACTTCCTCAGCAGGAAGATGCAGAGGGAGGGCGACTGAGTCTTGAACCAAGAGGTATTCAACATGGTCACTCGGTGGTGGGGGGTACCATGTGTGGACCTCTTCGCCTCAAGGGAAAAAACACAAAAGCACGTCTCTTCTTTTTCCTGAACAGACGAGATGGGGCGTTGGAAGTGGATGCACTGGCTCAGAGCTGGCAGTTCTCCTGGTGCTATGCTTCCCCCCTTATGTACTGATTCCAGAAGTATTGAGGAAGTTTCAGGCAGAGAGCACAACTCTCATTCTGATTGCACCACATTGGCCCAGGAGGCCGTGGTTCTCCATCTTGAAGGGCCTGGCTGTGGATCCTCCCTGGATTCTGCCAGTCCAGGAGGATTTTCTTTCTCAAGGGCCAATCTGTTGTTTCCACTCCCCAGGTGGAGAGGTGGAACCTTGCAGCATGGCTTCTGAGGAGGAATTGCTGAGGGGCAAAGGGTTCTCGGATTGTTTAGTAGCGACTCTCCTAAGTTGCAGAAAAAGGGAGACACCTTCTACTTGAAGGTTTGGAAACATTTTAATAGCTGGTACGTAGAAAGCTCCTTCGATGTATGCCGTTATGTAGCAGTGTTGGAATTTCTGCATTCAGGGGCGGACAAAGGCTAAGCCCTTAGCACTTTGAAAGGACAGGTATCCGCTTTGAGGATTTTCCTGGAAAAACAGCTAGCGATGGATCCATGGATAGTGAGGTTTTTTAAAGCCTTAAGCAGACAGAGGCCAGTCAAAATCTCCCCTCTTTCCTGTGTGGGACCTCTCCTTAGTTTTACAGGCACTCACAGGGGAAGCATTTGAGCCTTGGGGTCCTGCACGTTAAAAATGATCACTCTCAAAACTGTGTTTTTGATGGCGATCACTACGGCAAGGAGAGTGAGTGAACTCAGAGCCCTCTCTATTAGGGCTCCCTTTTTTCAGGTTTTTCCAGACCGTGTGGTTTTGAAAACAGATCCGGTCTTTTTGCCAAAGGTGGCCTCTAGGTTTCATAGAGGCCAATAAATTGTTTTGCCTACTTTCTGTTCGAGTCCTTTGAGGGAACAGGAACATGTTTTTCATAATTTGGACGTTAGAAGGTGCATCCTTTAGTATTTAGATAATACAAGACAATTTAGGAAATCTGATTCCATTTTTGGAAGGGTAACAGGTAGATAGGTTCAGGTGCTTAGTTTCAATCTGGAAACACTCCGGCTTCCAGTGACACAGCTTTCGTTGCCACTCTAGCCAGAGTGGGTTTTGCGCACCCGGATAGGTTTCTCTCACTAGCCTAGCAGCCAGGGTGACACACAGAAAATAGTACAGTCTCTGCCACAGACCTTCCCACAGATGGAGACACTTTTCGGTCCAGAATCCTCACAGTACAGGATTCAGCTCCCGGATCTCTCCAGAGTAACTTCTTGTAGAACTTGAAACTGACAAGCGACCACCATCAAGCCTTTCAGTAAACGGTGCATCCTTCAATGAAGTTCAAGGCCTCTCTTGAGACACCAGCCTCGTGCTCGGTCTTCTCTAAGATAAGTCCTTCGTCAAGCGGCTTTCTCCCTAAGGACAGACAGCACAGGATCACCTTCCAATGCGTAGACCCAATCTGCCTACTGGGCCTACTCAGAAGATCACAACCCCGGACCAACGTGGTCCCAGAGCCAGTATAACAGGAACACGAACCCCCCGCCAGGAGGGCCACGCACGGGGGTAGTGGGACGACAGACTTGGGATTGACGACCTCAGTCCAGTGACGTCTGTTTCTTAAGTACCCCCCAGCATGCACAGCGGGACGATCAACCCCACTGATTGGCTGCCTAGGGAGAATACTCAAATCACCCTGACCTAGCTGCTGCCACCCTTGGCCTGGAGTAACAACTACACCCCAGGCGAACAATAGTGATCACTCACAGCACAACCATGGCTGGAACAGAAGCCAAATTTGCACAAATCACACATGTCTGAGTAAACTAACTCTCAGACTTCCCTCTGAATTTACAACAGCGCTGGCTCAAAAAGAGCAAGCCGCTACATTTGTTTTCTTCATGTACTGTAAAAATGCTCCTATAAGCTACTAAAACACTACCACAAGCCAGCACAAAAAAAACACAATTATGAGCGTTTTTCATCCAGTGTTTCTTTCTCAAATTTTTTGAGCTCATAAAAAACACTAGTGTGCATGCAGCCTGAAGTTTGAGTACTTGAAATATGATTCTAAATGCTTATATGGATCCATGCACACTAGAAGCAGAAACAAAATGCAAGAACCCAGTTTTATTCCCCTCTGCTGATTTTCCACTATATTCAATATACACTGGAACACACTGAACGTACCTAAACACTGCATGTAGGTGCATTTTTTTAAGCGTTTAGCGTTTTTTTTTTCTGACAGAAAACTTCGCTCAAAAACACACTTGATGTGTTTTTATTTTTGCCTCTAAACTCTTCTTTTGCAATATGCCTCTAAACTAGGGTGACCACATTTCCAAACTGCCATTCAGGGACACGCCCCCTCTCTCACCTTCCCCCAAAAAAGATGAGGGGGGGCGGGGGGAAATGTAGTCTTGGGGTTGATGGGGAATTTGGCGGCAGGTTATTTGTCATGTGAATGTGCCACTTGCTACCAGATGCAGTGCCGCTTTCCACCCATAGCCTGCCACCAGATGCAGTGCTGCTGTCACTCCCTCGTGGAGTGGAGTCACTATCTGGAGAGTGAAGATCACACTGCCGAAGAAGGAGGAGGTGCCGAGGTGGGTGGGGACGGCAGTGCTGCACTAGGCGTAGGCCTCGCTTCCGGCCTCACTGTCTGAGAGTAAATTGTCACTGGTTGCAAGACGACAGGCAGCGCCGTCCCTAGCAACCAGTTTCCGGAAATGTAGTTACTAGTTAGTAGGGGGTGGCTGTGTCCTCTATTTCATTCCGGGAAAAATATATTATCCCAAAATGAAGGTGCCCGGGACCCAGGACAAACATGTCAATTTCGGGACAGTCCCGGAAACGTGGGCACCCTACTCTAAATACCCTAATGTGCATAGACACATAGGATAACATTGAGCTGCTTCTACAGGTAAGAGAAAAACCCCCACAAAACTCCTGTAGAAGCAACCTTTTTTTACGCCCAGTGTACACAGATCCTATAAGGGCTCAAAGACACTAAGGTAAAAACACCTGGTATGGCTTTGCTCAGGTATGAAGTCAGCCTAAGAAACCCTGTTCTAGGGGTTCCAATACTTTTTCCATGAAGGCTCCGGAATAAAACAATTTAAAGTGGTTATTAAGCCACTCTTACCTATACTATTCGCTCTGTCTCCTAATGACAGATGCCCCTGTGTGTGATTTATTTAAAAAAAATGCAGTCTATACCTGATTTCAGAGCGCCTTTCTGCAATCACATGACTGGCCGGCTCTCTCCTCTCCCCGCCTGACAGCTAGAGTAGGAGGAGCCAAGATTCCCCCGTTGACATCAGTCGGGAGGCAAGGAGGAGAGAATCAGCCGGTCACATGAGCGGTGCATGGCACTCTGAAATCAGTTTTAGACTGCATTTTTTTTTAAATCACACACACAGGGGCACATGTCATCAGGAGACAGAGCGAATAGTATAAAGAGGTCAAAGTTATTTCAGCAGCAGGGGGAGGGCAGGCACTGTCACTAGCTGACAGGCAGGGAGGGGAGGGTGAGAGGACAGAGGAAGACAGTGGAGAGCAGACAGGAGAGCTGAGGATGACGGAAGCATGTAACCTGACCACGGTGTCGGGGCTCAGCAGCCATGATTAACCTTGGTCAGTTTACAGAGGAGAGGGTAAACACAGCCAGGTATTACAAGTGTTACTGGGGGGCAAACTCCACGGCACAAGCGCTGTGCTGTATAACATGCTTTAAAGGGGCAGGATCCTTTTTTAGGGTAACAAACACTTTAATCAATAAGGGCACATTTACATTTGCAATTGGGGGGCAGTAAAAATAGGAGGTAGAGACACATTTTTAGTGCCCCTATAAGCTGCAATGGTAACTGAACAGGGTTGTACACGTTGTGATGTTTTGGGGCATGGCAAAAGCTATACCCCTGGCACATTTGGCAGGCAGTACTTCGGCCAAAAGCAACCCATTGGAGTGAATTGGGCCATGCCGCAACTGTAAGCCAAACGCTAGGGTGACATTGCCAGATTCCAGGAAAAAAAAAAAACATTTGGCCTTTTGGAGGCAGCAGTATTGCCTCCTGAATGCCTGTCAGCCACACCTGTACCTCTCTCTGAAAAGTGATTCACCCGGAATCGCTTTAAAGAGAGTGACGCAGGTGCAAACTGCGACTAAAGATATGTTGTGCTTAATAGCTAAAGCGGTGTTTATTATTACGGCTTATGTGAAGATCAGATTACTATTTGGAAGCTATATACACAGACGCCCAGTTAAATACAATGGATTTACAAACTTTTTCTGCATACTCATGCATACAAAAGCTATATTTTAATATAATTATTGCAGAGATGTTTAACTTTATGGCATACTTCAATTACTGGTGATACACAAAGATGTTCACCGCTGGGCAGAATTTAGCTAATGATTGCACTGTCTTTCAAGCTGGTAGAAAAGGTGCTAGGCAATTAAATTCGATGACATTTACACGAGAAGTAAAAGCACCCCTCTTTCAAATAATTATTTACAGGCAACAAGATACAATAAATAAATAACTACATAATGCAAATATGATAACAACAAGTTGTTTGTGTCAAGTAGCTGTTAAGTCTAAAATGTAATTACTCTTCTTCTGCATTTATGAACAACCTCAATTGATTTATTGGAGGCCTAAGACAGTAGATCTCATGGGACCAGGTTTGTAGAGAAGGAAAACAATTTACATTTAAAGGAGGAAAACAAATGAGCATGGCAATGCTTTATTTTTCTCTACACTTCAGTCTGAGTACTGAGAAGAGCCACCTTGTGGTTCACAGAGAATATTGCAATATTATTACACTGAAAACCTAGAAGAAAGTTTAAATAGTGTAAATAAAATGTAAAAATGTCGAAATGGGCTTTCTACTTGGGAGCGTATACAATTACATTTATTTTCTCGACCAAGTGAGAATTGTTTCAATATATCTGTGCGGAAATCCTAGAATTAGCCACTCGCTTACAGGCAAATTTCTTAAAGCGGAACCTCATTCAAAAAGTGACGTTTCTCTGGTTCGCTCCCTCCCCCCAGCCTGTAACTAAGTTCTATTTTGGTAAGGGGTAGAGGGTAGTATTGACTTTTATTGTAACCTGCACCCATTTCCAAAATCCTCTCCTAGGTGAGGATGGCATCCCTTACCCCATCTATTACCCTCCCGCAGTCTCTCGGGACACGTTACATATCCCAGGAGGCTGCAGGACCAGGGCTCAAGTCCTGCAGGAACGCGTGGGAATGGAGTCCCTGCACTTTTTTCACAGCAGGAACGCAGTTCCCTTTGCAGGACTAGAGCAGCCGAGCCGCCCAAGCCAATCCTTCACTAAGCGGCGATGCCCAGCTCGAGTCACTGTCAGGGGCAGGCGAACCTTAGTAATCCTTTGTTACTGGCCGCTTCCTGTATATGGATTCATCGGGGAGTGTGCGGGTATTCCATCACTTCCTCGATGCCGCAATGTCTCCTGGGAGCTTTTGTCATTGTTCCCAGGAGACATTGCTGAGGTCTGCCGCGAGTTATCGCGGGATTTAGAAAGAACTTGCTTAAAGTTCCCGCGATAACTCGCGGCAGACCTCCGCAATGTCTCCTGGGAACAATGACAAAAGCTCCCAGGAGACATTGCGGCATCGAGGAAGTGACGGAATACCCGCACATTACCCGATGAATCCATATACAGGAAGCGCCAGTAACATAAAGGATTACTAAGGTACAGTGGATCGAAAAACAAACAAACATGCGGTTTAGTAATTATGCATATGAGCGTATCATTTTTTTTTTTTTTTTGGTGGGAGAGTGGATCTTGGGTGGGAGTTCCCACACTTTTTCCCCCAGGAATTGACCCCTGTGCAGGACCATTCATAAAGTGCTGTGCAATCTTGCACATGCACAGTGGGGAGCTGGCTGGAAGCCTCAGGAAGCCACAGCCATCTTCTGTATCCAAGATGGCATAGCAAGGGACCCAGAGCGGTAAGAAGAGCCAGCTGTGGGAAGACCACACTGGACTCCAGGCACTGGTAAGTACCTAGGGCCAAATCCTCAAAAGGGATACGCAGGCGGAACTGCTGTTCAGCCTGCGTATCCCTGTGCCTATCTTTGAAACTGATCCTCAGAAGCAGTTTTCCAAAGATAGGCAGAAGATCTGACATCTGTAAGACACTTACACTGTCAGATCTTAGGATGCAGTACCGCATCCGCCGCTGGGGGCATTTCGCATTGAAATGCCGCTTTGCGTATGCAAATGAGTACTTACGGAGATCCACAAAGCTTTTCAGCTTTGTTTTTTCTGCGTAAGTTTACGTTTGCATACGCAAAATTAGGGCTGCTTTTACAAGGTGTAAACTGTTTACACCTTGTAAAAACAGACCTTTTTTTCGATCGCCGCGATTTTTTTTTAATTTTGCATTTTATTTTTCGGCGCGTAACTTTTTTTTTACCCGACGCAACTTTATTGTCCCGTCGCAATCCACAAAGCCCGGCGTAACGTAATTTCAAGCGCTGCCCGTCGGGAAAATGACGTCACGAGCATTCGCAGTACGGCCGGCGCGGGACCGCGCCTCATTTAAATTGTCATCGCCCCCTGCAGAAGAGGACCGCCTAATTTGGCCCCTAATTCTTAAAAGCCAGTAGCCACTTAGCTTGCAAAGCATGCAGGTCTAATATAAAAGACAACACTAGCTTCATGCTGAGCTAATACGAAAGTCACCACTAGCTGCATGCTTGTTGGCAGACTGTGTAAATTGTCTATTTTATCTTTTTTTAATAACAATAATAAACATGTCATACTCACCTGCTCCCTGCAATAGTATTACACAGAGCAGCCCCAATCCTCCTCTTCTGGGGTCCCTGGCCAGCAATTTTGGACCCTCCTCTTCTTTGTGTGCCCCATAGCAAGCCATACCTCCCAACTGTCCCTGATTTCGAGAGACTGTCCCTGATTTGGAGCAATGCCCCTCTGTCCCTCATTCTCCTCATTTGTCCCTCATTTAGGTCTGATCTATATAGTTGTATATAAAATGCACTTTTTATCTATCAAAACGTGTTTTACAGCACTAAACTTTCATCTGATTTCTAAATTGCTGCATTTGTAAATTCCAAAAGCCAATATAAAGAAATAGTAGTGGTAAAAAAAGCACTTGTGGGTTTAACCAATCTTATTTTTTTGTACAAGTCTCCTTTAAGAGGGCGTGGCAAGGGGTGTGTCCTATGCCTGCATACTTTTGCTGTCAGGTGTCCCTCATTCCCATCTCAGAAAGTTGGGAGGTATGAGCAAGCCACAACTTCCTCACTGCATTTAATTGACAGCAGCAGGAGCAAAATGGTTTTGGCTGCTGTCTGAGTCCCTGTGTGAGGAGGAAGAGAGAGAAGAAGAGCTGCAGCCTGGCACAATGCTGAAACTCTTCTCTCCTCTCCCCCCTTTCACACAGCCCTATTACAGGGCCCTATATCATGGTCCCACAGAGGATCCCTTTCACATGTTCTGCAGTAGACCCCCTTCCTGCCATTCCTGCCAGGGCCCAGTCGCAAGTGTGACTTTTGCGATTACTGGTGTCCGTAGGACTGTGAATGGTGTTAGTCAGTGGAGAAGTGAAGGGTATCAAAATGGCAGTGGACTTTGTGTCACTGGACTTGGTGTCAGTGAGGCAGTGGATGTGGTCAGTAGGGCAGCTAGTGGAAGGGGTTAGTAGGTTTTTATTTTTGTTCTTTTATTTTTGCAATGCTTTATCCAATTTTTTTAGGAGCTCCGTTGGAGGGCTTTGGTGAAATACCAGGGGTCTAAACAGACCTCTGATGTTTCAACTTTGGGATAGAGGAAGGTCTCTCTGCAGCCTCCAGCCTCAGATGCACAGAATGAATGGACAGGAATAGCTCTGTACATAGCTTCTCATTCATTCACAAATTAAAACATAGTAAACACAGTTTACTATGCTTCAGTTATACATGGACACAGTAAGTGCGTTACCAATCTGTTACTGTGTCCATTCAGAAAAGGAAGGGGCTGATAAATGACATATTTACCAGCCCCTTCCCCTGCTCCCTATCCTGGAACATCCCCTGCAGCAGCCAACAGGAGAGATCGGAGGGACTAGGGGAACAAACAGGGGCCAAGGGGCAGCAAGAAACAAAAAACGTGGATACAGAGCACACACACACACACCATCCTCCAGCCAAACCTGCCACACACAGTAACACACCTCCTGTATTAGAGTGCCCCCACTCTGGTTTATGGAGCACAGGGGGCATCTTCAGTCTGGGGGGGGGGAGTGTTAAATGTACTAGCAGATTTGAATAAAAACTAACAAATTGAAGCCAAGCTCCAGCTCGCACTTTGGTGTCCGTTTAATAAACTGAGAAGTTTTTTTCTCAGTTCTGTTCTTGGCAGTTCTCAGAGGGAAATTATCTCCTCTGCAGCCGGTTTAGTAAACTTAGAACTTCAGTTCTCAGAGGGAGAACAGAGGAGAAGTGTTTCCTCTGAAAACGGCCGAAATCTGTGTAAAAGTGTAAAAGTGGGTGGGCTGCCTGTAATCTCGTGAGATATTGTGAGATTACAGTGCAGCTGAGTTCAAAAAGTGTAACTAAAGTTTAAAAGAACATGTAATTACATGTTTTCAAACATGTGATAACTATATATATCCTGTATACATACACATGTGTGTGTGTATATATATATATATATATATTGGGGGCACTTTTGGGGGGGCGGCAAACTGCCGCCCGCCCGCCATCACCGTTCCACCCGCCCCATTGAGGCAAATTGCAGCCTTGCCAACCGTCCTTGGTGTTCGTGAAAGTCCGTAAAAAAGATGGCCGCGAGTCGACCATGCAACTGCGCATGCGGCGTTCGGTCGGGCAGCGCAAGCGCAGTAACGTAATAGCGCCACCCAGCGCCATTTTTGAATAGACGATTGGGACGGGAGTGTGGTCACTACAGTGGCTCGTGTACTGCACTCGACATAGCGGGACTCAGCCGAGCAGGGAGGAGGAGGAGGAGGAGGGGGGAGTAAAACTGGGGGGGATATGAAGTGAGAGGAGGACTGCACTGAAGCGGGCCATGGCATGCAGAGACTGATGTGCTCTGTCCACCATCATATAACTTCTACTCCACATCAGCAGTATGCTGTCCTCCTCTTGTGCCCCTTTACCTCTGTTCTTGACCTGTGGAGAGGTGAAAGGGGGCACAGGAGGAGGACACAGCATACTGATGATGTGGAGGAGAATTTATATGATGGTGGACAGAGGAGGAGGCCGCCGCCACTGTGAGGAGGACACTATCAATATTCACAGCCTCTGTCCACCTCATGTGTCTGTCCACAGCCTCTGCCCCCCCCCCCCCATGTCATGTCCGCAGCCTTTATCCCCGTCCCCCCCGTGTCATGTCCGCAGCCTCTGTCCCCCTCCCTGTGTCATGTCCGCAGCCTCTGTCCCCCCTCCGCGTCATGTCCTCAGCCTCTGTCCCCCCTCCGCGTCATGTCCGCAGCCTCTGTCCCCCCTGCTTCTCCTCCTATCCCTCTCGCTGGCGCCCTGCATTTTACTCCTGCAGCCTCTGAATGCCTGCAGGAAGGGCAGGAAGAGAAACAGGCATTCAGCGCCTGCAGGAAAAAAATGCAGGGCACCGGTTCAGCCATATGCTGCCCCCCTCATCAAGATGTCGAAGAAAATGTGGGGATGCATGAAGCAGCGGTCTCCTCCTGATCTCTTGTTATCCATGAACTAGCCGCTGCTGACAAGGCCCATTTAAAGGAGGCCTACAAGTTCTCCTAAAATTGTAATGAACTGAGGGGTTTTAACTTACTGAACAAATATCGTATGTAGATTTAGGGAAAGGGATCCCATTTACATTGGTGAATGTCTTTAAAATCGTTCATAAAATGCAATCTACCTGTCCACCTATTTAATAAAAAATATAGATTTTTTTTATGCTTTGGTGGACCCTTATAGCCAGATTTATTGATGTACCCTCTATACCACATTTAAACACTGTGGCCCGGATTCACAACGGAGTTACAACGGCGTATCTCCGGATACGCCTTCGTAACTCTGAGTTGCGTGGTCGTATCTATGCGCCTGATTCATAGAATCAGTTACGCATAGATTTCTATTAGATTCGACCGGCATAAGTCTGTTACGCCGTCGGATCTTAACTGCATATTTACGCTGGCCGCTAGGGGCGTGTACGCTGATTTACGCCTAAACATATGTAAATCAGCTAGATCCTCGAAATTCACGAACGTACGCCCGGCCGACGCAGTACAGATACGCCGTTTACGTTGGGCTTTTCCCGGCGTAAAGTTACCCTGCTATATAGTGGCGTACATGTGGCGTACCAATGTTAAGTATGGACGTCGTTCCCCGTGTCGAATTTTGAATATTTTACGTCGTTTGCGTAAGTCGTCCGTGAATGGGGCTGGACGTCATTTACGTTCACGTCGAAACCAATACGTCCTTGCGGCGTACTTTGGAGCAATGCACACTGGGATATTCCACGGACAGCGCATGTCGTCAATCACGTCGGGTCACAAGTTTATTTACATAAAACACGCCCCCCTGTTCCAAATTTGAATTAGGCGGGCTTACGCCGGCCTTTTTACGCTACTCCGTCGCAACTTACGGGAGCAAAGTGCTTTGAGAATACAGCACTTGCCCGTCTAAGTTGCGGAGGCGTAACGTAAATAGATACGTTACGCCCGCGCAAAGATACGCCGATCTACGAGAATCTGGCCCTGTGAGCACAACATTAGAATATATACCAATGTTTAATTTTTTTATATTCCCTAATCTGTAGTGATTCAGTAACGCAAAAGTGTTCATTTCAGTAAGCGTTTGGTCCCCTGAAAAATATATTATCCCTTTGCTGATATGTATTCTTTCTTTATACATTAAAAGTTTACTCTTTATAATAGATGACTGGGCTAGCGGACCAATGTGATATTAAAACCTGTGATCCAAGCAGTTTGTGACTCCTCAAGTGTATAAAGTTCATGGCTGCAAGTGACTGAAAATGGAATTATAACCTTTTTGTTAGTACGCAACAGTAGAATTAACTGCTTAGCTAGCTTATTCAGGAAATATTTAGTAAAATATTTGCATCACTTCTTTCAGTGTATATGATGGCCAGTGGGCTAGTTCTTTGTCTGATATGCTGCTGTCTTTACTAGGGATGCCTGGGGGCCAAGAGACCATATGCTTTTTTTTTTAACCACTTACCTTACTTGGAAGATGGAAGGAAACAGGGTGTTTGGCTGGTGCTGTCTGCTTTGGCAGAATGTGGTGAGTCCTAGCATGTTCAAGGAGAGGCAGATGTCTCCTTGACCATCTATGCTTGGCATCAGATGTACGCCTGTTTGATATGACAAATGGCAATTAATAATCATTGCAAGATGAGTCTCAAAGGGACTAGACCCAAATGTATCTGTTCTTCTTCCGCCTTCTTTTAGGTCTGCTTCCTAGATATGTACAATATCATACAAAAGTGAGTACACCCCTCACATTTTTGTAAATATTTCATTATCTCTTTTCATGTGACAACACTGAAGAAAGGACACTTTGCTACAATGTAAAGTAGTGAGTGTACAGCTTGTATAACAGTGTACATTTTCTGTCCCCTCAAAATAACTCAACACACAGCCATTAATGTCTAAACCGCTGGCAACAAAAGTGAGTACACCCCTAAGTGAAAATGTCCAAATTGGGCCAAACGAACCATTTTCCTTGCCCGGTGTCATGTGACTTGTTAGTGTTACTAGGTCTCAGGTGTGAATTGGAGCAGATATGTTAAAATAGGTGTTATCTCTCATACTGGTCACTGAAAGTTCAACAAGGGCACCTCATGGCATAGAACTCTCTCTATAAAAAAAGAATTGTTGCTCTACATAAGATGGCCCAGGCAAGAAGATTGGCAACACCCTGGAACTGAGCTGCAGCACGGTGCCAAGACCATACAGAAACTGGACAGGTTCTACTCAGAACAGACCCCTCCATGGTCGATCAAAGAAGTTGAGTTCACGTGCTCAGTGTTATAATCCAGAGGCTGGCTTTGGAAATAGATGATGAGATGATGAGTATGAGTGCTGCCAGAATTGCTGCAGAGGTTGAAGGGGTGGGAGATCAGCCTGTCAGTGCTCAGACCATACGCCGTACGCTGCATCAAATTGGTCTGTGTGGCTGTCATCCCAGAAGGAAACCTCTTCTAAAGATGATGTGCAAGAAAGCCCGCAACAGTTTTCTGAAGACAAGCAGACTAAGGACATGGAATACTGGAACCATGTCCTGTGGTCTGATGCTGTTCAAGCATGTGTGGCGGCAACCAAGCGAGGAGTACAAAGACAAGTGTGTCTTGACTTCAGTCAAGCATGAAGGTGGGAGTGTCATGGGCTGGGGCTGCATGAGTGCTGCCACCACTGGAGAGCTACAGTTCATTGAGGAACCATGAATGCCAACATGGGCTGTGACATAATGACACCGAGCCATGATCCCTTCCCTTGGGAGACTGGGCAGCAGGGCAGTATTCTAACATGATACCGACCCCCAAACACGCCTCCAAGACTACCACTCCCTTGCTAAAAAAGCTGAGGGTAAAGTGATGGACTCACCATGCATGTCTTCAGACCTAAACCCTATTGAGCATCTGTGAGGCTCCTCAAACTTAAGGTGGAGGAGTGCAAGATCTCTAACATCCACCAGCTCCGTGATGTCCTCATGGAGAAGTGGAAGAAGGACTCCAGTGGCAAACCGGTGAAGCTCTGGTGAACTCCATGCCCAAGAGGGTTAAGGCAGTGCTGGAAAATAATGGTGACCACACAAAATATTGAAATTTTGGGCCCAATTTTGGACATTTTCACTTAGGGGCGTACTCACTTTTGTTGCTAGCGGTTGTTCAACATTCATGGCTGTGTGTTGAGTTATTTTGAGGGGACAGCAAAATTACACTGTTATACAAGCTGTACACTCAATACTTGTAGCAAAGTGGTTATTTCTTTAGTGTTGACACATGAAAAGATATAATAAAAATATTTTTCAAAAGTGTGAGGATGTACTTTTGTGAGATACTGTAAAATATATTATAACAAAAATAGTTTATATTGCAAGTCCTCATGCACACATGGCATTAGAAAAAACAATCTGCAAAGCCACTACCAGGAAAAGTGGCTGTAAAAAAGCGCTTTTTAGTAGCTTTTTGCATTGGCTTAATGCGCGTTCGCTTTTAGCAGCGTTTCTCTGCCTCTATTCAAAATCAATGGTTTCCTATGAAAGCCATCTTAACTGATCCGACTTTCAGATTTGAATAGAAGTCGCATCCAAGTCGGATCATGATGATCTGACTTGTGGTGCGACTTGTGGTTCGAGGATCTTTTAAGGGTGACCCACGCTAAAATAGAAAAAAAACATGTGGCCCCCCAAGACCATCCAGTGACCATGCCCCCTTGATGTCACAAGGGGGTGGGGTCCCCATGTGACATCACTGGCTGGCATCACCCTATGACTATATAAGTAATGACACACAGCCGGCACTAACACAACTGGGGCTAGCAGAAGAGGAAGAAGACAGTAGAGGTAGAAGAACCGGAGGGAGAAGAAATCAGTGGAGGAGGGAGAAGAACCGGAGGAGAAGACATGTAGGAGCTACTTATAATAAAGGACTTTGTTTAAAAACATATGTACTGTTTTTTTATACTTTATTGGGTGAATGAGTAGGGGTTACAATGTACCCCTACTCATTCACATAGGGTGGGGACCCCCTTTTTAAAGGGGCTTCCAGATTCTGATAAGCCCCATGCCCACAGACCCCCACAACCCACCACTCAGGGTTGTGGGGAAGAGGGCGCAGAGCCCCCCTGCCCCAAAGCACCCACCCCTCCATGTTCAGGGTTTTGTGGCCTGGTATGGTCCTAGGAGTGAAGGGCTGGGCGCTCGCTCGTTCCCACCTTCCTGACCTGCCGGGCTGCATGCTCGGATAAGGTCTGGTATTGATTTTGGGGAGGACCCCCCCCCTTTTTTTTTTTGGCGTAGGGTTCCCTTTTAGGATCCCTGCCAAACCTCAAAGGGCAAGGTATTAATCCTGGGGGGAACGAAAGTCGTTTTTTTTTTCTCATTTTGGCATGGGGTTCCCATTCAAGATTCACAAAGCATAAGTCGGATCATCATGGACCCGACGTGGATGCGACTTCTATTCAAATCAATGGGCTCTCATAGGCAACCATTGATTTTGACACATCTTGGCGTGGCTTAGCGCTGAGGCCATAGAATAACATGGAGAGGCGTTTTAAGCTGCAAAAAAAAGTCTGCCGCTGGTATAAGCTGCTGTAAAAAATGCCCTGTGTGCATGGGACTTATTTAAATTATGGTTTTCTTATTTCAAACAATAGTCAAAGTAAAACTTGTGATTATTGAAGCTGAACCATCTGTCTTCAGCTACCTTGATTAGCCCACTATTCTGCTAGTTTGGTATGTGTTTAGTTATCTCTGCTCAATACTTATATAGCCATGCGCCAGGGAAGCTCCTCCTATTCTGTTGCTCTTGGTTATTAGCGGTGTTGATTCTTGCTCCATGACCTGCCTGTCCCACCATATAGGCAATCTTTGCACTCTAGAAACATGGCAGACCGTATGTCTGTTTTCCCAAAAATGTGTCCCACTTTCCAATCGCATGAACTTGATGGGTTATCGTGTGCAATACTGCACAGCTCCCAACTGTCCCCTTATTTCGAGGGACTGTCCTGATTTTGAAACAAAAGTCCTTCTGTCCCTCATTTTGGTATGATCCATATAGTTGTGTATAAAATCCATTTATCTTTCAGTGACCCTGGCTGAAGAAGGAACCAATGAGCTGTTCCGAAACACGTCCCGGCTCTATGACACACTTCCTGTTTGTGTACCATGCTGGTTTTTGTCTCGCTTCCTCTGACATCATCCCAGGCTCCAGCACTATTGTGTCCCCTGAACACTCACAGCACAAGTTGGCTGTTAATGTGTGGACTTCCCTGGAAGCTTTACCATCACAGACTGGGACTGCCTGCCACTGGAACATCTGGACACACTTACCTGCTACATCCACCATCTTGTAAGTGTTTTTAACCCCTTTAGGAGATATTAAATTTTTATATTTCTGCACCTAGAGGTGCCATTAGAGATTGCTTGTTTACCTGAGTACTGCCTAAAGGTGGTGAAGATTTGCTACCATCTCCAACACAGACCTTATCTGTCAGGATTCAAATGCTTGGAGCGTCCTGGATATACACATATTTCTGATTCAATTCTTTGAAACCATCATCCTTTTACAATATGCATTTTATTAGCAGTTTTTGGATGTGGTGGCAGCATAATTTTTTTTATTTTTTCCTTTTATTTTTCCCCGGTGATCTAAAACAAGAGTAAGCACACTTCCTGTCCTAGGATAACAATGCTTACTCATTCAATTACCGTATTGCCGGTGTATAAGGCAACTGGGCGTATAAGACGACCCCCCAATTTTATTTATTTTTTACGATTTTTTGCCTGTACTCACCGTATGACGACCCCCCCTTCCGAGGCTTCCAACGCTTCATATTTTCTTCCATCTGGAGCCATATTCTTCTCCCTTCTTGCTGGAGGCCAATCACGGCAAGCAATGTATTATATTAATGAATACAAAGCCTGCTTGGATTGGCAGAGGCTGTAACATCAGACCACGCCTCTCTGACTCTCAAAGCCAATCCGAGTAGGGCTACTGTATGTAGCCTGCTAGGATTGGCAGAGGTTGTTACTCAAATCCAAGCAGGCTCTGTTTCATTTGAATACATCGCTCACCAGGATTGGCTAAGCCGGTATATACTGTATGTAGCCTAAGCTGCATACAGTATTACCGCACATCCAGCAGGCATCCGAGCAGCTGACCCGGTGTATAAGACGACCCCTGCTTTTTTTGTCATTTTTTTTTAAGTGTAAAAGGTAGTCTTTTACGCCAGCAAATACGATGGGCCAGATTCAGAAAGATACGACGGCGTATCTCCTGATACGCCGTCGTATCTCTGAGTGCACTCAGTCGTATCTATGCGCCTGATTCATAGAATCAGTTACGCATAGATATCCCTAAGATCCGACAGGTGTAAGTGTTTACACTGTCGTATCTTAGCGGCAATTTCAGGCTGGTCGCAGGTGGCGCTTCCGTTTGTTTACGCGAGGAATATGCAAATTACTATTTACGTCGATTCAGAAACGAACGACCGCCCAGCGCTTTTTTTTTTACGTCGTTTGCGTTCGGCTTTTTCCGGCGTAAAGTTACCCCTGCTATATGAGGGGTATGTGCGGCGTATCCTATGTTAAGTATGGCCGTCGTTCCCGCGCTGAGTTTTGAAATTTTTACGTCATTTGCGTAAGTCGTTCGCGAATACGGCTGGACGTAATTTACGTTCACGTCCAAAGCAATGACGTTTTGCGGCGGATTTTCGAGCATGCGCACTGGGATGTTTTCACGAACGGCGCATGCGCCGTACAAAAAAAACTTCAAATATGCGGGGTCAAGCAAAATTTAAATAAAACACGCCCCCAACATCCCCATTTGAATTACACGGCCTTACTCTGCAACACATACGTTACACCGCCGTAAATAAGGGCGCAAGTTCTTTCTGAATACAGAACTTGCGCCCAAAGTTACAGCGGCGTAGCGTATCTAAGATACGTTATGCCGGCCGGACAGATACGCTCAGGTATCTGAATCCGGCCCAGTATATCTTTGGAGAAGCAGTGTTGTCACCATAGTAAGGGACTACAAAAACACCTCTTGTTTTTACCTTCTTCATACAAAGAGATGAGGGGTTTTGCAAACCTTATGCCACGTACACACGACCGTTTTTCATGACGAGAAAAAAAATTTAACGGTCATGTGTACGCTTCAACGAGGGGGGGGAACGCACATGCTCAGAAGCAAGTTATGAGATGGGGAAATTGGCAAAAGCAGCCCAAATGGTGGTGCCTTTCGAATGCAACTTCCCCTTTAAAGTGCTGTCGTACGTGTTGTACGTCACCGTGCTTTGCTCGTGCATTTTTTTTCACGAATGTGTGTATGCCAGGCAGGCTTGAGAGGAATCACGACAAATCACGTTGAGAAAAACTTTGTTTTTTGTCATGACGTGAATAACGGTCGTGTGTATGCGGCATTAGAGATAGCTGCAAACAGTGTAACTGATAAGAAAGGAGCAAGGACAGTGAGCACAGCTAGATGTCAGCTCACAAGCTTTCTCACAGGAGCGGTGGGTATTTTTGTAACTTATCGATTAGATATAAAAAAAAAAAAAAAAAAACAGTCAATGGTATAATAAAATAGAACTAAAGGCAAAAACGTTTTTTGTTCATTTTTCATAGAGTAAGGGAGGGTATTAACCCCTGGCAGTTTTTTTGTTCTTTACATGTGTCCCATTGGGGAGATTTTCCTTTACTTCCTGTCTCATAGTCAAAACAGGAAATGAGTGAGTGAGTGAGTGAGTGACTTATATAGCGCAGCAAATGCGAACTTAATCGCCTCAAGGCGCTTGACATCCAGAGTCGTACCGGTCCTTCAGAAGAGGTGGGTCTTTAGTTTTTTCCTAAAGGCCCGATGGTTTTCCTCCAGGCGGATGGTAGTGGGTAGAGCATTCCAGAGCCGAGGTCCTTGGACCGAAAATCTGCGTTCTCCCTTCGATTTGTAGCGGGATTTAGGAATTTGGAGAAGGTTTTGGTTGGTTGATCGGAGCACGCGCTTGGTGACGTAGGGTTTTATTTTCTCGCTTAAGTATTGGGGAGCGTTCCCATGTATACATTTGTGGGTGAGGCAGAGTGTCTTGAATGTCACCCTGTCCTGTACGGGCAGCCAGTGGAGGGATCTCAAGGCCGGGGAGACTGATTCCCACGGCTTTTTACCTGTTACCAGTCTGGCTGCCGTGTTCTGGACGACTTGTAGACGTGACATCTGGTATTTCGGTAGTCCTAAATAGAGGGAATTTGCGTAGTCGAGTCGTGAATTGATGATAGTTCCAACCACTACAGCTCTGTCTTCTTCCGGGATGAAGGGGATGAGTCTACGTAGCATGCGGAGAAAAATGACAGAAAATTCCTCTAAAATTAGGAAATCCCTGGTTGTCACCAGGGTCATTAGCCCCTGTTGGAAAATGTCTCCTTCTTCCTATTCTGGTGATAGCCTAAGATTTGGGATTTTCTTTAACTTTCACGCGTGGTTTTAACGATAAACAGGACAAATAGAGAGGGGGATCTCCTTAACCACTTAAGGACCGCCTCCTGCACATTTACGTCGGCAGAATGGCACGACTGGGCATAGGCATGTACCTGTACGTCCCCTTTAAGTGCCCAGCCGTGGGTCGCGTGTGCCTGCGACCCGGTCCGAAGCTCCGTGACCACGGGACCCGCGGACCCAATCGCCGCCGGTGTCCCGCGATCGGTCACAGGAGCTGAAGAACGGGGAGAGGTGTGTGTAAACACACCTTCCCCGTTCTTCACAGTGGCAATGTCACTGATCATCTGTTCCCTGATATAGGGAAAGGCGATCAGTGACGTCACACGTCCAGCCCCGCCCCCCTACAGTTAGAAACACATACGAGGTCACACATAACCCCTACAGCGCCCCCTAGTGGTTAACTCCTAAACTGTAATTGTCATTTTCACAGTAAACAATGCATTTTTATAGCACTTTTTGCTGTGAAAATGACAATGGTCCCAAAAATGTGTCAAAATTGTCCGATGTATCCACCATAATGCCGCAGTCATGAAAAAAATCGCTGATCTCCGCCATTAGTAGTAAAAAAAAATATATTAATAAAAATGCCATAAAACTATCCCCTATTTTGTAAACGCTATAAATTTTGCGCAAACCAATCAATAAAGGCTTATTGCAATTTTCTTTACCAAAAATAAGTAGAAGAATACGTATCGGATAATTATATATTTTTCGGGGGTATTTATTATAGCAAAAAGTAAATAATATTGGTTTTTTTTCAAAATTTTGCTCTATTTTTGTTTATAGCGCAAAAAATAAAAACCACAGAGGTGATCAAATACCACCAAAAGAAAGCTCTATTTGTGGGAAAAAAGGACGCCAATTTTGTTTGGGAGCCACATCGCACGACCGCGCAATTGTCAGTTAAAGCGGCGCAGTGCCGAATCGCAAAAACTGGCCAGGTCCTTTACCTGCATAATGGTCCGGGTCTTACAGTAAGTGGTTAAGCAGACTCAGGCATCAGTAAAAACCTGACATAAGTCCTAAACAAAAAGAAAAAAAAAAGTATTGCCTTTAGTTATATTTTAAGCATGTGTTAGGGTTTACACTGTTGATATAATTGATTTATTTTATTTTGTAAAACAATTAAAAACATTTTACAGTGTTATTCAGTGGTTGTGCATTGACCAAGACAAGTCCAGAAGCAGGATTGATTTTCATTACATATTAACCACTCAACGAGAACTGTTTAAAAAGAACAAACTTGTGGCTAACCATTCAGTTTTAAAACAATGAGAGAAAGAAAAAAGGGAAGGACGGCATATGGCAGAAGAACAGGCAAGACAAAAGCAGGAAACAAAGGCAAGCAGGCCTAAAAAAAAAAAACAAAGAGTGGTAGGCAAAGATCAGAATGTTGGCATTAATGAAAAGTCCAAGAGCAAATCAAGAATATAGATATATATGTGACAGAAGGTCAAAGGCCTAAGCTAATTAGCAGAACTGTAGGGTGGATTTAGCCTCCGCTCTAAGACCCCATTCACACCTCAGCGTTTTTTAGCTTGAAGCCTGCAGCTCCAAAATGCTGGAGGAGAAAAAATAAATTCTCTATGGAGATGGTTCACATGGATGTCACCTGAAACCAAACGCCTGAAGCTCAAAAAAGTTCCGGAGCTTTTATTGTAGCTCAATTCAGGCAGGTTTGGGCGTTTTTCTGCTTTTTACATTGGTGACCTTTTTGACCTGTACAAAATCGCAGAAAAAAAACGCGGTACAAATCATGGCAAAATCGCAGGAAAAATCAGGCGACTTTCTGCCTGAAAACAAAACTCCACAGGTGTGAAAGCAGCCTAAAGCTTGCTGTACACTATTAGAATTACAGATTCCTCCATCCACACTAACAATGCAGATCTCCCCAGCCGGGTTATTATATTCTAAATCTGGGTATTCTAGTAGAATTTTGTTTGATATTTTTTATTGTAAGGATGTTGTAAGAATGTTTGTAATTCTAATCATACGTGCCGTGAAAAAAACATTTCTCTCTGGGTGTTCTATGTACATACAGTAGCAAGGATTTTAACAAACTTTGATGCAAATTCCTATCTTTTGTTATTCTGAGCAAATAGCTGTTTGTTTGTCTGTGTCCTTGTGCAAAATGAATGTGAATGGGAGTGACATTGTAATCATCAATCAGCTGCTGCACTTGCAGTGCCCTAAGGAAGCTAGTGTCCGGATCTGAATCCTTCTAGACGTGATTTCCCTTTGGGATTATCTCACCACAAATGACATTTTTGTTACAAGGGTGCACAAAATCTATAGGCAAGATAGACACTGGCCTTGAGCTCTCATCTGTCGAAAGCATCTAGATAGGGGCCCCTGAGAACCCCCACCGCATGGGGCTCCAGCCTCATCTGAGTTGCTTGGCATGTGCAGATGTTGTTGGAGCCTTCCATCTGCCTTTTCTGGGGTGGTAATCCATGTCATTCTCGCTAATGTCATCTGAAGTTTGCACTATAGGAATGAATTGGAGTGGAGCTATTCCTGCTAATGATTGTGTGTGTATGGGGGGAGTATTGTATCTGGAGGTAATCTGTGTGTATGGGGGGGAGTAATGTATCTGGATGTAATCTGTGTGCATTTGGAAGTAATGTATCTGTGTGTAATCTTTGTGTATGGGAGTGTAATCTGTGTGTATGGGGGGAGTAATGTATCTGGGTATAATCTGTTTGTATGGCGGGAGTAATGTATCTGGGTGTAGTCTGTGTGTATGGTGGGGGGGGGATGTATCTGGGTGTAATCTGTGTGTGGGGGGGAGTAATGTATCTTTGTGTAAACTGTGTGTATGGGGGTGTAATCTGTGTGTATGGGGGGAGTAATGTATCTGGGTGTAATCTGTGTGTATGGGGGGAGTAATGTATCTGGGTGTAATCTGTGTTTATGGGTGGGGGGGGGGGGGGGGAGTAATGTAATCTGTGTGTATGGGGATGTAATGTATCTGGGTGTAATCTGTGTGTATGGGGGGAGTAATGTATCTGTGTGTAAAATGTGTGTATGGGGGTGTAATCTGTGTGTATGGGGGGAGTAATGTATCTGGGTGTAATCTGTGTGTATGGGGGGAGTAATGTATCTGTGTGTAAACTGTGTATATGGGGGTGTAATCTGTGTGTATGGGGGGAGTAATGTATCTGGGTGTAATCTGTGTGTATGGGGGGAGTAATGTATCTGGGTGTAATCTGTGTGTATGGGGGGAGTAATGTATCTGGGTGTAATCTGTGTGTATGGGGGGAGTAATGTATCTGTGTGTAAACTGTGTATATGGGGGTGTAATCTGTGTGTATGGGGGGAGTAATATATCTGGGTGTAATCTGTGTGTATGGGGGGAGTAATGTATCTGGGTGTAATCTGTGTGTATGGGGGGAGTAATGCATCTGGGTGTAATCTGTGTGTATGGGGGGAGTAATGTATCTGGGTGTAATCTGTGTGTATGGGGGTGTAATCTGTGTGTATGGGGGGAGTAATGTATCTGGGTGTAATCTGTGTTTATGGGTGGGGGGGTAATGTAATCTGGGTGTAATCTGTGTGTATGGGGATGTAATGTATCTGGGTGTAATCTGTGTGTATGGGGGGAGTAATGTATCTGTGTGTAAACTGTGTGTATGGGGGTGTAATCTGTGTGTATGGGGGGAGTAATGTATCTGGGTGTAATCTGTGTGTATGGGGGGAGTAATGTATCTGGGTGTAATCTGTGTGTATGGGGGGAGTAATGTATCTGGGTGTAATCTGTGTTTATGGGGGGGGGGGGGGTAATGTGATCTTGGTGTAATCTGTGTGTATGGGGATGTAATGTATCTGGGTGTAATCTGTGTGTATGGGGGGAGTAATGTATCTGGGTGTAATCTGTGTGTATGGGGGGAGTAATGTATCTGGGTGTAATCTGTGTGTATGGGGGGAGTAATGCATCTGGGTGTAATCTGTGTGTATGGGGGGAGTAATGTATCTGGGTGTAATCTGTGTGTATGGGGGAGTAATGTATATGGGTGTAATCTGTGTGTATGGGGGTGTAATCTGTGTGTATGGGGGGAGTAATGTATCTGGGTGTAATCTGTGTTTATGGGTGGGGGGGGGGTAATGTAATCTGGGTGTAATCTGTGTGTATGGGGATGTAATGTAATCTGGGTGTAATCTGTGTGTATGGGGGGAGTAATGTATCTGTGTGTAAACTGTGTGTATGGGGGTGTAATCTGTGTGTATGGGGGGAGTAATGTATCTGGGTGTAATCTGTGTGTATGGGGGGAGTAATGTATCTGTGTGTAAACTGTGTATATGGGGGTGTAATCTGTGTGTATGGGGGGAGTAATGTATCTGGGTGTAATCTGTGTGTATGGGGGGAGTAATGTATCTGGGTGTAATCTGTGTGTATGGGGGGAGTAATGCATCTGGGTGTAATCTGTGTGTATGGGGGGAGTAATGTATCTGGGTGTAATCTGTGTTTATGGGTGGGGGGGGTAATGTAATCTGGGTGTAATCTGTGTGTATGGGGATGTAATGTAATCTGGGTGTAATCTGTGTGTATGGGGGGAGTAATGTATCTGTGTGTAAACTGTGTGTATGGGGGTGTAATCTGTGTGTATGGGGGGAGTAATGTATCTGGGTGTAATCTGTGTGTATGGGGGGAGTAATGTATCTGTGTGTAAACTGTGTATATGGGGGTGTAATCTGTGTGTATGGGGGGAGTAATGTATCTGGGTGTAATCTGTGTGTATGGGGGGAGTAATGTATCTGGGTGTAATCTGTGTGTATGGGGGGAGTAATGCATCTGGGTGTAATCTGTGTGTATGGGGGGAGTAATGTATCTGTGTGTAAACTGTGTGTATGGGGGTGTAATCTGTGTGTATGGGGGGAGTAATGTATCTGGGTGTAATCTGTGTGTATGGGGGGAGTAATGTATCTGGTAAAATCTGTGTGTATGGGGGGAGTAAAGTATCTGGGTGTAATCTGTTGTTTTATTGGGTGGGGGGGGGGGCGTAGGTGGTGTGTAATGTGATCTTGGTTGTAATCTGTGTGTATGGGGATGTAATGTATCTGAGTGTAATCTGTGTTTATGGGTGGGGGGGAATGTAATCTGGGTGTAATCTGTGTGTATGGGATGTAATTCATCTGGGTGTAATCTGTGTGTATGGGGGGAAGTAATGTATCTGGTGATGTAATCTGTGTTTATGGTGGGGGGGGTAATGTGATCTGGGATTGTAATCTGTGTGTATGGGGATGTAATGTATCTGGGTGTAATCTGTGTGTAAGGGGGGAGTAATGTATCTGGAGTGTAATCTGTGTGTATGGGGGAGTAATGATCTGGGTGTACTCTGTGTGTAATGGGGATGTAATGATCTGGGTGTAATCAGTGTGTATGGGGGAGCGTAATGATATCTGGGTGTATCTGTGTGTATGGGGGGAGTAATGTATCTGGGTGTAATCTGTGTGTATGGGGAGTAATGTATATGGGTGTAATCTGTGGTATGGGGTGTAATCTGTGTGTTATGGGGGGAGTAATGTATCTGGGTGTAATCTGTGTTTATGGGTGGGGGGGGGGGTAATGTAATCTGGGTGTAATCTGTGGGGATGGGGATGTAATGTATCTGGGGTGTAATCTGTGTGTATGGGGGGAGTAATGTATCTGTGTGTAAACTGTGTGTATGGGGGTGTAATCTGTGTGTATGGGGGGGGGTAATGTATCTGGGTGTAATCTGTGTGTATGGGGGGAGTAATGTATCTGGGTGTAATCTGTGTGTATGGGAGGGAGTAATGTATCTGGGTGTATATCTGTGTGTATGGGGGGAGTAATGTATCTGTGTGTAACTGTGTAATGGGGGTGTATATCTGTGTGTATGGGGGGTGTAATATATCTGGGTGTAATCTGTGTGTATGGGGGGAGTAATGTATCTGGGTGTAATCTGTGTGTATGGGGGGAGTAATGCATCTGGGTGTAATCTGTGTGTATGGGGGGAGTAATGTATCTGGGTGTAATCTGTGTGTATGGGGGTGTAATCTGTGTGTATGGGGGGAGTAATGTATCTGGGTGTAATCTGTGTTTATGGGTGGGGGGGGGGTAATGTAATCTGGGTGTAATCTGTGTGTATGGGGATGTAATGTATCTGGGTGTAATCTGTGTGTATGGGGGGAGTAATGTATCTGTGTGTAAACTGTGTGTATGGGGGTGTAATCTGTGTGTATGGGGGGAGTAATGTATCTGGGTGTAATCTGTGTGTATGGGGGGAGTAATGTATCTGGGTGTAATCTGTGTGTATGGGGGGAGTAATGTATCTGGGTGTAATCTGTGTTTATGGGTGGGGGGGGGGTAATGTGATCTTGGTGTAATCTGTGTGTATGGGGATGTAATGTATCTGGGTGTAATCTGTGTGTATGGGGGGAGTAATGTATCTGGGTGTAATCTGTGTGTATGGGGGGAGTAATGTATCTGGGTGTAATCTGTGTGTATGGGGGGAGTAATGCATCTGGGTGTAATCTGTGTGTATGGGGGGAGTAATGTATCTGGGTGTAATCTGTGTGTATGGGGGAGTAATGTATATGGGTGTAATCTGTGTGTATGGGGGTGTAATCTGTGTGTATGGGGGGAGTAATGTATCTGGGTGTAATCTGTGTGTATGGGGGGAGTAATGTATCTGTGTGTAAACTGTGTATATGGGGGTGTAATCTGTGTGTATGGGGGGAGTAATGTATCTGGGTGTAATCTGTGTGTATGGGGGGAGTAATGTATCTGGGTGTAATCTGTGTGTATGGGGGAGTAATGTATCTGTGTGTAAACTGTGTATATGGGGTGTAATCTGTGTGTATGGGGGGAGTAATGTATCTGGGTGTAATCTGTGTGTATGGGGGGAGTAATGTATCTGGGTGTAATCTGTGTGTATGGGGGGAGTAATGTATCTGGGTGTAATCTGTGTTTTGGGTGGGGGGGGTAATGTAATCTGGGTGTAATCTGTGTGTATGGGGATGTAATGTAATCTGGGTGTAATCTGTGTGTATGGGGGGAGTAATGTATCTGTGTGTAAACTGTGTGTATGGGGTGTAATCTGTGTGTATGGGGGGAGAGTAATGTATCTGGGTGTAATCTGTGTTTATGGGTGGGGGGGAGGGTAATGTGATCTTGGTGTAATCTGTGTGTATGGGGATGTAAGTAACTGGGTGTGTAATCTGTGTGTATGGGGGGAGTAATGTATCTGGGTGTAATCTGTGTGTATGGGGGGAGTAATGTATCTGTGTGTAAACTGTGTATATGGGGGTGTAATCTGTGTGTATGGGGGGAGTAATGTATCTGGGTGTAATCTGTGTGTATGGGGGGAGTAATGTATCTGGGTGTAATCTGTGTGTATGGGGGGAGTAATGCATCTGGGTTGTAATCTGTGTGTATGGGGGGAGTAATGTATCTGGTGTGTAAAACTGTGTGTATGGGGGTGTAACTCTGTGTGTATGGGGGGAGTAATGTATCTGGGTGTAATCTGTGTGTATGGGGGGAAGTAATGTATCTGGGTGTAATCTGTGTGTATGGGGGGAGTAATGTATCTGGGTGTATCTGTGTTTATGGGTGGGGGGGGGGGGTTAGGTAATGTGATCTTGGTGTAATCTGTGTGTATGGGGATGTAATGTATCTGAGTGTAATCTGTGTTTATGGGTGGGGGGGGGGGGGAATGTAATCTGGGTGTAATCTGTGTGTATGGGGATGTAATGTAATCTGGGTGTAATCTGTGTGTATGGGGGGAGTAATGTATCTGGGTGTAATCTGTGTTTATGGGGGGGGGGGGGGTAATGTGATCTGGGTGTAATCTGTGTGTATGGGGATGTAATGTATCTGGGTGTAATCTGTGTGTATGGGGGGAGTAATGTATCTGGGTGTAATCTGTGTGTATGGGGGGGGTATGTATCTGGGTTGTAATCGTTGTGTCTGGGGATGTACTGTATCTGGGTGTAATCTGTGTGTATGGGGGGAGTAATGTATCTGGGTGTAATCTGTGTGTATGGGGGAGGAGTAATGTATCTGGGTGTAAACTGTGTGTATGGGGGGAGTAATGTAATCTGTGTGTATGGGGATGTAATGTATCTGGGTGTAATCTGTGTGTATGGGGATGTAATGTAATCTGGGTGTAATCTGTGTGTATGGGGATGTAATGTATCTGGGTGTAATCTGTGTGTATGGGGGAGTAATGTAATCTGGGTGTATGGGGGGAGTAATATATCTGGGTGTAATCTGTGTGTATGGGGGGAGTAATGTAATCTGGGTGTATGGGGATGTAATGTATCTGGGTATAATCTGTGGGTATGGGGGAGTAATGTAATCTGGGTGTAATCTGTGTGTATGAGGGATGTTGGGATGGGCAGGCAAAGGGGTTGGAGGCAAGACAAAGGGGGTGGAGCCAAGGGGCGCCAGAATGAGATTTCGCCTAGGGTGCACCAGCCCAGCCAAATCTGACTGTATCTTAGTGCAGACTTCTGGGGAAATCAGTAAACCAATTATACAAGCAGGTAGTGACATTTCTGGTTTCATACACCATCTGGGTACAGAACGCCTCCAGGTTGCAATATTGCATTACATCTTGCATATAATTTCAGCATTGCAGATTGAAAAGAAAAGGTAATTTTTAATAAGATTCAATTACAATATAACTTGTGTAGCAATTGTATATGTTAATTTAAAATGTTTTGCCTTTTTTTTTCCCATGATAGTGGAGTTCCCCTTTAAGGCTCAGTAACCTAGGTGTTTTAGCATCAAACATAAGTACCACTGAGGACAATATCAAGTGTATGAATCATATTATTTTCCTACAGTCACACAAAGGCAAACACAATATATCTCATGTAAATTCTGTAGCTAGCCTATCAATATTTTAAAAAGGAAATTAAAGTAGGTAAGCAGGTAGAAATCATGTAAACATAAAGCACAACTCAAAAAAATTTTTTTTTTCAAATGGAATTATAAATTGCATGCAAAAGCTCAGAAAACTATTTCATGCTTCTATTGCTGGACTCCAATGCATGTATGCTGTCTGTGTTGTCCCCATATTTCCTGACCATCTATTTCTGAGCTTTACACAGCCCTTTCAGACAATCACAGCTTGCTATTGGATAGTAAAGGAGCAGCAGCAAATTTATAAGGGTATAACACTCTTTTTTTTTTTTTCTATCTGCTTGGAGCCAATTTCTTTTTTTTTTTTTTTTTTAAGTGTATTAAAGAGAGGAGCCGGACTGCAGGAGTTGGGAGTAGGCAGGCCTCCCCCAGAGGCAATCTGCCACCTTTCTCCATGCCCCCGGGTGGCAATGACGGGTGTGTGAGGGGGGTCCTCCCACACAGCCCGCCCTACCTGCTCCACTTTGAAGCCCAACGGTGCAGAGGGGACTCCCTATAAGGGAGTGAGAGGATCTAGCCCGCTCAACCAGCCCCTTTAGTCCTTCGCCTCTCTTTTTTAGAGACCGCGTGGTCAAAGTGCGTGCATGTTAACCCCAATTTCGAGGTGCGTGTGTAAGTGTGGTGGTTTTTTTGTGGGAGGGAGGGTGGGCGTACTAAGCGCAGGCTTACCTCGCATAGCACACCCACCGGGAGCCGGGCTGAGACCACCAAACTCAATTCACATGTAGCCGAGACCGGGATCCGAACCCCTAGCTGCAGAGGTGAATGGCTTGTCAGCGCAGTGCCAATCGCGTTGAGCCACCGCAGCTCCATCAATTTTCTTTATTTTGTGACACTATATACAGTAAGTATAACCAGGTACTCCACTATTGTGGTATGAGACAAAGACCTTGCTCCCTTTCGTTGAGTCATTGAGGGAAAGCTAAGTCCTCTACGCTAAAAGATTTTGATACAGAACATAGTTTGAGGTGAGTTGCCATATTAAGGGGACAACTGTCTTTCTAAACTTCAAATCCCGATTGTCTGTCTTGGTAGGAGGAGCCAGGGGGACTTTACATTCTCTGCCCAGGAAAAGCTCACTTTCTTGTTTTGGCACTGTACAGAACCATTGGAATGAGCCACTCGAGAAGACCTGGAAGTAGGCTTCAGTTGCAGGGGTTGAAAACCCTACTCATACTGTGCACAAGTTGAGACTATGGCCATAGGTTCGAGCATCTGCCGGAACAGCTACCTTGTTCGTAGCCAAGAGACCTGCTTATTCTCCAGAACAGCTGAACTCTACAGCTTTACTAGGAGTTAGTAAGCAGGCCACCAGCCCATCTGTATCTTTAATACCAGACACTCCGCCTTGTACTCCAAACTCAACAGTCATTGACTTTATCTTGCATTACTACAATTGCAGGGTGCAGTTACATTACAGTTTACAACACCCCTATCCCCCCCCCCCCCCCCCCCCGCCGAGTGTTTTAAGCTTTTAAAGCCTGTGGATAGGAGAGAGCATTTAGGACTAGGACAAGGGACAAGACAGTTAAACTTTTAGATTTACCTTCACTTTAACACTTTAGCACATAGGTGCCTGCGTTTAGAGATAATTAAGCAGTGCCTCTTGACACTGCGTGGCTCGCACGGTACGTATGGGCAGTGTTTTGAACTGCTGTGCGACAGTGCGACCATGTGAATGTAGCAGCTATACAATCATTGGTTCTTTCCCTTCACCACTTCATCCAAATCAAAAAATTCTTTGGCCTTTACTGTACCTTTACGTTAAGCTGCCATTTATCTTCTCTCTAGCTCTATTCAGAGTTTTTATATATATATATAGATATATATATATATATATATAAAAAACTTATATTGCTCTGTGAATCTTGTATCATAAGAGCTACAAGACAATTTGCCACAGCGGCAGATGGGACGTGTAATTTATTCTTATATGATCGCTGTGAATGAATGAATGGCGTGGCTGTGCAGGCGGATGGGGTTAATTATGGGAGGCCCTCTTGACTTTAGCAGAACTTTTCCAGGGACAACTTCTTCTGTACAATCTATTTTCACACTCCTCAGCTTCTCTAGCACAACACTTGATTTAACCACTTAACCCCCGGACCATATTGCTGGTCAAAGACCAGAGCACTTTTTGGCGATTCGGCACTGCGTTGCTTTAACTGACAATTGCGCGGTCGTGCGGCATGGCTCCCCAAACAAAATTGGCATCTTTCTTTTTCCCACAAATAGAGCTTTCTTTTGGTGGTATTTGAATCACCTCTGCGGTTTTTAGTTTTCTGCGCTATATAAACAAAAATAGAGCGACAATTTTGAAAAAAAATTATATTTTTTACTTTTTACCATAATAAATATCCCCCCAAAATATATACTAAGACTATTTTTTTCATCAGTTTAGGCCAATACGTATTCTTCTACATATTTTTTGTAAAAAAAATTGCAATACGCGTTTATTAATTGGTTTGCGCAAAAGTTATAGCGTTTACCAAAATAGGGGGTAGTTTTATGGCATATTTATTAACCACTTTAAGACCTCAGGTGTTTTTCAGATTTGGTGTGTTTGCAGACCTTAAAACAGTTTTTTCTGCTAGAAAATTACTTAAAACCCCCCAAACAGTATATATTTTTTTTCCTAACACCCTAGAGAATAAAATCGGCGCGTCATCGCACATAACTTTTTGTCACCACCGTATTTGCGCATGCAGTCTTACAAGCGCCACTTTTTTTTGGAAAAAATTCACTTTTTTGAATTAAAAAATAAGACAACAGTAAATTGGCCCCAATTTTTTTATTATATTGTGAAAGATAATGTTTACGCAGAGTAAAATGATACCCAACATGGTCCACGCTTTAAAAATTGCGCCCGCTCGTGGCCATGGCAGTCAAACTTTTACCCTAAAAATCATACGAAGGCGGACGTTTAAAAAATTCTATAAGTTGCATTTTTTGAGGCTACAGAGGTAGCTCTAGGCTATAACTTATTGCTCTCGCTCTAACGATCGCGGCGATATGATTTGAACACAGTTTCATATGCGGGCGCTACTCGCGTATGCGTTCGCTTCTGCGCGCGAGCTCGTCAGGACGGGGGCGCTTTAAAAAAAATTTTTTTTTTGTTTTCTTATTTAATTTTATTGATTTTATTATTTTTTACACTAAATATAAAAAAAAAAAAAAATGATCACTTTTATTCCTATTACAAGGAATGTAAAACATCCCTTGTAATAGAAAAAAAGCATGACAGGTCCTCTTAAATATGAGGATCTGGGGTCAAAAAGACCTCAGATCTCATATTTAGGCTTAAATGCAAAAAAAAAAAAAAAAAAGGAAAATTTGTCATTTAAAAAATGACAGAAAAAAAAAAATTGTCTCTTTAAGAGGCTGGGCGGGACTGACGTTTTGACGTCACTTCCGCCCAGCAGAGCTATGAGGACGGGTGGGGGCCATCTTGCCCTCACTCAAGTCCTCACTCTCCAGGCGGCAGCATCGGATGTCCTCCGCCGCTACCGACGGCTCCGGTAAGCGGCGGAGGGCGCGGAAAAGCGGCGGAGGGGGGGGCCCCTCTCCCGCCACCGATAACGGCGATCTCGCGGCGAATCCGCCGCGGAGACCGCCGTTATCGTTTACACGGCCGCCCGCTGAAAACATGGATATCTCAGTTGTGGCAGCAGCTGCTGCCGTTACTGAGATATCCATGTTTAAAAAGAGGACGTATATATACAATGGGGGGTCCTTAAGTGGTTAATATATTTTTTTCTAGTAATGGTGGCGATCAGCATTTTTTTTCGGTACTGCGACATTATGGCGGACACTTCGGACATTTTTGACAAATTTTTGGGACCATTGGCATTTTTATAGCGATCAGTGCTATAAAAATGCATTGATTACTATAAAAATGCCACTGGCAGGGAAGGGGTTAACACTAGGGGGCAGGGAAGGGGTTAAGTATGTTCCCTGGGTGTGTTCTAGCTATAGGGGGTGTGGCCTCACTAGGGGAAATAACTTGTATGCATTGTATGAACAGACGGTCAGGCATTTCTCCCCTGACAGGACCGGGAGCTGTGTGTTTACACACACAGCTCCCGGTCCTCGCTCTGTAACGAGCAATCGCGGGTGCCCGGTGGGGATCGTGCCCTCCGGGCACGTGCACGGGAGTTAGGGACGAGCAGGGGGGCGTGCGCACGCGCCCCTAGTGGCCGCTTCGAGAGCCGACGTAGAGCTACGGGCTCTCGCGCAGGGGAGCCGACCTGCCGCTGTAGAACTGCGGTGGCTGGTCGGCAAGTAGTTAAGCACTACAATTTCTAGGACCAGCTGGCACACTGTTAGGTGATCTGACAATAGGGCTCAGTAAGATTTGTATCAAATGCCCTTTACAGCGCTTTGGTAGTGTAGAAAAGTTGTAGTGCCCAGCTATCCTCCTGTGGCTACTGATCCCAACACCACCTCTTCAGCGCTGCCAGCCCACCTGGCTGCAGCTGCCCCCTTCCCTAGCCCTCCTGGCTAAGCTTCCACAGTCATCTCAGATTGCTCTCACCCAGTCCTCTCAGGCTGCCTCTCTGACTGTAATACGTACTAGCTCACCTGGCTGTCTTCTCCTTGCAGATCTCCTGGACGTACTCACTGGCTCCTGCTGTCCTCACACCTGCTCCTATGCCACTGGACATGATTCCTCCTTGGGATATCAGAGGATCACTCCTGCCAGAGCTCCTAGAACCCCCAAGTGTCCTCCGACAGCCTCTTAACACTCCAGCACTCCTAACACTCCAGCTAGGCTGACCAAGAGTATTTGAGGGGGCCTGCCCCCTGCCAATCTACTGTTGTGGATTGATCAGGTGCCCTTGTGAATACTCCAGGCAGCTCCTCTTAACCTCCCTCCCATACTTCTAAAAGTTTCCAGCAATTTCCAGAAGTAGAGGGAGGTACCAGAGGTGCTGCCTGATGAGTCGTAGCAGCCCTTCTTGGATCCCTCACCCCGGCCCAGGTTAAAACAGCCAGCCAAGAATTTTTGTTTTACCTACTCTAACAAAAAAATCGTACCTATTCTAGCATACTAGAGGGTGCTACATTAGTTTAGGGGAAAGATGTTAATATCGAACTGTTATGCCACACTTGTTCAGGAAAGGTACATTTACTGGTCTGCACCTGGTCTGAATTTATTCAAAGGGGTGCATGTTGGCTCTGGCATTTCTAAAGAACTAGGCTCTGTAAACTAGGGTGACCAGACATCCCCAGTTTCAGGGGACAGTCCCCTGATTGAGGACACTGTCCCCGGACCAAGTCTGTCCCTGGTTTTGTCCCCAGATTGGATTTAATAGGGGGCAGGGGCAATTTCAAAGACAATCAGTGCAAAATTAAAATAAAAATAATAGAATTACACCCCCCCGCTCCGCCGTGCCTACTAGCATAGGGGGTTGTATTTTTCCCATTATCTGTGCCCCTTTCTGATGATCATGTGCTGGTCGGAGCGGAGGGTATATTTCTTCAGTTTTGGGCGCATGCCCATTTAGCTTCGCTTGCATGTTCTTCTGCCTTGGCTCAAATTCTGGCCAGCCACCTGCCTATCTCCTTGCCTTTCCTGGTGGAGTGATCTTCCTCCGCTCCCCACCCAGTAGTAGCCGGGGCCCAGAGAGTAAGACTTGAGAGGCTGTGAGGCGGGAGGCGACGGGCAGAGAGTCGCTGATTGTTGCCATTACTAGTAAAGAAAAAATATGTCCCTGGACTTCATTTAAAAAATCTGGTCACCTTACTGTAAACACACTATGGGGTATGAAGTAACACTACTACAAAAGACTTAAATCAGCAAGAAAAGGAGGAGTGTAGTTGCCTTTGGGTCACAAAGTGAAGACACAAGCTACACGCAACAAGTCATGAGGCATGGTACCTGGTAAGGTTCTCTGGTAGCGAAGGGGTCGTCGTCTGGCTCCCTCCCTAGCAGTTTGTATCGACCAGATAGCGACCAGATCGTTACGGAGATCTTCATGTATGGGTGCTGTTATCCTGATTGACCGATTCCCTCGAACAAGGCAACAAGGAAAGTGTAAGGTAAAATCTGAATTGCTGTTGATTACTATACAGCACTGCACCCTGCGTGGGAAAATTCAGCATTTTAGCTAAAAGGCTTTGGCTTTACAAAAGCAAGTTTCTTTTTAGGAGTCTTGTATATAGGTGAAAGGAAAATTTAGGCCATATATTTGGTGTTTTTGTGTTGACTTTTATGAAGTTTACCATGAAAATTTCAATTCGATATTCCGGTGAAATGTGCCCATGAAAAGATGGCTAATGCTTGTTCATCCCCTAATAATGCACTTGGCATCGACAGATTAGAATGTGTTCCTCCTAAAGCTATATTTGTATATTTGTGAGTATCTTACATTTCCAAGATATGTTGGTGCTGGAAGCTCAGGAAAGATTTTAATTCACCCGTTCTACTGCAGCAGAGACATTTTTCTATATGGCACACTCTCCAGGAGCCTGTGGAGAAGACAGCTGCAAGACAACTGCTGCCTCACCAGAGAGCCTGAAAGACCCAGGGCCATAAGGATGCTAATGTGTGGGTTGGTGCTTCTGTTCCTCAGAGCGTGCATTAATGCAATACTAGGCAGCTGCATATTGCAAGAGCAACAAAACGATTTGGATAAATGGAGTTTTATGATTGGTTGATGCACAATAAAGCCTGTATAAATATTAAAGCAGCATATCATATTCTGAGGGAAAAGATTTCGCCTTTCTGAGTATTTACATGTTGCTTGCTATAATTATTCTGTGCGGCTTTAATTCTACCTGCCAAGAATCTCTGTAGTTTTTCTGTTAATACGACTTCAGGTTGTTTGCGATAATTGTAAGTGTCACTAATCTACATTCTTTTTTCTTTCTACTCCTGGAATATAAAACACCAGTCTGTTCTCAGGTTTATGAATACAAATGCATTGGATCACACTGAAATGTAAGAGTATGCTTGACTATGCTACTAAATGGTTAAAGTGAAATGGCCCAATGTCTATTAATCAGGGACTGGTAGACTTTTGAAATGTGTCAGTATAACAAATGACAGGCAGGGACTTCCTAGTAACTTATCAGAAAGTCAAAGGAATTAAACTGAATGTACAACTGGGTACAGACAAATTATGTGTTGCTCGGATGTGCCTGTTTGGTGTAAGCACCAAATGATTTGGCATGCTCATATCTGGTGAGTGTCAAAGTGTGTCAAAATCACTTTTTCTGTTAGAGGCATTTGTCCTGGGAAGTGCAGTGCTGCAGGGTTTCATTGCAAGGCTTCTAGCACCACAGAAAACACAGTGCATGAAAGTGCCCCCCGCACTTAATTCCCCCTTCAAAGACACTTAACCTCCCTGGCGGTATGATTATTTCAGAAAAAAGGTGATGAAAGCGGTACCATTATTTGCAAGGAAATTTGGCGTTTTATACTGTAGGCCTGTAATTCTTAGGAATAACTCACTTAAATCTGACCAAACAAGAGTCTAGTAGGCATCCCGGGTATGAATTTTTTTTTTTAAAAAATTATAAATTATAATATAATAAATAATTATAAATAATTATAACAAGTAATAATATAATTAAAATTATTCAATAATGTAATCAACTCAAAATCACTGAAATTTGCTCAGCTGCAGAATTGTCGCTGTCATTACTTTTATTTTTTTATGACGAATTTCCCCACAAATCGCTATCGCACAATTCTGCAAGTGATTATAATTTATTATCGCTGTTTTCTAGCTGCTCTAAAACCATTTTTGACATAAAGGGACACTTGTGGTTGCTATGGACAATCTACAGTTTGCAGGGAGAAAGAACCGTTTTTATTATATAAAAGTGCATGTAGGACACTGGGCAGACCACTAGGGACAAGGGGGGGGGGGTGTATTTTTTTACATACAGTACTGTAATCTATAAGATTACAGTATACTGTATGTATTGTGTTTGTTTAAGTTTTTTAATTTGGCGCCGTTCTCCGCTCCCGTGCGTCGTAACGTCGCAGGGAACGGAGATCGGCGGCACAGGAGGACACTGTGTGAATCGAGCGAGGTCCCGCTCGCTCACACAGCGCGGTGGCATCGCTGGATCCAGGGACAAGGTAAGTAACTTTGTCTGCTGCTGCAGCGAGGCAAGACCGAGTCTGACTCGGGGTTACCGCTTTTGGAATGAAAATCTCACCCCGAGTCAGAATCGGGAATACCGCCAGGGGGTTAAAGTGATTGTAAAGCTTTGTTTTTTTTTGTTTTTTTTAAATAACAAACATGCTATACTTACCTCCTTTGGGTTTTGCACAGAGTGGCCCTAATCCTCTTCTTCTGGAGTTCCCCCGCGGTGCTCCTGGCCCCTCCTTTTCACTGAGTGCCCCCACGGAGAGCCGCATTCCATGGGGGCACTCATGCTTGCACGCTCCTGAGTCCTGCTGCTGCGCCCATTGACAGACAGAAGGACTCTCCCCTTAGCTCCCATGTCACTGGATTTGATTGACAGCAGCGGAAGCCAATGGTTTCTGCTGCAATTAATCTATCCAATGAGGACCCAAGATAGCGACTGAAGCTGCTGTGCTCATCCTCGTCGCTGGAATGATCAGGTTCAGGTAAGAAAAAGGGGAGGTCTGGGGGGGTGCTGCACAAAATGTTTTTCAACTAAATGCATACAATTTGCAACCCATTTAGCCTAATCATTATTCAGTTAACACCCCCCCTAACCCCTAATCCTTAACCACTAAAAGATCAGCCACCGCAGTTATACTGCGGCAGGTTGGCTCTCCTTGGCGAATCGCTGTCATGTTACGTCGGCCACTTTAAGACCACTAGGGGGCGCAACGCCGATGCATGTTACTGCTGTGATGTCCGCTGGCCATCCGCAATCGTTCCTGAGAGAAACATAACTGGGATCTGTTAATGTAAACAGACAGATCCCCATTCTGTATGGGGAGGATAGACAGATCGTCTGTTCCTAGTAATTAGGAACAGTGATCTGTCTCCTCCCCCAGTCAGTACACTGCCCACACAGTTAGAAACAGCTTCCTAGGGAACACTTAACCCCTCGATCGCCCCCTAGTGTTAACCCCTTTTTCCTGCCAGTGACATTTATACAGTAATCAGTGGCTATTTTTAGCTCTGATCGCTGCATAAATGTCAATGGTCCCAAAAAAGTGTCAAAAGTGTCTGATCTGTCCACTGCAATGTCGCAGTCATGCTAAAAAAATGCTGATCACCGCCATTACAAGTAAAAAAAAAGTAATAATAAAAATGCCATAAATCTATCCCTTATTTTGTAGACCCTATAACTTTTGCCCAAACCAATCAATATTTGCTTATTCTGATTTTTTATTCTGAATTTTTTTTTACCAAAAATATGTAGAAGAATACATATTGGCCTAAACTGATGACAAAATAATTGTTTTTACATCTGAGGATATTTATTCTAGCAACAAGTAAAAAATATATATTTTTTTCATTTATAGCGCAAAAAAGCAGAGGTGATCAAATACAACCAAAAGAAAGCTCTATTTGTGGAAAAAAAAATACATACATTTTGTTTGGGTACAGCGTTGCACGACAGATCAATTGTCAGTTAAAGCGACGTAGTACCACATTGCAAAAAATGGCCTGGTCATTAAGGGGGCAAATCCTTCCGGTCCTTTAGTGGTTAAACATCACCTCCCTACCTCTCCACCTTTCTTTGCATTCATTCAGAAATGCCGCTTGCGCTAAATGGCTAACCTCCTGTGCTCAGAATGCATTAGGGCCAGCTTCTTGGCACGGGACCCCGAAGTATGTGAAGATAACAGGGTTAGCAGTGTCTACAATTTGCAGTTTCCACTGGCCATGTATGGTTTATATATACTGTATAGGGCGGGTAAAATACGTTTTGCACACATTACCATTTTGATACACCTAAACAGGGTGGAGTCCATAGGCCGGTGCATATTTGGTAATCCAGCACTGACTCCCCGTGTTGCAGGGAAATTTATAAAGGGCACAGGCTGAAACTCGGTCACTGTTAAACAATGCTTTGAATGGCTGCTTAACCAGTAAAGAGGTGCCGAATAAGGTGCAAACACTAGTGTAGCCAGACAGGACTCTCTGAAGGATGCTATTTATGAGGATGTGTGCAAGTAGCTGTTTGTGTTCTGTACTGTTTAACAACAGAGAGTCTAGCTGAGAACCACTACTTCCTTAAATAGTCTTATACAGAGTATGGGGTTGATTTACTAAAGACAATTAGACTAGCACTGCAAGTAATGCCTTGTACACACGGTCAGACTTTTGACCATGCAAAAGTCTGCCGTGAGTCCGTCGGAAGTCCGACGGAAAGATAGAGAACAGGTTCTCTATCTAAGGTCCGTCGGACTTCCGACAAAAAAAGTCAGATGGAGGATACACACGGCCGGACTTTCTGAGAAAAAAAGCCTGTCTGACTTTTTTCTCGGTCTGGCCGTGTGTACGAGGCATTTCGAGTTACTCTGTGTCTGATCATTCAGCCAATCACCTATTGTGTTAAAAATGTAAAACTGTGAACTTGTAAACTAGCTTTATAAATTAGGATTACTTACTCAATTTAGAGACAACATTAGCAAGGAGTTATTCTCCCTTTCACCTTTTTGCGCCTGATCTCCCGGACTTTAGGGACCCAGTACCAAACTTGGCACACATGTAGCCCCACTCTTCCTCTACAAGTGTGCAAAGTTTGTTGTCTGGGGGACCTATGGCTTGGGAGCACCGATTTTTCAAAGCCGGGCACCCCTTCCATAGACTCCCATGGTAAACATCAGTCTAGTCATGGACACAGTGAGGCATGCACATGGACACCCTAGGCTTATACTCAAGTCAATGAGTTATCCCATTTTTTTGTGGTAAATTTAGGTGCCTCAGCTTATATTCGGGTCGGCTTATACTCAAATATACGGTATGTACAGGGCAATGTGTTCCTCTAGGAAAAGTTTTGAATGTTTTTTTTTTTTCTACTCTCTCACATAGGGACAGCAGTTCCTTATCAAACCCTACTCTAATCTCCACTTAGCGTGATTTTTGAGTAATACTAACAAAGTCCCACATTTCTCAAAGCACTTACAGTATCTGATCTCCCCTTCATTTACAGGATTTGTTCCAACAGCAAAAAAGATGATAGGTTATATGGCCTTTTTTTGTTTACATGAATAATGTATGCTTTGTCATTTTTGTATTGTATCGCTGTAGTGTTTGTAATTTTAAAATTGTTAAAACTAACAAAAAAGTTTTGGAAGTACATCAGAGTAGGGAAGGGTGAAAACCACTGTCAGTTTATTTTTTATTGGGTTGTGTTTCTTTGGGAAGATCTCCCTTCATTTTATATTAGAGATGTAAAAAAGGTAGTGAGAAGAAATTTCTACAAAGTGAGAGGAATTTTCCTTTTAGGCCTCGTACACACGATAGGTTAACCAGAGGACAATGGTCTGAAGGACCGTTTTCATCGGTCAAAACCGATCGTGTGTGGGCCCCATAGGTTATTTAACCATAGGTTAAAAAAAAGCCAACTTGCTTTAAAATTAACCTATGGATTCCTAACCGATAGGTCAAAACCGATCGTTAGTAGACATGACCATCGGTTAAAAATCCACGCATGCTCAGAATCAAGTCGACGCATGCTTGGAAGCATTGAACTTCGTTTTTTTCAGCACGTCGTTGTGTTTTACTTCACCGCGTTTTGACACGATTGGTTATTTAACCTATGGTATGTAGGCGTGACGGACCATCAGTCAGCTTCATCAGTTAACCCAGGGGTCTTCAAACTACAGCCCTCCAGTTGTTCAGGAACTACAATTCCCATCATGCCTAGTCATGTCTGTGAATGTCAGTGTTTTACAGTGCCTCATGGGATGTGTAGTTCTGCAACAGCTGGAGGGCGGTAGTTTGAGGATCCCTGGGTTATCCTATGACAACGGTCCTTCAGACTGTTGTCCTCTGGTTAACCTATCGTGTGTACGAGGCCTTAGAGAATTGTCATCAAAACTGAGAATTTACCATTACTTCTTTTTTTGATGATGACTGTAACATGTTGGGCTTCCCGTCACCTTCTGTTTTGGTGATCTTGGTCACCAGGATAATCAGACTGTTGAATCATCCCAGCTTGGTCAGAAACAGACGTAAAATCTCAAGATTGTTCTAATCCTTTACCACTCCTTAAAAAAACTACTGTACACATAGACGCGCGCACAGGGTGTGCCAGGTGTGCCTGGGCACACCCTAATCATGTGCCACACATTCCCCCTATTTTGTAAAAAAAAAAAAATATGAAACAAATAAAATTGTAAAAAAGAATACAAAATATAATAATAAAAATACAAACTACTAACACCATCCACTACCCTACTGACACCGTCCACTGCTCTGATGACACCGTCAGTGTGTATATACACATTCACACAAACATGTGTTTGAGCTTTGGGGTGCACACCCTAGTGCAATGGACTGCGCACACCTATGACTGTACAAACACCTTAACATTTTTTTTTAGTTCATGTGACATATATCTTTATGTTTAATAATCTTTATAATTCTGTAGAAGATCACTGATATAATTACAAACTGTGATAGCAAACACAGCTCACAGACATGCCATTTGGATTCAGGCCCCTTTAACAGCTGTTGTATGAGTTTCTTGTTGGATTAATGAGCATAATTACATTTGCCTATTGCAGTTTGAAATACGTCCAAAGGTAAGTTTGTGCAGTGCTGAACCGAAGTAAAATAATGCAAATGCCTTGTTCTAGATGATTTCCTAATGGCCAGTAATTTTTATTATAATGTAACCATATGGATGCAGTGGTTGGCTGTTAATAAAATGTTATATATTGCATGCTTGTGTAGGACGTATAAAGAAATAAAGTAAACTGGTAACATCTGAATACAGATTTAAAGACACAGCATTGTTGGGCCTATTTTCAAAATTTAAGCAAAGCCATGCTGCCTTTAGCAACCAAATCTTCGTTTTTATTGTCTGCTCTGCATGAAAGGGGAGGGATGTTGAAATATGATTGGTTGATGTCGACAATGCCTTTACTTTCTTTAATTTATGTTAGTTGTTAGGGATGACCAAAACCGCCCTGGGTTTCGATTCGCTCGGAGCTCATAGAATCCAGCTTAAATTCCACAAACCCAAACTTGGCATCAGACCCCTTTGAAGCCTATAGGGGGTGAATCTTGATACTAAATACTGGTATTTTTTGTAAGGCTAATAGGTAAGCTATTGTCAAAAAAGAAATGGAGAGCTGGACACTGCCATGTTGGTCATTTACCAAAAAAAATACCACACAGTTAGAAAAAGGTATTTTCATGTGGCTTTGAGGGCAATATTGAAAATACACCATTTCAATAACATGTTTGGGGGGAGGGGGTGCCCTAAAGCTGCACATGCAACTGGTGCTAGGCATTTTCAGTCTCAGTTACATTTTTTTCATCGGATAATCCGACCATGTGTGTTTAGAAATAGAACAGTTTTATTTTTGCCAATGGAAATTCCGATCATCTTTTGTAAAGGAAGGCATTGCAGAAAAAAATGGTTGCTATGGACAGGACAGCATCTACAATTGACCGCTGACCTTAAATCCGCCACAAAATAAAATTAAAGACAAAAATAAAAATACAAAAATCTAAATATTTAAATGGCAGCAAAGGGGGATTGACTAATTCTGATACAGTATATAGCTTTTTGGGCAGTTTCGACACTGGCCATAATCTTTCTCTAGGTAGTTTGTCAGGTCTCCCCACTGACACTATGTGCTCTGTGCCCACCCAAAACAAAGCCCCTATTACTGACTTTTCTAGGCCCACTACCCTGAGTTCAGAGGTCTTTGCAGTGCATTATGGTTACAAAGTATTATGCCTCTATTAGTTTGCAGGGCAGTATAGATAATTCATAACTAATTATTACTTGCAGTCCATCATTGCAGTGCCATTGTTAAAGAAAATCTTTCATGGGGAAATTATGTAGGCTTTGGCTTTTTTTCTCTCCCTCTGAAAATACAGTTTCTAGGTTACCTCTGGTCCCAGTGCTGACTCAGAACAGGTATGTAATGTAAAATCAGAAAAATCAAACATTCTAATTGCAGACCTGTATATACTGTATGTTATGACTCAAAGTATTGAAGCCACTGGAACAGCATGACAACCAGGCAAGAAATGTCAGTAATGTCAACCTATACACTGCTCTCTGTCACAGGTTTCCACTACCAAGAGGGAAGGTTATCTTTAGAACCACATAATCAGTCTCAGGGATTAAAAATAATTCTACATCCTCTGCATTGCTTTATGTGTGCAAACACTTTGAAAGTTATGTCACTTTAAAAGATAAAATACCTGGGGATGTTTTTAACTCCTTGGTGCCCAACACATGGCGTGTGGTCTGCATGCAGCCCGCCAAGCTATTTAGCACTATACAGAAGCAGCAGGGTTCCAGGTCGGGGCCGCTGATAAGGCAGTACAGCCAGCCCTCCTGGACAATACAAGTAAAATCTTGGCGAGAGAGAGTGTGGCACGGGAGTGTGTGATGGGTAAGTGATTACCAATGTGGGGGTAACTTTCACTGCCATGACCACCAATGCAGGGGGATGGGGGTTAATTTTCAGTGCCACTAACCAGCAATGTGGGGGGTTAAACTTTACTGCCAGTGACCAGTATGCAGGGGGGGGGGAGTGTTAACTTTCACTGCCACCAACCACCAATGTTGGGGGATTAATGGTACTGACACCAGTGCTGGGGGCTATTATTGCACTCACTGACACCAGTGCTCGGGGTTACTATTGTGTCCACTGACACTAAGGCTGGAATTAATTTTTGCATCCACTGACAAGAGTGTTGCTGGTTATTATTGCATTCACTGGCATCAATGCTGGTTATTGCATTATTTAAACACCAATGCTGTTTTTTTTAATTGTGTCTACTGACATAAATTCTGAGGGTTATTATTGCTTCCACTGATACCAATGCTGGGGGTTATTATTGCACTCACCGATACTAATGCTGTGCGTTATTATCGCTTGCAGTATTGCATCCATAAGTGCATCAGCTTACCTGTTAGGGGTTGTTTTTGTACTCACTGACACTAATGCTGAGGTTATTGTAATCTTTTTCCAGTGAGCATTACTATACTTTGCAAAAAAAAGCAGCAGGGCCAACATTTTGGGGTACTGAGGTGCAAAAATGTGCTGCTAATATTCAACTCTCTGGATGTCTCAAGGGACGCACTTAAAGCCCTCTATAATTTTAAAATTGACCACCACTGCTCTAACTGTTAACCCCAAGACTTTTAGGCAAATATTCTGTTGACTGATGAGACAAAATTTTTACTTTTTGGAAGCTGTGCGTCCTGTTACATCTGGCATAAAACTAATACAGCATTTCATAACAAGAACATCATACCAACAGTCAGACATGATGGTGGTAGCGTGATGGTCTGGGGCTGTTTTGCAGCTTCAGGACCTGGATGACTTACCATATTAAAGGAACCCTGAATTCTGAGCTCTTCCAGAAAAACCTAAAGGAGAATGTCCAGCCATCAGTTTGTGACCTCATTATCGAGTGCACTTGGGTTATGGAGCAGGACAATCATCCAAAACACAACAGCAAGTCCACCTCCAAATGAAATTTGGGGAAGGGGTTTGAAGGGAAGGGGTGTTTAATGGTTACCTCCAGTTCTTTTAAGCCCCGTACACGCAATCAGAATTTCCGATTGAAAAAGTCAGACGGTCTTTTTCCATCGGAAATTTCGACCGTTTGTATGCCCCATCTGACTTTTTTTTCCGAGGAATTCCATCGGAGTTTAGATAGAGAACATGTTCTCTTTTACTCCTGTAGCGCTACCCCCGAAGGAGCCGCTGAATGATTTGGGATCTACTATCTATTGGCTCGGCTTACCCCTGTTCAACTAGCTCAAACCCTTCCTTGACACATCAGAAGTCAGGTTAATGAGATATTGCAACCTCTGCTGGGCTGGGGTCGCAATAGCAGGCACACAACACACAGTGACAGTATAGCAATAAAATTACCTGCGGTTATGGACGGTCTCTCCAGACGAGGAAAAATACACACCACACACTGAATATATTGAAATATAAGAGAGGTAAGTTTACTGTACAGAAACTTAAGAAAGGCAAACATAAGTTTGAAATAGGAACACCACTGGCAATTAATGACTTAATCTGACTCGCAAGGGCCCTTGCAAGGATCAGCAATTTATGTAAGCAAAATAGATTTTAAACATGAGAATGGTACCATTTATCTAAGCTAATGATAGGCAGTCTATGCTCGCAAACGCCCTCTATTGGGCAGTCCTACAGAACAGTTAATATAAGCGTTGCGGTCGGTTGGTGCACGTTAAAATTGTAATCCACGGGTGGCAATCAGTGAAAGAAACTATGCAACAAAACGTTTGGGATAGCTGAAAGTTGGTGGATTGAACGCTCGTCAGCGGCAACCACTTCTGCGTAACACTGGAACAGTTAACTGGGCCTCTAAGCTCCGGCTATGGGCCGAACACGTGTCTGTGGCCTGTGAGAAGGCACTAAGTGTCTGTACTAAACAGAGGGTCTGAAGTTGAGCATGTGCTCTCTCACCCGACAGGCCGATCCGCCTGAGTTCTCAGAAAAGGGGCGCACTGGCAAACACTGCTCCACAGCACAAAGGATCCCGGACGGGGGGTGCTCCACTGTTTCAGTCGTCAGCTGGGCTGCCTCCTCAATCCCCAGGAACACGGGCCGGATGCTTCCATCTTGCTTCCGTCTGGATGGCTGGTCTCTCGGTGGATAGGCCTAACCGCATGGCTTCACTCTGTCAGCAGCTCCGCAGAGGAGAGAAGTGCAGGTCCCGAGAGAGAGAGAGAGAGAGAGAGAGATCAGCCACTCCCTTTCCTTAAATAATCTCCCCCATAAGTCTGTGCGCAGATGTCACATGTTCCAATAACACGGGGCATTGTGGGAAATGTAGTCTGTTTCTCCTCAGTCAATGGAGGCCATATCTCCTGCTACTTGCAGTCCCACAATGCATAACTTCCTTAAAGGTATCTTACATATTTACAAATGTGGATAAAGTTCCAGCGGGGATGATCTGTCATAAGGCTCTGACAGGACGACCCTGCTACACTCCGATGGAATTCTGATGTGAGTTTGGCCGGGCAAAAGGGTAAGTAAAATATGAATCTAATTTTTAGACTGTAAGCTCTAACGAGCAGGGTCCTCTGATTCCTCCTGTATTGAATTGTATTGTAACCGTACTGTCTGCCCTAACATTGTAAAGTGCTGTGAAAACTGTTGGTGCTATATAAATCCTGAATAATAATAATAATAAGGTTGGATACAGAAGTGAGAGTAACTTTACCGACAGGTAGCTGGATTCAGGTAGGAGAGCCTAACGTTAGGCAGGCATAGCGTATCGCATATACGCTACGCCGCCGTAAGTTAGAGAGGCAAGTGCTGTATTCACAAAGCACTTGTGTCCTAAATTACGGCGGCGTAGCGTAAATGTGCCTAAGCGCGCCTAATTCAATTTGTGAAGAGGTGGGCGTGTTTTATGCTAATGAATCGTGACCCGACGTGATTGACGTTTTTTACGAACGGCGCATGCCAGTGCACATGCTCCAAATTACGCCGCAAAGACTTATTGGTTTCGACGTGAACGTAAATTACGCCCAGCCCCATTCACGGACGACTTACGCAAACAACGTAAACATTTTAAAATTCGACGCGGGTCCGACGTCCATACTTAACACTTAACATTGGCTGCGCCATCTTTTTGGTGGAATATCTTTAGGCCTGAAAACGGCTTACGTAAACGGCGTATCTTTACTGCGACGGCCGGGCTTACGTTCGTGAATAGGCGTATATTGCTGATTTACATATTCTAGGCGTAAATCAGCGTACACGCCCCTAGCGGCCAGCGTAAATATGCAGTTAAGATACGACGGCATAGGAGACTTATGCCGGTCGTATCTTGGCAACATTTAAGCGTATCTCAGTTTGAGCATACGCTTAATGTTACGACGGCGCGGATTCGGAGTTACGACGGCGTATCTACTGATACGCCCGTCGTAAGTTTCCTGAATCTGGCTAAGGGACTTTTTTATGTTCCCATGACAGCTACGTTTACAATAACTATTTTACAGCAGTGCTTTTGCAGAGCAAGCAATTAGATACTTGCACTTTATTAGCACATTGCTTTCTCCAGCTGCATTTTTGAAAAGGAGAAACATTACACATATGACAGCATGCGATAATGATAAACTACACTTACAAAAGCAGCAACAAAACCCATTTGGCTATGAAAACAAAAAGTAACTATTTGTTTCAAATAGAGAAAATGTGACAATACCAAAATTCCTCTTGTTTCATGTGTTGGATGAGGTCTGTATATTTAAACTCATTTAATCAAGAGAGTTGCCATATCTGGCTGTAGAAAATATTGACAGCCTGGGTTCAGGTTTTTATATTTTGCTATATGATTATTGATAAGAATTATTTGCCTTACTTATCAGGAAAGCACAGTTGCTCCCACAAGCCTCTGGATTAAGATGATGATGCTGGGAACAGATTATTTACCAAACACAGGAACTGATGCCGCGTACACACGATCATTTTTCGGGGTTCTAAAAAATGACGTTTTTTTTAATGTCATTAAAAACGATCGTGTGTGGGCTTCAGAGCATTTTTCAGGTTCTAAAAAATGGGCAAAATTGTTTTTCGAACATGCTCTATTTTTTAACAACGTTTTTAACGTTGTCGTTTTTCGGGTTGTAAAAAATGGTCGTGTGTGGGCTTTAACGACGTGAAAAACCTGTGCATGCTCAGAACCAAGTTATGAGATGGGAGCGCTTGTTCTAGTAAAACTACCCTTCGTAATGGAGTAAGCACATTCATCACGCTGCAACAAACAGAAAAGCGTGAATCGTCTTATACTAACACGAAATCAGCTAAAGCAGCCCCAAGCGTGGCGTCATCCGCATGGAACTTCCCCTTTATAGTGCCGTCGTACGTGTTGTACGCCACCGCGCTTTGCTAGAGCATTTTTTTCCCCACGATTGTGTGTAGGCAAGGCCAGTTTAATGATCAAGTCTTTTTTCTAGAGCCTAAAAAACGTCCTTTTTTAGAACCCGAAAAATTATCGTGTGTACGCAGGATAAAGGTCTCTGTGGATTACTTTTTGTATAAAATTTTATATTAGACAACTTTTAACTACTCGACCTCCAGAAAATTAACTTCATGACGAGGCCATTTTTGTGATACGACACTACGTTACTTTAACTAAAAATCGCGCGGTTCTGCGACACTGTAACCAAATAAAATGTATGTCATTTTTTTCCCCACAAATAGAGCTTTCTTTTGTTAGTATTTGAACACCTCTGTGTTTTTTTGATTTTTTGTGCTATAAACAAAAGAGACCGACAATTTTGAAAAACATATATATATATCACACCTCCCGATCAGTGCTGTGATCAGTGTCCTGTCACTAGGAGGAATGGGGAAATGCTTGTTTACATCAGCATTTCCCCGTTCTTCCTCTCCGTGAGACGATCGTGGGTATCCCCTTGGACATCGAGTCCGCCGGACCCGCGGTCGGACTCATGAATCTCGCAGCGGGCACACCCACAATGCCGCATCTTACAGGGGACGTACCTGTACGCCCATATGCCCAGCCGAGCCATTGTGTCGACGTATATCGTCGTGCGCTGGTCGGCATGTGGTTATTGAGGCGTCAGCCTCATTTAAAGTCCCCCTAGCCAAACTCTCTTTTTCTGTCCAAAATTTGGGATGGAGGCCAATTACTCATGGTGCCTTGGACCACATCATTCTTTCTCGCGTAAAGCAACTCCTAGAAACAAGAAAATGGTTCAAGTTGAGTCTCAGCACTCTGCTCTCTCCCCCCTCCTGTGCACCTGCTCTGTGTTTTACATGCCAGATTATAAGGCTGACAGGCTGCCAAACTCCCTAATGGTGGCAGGAAATGAGGTACTGACATGTAAAAGTCAGAAGCTTAGTTTAGAAAATTCGAAGGAGAACTACTCCACAGTGGCTTGAATGACCAAAATCAATGGGAGCTTTTTAAAAAAGCTTATTTTGACTACTTTCCATGACCGCATACCTGAGAGACTGGATAGGAAATAGAGAAAGTTGCTAAATTAGGGCTAGGCCAACACCTTTCTTCAGTGATTTCTTGTTTCTTGCTAGGACAGGATCAGGGAGTACTGCCATGAGACCTCAGGTGGGGAACCCAATGGTCTCTCTTTGTGGCTACCATGGGCTGGTCCTTTTTTTCCCCCCAAGCCAGTGTAAGTCACAGAGGCGGGGGCTTGATAAGGTTACATCCTGAGGGTGAATCAAAATCTAGGGTTTTAGGGAGTAGAGGACACACCTGCCAGCTCCTTGGCATACGTTTCTGCAAGTGGCAACCTTTCCAACCTTTCTGGTGAGGAGTTAATTACTGTTTGGCCCCTCTTTCTTTGGGCCAGCATGGTTGCTGTAAGCCTCATTATAGCACCAGTGTGCAGTGGGGGAGTTGCATGTGGTACAATGGTCGACTTCCAGTTTTGATACCATTGTGGAACGTTCGGCACTTCAGTTATGATGTCAATTCTAGTCATTTTTGCTGGGATCTTAAATTCTAAGTATCCCCTGCTCACCTTTTTGTTAAGTCTTTTTTTTCATGCCTTCTCTTTTCAGGGGCTTTCTTTTGAACCCCTTCTGTGTTTTCCAAGGGAAAGTGATGGAGAGGACAGGAAGCAGCTCAGGGAAACAAGATTCTAAGTGTGGTCCCATACCTTTTAAATGAATTGAGACAAGTCCAGTTCAGTATGCTGAATGATGTCAGAAAACACTGGCACTGCTGACTGTCAGGAGACAAAGAATGCTAAGCAGGCTTGCCACGACACCTGCCACAAGTTGTGAATTGTCCACTTGTCACATCACCTGCCACAAGTCGTGGATTGTCCACAATGCAATGCAAGCTATTACAGTTTTTTAATATATTTTAATGGTTTTTCATCATTTGCCATAATTTTTGAGATTTCTAATGTAAAAAAATAGGTCACCTTTAAAAACTCTTATAAACTAAATCGCTGCAAAACACCGGCACCGCGTTTTGCGTCTGAAACATGGAAAATGTTTGCGTCTGAACCTATTTTTTTGCTTCTGGAAAAACAAGGTTAAACGCAACTGCCTAAAAACGCCAATAAACGAGACTGTGTGTATGGACACATAGGATAACATTGAACGTGTTCAGGGGCAGTTGAAAAAAGTGCCCAACTGCCTCTGAACGAGAGTTTAAGAGCGTTTAACAGCATCTTGTGTGCATGGGGCCTAAACGTGAACATAAAGAAACCCCAAAAGACAAATAACAAATGAACCTAACTACTAACTATATACAAGAACCATCTAAATGACAAGGTTACAGGGAATGCAAGGAAGGGGAATCTCAACATGGTACTCGAATAGAAGCAAGGCAGGGGGAGGCAGAAACAAGGCAGAGAGGTTCAGACTGGATCAAGCTAGGCATTAGGAACTCAAGGAGGAAAAAAAAACCCTGACGGAGCTCAACATGCACTAGGGGGAGCCAAACCCATACATGAAACAATAAACCATTCCGCAGTACACAGAAGATGGAAATGCATTTATTTTAGTAAATATAAACTGCTAAATACCTTTTTCTCATTAGCAGTATATAGCAGTCTTGTGACTTCTATCAGTATCTGGTTAAAAATTGTAGGAGGAGTTTTCATTCTCGCATGATTGTCCTATGAGCCTGCAGGTCCCCTGACCCTCTGTCTGGACAGTGCTAATTGGCCCTGTGCTGATCACATGCACTATCCCCAAGAAAAAAAAACTCTCTAGCAATACACACCAAACTGAGCACGTGCAAGGTGACTCTAAAGACTCTGTACTATGAGGAGATGGATTGGGAACAGTGGAAAAAGGGGAGGATCAGAGAAGACAGGATCAAAGAGGGATTTTTACACAATGTGGAGGATTAACCCTTTAGGTTCCACAGTGAGTATAACAAGCATGTTTTAGTACATATACAGACTGATTTTACTGTTGTCGGGTTAGTAACACTTTAAAGCTTTATTTTCTCTGTGCTTTGCTTTAGAAAAGGTAAAGATTCAAAACCTTTCTAGAGATCTGTGGAGGGGACTTATTTATATCTAAACATTGGAATATCATATCCTGCTCACAATTCTACTTTGAATAATCATATTTACTGCTTGATAAGAATTTATTTGAATATCCATAGCTTGACCACAATGCATGAACTGAGATATTACTGTAGCGCTGACATTCTTGTATATTGATGTGTGTTTGCATACTTTAATACAACGTCTATGGACATTGCTATGTTTAAGTATTTGGAGCCATCTAGTGACCAAATACTGGTAAGGCAGAGAGATGTTTTGTTGAGGTTTTTGGTTGCCTTGGAGACTAGGGGAGACAGGAGTGTAAACAAAGCCTGCTGGATGCTGATGCCGAGCTGCTGGGGAGCGAAGGCTGAGCTCGGAGAGCTAGAGGACAGTGGCCGGATTGCAGAGACCGAGAGACACTCATCTGAGCATCGGAGAACCGGATCCATCCAGCGGAGCTGAACAGAGCTGACGGAGAAGCAAGTTGCAGTCACAGGACCCTGAACAAAAGTTACTACCCGGAGCTCCGATCCAGTGGGTGAGCGGGTCACGACCCACAGTTTGCTAAGTTTACACGCAGTTAGACTCATATACAGGCCTCACTGGGATTTATGGTTCCACAGAGGAGCAGAGAAACTGAAACTGAGAAGGCTTGAGGCCTATCTAATTTGACGTTTCAAGCGAGTTTAAAATAGTTGTTGCAGTTACACCAGGAGCATTTTCACTTCAATTTGACTCATCAAAACTATGGATTACAAATCACTTTAGCTAGCGAAGAAAAGAAGATCCAAGACCAAGTACTTTAAGTGAGATCTCACGCATAGCTAATAAAGTAGGGGGAGCTCCCAGGTATAAAATGTTTATGTATACTGTTTTCAAATAGCTTATGTTTAAATCAATTGTGCTGTCGTCTTACGTTGGGATGACAGCACAATTACTGTAATCACTTCTTTGCATATTTCACAGTAAAATATATCTCTGGTTAAGTATCCAGTTGTTGTGGCGTACTGTTTTTCTCACTCCAAGTGCAGTCAGTGGATCCTGGGGTTATAATACAGGTATTTTGTATTGTCTTACATTGTATTGCATTGCATCACAGCTGTGCCAAGGGGATTGAGCCAAGTTAGTGGGGTTTATTGGTAGAGTGCAGGCCCATATTAAACCAGCAGATCCTTCGGGGGTCAGTGCTACATTACTATAAGACCCCTTTCACACTGGGGCGCTTTGCAGGTGCTATACCGCTAAAAACAATGCCTGCAAAGCGCCCTGAAACAGCTGCTGTTGTCTCTCTAGTATAAAAGCCCTGAGGGCGGTGCGCTAGCAGGAGGGTGAAAAAAGTCTTGCTAGCAGCATCTTTGGAGCAGTGTGTTTACCGCTCCTCCACTGCTCCTGCCCATTGAAATCAATAGGCACCGCAGCTATACCCCTGGCAAATCGCCTCTGCAGAGGCGCTTTGCGGTGGGTTTAACCCTTTCTCAGTTACTAGCGGGGGGTAAAAGCGCCCCACTAGTGGCCAAATAGCGCCAACAAATTGACAGTAAAGCGGCGCTAAAAATAGCGGTGCTTTACCACCGACGCACCCACCGCCCCAGTGTGAAAGGGACCTTGGGATACGGCAAAAATGGCTGCTGAAAATAAGGCCTTTTTAAACACTTGGCTGTAAATTAACAGGATGGGCTTTGTGCGGTGATATCTGAATGATGCCTGCAGCTACAGGCATCATAGCGTCGCCTATTGGGATTTTTAAGTATCGAAGTTTGGCGCCATTCCACAAGCGTGTGCAATTTTGAAGTGTAACATGTTAGGTATCTATTTACTCGGCGTAACTTCATCGTTCACATTATGCAAAAGAAAGATTTTTTTTTTTAAAGCGTGAAAAAAGTTTCAATGACCACCGTTGTATTGAAGTGTCAGAATTGGCCTGGTTGTCATTTACTGCCATTTTGATGTTAATGCTTTTATTAAAAAAAACGAATGTTTTAATCATTTGAAAATTGTAAATGCTAGTGGATATATTACTGTATTTAATTTTTTTCTATATATGTTCTGTGGACACAGGGATTATTTTTCACTAGTTTTTTTTTTCACTGAGTGTGTTAACAATGCTGGATTATCCCCTGACTCAACTTTGTAGTTTTCTTGGTATACCTAAATGGCATCAAAGCAATAATCTCCTCTAATTTCTCTGCATTGTGCAGCAGTATTTCACAGCATTACTAAATAAATAAAAGCTGAATAAAGTGTTTGTTAGTAATAATAACATACTTTTTCCTCCAGCATAAGGGTATAAGCTATTGATAAGCTCTACTACCCTGGCATCACCTGGAATGCTGTCTGTTCTCATTTCCACAGTCTTTCATTTCGTATCCAAGTGACCAGATGGCCGTTGGACGTTAGAGACACCTGAGACTGTTTTGAGCACACTGCTTCTTTTATGTTTTCTGGACTAAAACTTTGGACAGTTCAGCCAATGTGACACAGGAATAGATTTTGAATAGACATACATGTTGGTATTCGAATACCCCTAGCAGGCATTGGATGCATCTTATGCCCCTTCAGGACCCAGCTACACATGTGATTTTTTAAAGTGAGATGTAAAATTGTAAAACTTACCTTAGGGAAACAGCTAATTATACATAAATAGCCAGATTCAGATACAGTTACGCCAGCGTATCAGTAGATACGCCGACGTAACTCTGAATCTGCGCCGTCGTAAATTTAGGCGTATTCTGGAAACCAGATACGCTTAAATTAGGCTAAGATACGAGCGGCGTAAGTCTCCTACGCTGTCGTATCTTAGGGTGCAACATTTACGCTGGCCGCTAGGTGGCGCTTCCATTGAGTTTGGCGTAGAATATGTAAATGCCTAGATACGCCGATTCACGAACGTACGTGCGCCCGTCGCAGTAGAGATACGCCGTTTACGTAAGGCATTTTCCAGCGTAAAGTTATTCCAACAAATAGCTGGCCTAGTCAATGTTAAGTATGGCCGTCGTTCCCGCGTCGAAATTTGTAATTTTTATGTCGTTTGCGTAAGTCGTCCGTGAATGGGGCTGGACCTCTCCGCACAGAGCAGCTCCGCCTTCCATCTCCACCCCCGACTTCGGCTCCCGCATCTTGCCTTTAGCCATGCTGCTCCTGTCTGCTAGACTGCGCCTCTTATCTTCTGCACCTCTGTGCAAAGCAGCTCAGAGTCCGCGTCCCAACATCTGGCTCTCATGTCTTTCCTTCAGCCATGCTGGTTCTGTCAAGCTTGCAAGGTAAGAGTCCCCTCCCCCCGCTGCTCTTGGGCAGCTCCCGCCCAGTAGCCAGAACTATATACACTGACTCTTCTACACAGTGCCCAGTCAGTGTATAGTATAGTGTGTCCTACAGTCACTCTGCCTCCTTCTCTGGCAACTCTGCCCCCTCCTGTCACACTCTGCCCCCTCCTGTCACACTCTGCCCCCTCCTGTCACACTCTGCCCCCTCCTGTCACACTCTGCCCCCTCATGTCAGACTCTGCCCCTCCTGTCACACTCTGTCCCCTCCTCTCACACTCTGCCCCCTCATGTCACACTCTGCCCCCTCCTCTTCCACTCTGCCCCCTCCTCTTCCTCTCTGCCCCCTCATGTCACACTCTGCCCCCTCCTCTTCCAATATGCCCCCTCCTCTTCCTCTCTGCCCCCTCCTGTCACACTCTGCCCCCTCCTGTGACACTCTGCCCCCTCCTGTCACACTCTGCCCCCTCCTGTCACACTCTGCCCCCTCCTCTCACACTCTGCCCCTCCTGTCACACTCTGCTCCCTCCTGTCACACTCTGCTCCCTCCTGTCACACTCTGCCCCCTCCTGTCACACTCTGCCCCCTCCTCTTCCACTCTGCCCCCTCCTGTCACACTCTGCCCCCTCCTGTCACACTCTGCCCCCTCCTGTCACACTCTGCTCCCTCCTCTCACACTCTGCTCCCTCCTCTCACACTCTGCTCCCTCCTGTCACACTCTGCTCCCTCCTGTCACACTCTGCTCCCTCCTCTCACACTCTGCTCCCTCCTGTCACACTCTGCTCCCTCCTCTCACACCCTGCCCCCTCCTCTCACGCTCTGCTCCCTCCTCTCACACTCTGCTCCCTCCTCTTACACCCTGCCCCTTCCTGTCACACTCTGCTCCCTCCTCTCACACTCTGCTCCCTCCTCTCACACTCTGCTCCCTCCTGTCACACTCTGCTCCCTCCTGTCACACTCTGCTCCCTACAGTCACTCTGCCTCCTTCTCTGGCAACTCTGCCCCCTCCTGTCACACTCTGCCCCCTCCTGTCACTCTGCCTCCTTCTCTGGCAACTCTGCCCCCTCCTGTCACACTCTGCCCCCTCCTGTCACACTCTGCCCCCTCCTGTCACACTCTGCCCCCTCATGTCACACTCTGCCCCCTCCTGTCACACTCTGTCCCCTCCTCTCACACTCTGCCCTCTCATGTCACACTCTACCCCCTCCTCTTCCACTCTGCCCCCTCCTCTTCCTCTCTGCCCCCTCATGTCACACTCTGCCCCCTCCTCTTCCAATATGCCCCCTCCTCTTCCTCTCTGCCCCCTTCTGTCACACTCTGCCCCCTCCTGTCACACTCTGCCCCCTCCTGTCACACTCTGCCCCCTCCTGTCACACTCTGCCCCTCCTGTCACACTCTGCTCCCTCCTGTCACACTCTGCTCCCTCCTGTCACACTCTGCCCCCTCCTCTCACACTCTGCCCCTCCTGTCACACTCTGCCCCCTCCTGTCACACTCTGCTCCCTCCTGTCACACTCTGCCCCCTCCTGTCACACTCTGCCCCCTCCTCTCACACTCTGCTCCCTCCTCTCACACTCTGCTCCCTCCTGTCACACTCTGCCCCCTCCTGTCACACTCTGCTCCCTCCTGTCACACTCTGCTCCCTCCTGTCACACTCTGCTCCCTCCTGTCACACTCTGCTCCCTCCTCTTCCACTCTGCCCCCTCCTCTTCCTCTCTGCCCTCTCATGTCACACTCTGCCCCCTCCTATTCCAATCTGCCCTGTCCTCTTCCTCTCTGCCCCCTCATGTCACACTCTGCCCCCTCCTCTTCCAATATGCCCCCTCCTCTTCCTCTCTGCCCCCTTCTGTCACACTCTGCCCCCTCCTGTCACACTCTGCCCCCTCCTGTCACACTCTGCCCCCTCCTGTCACACTCTGCCCCCTCCTGTCACACTCTGCCCCCTCCTGTCACACTCTGCTCCCTCCTCTCACACTCTGCTCCCTCCTCTCACACTCTGCTCCCTCCTGTCACACTCTGCTCCCTCCTGTCACACTCTGCTCCCTCCTCTCACACTCTGCTCCCTCCTGTCACACTCTGCTCCCTCCTCTCACACCCTGCCCCCTCCTCTCACGCTCTGCTCCCTCCTCTCACACTCTGCTCCCTCCTCTCACACCCTGCCCCCTCCTGTCACACTCTGCTCCCTCCTCTCACACTCTGCTCCCTCCTCTCACACTCTGCTCCCTCCTGTCACACTCTGCTCCCTCCTGTCACACTCTGCTCCCTCCTCTCACACTCTGCTCCCTCCTGTCACACTCTGCTCCCTCCTCTCACACCCTGCCCCCTCCTCTCACGCTCTGCTCCCTCCTCTCACACTCTGCTCCCTCCTCTCACACCCTGCCCCCTCCTGTCACACTCTGCTCCCTCCTGTCACACTCTGCTCCCTACAGTCACTCTGCCTCCTTCTCTGGCAACTCTGCCCCCTCCTGTCACACTCTGCCCCCTCCTGTCACTCTGCCTCCTTCTCTGGCAACTCTGCCCCCTCCTGTCACACTCTGCCCCCTCCTGTCACACTCTGCCCCCTCCTGTCACACTCTGCCCCCTCATGTCACACTCTGCCCCCTCCTGTCACACTCTGTCCCCTCCTCTCACACTCTGCCCTCTCATGTCACACTCTACCCCCTCCTCTTCCACTCTGCCCCCTCCTCTTCCTCTCTGCCCCCTCGTGTCACACTCTGCCCCCTCCTCTTCCAATATGCCCCCTCCTCTTCCTCTCTGCCCCCTTCTGTCACACTCTGCCCCTCCTGTCACACTCTGCTCCCTCCTGTCACACTCTGCTCCCTACAGTCACTCTGCCTCCTTCTCTGGCAACTCTGCCCCCTCCTGTCACACTCTGCCCCCTCCTGTCACTCTGCCTCCTTCTCTGGCAACTCTGCCCCCTCCTGTCACACTCTGCCCCCTCCTGTCACACTCTGCCCCCTCATGTCACACTCTGCCCCCTCATGTCACACTCTGCCCCCTCCTGTCACACTCTGTCCCCTCCTCTCACACTCTGCCCTCTCATGTCACACTCTACCCCCTCCTCTTCCACTCTGCCCCCTCCTCTTCCTCTCTGCCCCCTCATGTCACACTCTGCCCCCTCCTCTTCCAATATGCCCCCTCCTCTTCCTCTCTGCCCCCTTCTGTCACACTCTGCCCCCTCCTGTCACACTCTGCCCCCTCCTGTCACACTCTGCCCCTCCTGTCACACTCTGCTCCCTCCTGTCACACTCTGCTCCCTCCTGTCACACTCTGCCCCCTCCTGTCACACTCTGCCCCCTCCTGTCACACTCTGCTCCCTCCTGTCACACTCTGCCCCCTCCTGTCACACTCTGCTCCCTCCTGTCACACTCTGCTCCCTCCTGTCACACTCTGCCCCCTCCTCTTCCAATCTGCCCCCTCCTCTTCCTCTCTGCCCCCTCATGTCACACTCTGCCCCCTCCTCTTCCAATATGCCCCCTCCTCTTCCTCTCTGCCCCCTTCTGTCACACTCTGCCCCCTCCTGTCACACTCTGCCCCCTCCTGTCACACTCTGCCCCCTCCTGTCACACTCTGCCCCCTCCTGTCACACTCTGCCCCCTCCTGTCACACTCTGCTCCCTCCTGTCACACTCTGCTCCCTCCTGTCACACTCTGCCCCCTCCTCTTCCACTCTGCCCCCTCCTGTCACACTCTGCCCCCTCCTGTCACACTCTGCCCCCTCCTGTCACACTCTGCTCCCTCCTCTCACACTCTGCTCCCTCCTCTCACACTCTGCTCCCTCCTGTCACACTCTGCTCCCTCCTGTCACACTCTGCTCCCTCCTCTCACACTCTGCTCCCTCCTGTCACACTCTGCTCCCTCCTCTCACACCCTGCCCCCTCCTCTCACGCTCTGCTCCCTCCTCTCACACTCTGCTCCCTCCTCTCACACCCTGCCCCCTCCTGTCACACTCTGCTCCCTCCTCTCACACTCTGCTCCCTCCTCTCACACTCTGCTCCCTCCTGTCACACTCTGCTCCCTCCTGTCACACTCTGCTCCCTACAGTCACTCTGCCTCCTTCTCTGGCAACTCTGCCCCCTCCTGTCACACTCTGCCCCCTCCTGTCACTCTGCCTCCTTCTCTGGCAACTCTGCCCCCTCCTGTCACACTCTGCCCCCTCCTGTCACACTCTGCCCCCTCCTGTCACACTCTGCCCCCTCATGTCACACTCTGCCCCCTCCTGTCACACTCTGTCCCCTCCTCTCACACTCTGCCCTCTCATGTCACACTCTACCCCCTCCTCTTCCACTCTGCCCCCTCCTCTTCCTCTCTGCCCCCTCATGTCACACTCTGCCCCCTCCTCTTCCAATATGCCCCCTCCTCTTCCTCTCTGCCCCCTTCTGTCACACTCTGCCCCCTCCTGTCACACTCTGCCCCCTCCTGTCACACTCTGCCCCCTCCTGTCACACTCTGCCCCTCCTGTCACACTCTGCTCCCTCCTATCACACTCTGCTCCCTCCTGTCACACTCTGCCCCCTCCTCTCACACTCTGCCCCTCCTGTCACACTCTGCCCCCTCCTGTCACACTCTGCCCCCTCCTGTCACACTCTGCTCCCTCCTGTCACACTCTGCCCCCTCCTGTCACACTCTGCCCCCTCCTCTCACACTCTGCTCCCTCCTCTCACACTCTGCTCCCTCCTGTCACACTCTGCCCCCTCCTGTCACACTCTGCTCCCTCCTGTCACACTCTGCTCCCTCCTGTCACACTCTGCTCCCTCCTGTCACACTCTGCTCCCTCCTCTTCCACTCTGCCCCCTCCTCTTCCTCTCTGCCCTCTCATGTCACACTCTGCCCCCTCCTCTTCCAATCTGCCCCCTTCTCTTCCTCTCTGCCCCCTTCTGTCACACTCTGCCCCCTCCTGTCACACTCTGCCCCCTCCTCTTCCACTCTGCCCTCTCCTCTTCCACTCTGCCCCCTCCTGTCACACTCTGCCCCCTCCTCTTCCACTCTGCCCCCTCCTGTCACACTCTGCCCCCTCCTCTTCCACTCTGCCCCCTCCTGTCACACTCTGCTTTCTCCTCTTCCACTCTGCCCCCTCCTGTCACACTCTGCTCCCTCCTCTCACACTCTGCTCCCTCCTGTCACACTCTGCTCCCTCCTCTCACACCCTGCCCCCTCCTCTCACACCCTGCCCCCTCCTCTCACGCTCTGCTCCCTCCTCTCACGCTCTGCTCCCTCCTCTCACACCCTGCCCCCTCCTGTCACACTCTGCTCCCTCCTCTCACACTCTGCTCCCTCCTCTCACACCCTGCCCCCTCCTGTCACACTCTGCTCCCTCCTCTCACACTCTGCTCCCTCCTGTCACACTCTGCTCCCTCCTGTCACACTCTGCCCCCTCCTGTCACACACTGCTCCCTCCTGTCACACTCTGCTCCCTCCTGTCACACTCTGCCCCCTCCTGTCACACTCTGCCCCCTCCTGTCACACTCTGCCCCCTCCTGTCACACTCTGCTCCCTCCTGTCACACTGGGATACTGATGTAAAGAAGACTACTAATGTAAAGGGAGATTTGAAAGGGGGACTCTTGATTTAAGGAGGGCTCCTGATGTAAAGGGGCCATTGATATTAGAGGAGTTACTGATATAAAGGGTCCCTGCTGATTTGAGGGAGAACTCTGATGTGAAGGGGGGAGCTCCTGATGTAAAGGGGGACTCCTGATGTATAGGAGAATCCTAATGTGAATGGGGACTCCAGTTGTAAGGTGGGGGATACTGATTTAATTGTGGATCCTGATGTAAATAGGGAAACATGATGAAGGGGGACTCCTGATGTGATGAGTCGACTCCTAATCTAAAGGGGACTTTGATGTGAAAGGAGGGACTCTTATCTATCTATCTATCTATCTATCTATCTATCTATCTATCTATCTATCTATCTATCTATCTATCTATCTATCTATCTATCTACCTTCCTTTCTTTCTATCTTTATTGTTCTATCTATATCTATCTTTCTTTGTCGTCCCCCCCCCCCCCCCCCCGGGCTGCTCAGTCTAAAATGCCCGGGCCTATTTTTTTTCCCAGTCCGGGCCTGGTGATCGCCTGTCAGATCTAAGTTCTACAGGAGTTAATCTGGAGAGATCCGGGTGCTGAATCCTGTGTCAGGGGATTCTGGACCAAAAGTGTCTCCTCATAAAGGAAGGTCTGTGGAAGAGATTGTACTTTATTTCAATGCGCCATTCCAGCTGCTAGGCCAGTGAGAGGGACCTATCCGGGTGATAGCAATACCCACTCTGGCTAGAGTGGCGCCGAGAACTGTTTGCTGGAAGCAGGAGTGTTTTAAATTTGTGACTATGCACCTGAACCTATTTACCCTTCCACCCCTCCAACTTCTTTTCTACTAAGTTCTGCAAATAAATCCTAGAAAAAGATGTGTATCTTGTGGACATTGGAATTCTTCAGACTCTCTTTTATTACCCTGGACAGCGAGAAGATAGAGGTACAGTAACATGCCGCCCGAAAATACTCAGCAGCTCCTTCGGGGGTTAGTGCTACACGTCGTACAACAATTCTTGTTTGATGGCTAAATGATTGTTGTTCGAAAGTACTTACATTTTTGTTTGCTTGTAACATTTCATTTTGGAGTTAATGAAATTTCCTGAACCACATCCACTGTTAGAAATGTAACATCATCTTTCACGTTATACACAAAAATTGGGCTAACTTTACTGCTTTGTTATTTTTTAATTTATGAAACAAAAAAAAGGCGTTTGAAAAATCATCGGGCAGTGTGAACTTTTGGGCTCCATTCACTCTGGCTTAAAAAAACTGTGCTTCTACAGAAGTTTTGTGTTCTGCCTGTAGAAAGCAGCTCAATGTTGTCCTATTAGCTAGATTCAGGTAGGGCGCCGCATCTTTAAGGTGGCGTAACGTATCGTATTTACGCTACGCCGCCTTAAGTCAGAGAGGCAAGTACTGTATTCACAAAGCACTTGCCTCCTAACTGACGGCGGCGTAGCATAAATGGGGCCGGCATAAGCGCGCCTAATTCAAATGAGGATGGGGGGGCGTGTTTTATGGAAATGATTGGTGACCCGATGTGAACCCAGCCGTAAACATATAGGCCCAGATTCACAGACACTTACGCTGACGTACATGTAAAACATTATAAAAGAATATCAATACACGTGAACTGTTGTTCAAAGTGATATAAACAGCGATAGGAACAGGTGAAAGCCTGTTCAAGGTTAAAGCCCTGAATGAGTGATGGAGTGGAGTATTTATTATACTGTACGGGCATTAATTAGTGGATTTATTCCACACTTAATTGGAGCCAATGTTGAGGTTTTTTTGCACTATGATCTCTGTGTTCTTTTACTTTACATGTACCTCCATTTGAGCCACCCTGCCCGTGCAGCATCTGTATGATTTGATGGTTTGTATGCAAATCACTTATTGATTTGCAGTGGTAAGCTGATACCCTTTTCTTTGGGTGATTTAACCACATTCTTTGGTGCAATTTTTAATTTCATTTTATTTATCCACACTTGAAATGGTTTCTACTTTTAGGTGCATAAATACCATTTAAAAGATCACCTCCACTCCATCACTCATTCAGGGCTTTAACCTTGAACAGGCTTTCACCTGTTCCTAGCGCTGTTTATATCACTTTGAACAACAGTTCACGTGTATTGATATTCTTTTATCATTTTAGTTTTTTTATTTATAGATGGATCTCCATTTATTTATTTTAAAATAGCCGCTGCTTAGAACAACACCACCCACTCTACAGGTGTTGGTTCTATTGTTTCTATATTTAGAATTAATACATCACCAATACACTACCACTTTGGTTGAGGTCTTTGTCTGCTACCTGGCGCCGGAAGTGCAGCAGTAGGCCTTTTTACTGCACCTTCTTTTACATGTAAAACATTGCCTGAAGTTCATCATGTTTTATGAAATATGCCCAGAAACCTCACATTTCAGCTTGCTTAATCTTGGTTGATGCTAAAAAAGCATTTGACTGCATACATTGAGATTTCCTCAAACTCGCACATCAGCAAATTGGTCTTGGGCCCAATATCTTGCACAAAATATCAGCCCTTTATGGTTGCCCATGAGGGTTCCAATGGTCTTCTCTCGTATCCTATACGGATTCATAATGGCCAGGGGTGCCCGCTCTCGCCCTTATTATATGTCCTCACCATGAAACATCTCGCTATAGCATTGCACTAACTTTCTTATGACAGGGTATCCATCAATACAAGCCATCCCTCTGCGCATATGACCTTCTGTTATATGTCACAAACCCACAGATTTATATGCCTAGGCATGCAAGTCCCAACTTTCATCTCCAACCTGGCTGATCTCAAAGTGTTACTAAACCCACAACCATAAAATCAGTTTGTATATGCAGTAAAGCATGCTTGTTATACTCACTGTGGAACCTAAGGGGTTAATCCTGCGCATTGTGTAAAAAGGCTTTTTGATCATGTCTTCTCTGATCCTCCTGTTCTTCCACAGTCTCATATCCATCTCCTGATAGCACAGAGCCTTTGGAGTCACCCTGCAAATGCTCAGTTTGTTGTGTATTGCTAGAGAGTTTTTTTTTTTTTTGGAGGGTGCATGTGATTGGCACAGGGCCAATCAGCACTGTGCAGACAGAAAGTCAGGAGTCATGCAGCCTCATATGACAGAGGAAAATTAAAACTCCTTCAACAAGCTATAACCAGTGTTCAGTGGACACTCATAGAAGCCACATGAGTGCTATATACTGTAGAGGAGAAAAAGGTATTTAGCAGTTTATATACTGTGGGAGATCGGTGTAATATTCCAATCTCTCCACCGGGGCTCCTGTAATATTTCCATCTCTCCACCGGGGCTCCTGTAATATTTCTATCTCTCCACCGGGGCTCCAACATCTCCACCAACTCCGGCGCAGGGTGATGACGTTACAGCGACCTCACTTGGCTCCTCCTCGTATCCTTATTTAAACAGCCGACGCCTATTGCTTGATGTTCGTGCTAGGAACCTGATGCCAGGCAAATAGCCCCAGTAGCTGACGGCTGCCTTCCTTCACTATTGGCCTGATAGACCCCCGACTTCGATCCCCCTATTGGGCCGAACAGATCCCCGACTGCCATCTCCTTTTTGGGCAGGACAGAGCCCCTCCAACTACCCACTATTCGGCTGGACAGAGCCCCTTCAACTACCAACTATTGGGCCACATAGAGCCCCTCCAACTTCCAGCTTTTGGGCTGGACAGAGCCCCATCTATGCTGGTAGTCAGAGGCTTTCCACTGCCCTATGCTCAGTCAGCCTACTCTACAGGCAGAATCTCCTACCTACACCACTACTCCAAGCTGACCAGTATATCTCTCCAGAAGCCACTGGGTGGCACTAACAACAGAAGACTACTTACAGCAAGTATCACTATGTTCACGATAAACTGTATTCCTGTGTACTGCTACTATACTTAAGTTAACCCTGATGCTCCACATTGTGGCTGTGTATTACCAGACTAAATTAAACCACTTACATTCCCAAATTATCTGAGTCTTCCTACCTGATCTCTGCCAAATTAAAGTTAACTGTTAAGAATACCAGATCCATAGACTTCTGAAGCTGTGATCCTCACCACCCATTATAGTAACTCTGCCTGAAGCATTATAATCAGATATAGTGAATGAAGTGTATTGGGTTCAGTAACACTTTTATTGTAATCCTATAAATCAAATGGTCCACAACCATTTTAAATCTTGTAACAAACCGAATTACTCATGGTTTGGCCTCATTAATGTTATTAAAATGGATATATTGTTATATACTTGTGCCTCCAACCTCAGGATTTTTTCCTCAATAAACAAAGCAATCTGTAACTTTATATGGCAACACAAAAAGTCTAGGCTCAGACAAGCAGTCCTTTATCTAAAAACAGAGGTGGTGTACCTTTATCCCAGATCTCCCTATATTTCCAGGCAGCCTCCATGATAAGGATATTAGACTGGTACCACAGCAAATTCTCTAAACTGTATAAAACTCACAGACAAGTACCTAATACCTGCAGACCTCTCCTTCCTACTTGGAACCCATACTAAATGCACACCCTCAATGACTATCTGCCACTGCTTACCTCCACTACCTTACAAATCTTGGAGCAAGAGCCTACTCTGCTTTACGTATTTCCCCCTGATGCTTTACTAATCCCAATTTCTCTTGTAGAAGAGAAGTGACAACCCTCTTCTATATCATACCCTATGCAGAGAAAGGATAGTCCGCCTCTCAGATACTCCCGTCTCGTTATACCCCTTTAAGAGCTTGGATTGAATATACTCAACTGTAACATACTCACTGTGCCATGGGGTGGGAGGCAACCATGCCAATGATCATCTGTTTAAACTTAGGTAACATGTACAACATAGAGTAGCATTGGAATGCAGGACTTAGAACTGAGAACATAGGAAAACTCTGAGACCTGCTAGCTAAATATACACTCTGAGAGTTCCTTGCATGAATTGTGCCAAGCAGAAGGGTGACTTTGCGTTAGCCTTGTAAAGTTGAGGGGGCGTTTAAGGTATATGTGTTCTCGATTTGGGAGTATGTGTCAGAATCAGGACCATCTTAATAGCATCATGGGCCCCTGGGCAAAGTAATGTTCTGGGGCCCCTACAATGGAGACAGTGCAGGTCATATAATGCCAGTGCTTGGCTGGCAGACCTCCAAAAGGAATACAACCTGCCCAAGAACCGCCTAATCTGTGACATGCCCACCAGGTGGAACTCTACTTTGGCCATGCTGCAGCGGCTGCACACGCAGCAGAGGGCCATCAATGAGTATCTGTGCCAATATGGCAGTAGGACAGGGTCAGGGGAGCTTGTTTTTTTTCCCCACGCCAGTGTGCCATAATCAGGGATGCATGCACTGTCCTGTCACCATTTGAGGAGGCCACGAGGATGGTGAGCAGTGACAGTGCATGCATCAGTGACACTGTCCCTTTTATTCACCTGTTGGAGTACACACTGCATGGAATAACGGACAGGGCCCTTAAGGCAGAACAGAGGAAGGAAGAGGAGGACTTCCTTACCTCTCAAGGCCCCCTTAATCCAGACAGTGTTCCTGCTTGCCCGCCTATCACACAGAAAGAGGACGAGGAGTAGGAGGATATTGTCAGCATGGAGGTGGAGCCTAGCACTCAGCATCAGCAGCAGTCTTCAAGGGATTAATTACAGTCCCAAGGAACCCATGGACTTGTACGTGGCTGGGATGAGGTGGCTGCGGATCATGTCATCCTCAGTGACCCAGAGGACTCCGCACCGAATGCCTCACCAAACCTACGTTGTATGGCCTCCCTGATCCTGCAAAGCCTGCGGAAGGATCCTTGTATTTGTGCTATCAAGAAGAGGGATCATTACTGGCTGGCAACCCTCCTTGATCCACGTTACAAGAGTAAAGGTGCAGACCTTAACTTGCCAGCACAGAGGGAGCAGAAGATGAAACATCTTCGGGAGGCCTTGCAGAAAGGTCTTTGCAACGCGTTCCCGGAGACTGGGAGGTTACAAAATCCTGGTCCTGGACAACGTGTTGCTGAGGCTTCGGTCAGTCACATAAGTAGCGGTGGAGAAGGTCGCCGCTGCGTTCAGACAATTTTTTAGTCCGCAGCCCCAAGGTATGACCGGTTCCAGCAACCATCGCCAGCATCTGTTTTACATGGTGCGGGAATACCTAGGGATCAGACTTGGACACCTTTACCAACGAAAATCCTCTGGCTTACTGGGTTTTGAGGATGGATCACTAGCCAGAGCTTGCACAGTACGCAATTGAGCTACTGGCTTGTCCTGCATCCAGCGTTCTTTCAGAACGCACATTCAGTGCTGCTGGAGGCTTTGTAACCGATTGCATGTAATTACAATTCTTGATCTAATATTTCACAGCAGGGCCCATTCCTGTGCCCACCATGAGTAACTGTGAGGGCTTACAGAGTTGTGGCACCAGCACCACCACCACCAACAAAGGCCCAATTATTCTACCCCTTTTCAACAGGGGCATGTAATTACAATTTTTGATCTAATATTTCACAGCAGGGCCCATTCCTGCGCCCACCAAGAGTAACTGTGAGGACTTAGTGTTGTGGCACCAGCGCCAGCACCAAAGGCCCAATTTTCTACCACTGTTCAACAATGGCATGTAATTACAATTCTTGATATAATAGTTCACACAGCAGGGCGTTCCAGCGCCCACTAAGACTAACTGTGAGGGCTTACAGTGTTGTGGCAACACCAACACTTAGGGCCCAAATTTCTGCAGAGTATATATGGCAGGCCCCAACTTTCAAACATCCAACTTACAAACGACTCCTACTTGCAAACGGAAGGAGACAACAGGAAGTGTGTGTGGGTAACTCTGTCAAATGCTTTTGCAAAGTCCAGGTAATAGGTATATACTGTCCACAGCCACCCCTATGTCCAAGGTTTTACTTACCTCCTCATTAAAAGAAATCAGGATTGTTTGACAACTTCTGTCTTTCAAGAATCCATGCTGTCTGTTGCTTAAAATATATTGTTCTCAACAACAACTTGTCTATGTGGTTTTTTATTAAACTCTCCAGTATCTTCCCGACTATAGTAGTTAAACTAACAGGTATATAGTTACTTGGTAAAGACTTTGATCCCTTTTTAAATATGGGCACCATATTGGCCCTGTGCCAATCCAGTGGCACCATTCCAAATAACGAGTGCCTAAAAATGAGAAACAATGGCCTTAAAATGACAGATCTCAATTAATTTAGGATCTGTGGGTGAAGTATTCTTAGCGACAAGAAAAACAAATTTGAGAAGGTATGGAATCCCTGTATTAAATACCCCCAGGCCCCTTAGGACCGGTTTAAAGGGACCACTGGTTGCTCTTCCCCGTTTTTTCTCTAATATTACTAATTACCAATGTTTTTTATATGAAGGTTCCTCCCTCACGCCTAATCAATTAAGGGAGCAAGGCATTGTGCCTTGAGGTACTAACTGTAATCCCTGTCATTATAGCTCCCACATTTCCTTGATTGTAGTTGTGTTACCATTTGACCAATTACTAATTTAAAGCTCTTTTATCGATATGCCTCCATTCTATGTCTGTAATAGGGTGACTACACTCACCAAGTTTATGCTCTTAGTAAATGGTGGCCTTATTGAGAGGGCCCAGCTTTTTAGGCTCATCTATTTGGGTTTGTATTAATTGTATTGGAGGGAGCACCCTACCTTGATATTTCTAACCACATTGATATGTCTGTAAAACTTTGGCATAAAAATCTATTGAAAGTAAAAGAAGTAGTGAAGGGGCAACATCTCACTTATGAGTCCATTAACTTTACTTTCTCCTCCAATCTGCAAGCCCCATATGCTAGATTCACAGACCTGTGCAAGGTTGTAAGGCCTGATTGGCTTACAATACTGTTTTTCTACTGTGTAAATTTGGATGTGCAGATGATTATAGATGGTTGGTACCTAGACAAATGGGGGTATAATTTAATGAATACATAACTGGAGAAAAATAAATGGTGTAATTGTAAATAGTAAAATGTAAATGGTGGTTACAATGGCTAATCCTGTTACTATACAACATTGTACTCTATAAAGAGTTGTTTACACACAAATTTTTCCATACGTCTATACTGCATTTTTGGTAATATTTGTTGAATACACAATGTCGCAGTGTGAAAGTATTGCTGCAAATATTGTTTAAAAGCACCCATATATAATGTTATAGTTACCTTTTAAATGAAATAAGTAAACATATGGGTACTTTTTGCAAGTAGTGTAAAATATATATTCCACCATTTTTGGAACAGGCTTGGTAAATGGTACAATAGTGCACACATTTGCACTATTGTACCATAGTGCTTGGTAAATGGTACAATAGTGCACACATTTGCACTATTGTACCATTACCAAGCCTGTTCCAAAAATGGTGGAATATATTTTACACTTTGTGGTTTGCCAGCTCAGCTTGTGCACTGGACTTCTCTATATCTGAGCTCTAATTAGTTAATTACAGCTCCATTTATTCTGTTTGGTTTCATTTTATTGTTTGGAGGGGAGCTTTAAAAACAGGCTAGATCATAGGAAACATTTCCTCCCAAGAAAGAATATATGTTGTAAGCCTTGTGGTTGGCTTGTGTATCCAGAAGAATAAAAGCTGTGAACCAACTGCTTTGCTTATCAAAATGTGTGTGTCTGCATGCTTTTGCTCTGAATGTGATTATGTTGTTTTCATTTTCCAGTTCAGTTACTGTGTGTAGGTTTTGTTCTGCAGCTAAAAATTGCTAAATCTCTGAAAAACGGTCTGACAAGGTATTCAGTCTTCAAGAGTTGAACTGTTTTTTTTTTTTTTTAAACTAATATTTAAAGCGGTTGTATACCCTCCGGTACTATCATAAAAGTTTATATTTTTTTAAAGCCCAGATAGTTATACATCGATTGAGCGCTATTGTTTTACCTATGTTATTTTACTCACTGTGTAACTGGCGATCGAGTAAAGATACATTTTTGTGGTAAGTCTGCGCCATTTCAGTTGTGGTCTTCCGCGTTGAATTCATGCTCTATTTCCGCCCAGTTTCTTCTTGCCTGTGTAATCCCGCGCATGCGCAGTAAGGTCACTATATTCAAGCCTCTAATTCGTTTCCAGTTATCATGGTAATGAAGAAAAGATATTAACAGCGTACATCATCTGTGATGTGTAGATCATGTGATGACCATGATGCTCTTGGATGTGGGGACCAACCATCGCAGTATGTCGGGGCTGACGTCTGCATGAGGAAATGATGCAGCCCCGACATAAAGAAAGAATTTATCCGGCAGAGGCTCTGCTTGCCGGAATGGACGGGGATCCGGCGCATGCGCAGTACACGTCCGCACTACTTATTGCAGTGATAACTACTGAATGACACAGGTAAAAAAAGAAAAACTAAGAGCAAACGATTTAAAATAATGCCATGCTTAAATAAATGTAAAGTCACATTTTTGACTATACAACCACTTTAAAGGTTAGCGATGTGGGCAACAGTATCCACACATTTATACTGGGGCCTACAAACTTGGTAGGAAGCAGTCATAACCAGTGCCAAGTCACGGTCCTCTGGCATCTAATGGGAAATTCAACTCCCCCCAATCCCCCATGAGTTGATAAATTAAGCGTGCACATCCACATGTACAGTGTTCAGTCTAGTCCAGGGTATAGAAGTAATAGCAGCTATCCAATGACTATAGGGTTACCACCACAGTTTGGTCAAGGGACAACTGAATAGGATGGGGTAGGATTTAAATGTTTGTGATCAAACCATAATTAATATTGTGAAATTGATTTTGGCATAACCAAAATTCATTCAGCCCTAAATTCTGCCTTGTTTGCCTAAACAAGCAACCTTCCCCATCTGCAGTGGTTGCCTAAGTGTAGCTAATACATTGTCTAGCATTTTGGTGTGTTAATGGAGTCCATAGTAAGTGTAATACACTGAACTACATATGCAGTGACAACATATATTCCTTTTAATTGTGTTTTCCTTTGGAAGTTTGAAGTCAATTAAAATAAGGAATAATAGTATTAAACATGATGTGGAAAGTATTAATATTGGCTTTACAAACAGCAATAGAAGAACTGGACAAATTCTGCTGATGCCTTCCTTTCCGTGTGACAAGAGTAATGAAAGAAACAAAATAGAAAAAAAAGACCTTTACGCAGAACACGCTTTCTTAAATCTGCCCACAATTTCTTAGTGTGCCAGTTGCGATGACCTTTTGCAGCTCCACTTGCTGAGCTGAGAAAATGACTTTGAAAAACCTCAGGCATGTACTTTAAACAGTGACATTAGCACATAATTAGCAGCCCAGTGTCCATGGAGAAAAAGCACAGAATCACCTGAGGCCACTGCCTCAGATAAGGATAAGAAAAGTCAAGTTGGGCCCAATGCCTAGACTAGGGTTGTAATAGGAAGTGTAAAGTATTCTTAGCTAGTTACCCATTCAGGATCTGTAGGGGATCAGGAAATCCAGCTGACAGCTGATGACTCATCGGTTGTTAAGGATGCGGCGGCCAGCTTCCCTGCTCCACTCCTTAGCAACCAGCTATATACAGTGGGCCAGATTCTCGTAGGAGCGCGTAATTTTGTGCGGGCGTAACGTATATGATTTACGTTACGCCTCCGCAACTTAGACGGGCAAGTGCTGTATTCTCAAAGCACTTGCTCCGTAAGTTGCGGCGGCGTAGCGTAAAACGGCCTGCATAAGCCCGCCTAATTCAAATGTGGGACAGGGGGGTGTGTTTTATGTTAATGTACTGTGACCCGACGTGATTGACATTTTTCACGAACGGTGCATGCGTCGTCCGTGGAAATCTCCCAGTGTGCATTGCTCCTAATACGCCGCAAGAACGTATTGGTTTTGACATGGACGTAAATTACGTCCAGCCCCATTCACGGACGAGTTACGCAAACGACGCAAAATTTTCAAATTTCGTCGTGGGAACGACGGCCATACTTAACATTGTTACGCCGCACTTACGCCACCATATAGCAGGGGTAACTATACGCCGGAAAAAGCCTAACGTAAACAGCGTAAATGTACTGCGTCGGCCGGGCGTACGTTCGTGAATTTGCGTATCTTGCTGATTTACATATTACGCGTAAATCAGCATACACGCCCCTAGCGGTCAGCGTAAAAATGCAGTTACGATCCGACGGCGTAAGAGACTTATGCCTGTCGGATCTAAGGGAGATCTATGGGTAACTGATTCTAAGAATCAGGCGCATAGATACGACGGCACAACGCAGAGATACGACGGCGTATCTGGAGATATGCCGTCGTATCTCCACTGAGAATCTGGCCCAATGTGTTTAAAGATAAAAAAATCCTGCAAAATGCATAAACAGCATGCAAAAATGAATAAAAAACAAGGGCTTATAAACACAAAATGCACTGCCTGAAAACGTGCCTGAAAAACGCATCAAGGGCAGCCGCAAAGATGTGAACCTAGACTTAGTAATTACCACAGTCATGTCATCTGAGGTAAATCCTGCAAACATGATCTGTTGGGGGTACTTGAGGACTGGAGTTGAGAAACATTGGGCTGGAGGACCAAGGCAACAGTCCTGAGCAGCAGCATTGCTAGGGAGAGAAACGAGGCTAAATTAATTTATGTTTGTATTGGTGGTAAAAACCCCTGTGTGGAAAATTGATTCTGTATGAACTTCTCTGTTTTATTATTAAAAGTGGACCAACAAGCCCTAAAACAATACCTCTGTACTGAGGAAGTCACGAGGAACGTGGCGTAACGTCGTAGGGAAATTGAGGCTACCACAGATCGGAAGGAGCGAAGAGAACAGTAAGACAGCGCACTACACGCTGCATTTAGCCCTAACAAGCTAATCACTTTATATACATTGTAAGAGTCCAGTTTTTATGTGTGCAACATTAACGTTTTATTGAAAATACTACACTATTGGAGCTTTCTCTCCTCCTTGCTAATTCCTGGGCATGGGCTGGAGTTTCCCCCCCCCCCTCCCCCTGCTGTTCTTTTTAGGATAGCGATACCATAAGGGATGAGGAGAAATGCAGTGACAATATCACAGCATTCCTAGCATTGGATAGTAGAGAAGACTGGGGATAAGTTGATGTGCCTGTTACCATATGTCTGTGAGGTGAGAGTTCTGGGAGACTGGTGGAGGACACACATTATGGTTCAATACTTCAATTAAGGAAACATCCTCATCAAGATTGCTGATATATTGGAAGATTGATCCCCATTTGTTCCCATTACTCATTATATGGGACGTTACAGAACTTTACTCTCACTTATTTATTTCATTGTAATATTGAACCATTTTCCACACTTTTTAAGTGTATTTTTGCACCTTTTGCCACTTTGCACTTTTTGCTATTTTTGCACAATGGCACTATTTTATTGATCATATATTGATGCTGTATTTATTTATTTGTAGATTAGTAAGTATTTGCACCATATATGAGCCCATTGGAATTCAACGTACAGCACTTTGTCACTTTTTTGCAGTTTGCACGTTTTTGTATATGTATTTCTTTAGCGCAAGATCACTTTTAACCATGTTAAAGATGTCAAAAGAATGCTATAAAACACTTTATAAAAGTTTCACAAACATGGGCTCATTAAAGCAATGTGACTGCGGAACGTAGTCTTTATTAAACTCTAATTTTATTTGAGAATAATAAGGTTGTTAAACACAAATAACTACTTACAAATATTGCAACAGAGCACAGTAGCTTAGAATTGGAGAAATTATGTGTGTTAATTTGAATTTGGGAAAGGGTTAAATCATATCTCCTTGCCAACTAAATTCACCAGCAGGGTTTATAAAATAGTCAACCAATTGATCCCTTATTGCGAAACCCACTGTCAGACCACGAACATGAACAAAATCAGTGGGTTCTAAATTGTGTGCCAATGTGTCCTCAAAATTCACACTATCTCTCTCCCGTACCAGATTATGTAGCACACATGCTGCTTTAATTACTTTGCTCACATTTTCGATCTTCAGGTTTATTGTTTTTTAGAAAATTTGCAATTTTTTGGCAAGTATTACAAAAACACACTCAACTAGCCTGCGTGCCCGACAGAGACGGGAATTGAATATCAAAAAAGAAAACTCTGTGCCAAATATGCAAAAAAATTCAAATAATTGCCAGCAGCAGTGTGAATGTAAACTGTCTGGCATCACAATGAGCTTGAAAGAAAGAATGAACACCACGCTCAACTACAGTATGCAGTGTAACAAGTGCAAAAAACAGTATGATTCACAGTGATATAATAATGCTATGATAACAGTCCCAGTTGCACTTCAATGTGAGGTAAAAGTGCTTGTGCTTTGATCAAAAACCAGTGCTCCAATTCGGTGTGCAGACACCGGTGCCCCACATGGATATACACCCACCCCTATGAGTGGACTTTATATCGCTAGAGTGGTCACTTGCGCTCCTCCATCGGTGGGGAGAGAGAAACAACAGAGAGAGGCTCCCATAGTGTAAAGCTGTTGGTTTATTTGTACAAATAAACCAATGGTTTTACACTATGGGAGCCTCCCTCTGGATAACTAGTGTGAGTATAGCTGACCTGGAGTATACCATCTAGGGGTCTCATTATCCCCACAAAGTGCAAGTGACCACTGTAGTAATAGATGGTCCACTCATAGGGGTAAGTGCATATCCATGTGGGGCACCTGTGTCTGCACACCGAATCAAAGCACTGTTTTTTGATCAACACACAAGCACTTTTACCTCACAAGGTGAGGTGCAACTGGGACTGTTATATCATTATTATATCACTGTGAATCATACTGTTTTTTTCCGCACTTGTTACACTGCATAGCTGAGCGCAGTGTTCATTTTTTCTTTCAAGGTAATTGAATATTCTCTTCCGGGAGTCGAGATTCCTCAGTGAGTATGGCTTCATTAGGTGTTCATTAAAAGTAAATGCCTCATCAGCCACAAAAACAAACGGCATATCTGGATTTTCAGTCCTAGGTAGTGGTTGGCTCTCAGGTAAATCTAGTTTATTTGCAGCATGCTGCTTTCCAAATTTAGAATTCTGGAAGACAGCTCCCAAATGCTCCTATATTGACAAAGAGGAATTTGTAGTCTGCATCTACAACAGCCATCAGCACAATTGAAAAATTATTTTTGTAGTTGTAATAACTGCTTCCACTGTGACAGAGTTTTATAACCCTAATGTGTTTGCCATCAATAGCTCCTTTTCATGCAGTTTAATTCCACAAATGGACATGGTGGATAAAACATAAATATGTGCCATGAGGATGTAGGTGTTTGCGTAAGTCCGTCTTTTCAAGACAAATCATGTCTATCTTCCAGACAACAAATGATCGATGGTCAAGATATTTTCTAATATCCTCCATGATATGATCAGAATAATGCTCCATTTAATATGTATGATCAAAGACCTTTGCAGTACCCAGCTGCATCTGGGTCAGGTTATTTTCATATGTTTCCTGCCTTATTCAACACTGCACGGGTTCAGGGAAGGGCATATGACATGCCAATATATAGACAACAGCAACATCCCTCTCCTCCCCCTACCCCTCCTTCAAATTTTTTCAAATATGTTCTGAGAACTTTGGAAATAATGTATGCACATTTGTGCAAGTTATTTGTTTGTTAATTTGTGCAATTTGGCAATGTTTACTTGACATCTGAATCTTGAAATAAAAAAAGTTACTAATTAAACATGTTTTTATATATGATAAAAAAAGATTAAGTCATGTATGCACATTAGTGCTTGTTATCTGTTAATTTTATGTTGTTTAGTGCTATTTGACGCTTAAATAATATACATTTTATTTGAATTGTGGATTGTACAAACAATATCTGTTATGAAATAAATATATATTTTTTTCAAAATATGTTGTGTTTTTTATTGAGTTCTGTTTGATAAATTGGTGAAATATTTATTCATCTAGCTTTATAAAATTACCTGAGTGTTAAAAGTAAATGTTCAGGTATTGCCTTACTACAGCTCGTATCCTGTCTCAACAAGGCAGACAACAACATATCAAGAAGAAAGTCAAATCTGGGAAAGAAAATAGGTCAGTTAACACTACATAATAATACATAGGGTTAAGCATTTGGGACAAGTGGGGGTGGGATTATGGTTAGGGTTGGCGATTTGGGACTAGTGGGAGTGGGATTAGGATTAGGGATTTAGGACTAGTGGAAGTAGGATTAGGGTTTGGGTTGCGGGATTGGGACTAATGGGGTGGAATTATGGTTAGGGTTGGGGATTTGGGACTAGTGGGAGCGGGGTTAGGGTTGGGGTATTTGGACTAGTGGGGGTGGAATTATAGTTAGGGTTGGGGATTTGGGACTAGTGGGAGCGGGATTAGGGTTGAGGGATTTGGACTAGTGGGGGTGGAATTATGGTTAGGGTTGGGGATTTGGGACTAGTGGGAGCAGGGTTAGGGTTAGGGCTGGGGGATTCGGACTAGTGGGGGTGGAATTATGGTTAGGGTTGGGTATTTGGGACTAGTGGAAGCGGAATTAGGGTTGGGGAATTGGGACCAGTGGGAGCGGGATTAGAGTTAGGGTTGGGGGATTGGGACTAGTTTGTGTGGGATTAGGGTTGGGGATTTGGGACTTAGTGGGAGTGGGATTAGGGTTGTGGTTGGGGATTTGGGACTAGTAGGAGCGGGGTTAGGGAATTGGGACTAGTGTGGTGGGATTAGGGATTGGGATATTGACACTTACATTGCAATGCTGATCTGAGTGTAATTTCGGAATTTGTCAGGGTGCACTCTCAAGCCCTGACATAGCAACTTGAGGTGTGCGTTTGGAGGATGGGATAAACCCAATAGCAATGTTGCTGCCTCTGTTGGTGGATATTCTCCCAATAGAGTAGCACAAACGGCAACATGAGCTCAAAAATCTCTATCTTGAGCTCATGTTAGCTAATGCCCATGCTTCATTATCGCTTGAAAAGCGCCTTTAAAATGCCAGCACAGTGCGCTAATTTTAGCGCTAGCCCAGCAAAACGTGGTAAAAACGCTAAGGCGTTTCTCAAGTGCCTCAGTTTGAAATGGCTCTAACTCTGAAAAAAGTTGAAAACAGCTTAACCACTTCCCTACCGCCCATAATCATATGACGTCCACAGAGGGGATCTCCCATCCCAGGTGGACTTCATATGAAGTCCTGGGCTTTGTGAGGGGATATCTGAATGATGCCTGCAGCTAGAGGCATCATTCAGATATCGTTTGCCGGCGGCGATTCTGCGCACCATAAGAACAATCATAGCGGCGGTTCCGCCGCTTAATCGTTCTTATAGGCGGCAGGAGGGGACATACCCCCCTCCCGCCGCCATCTGGTGCTTCTCTGGGCTCTCCCGTGTCATCGGGCGCCCAGAGAAAGAATCGTCCAGCGCCAGATGGAAAGCATAGAGATGACTGGTGACCAAATGGTCACCAGTCATCTCTATGACCGTCGGAGGCCCGGGGCGATATGATACGATGACGTCACGCCTGGGTACCCGGAAGTAAACAAAGCCGCTATTGCATCTAGTAAGCATGAGATTGGTGAATTTTTTTCACAATCTCATGCTTTCCAGCCTGGAGGAGAGATGTGGGGTCTTATTGACCCCGCATCTCTCCAAAAAGAGGACCTGTCAAACACTTCCTATTACAAGGGATGTTTACATTCCTTGTAATAGGAACAAAAAAATAAAATTTTTTAAAAAAAGTGTAAAAATAAATAAATAATATTTTTTTTTTTAAACTCCCCTGTCCCTGGTAGCTCGCCCCCAGAAGCGAACGCACACGTAAGTCCCGCCCACATATGTAAACGTCATTCAAACCACATATGTGAAGTATCGCCGCGAGCGTTAAAGCGTGTGCAACTATTCTAATGAAGTTTGGCGCTATTCCATGAGTGTGCGCAAAGCGTGACATGTTAGGTATCTATTTACTCAGTGTAACATCATCTTTCATATTTTACAAAAAATATGGGCTAACTTTACTGTTTTGTTATTTTTTAATTAATAAAAAACATTTTTTTTTCCAAAAAAAAGGTGTTTGAAAAATTATTGCGCAAATACTGTGCAATGACTGCCATTTTATTTCCTAGGGTGTCTGCTAAAAAACATATATATATATATATATATATATATATATATATATATATATATATATATATATATATATATATATATATATATATATATATATATAAATATAACGTTTGGGGGTTCTGAGTAATTTTCTAGCAAAAGAATGATTATTTGTAGGAGAGAAGTGCCAGAATAGGCCCGGTATGGAGGTGGGTATAAAAGCCCTGCATTGAAGGGGTTAAAAACTCTAACTATTCTGAAAAATTTGGCTATTCTCATTTTTAAGCTTGGGATTATGGGAGTATATATATATATATATTTTTAATGCTACAGCTAAAAAAAAACAAAAAACGCTACTACAAAAACGCTGAAAAACACACCCCTACGCATCTTCTAATGAACAGTGCGTTTGAGTGTTCCCCAACACAATAATGTGAACAATGCCTTATGCCGCGTACACACGACCGTTTTTCGGGTTCTAAAAAATTACGTTTAATGATGTTTTTTCATTAAAAACGATCGTGTGTGGGCTCCAGAGCATTTTTCACGATCTAAAAAATGGGCATTAAAAATTTCGAACATGCTCCTCTATTTTTTTCACTACGTTTTTAAGGTTGTAAAAAATGGTCGTGTGTGGGCTTTAACGATGTGAAAAACCTGCGCATGCTCAGAAGCAAGTTATGAGATGGGAGCGTTCATCCTGGTAAAACTACCGTTCGTAATGGAGTAAGCAAATTCATCACGCAGTAACAGACTGAAAAGCGCAAATCGTCTTTTACTAACACAAAATCAGCTAAAGCAGCCCAAAGGGTGGCGCCATCCGCATGGAACTTCCCCTTTATAGTGCCGTTGTACGTGTTGTACGTCATCGCGCTTTGCTAGAGCATTTTTTTTTCACGATCGTGTGTGGGCAAGGCAGTTTTTTAATGATCAGGTTGAAAAAAACTTTGTTTTTTCTAGACCCTTAAAAAAAGCCTAGTGTGTACGTGGCTTTAGACTTGGGTGCCTCAAGACTAAAAATACTTTTCAAGGGCACCCTAACTGGAAGAAAGGTTGAGAAACCCTGACCTAGACAATAATCTATGATGTGTAAACGCCATGCTATGCTGGGCAAAATGTGTTTACACAGCATCTTTAGTGACCCGAAAAAAATACAATATACAGGCACAATGTACGATTTTTACACAGCGACTTAGTGGTTAGCACTTCTGCCTAGTCACACTAGGGTTGTTGATTTGAATCCCATCCATGTTCTCCCTGTGCGGGTTTCCTCTGGGTAGGTTAATTTGCTCATCTCTAAATCGGCCCTAGTATGTATAGGTATGAGTATGAGTGAGTTAGCAACCTTAGATTTTAAGCCCCTTGGGGGCAGGGACCGATGCAAATGTACAATATATTTGTAAAGCATGAACCTTTAATACATTTTCTATCCTGGCTGGTCACTATTTCCTCTAAGAATCTTTTGCCGGCATTCTACAGGTATAGATTGTCAGAAGACTTACCATGTAATGTGTAGGTCCCTTTTAGAGGAATTGAAATGGTTCTCACCTCATTAAAGGCCTGTGTCGATGGACTTTGGGTTTGTGTTAACCTTCCCCTGACTTGCCATATACTCCTATGGGAATGCAAAGCCCTCTTGAGAGAACAGGCCTTAATTTACTGACTTTTTTCAGATGTGTACAGTCTGTGGGTTGTGATCTAAAGCTACCACAAAAAATGCTATTTAATTTGTATTATTTAACCACTTGAGACCCGTGCTATTGACAAAAGACGTCAACAGCGCGGCTCTCAAGTGCCAACTGGACGTCATTTAAAAGCATTACCCGCGCGTGCCTCTGGGGGGCGCGCAGCGGGTAAACACTGTCCCGGCGCATCGCTGGGAAGCCGAGAAGCCGCGATGTCCGCCAGGTACACGCGATCGTCGGTAAGACAGCAGGGACGTGGAGCTCTGTGTGTAAACACAGAGCTCCACGTGCTGTCAGAGGAGAGGAGACCGATCTGTGTCTCTTGTACATAGGGACACAGCATCGGTCACCTCCCCCAGTCACCCCCTCCCCCCACACAGTTAGAAGACACCCAGGATACACATTTAACCCCTTCCTCACCCCCTAGTGTTAACCCCTTCACTGCCAGTCACATTTATACAGTAATTAGTGCATTTTTATAGCACTGTTCGCTGTATAAATGTGAATGGCGCCAAATTTGTGTCAAAAGTGTCCGATGTGTCCGCCATAACGTCACAGTCCCAATAAAAATCGCAGATCGCCGCCATTACTAGTAAAAAAAAAAAATCATAATTCTGTCCCCTATTTTGTAGGCGCTATAACTTTTGCGCAAACCAGTCGCTTATTGCGATTTTTTTTTTTTTTACAAAAATACGTCGAAAAATACGTATCGGCCTTAACTGAGAAAAAAATAGTTTTTTAAAAAAAAAAAAATTGGGATATTTATTATAGCAACAAGTAAAAAATATATATATTTTTTTTAAATTGTCGCTCTTTTTTTGTTTATAGCGCAAAAAATAAAAACCGCAGAGGTGATCAAATACCACCAAAATAAAGCTCTATTTGTGGGGAAAAAAGGACGTCAATTTTGTTTGGGAGCCACGTCGCAGTTAAAGCGACGCAGTGCCGTAAGCTGAAATTTCGCCTGGGAACGAAGGGGGTTTATGTGCCCAGTAAGCAAGTGGTTGAAGTGGAGGTTCCATCAAAAAAACAATGTTGCTTTAAACTGTAGCTTACGACTAAAAAAGAAAAAAAAATAAGATTTTTTTTTTTTTTTACTCATCTGGAAATGCCTGTTGCTATGCGGTCCCACAAAATCTGCCTTTGAAACCACATAGGATTCTGACATCATCTCCCTCTAATGCTCCTGGGAAATGTGTGTCATCATTTCCCAGGATGCAGTGCGCTATCCAATTATCACTCCCCATCCAAGTCTTCCAGGAAGTAAGTGCTTGTAGGCTTCACAATGCCCACAAGCAAAATGACAACTGTGTAGACATAGTTTTATAAACTATATTTTTTGAATATCTATGCGGAGCGGCAGCGGATTGTAAAATAGTAACTGACCAGATTTATATTATAAAAACGCAGGATACAAGGACATACATTTAAAAAATGCTAATTGTGGTTGGAACTCCGCTTTAAAGCAAACTCCTCTATGCATTCATGTCTCCATCCTTTATTTTGATGAGAAATCACTTTAACACCCACCCCCCGCATTTCTATCCATGGTCATCTTGAGTAAGGGCAAATGAGTCATGTAGTATTTACTTCCTGGAATCCACCTGCCCTTAGCTCATACATGCAGGCAGCAGGGTGTGCTTAGCTGAGAAAACCCCTCCTCCTCTCCTAAAGACTCCTGGGATATTTGACGTAATTTGCCCAGGCCTGGAAACCAGGAAGTAACAGAAGAAATGTAAAAAAAAGTTTAAAACAAGTACATATGATATACTTTCCTATCTATTTACTAATGCCTGTTGCGCAATGTTTAAAAGTAGTCAGTGTTGATTGAGAGGGTGAAATTTCAACTTAAAGCGGAGGTTCACCCTAAAAACATATATATAACATTACATTCTGCATACTTCCAACATTAAGGCTCCATTCACACCTAGGCGTTTTGTCGCCTGTAGCGCGACGCTATTGCAGCCTGAAATACGCTGGAGGGGTGATTTTACATTGTCCGCTATGGAGATGGTTCAAATCTCCACGCCGAACGCCGAAACGCCGTACGCCTGAAGCTCAAAACAAGTCCCGGATCTTTTTTTTTTCAGGCGGCTTTCGGCGTTCGGCATAGCCGACAATGTTAATCACCCCTCCGGCGTATGTTAGGCTTAAAAAACGCAGCGTTTTGTCGCGGCAAATCGTGGGACAAAACGCCAGGTGTGAATGCAGCCTTACAGTATGCTGTTTGTTTTTTTTGTTTTTTGCTGTACATACCGTATTATTGCTATTTTCCACCCAGCCTCCCCGGTACACAGGAGTAGGCGTTCCTATGCAGAGGCGCAGTGTCATGTGGGACTTCGCCCAGATGATTGATGTCTTGAGAAAAACTTCCCCTCAGCGGATAAGGCGCGTCACGAGTTTCCGAAAGTAGCCGAACTGCGAGTCGGCTCTATACGGCACCTGCGCAGTCAGCTCTACACGGCTCCTAGTCGGTGCGCAGGCGCCGTATAGCGCCGTATAGAGCCGACTCGCAGTTCGGCTACTTTCGGAAACTCGTGACACGCCTTATCCGCCGAGGGGAAGTTTTTCTCAAGACGTCAATCATCTGGGCGAAGTCCCACATGACACTGCGCCTCTGCATAGGAACGCCTACTCCCGCGGGAGTGTGTACCTGGAAGCCGGGTGGAAAATAGCAATAATACGGTATGTACAGCAAAAAAAAAACAGCATACTGTAAATGTTGGAAGTATGCAGAATGTAATTTTATATACGTTTTAGGGTGAACCTCCGCTTTAAGACAATAATAGTCAAACTTAATTTTCCTATTTTACTGGAATTTCACCAATTCAAGTATTTTTTTGTTCACGTTATTTAGAAGAAAACTATTTCAAGGTCTACAAAGTGAATATTTGGCAGCAGCTAGTGAAAGAACAAAAAAATAAATAAAATAAAATAATTTCAGTGGGTGAAAAAATATGTATAGTGTGTTATGTAATACGATGAGCTGTCCATTGTGCTGATCCTGAGTCAAAACACAAGTTTAGCACTTGGATTATTCTTTTTTTTTTTAGTGCCATTCTTGTCCTCTCGTTCTGCAAATGTTGTCTGCTTCATTGTCATGCTGATCATCTTATTTCAATCGTTTTTTTTATCAACCCCTTAGGTATACAGATAAGAATTTCTGACTTTACTTTATATTTTACAGAACTGCATACCTTTCCTGAAGCAGTGGCTCAAAAAAGTTTTGAAGTCAGCAAGATGGCCAAGAAACATTGTTAAAAGAAGTATTTGCAGTCCTTATATTTCTCTCGAAGATTTATTAACTGCTTCCCCTGATTGGTTGGTTCCCCTGAGCAAAGCGACATTAACTTGCGTTGCTTTGCCTTTTGGCCACTAGGGGGCCAAACACAGATTCCTGTTCTTTCAGGGGAGAGGAGACTGATCGTGTGTTCATACTGATCTCTCCTAGTCAGTCCCATCCCCCACACAGTTAGAACACACATGAGGGAACACATTTAACCCCTTGATCGCTACCTAGTGTTAACCCCTTCCCTGCCAGTGACATTTATACAGTAATCTGTGCATTTTTATAGCACTGATCTCTGCATAATTGTCACTGGTCCCAAAAATGTGTCAAAAGTGTCCGATCTGTCCGCCGCAATATCACCGTCCCGTTATCGCTGATAACCGCCATTACTAGTAAAAAAAAAAAATTATAATAAAAATGCCATAGATCCACTGTTTTGTAGACGCTATAACTTTTGCGCAAACCAATCAATATATGCTTATTGCGATTTTTTATTTTTTACCAAAAATCGGCCTAAACTGAGGAAAAATTATTATTATTTTTTTAATTGGGATATTTATTATTGCAAAAAGTAAAAGATAGTGTGTTTTTTTTTTCGCTCTTCTTTTGTTTATAGCGCAAAAAAAATTAAAACCGCAGAGGTGATCAAATACCTCCAAAACAAAAGTTCTATTTGTGGGAAAATAGGGATAATCATTTTGTTTGGATACAGGGTCACACGACTGCGCAATTGTCAGTTAACCACTTAAGGACTGCCTCCTGCAGATATACGTCGGCAGAATGGCATGGCTGGGCACAAGCACGTACCTGTACGTCCTCTTTAAGTGCCCAGCCGTGGGTCGCGGGCGCGCGCCCGCGACCCGGTCCGAAGCTCCGTGACCGCGCCCGTGGAACCCGTGGACCTGATCGCCGCTGGAGTCCCGCCAGGGCCAGATTAAGAACATCATGGGCCTGGTGCTGAGGATTTTGGTGGGGCCTTTTAGGCTGCATTCACACCTCCGCGACAAGTAACGCCGCGTACGCGGCGTATTTTGCCGCGAATAGTGTAACTTTTTTTTTACAAATCCTTCCTATTGCTTTGTATGGCCGAACGCCAATGCCGCCTGAAAAAAAGGGTCCGGGACTTTTTTTCATGCCGCAGGTGTACGGCGTCTATGAGATGTAAACCATCTCATAGACAGCAATGGGAATTCTCCCCTCCAGCGGCACGAGCGGCCGGCGTCGGGCGTTTTGTCGCGGAGGTGTGAATGGGGTGTAATAAATAATAAATAAATGCGTGGGAATGACATGAACGCAGCCCAGCCAAGGCAAGTGACCAAAGGCACAGAACCCAGAAGGAAGACCGGGTGAAGATGGAAGTGCCTGGGCCCCGCCTGATTCATCACAGCGCAGCACTGGAGGGCTCAGTCTGAAAATGTAAGTGTAGACTAATGTGCTAATATGCTGTGCCACTTGTACGTTGTGGCATAACCTACCCCAGGGCCTCTAAAAAGTAGTAATGTCAGGAAAGTTTACTACCGCTTTATTATCACAGGATCCCAGGAGCCTCTCATGGGGCCCCCTACTGACCCGGTGGACGGTGGCCCTTGGGCAGTGCCTAAGTGCACAGTTGCCAACATTTAAAAAATATTTTCAGGGCCACTTTTTTATATAAGTGCTATATTTAGAGTAGCTGAGATCCCAGATGTTCCTCTATACATCATAGTAGTAATCACAAAATTAAATGAGTACTAATAATGGGGCAGAACAAATATGAGAACTGATATTTCCTTTAGTTGAACTAACAAAAGTGTGTCCATTCTAGAGCTGGTAACATTGAGGATATTCAGTATAATTTTAAAGAACTGTTTTTGTGGGTAAGCGACATAGGGGAGGAGTATGGACGGTATATAAGTGGGAAGTATGTGCAGGTGAGGGAGAGGAATGTGGAGGGTCTAACAGTGGGCACTATGTACAGGAGAGGAGTACAAAGGGTACGGAAAAAAGCACTATGTACAGGAGAGGAGTGTGAAGGGTATGACAATGGGCAGTATGTACAGGAAGAGTGAGGGGGTATGACAGAGGGTAGTACGTACCAGAGAGAAGTGTGGAGGGTATGATGGGGCAGTATGTACAGGAGAGGAGTGTGGAGGGTATGACAGTGGGCAGTATGTACAGGAGAGGAATGTAGACGGTATGATAGTGGGCTCTATGTATAGGAGAGGAGTGTGGAGGGTATGACAGTGAACACTATGTATAGGAGAGGAGTGTGGAGGGTATGACAGTGGGCACTATGTATAGGAGAGGAGTGTGGAGGGTATGACAGTGAGCAGTATGTACAGGAGAGGAGTGTGGAGGGTGCGACAGTGGGCACTAAGTACAGGAGAGAAGTGTATGACAGCAGGCACTATGTACAGGAGAGGAGTGTGAAGGGTATGACAGTGGGCGCTATGTATAGGAGAGGAGTGTGGAGGGTATGACAGTGGGCACTATGTACAGGAGAGGAGTGTGTAGGGTATGAAAGTGGGTACTATGTATAGGAGAGAAGTGTGGAGAGTATGACAGTGGGCACTATGTACAGGAGAGGAGTGTGGAGAGTATGACAGTGGGCACTATGTACAGGAGAGGAGTGTGTAGGGTATGACAGTGGGTACTATGTATAGGAGAGAAGTGTGGAGAGTATGACAGTGGGCACTATGTACAGGAGAGGAGTGTGGAGAGTATGACAGTGGGCACTATGTACAGGAGTGGAAGGATATTTAGGGACTGAGTAGTGGTTAAGCGGGTCATACATGGATTGAAATTACGCCAATTATGCAGAGACCAGCCATAGTCAATCTATGTATGGGCTAGCTGGTTTTACACAAGTCAATCTATTAATCAACTTGAGTACAACCAGCCTGTTTTTTTTTCTTAAAACAATCAGTGCTGCCAGCTAAAGTTAGCAACACTGATCATTGTACGCACTGGCAGAACACAATAACACTGCAGGAGTGATTCCCCCATCCACAGGTCAGCAGGTGAGAGGGTGTGTGGGGACAGGCTGGGGAGAGATACTAGTCAGTGGCTGGGTAGGCACTGGTAGTATCAGAGTCAGATACACACAGGTTACATACGCCACGATCGTTAGAGCGAGAACAATAATTCTAGTACTAGACCTCCTCTGTAACTCTAAACATGTAACCTAAAAAAATGTAAAGCATCGCTTAGGATACCAAAAAAAATTGTGCTAACTTAACTAACTAACTGTTTTTTTTAATGAATGAAACATTTTTTTCCAAAAAAACATGTTTGAAAAACTGCTGCGCAAATACCGTGCTAGAGCTGCACAATTAATCGTTAAAAAAATCGTGATCTCGATTCAACCCCCCTGACGATCTTCAATGCAGAGTTTGCTGATTCTTTCATATAACAAGTGGAGAGACTTTCAGCTGTCAAAAGAAAAGATCTGGGCAGTCTGCCAAGTTTTTAACTGGAAACATTGTAACTGACACTTCCTTCTTAGATCAAAGGGATACACTTCTGTGTGTAAAGAACACATCTGGGCAGTCTGCGAAGTTTGTAAACAAAATGAAACATTGTAACTAACTAACATTGTAACTAAATTTAACCACTTAAAGTCCAACACTTGTTTCTTAAGTTAGAAAGCAATATTATTTGCTAGAAAATTACTTGGAACCACCAAACATTATATATATTTTAGCAGAGACTCTAGGGAATACAATGGCTATTGCTGCAATATTTTATGTCACACTGCATTTTCCCACTTCAACGAATAATAAAAACCATAAAAACAAAACAGTGAAGTTAGCCCATTTTTTTTTTTTGCTTGTTTTAATGTGAATGATGATGTTACGCCGCAACAATCGTGAGAGAATCGTGATCTATCTTCTAAGCAAAAAAATTGCAATTCTCATTTTAGCCAGAATCGTGCAGCTCTACACTGTGCAACATAAAAAGTGCAAAGACCACCATAGAGTAATTTTCTAGCAAAAAACAAATGATGATTTTTACATGTAGTAGAGAAGTGTCAGAATTGGCCTGGGTGGCAAGGGGTTACCATGAGTAATATACAAATAATTATTATAAGCACTGTGATCCTATCAGTCTGCTGTAGTGTGTCAGCTTGTATTTATATTGGCCGCTCTGAATGTAGCTTCTGACAGGCGGTGCAAGCAGGCCCGTATCTCCGGAACCATAAATGATAGCCGTCCCATATTTTAACCAGTTGTGGGGTAGCTCTTCCCATGCCTACCCCCAAATGTGGGGTTTCTGTGACCTCTGGTCATCGAGCTACAACCCCCCAAATTCGATCTTAGAAAAAAAAAAAAAAAAAAAAATTTTTTTTTTTTTTTTTTTTGGGCAAATGGGCCTATCTTGAGAAAGGGGCCTGGAGCTGCAGCTCCATCAGCCCCATTGTTAATCCGGCCCTGAGTCCCGCGATTGGTCCCCCGGAGCTGAAGAACGGGGAGAGTCGTGTGTAAACACAGCTTCCCTGTTCTTCACTGTAGCGCTGTCATTGATCGTGTGTTCCCTGATATAGGGAAACACGATCAATGACGTCACACGTCCAGCCCTGCCCCCCTACAGTTAGAAACACAGATGAGGTCACACTTAACCCCTTCAGCGCTTGGTTAACTCCCAAACTGCAATTGTTATTTTCACAGTAAACAATGCATTTTTAATGCATTTTTTGCTGTGAAAATGACAATGGTCCCAAAAATGTGTCAAAATTGTCCGCCATAATGTCACAGTCACGAAAAAAATTGCTGATCGCCGCCATTAGTAGTAAAAAAAAAAATTATAAAAATGCAATAAAACTATCCCCTATTTTGTAAACGCTATACATTTTGTACAAACCAATCGAAAAACGCTTATTGTGATTTTTTTTACCAAAAATAGGTAGAAGAATAAGTATCGGCCTAAACTAAGGAAAAACATTTTTTTTATATATATATTTTTGGAGGATATTTATTATAGCAAAAAGTAAAAAAATATTGATTTTTTTTCAAAATTGTCGCTCTATTTTTGTTTATGGTGCAAAGTAAAAACCGCAGAAGTGATCAAATACCACCAAAAGAAAGCTCTATTTGTAAAAAAAAAAAAAGGATGCCAATTTTGTTTGGTAGCTGTGACGAGATCCTTCCTCGCCCAGGTCCTGCTCTCCCGACACTCCTCTGCTACCAGTGAGTCAGCTTGCAGATTGCAACGTCTGATGGTCCAGTCATCCAAGGTTCCGGGATCCGAATTACAGCTATGTGCCATTCGGACCCATTAAGAACAAACACCAGGCAGGCTGTATGTAAGTTCCAACAGGACTCTTTATTTCAAGTACACAGCACACTTTTATACAGAATTTTGGAACATCCCACTCCCAACAACCGCTTTCCTATTGGTCAATTGTAAAGTATATCCAGTCTTCACTCAGGTCCCCCTTGACCATGCAAATGAGGACTTGAAATTGTCAACAGGGATTGGTCCAATAGCTTGGATAGAAAGACTTGTGTATTGAGACAGAAGCCCCAGGGGGTAATCAATGTACACAATAACCTGGTTCCAGCTAGACGGCCTGACTCCGACACCCGCTCTTAACCTGCAGAACACAATAAAAGGTATTTCGCAAGCTGGTTCCACTTAGCATTTCAAAAGCCTTGCATTGAATGTCCCTCTCCTGTGTAACATATGTCAAGTAGAAACACTTTAATATCTCAAGGTCCATGACATTACTTCCCCTGGGAACCAGTCCAACAGCCGCAGTGGGACCCAAACGGGTCAACTCGAGGATGTTGGAAAAGTAGTCTTAAAGTTCCAGGACTGTGCTGGGATGACCCATCTGCCTTCCTGTTTTGAGGTCCTGGCCCATAATCGGACGGCAAGAGGCTCACATTCAGTCCTCTCCAAAAGCCCCTGTCCCGGCTAGGTCTGTCACACATCTCCCCCTTTGGCAGGAGACTAACACTGGGAGAGACCCCAATTTCGGTACCCACCCAGTACCCCAGATACCTTGTCCCAAAGAGAGCATTACTCACCCAGCCAATCTCTGCCTCTCTCAGAGAACACGCCTGCCGCTGGGGAGAGGCCTGGACTGGCCCTTCTCCCTGGAGTCCTTTCAGCCGCTGGAGAGAAGACAGGGTGGCTGGGCTCAGTTCATCATGCCATTGGGAATCTGGGCCAACTGGCCACCATTCCTGGGGGATACCATTGGAGACTGCAGTCCCATCCACTGATGCTAGGTAAAAATCCCCCGGTGCTTGCAAAGCAAAGCCGACATCCTCCTGTCTCAGTGCCGCACCATTTTCTGGGGTTGTGTCTGTGGAGATCGGAGTCCCATCCACTACCACAGGAACCCCCTCTTCTGTTAGTTGAGAGCAGAGGCTTGTGGCACTCTGCTCTGTTGCCAGCTCTTCCGCTGGGTTGCTGTGAGTGGGGACCACAGTCCCATCCACCGATATCCGCTCAAGCTGTAGTTGTGTGCAGCAGCCAGTAGCATCCTGCCCTGCTGCCAGTGATTCAGCTGGGAGTAACAGCTTTACTACCTCAGCTTGTTGCTGGGGAGGGGGGCCAACCGCCCCGGCTCCCTGGAACTCCACAGTTGGTCCCAGTGCTGGGCAGAGATGGCTAGCATTCTGCCCTGTTGCCAGCACTTCTGCTGGGGGTGCATAATCCATAACATCCTCTGAACAGTCCATACATTCTGTAATCTGTGGCTGGGGAGTGATTGCCATCTTCTCACCCTGAGCCTCCGGAACTGCCACGGGGGTGGGGCAGAGGTCTTGATCCCTCTGTCCTGTGACCAGCGCTTCAGCTGGGGAAGTTCCTTGTAACTCCACAAATACTGCCCTTGGTGCTGGGCAGAGCACAGTGAAGTTTGGCCCTGATACCAGCTCTTCTGCTGGAGGCTCCCCAGGTTGTTCTTCCTCAGCAGAAAAGTCTATCAAATCCCCTGTCTCTACAACTGGTGTCTGGGGATAGAGGTTCACCATCTCCTGTCCATGGAACCCAGAAGATGCTATGGGTACTGAGCAGAGGTTAGCAGAGCTCGGCCGTGCGGTCAGCACTTCAGCTTTGGGAATGGCAAGCTCCCGATTTTCCACTGCTGATTCATCAGCCAGGATTTCATCACTGTCAGCTGATATTTCCTCATAGTCCCAGGTAAAGGGAACCTCACCCTGCTGCTGAGCGGAGTCTAGCAGCTGTTTGTAGGTGATTTCCAGTTCCCATTCTTGAGCGGCCAGGAATTCCAAATCTTCCTGTAACCAGTGCACTTCCGGGACATTCAGTCTTCGCTCTCTGTGCTCCATTATTTCCTCCCAACGCCACTCCCGATCGCTCCCAAAGTTGGGATCCCTGGACATCCTCCAATACAACAATCCCAGGCCATCATAGTCAAAGCCTTCCGTGGGGCTGTCATCCGCTGACCACGGGCACTCTTGGACTACATACCACCGGAGGGCTCTGTAGCTCTCGTCCAACCGCATCTCTTCCCGGATCAGCCTGCTTAACTCTGCTGTCCACTCCTGCTTTGGTTGTTCCCCCAATAACAGCATCCGTACTTCATACTGTGACCAGTACCTTACATGGATGGAGGGGAGAGCTTTTCCCTGGTGTCGCTGCTCGCGGGCTAGCGCTTCTTTCCAGAGTTCGCAGCGGATCGAATCAGACCATCCAAGCAGGACCTCCTCTGATACTGGTCCTCTGCGCTGTATCTGCTTCTCTCGCAACCTCCTTCTGAATTCCTCTTCCATGGTTACTGATATCTGTACCTCTCCTCTTCTTTCATTTGGTGCTGCTTCTTTAGGCGTTGTCACCGATCGCCGTATTTCTGCAATTCTCAGCTCCTGTTGCCGCTCTCGTTCTCTCTGTTGTCGCTCTCGTTCTCTCTCATCCTGCCGCTGGAGGTCTCTAATGGTATTCTGTATGGCGGTCTCTGATGGGTTCGCACCATATAATGCCAACCGCTGTTGAACTCGCTGCTGGAACAAGTCTTCAACTGACCGGGGTCCTGCATCACCATCCCTCTGATCCATCTCGGCTAGCGCAATGATCAGGGTGGCCTTGTTCTTCCCACCGGTCCCTCCACGGCTCTCAAGCAAGTCTTTTAGCATGGTTCTCCTCCAGGCTGCATAGCTGGTCATTCATGGTGGTGGTTTGGAGTTGTCCCAGTAACTGGAGAGCAAATCCCACTGCTGCCACCAATGTGACGAGATCCTTCCTCGCCCAGGTCCTGCTCTCCCGACACTCCTCTGCTACCAGTGAGTCAGCTTGCAGATTGCAACGTCTGATGGTCCAGTCATCCAAGGTTCCGGGATCCGAATTACAGCTATGTGCCATTCGGACCCATTAAGAACAAACACCAGGCAGGCTGTATGTAAGTTCCAACAGGACTCTTTATTTCAAGTACACAGCACACTTTTATACAGAATTTTGGAACATCCCACTCCCAACAACCGCTTTCCTATTGGTCAATTGTAAAGTATATCCAGTCTTCACTCAGGTCCCCCTTGACCATGCAAATGAGGACTTGAAATTGTCAACAGGGATTGGTCCAATAGCTTGGATAGAAAGACTTGTGTATTGAGACAGAAGCCCCAGGGGGTAATCAATGTACACAATAACCTGGTTCCAGCTAGACGGCCTGACTCCGACACCCGCTCTTAACCTGCAGAACACAATAAAAGGTATTTCGCAAGCTGGTTCCACTTAGCATTTCAAAAGCCTTGCATTGAATGTCCCTCTCCTGTGTAACATATGTCAAGTAGAAACACTTTAATATCTCAAGGTCCATGACAGTAGCCACTTCGCATGACCGCGCAATCGTCAGTTAAAGCGACGTAGTGCCGAATCGCAAAAACTGGCCAGGTCCTTTACCTGCTTAAAGTTCCGGGTCTTAAGTGGTTAAAGCAAAACAGTGCGAATCACAAAAAATGGCCTGCTCATTGAGCAGCCAAATCTTCCGGCGCTGAAGTGGTTACATTTCATTTCAATACATTACATTCCAATTTCATATGTTTAAAAATTATTGTAATGCCACGTACACACGATCGGTTCATCCGATGAAAATGGACCGATGCATTTTTTCATCAGGTATCCGATGAAGCTGTCTTGCCTACACACCATCAGTTAAAAATCCGATCGTGTCCAACGCGGTGACGTAAAACACAATGACGTGCAGAGAAAAATGAAATTCAATGCTTCCGAGCATGCGTCGACTTGATTCTGAGCATGCGTGGATTTTTGACCGATGGATTTCCCCACAGACGATTTGTTTTTTTATATCGTTTTTTTAACCATCAGAAAATTTTAAAACAGTTTCTATTTTTCTTCACCGATGGGAAAAAAGCTGATGGGGCCCACACACGATCGGTTCGTCTGATGAAAACGGGACTGTTTTCATCAGACGAACCGATCGTGTGTACAGGGCATAACAGTCTAATGTTTTACATACTGTAGGTGTGCTAATACCATTTATACCATCCACAGATATGATTGAGCTATATGAGATCTTGTTCTCTGCTCCAGAGGACCCCCTCCACTGTTGTTTTACGCTTTTTACGTTTTTTACGTTGCTTGAGTGTTAGCTACATGGCGTCCATGCCTATGGGGCCAAGGCTCCAGAGTAATGGCCGCAGCTCTAATTCCTGCCCCAGCAAGATGGCCGCCGCCGCACTTCTGGCGCTCATTCCGCTGGCGCTGCGGGTGTAGGCGGCGTGTTGCGGCGCTGCACTGACTCCGTCGGCTTGTTGCCGGTGGGGGGCGGCCGGTGAACTGTGTGCAGATCCAGCCGGCATGGAGATGTGGCATGCATCACGGACCCCAAGAAGATGGCCACGGTTCCACTTCCGGCCTCCTCCAAAATGGCCGCAAACATACTTCCGGCGTTTGTTTTCGCTGGCGGGGCATTGTATTTGTGCTTTTTTTTTTATATGGCACACATATTATATTGGCCCCGATGGTCCCCGGGACATATCAATATATTTTAACTTTTATGTAGTACTCTTTTCGGGATCGCAGGATTATGGAAACTTAGAAAACCTATGGTGATTGCCCCACTTCCTGTTTGTTGGGAAGATGGCCGCTGCCCCACTTCCTGTTTGTTGGGAAGATGGCTGCTGCCCCACTTCCTGTGCTCATTAGCTGACAAAATACTGCTAATGAGTGGAACCCCACTATTTAAACTCACTCCACATACCTCTTATCACTCCTGAAAAAGTCACTTGTGAGTGACGAATGCGGTCAAGAGTCCTGTTTAAAGAGGTATCAGATGTGATGCCAGCGAGTTCGCCACTCGTTTTTAAAACTACCTTTGTGAGTACTTAGTGTATAAGTTGTTTTTATACTATTAAATTGCTCCTACGTTATTACTCTATTGGTGCTTTCCTTTATCTTTCAGTGTGAGGACCATTGGCACCTCCAACGGCCTGAAATTTTGTTGCTGCACTTATCCATATAGAGTTGTTTTATGCTGTTACCTTACAGCAGTAAGGTAAGGGGACATCTGCACTACTTTAAAGGAAATTGGAACCCTTCCCCGGCAAGCACTATATGTTTGGACACTTGACACCAGCACCAGCACTTTATTACATGCGTTCCAGTAGCGTTCAGCCTGCTGCTCCTGCATGAACACTTATGCTGTTTTTACTGTTTATATGTTTACTATCACCTATGTGTATAGTTTTGTAGCCTTCTGGCTTTAGCAGCGCCTGCTGTCTTATTCACCTAGCACTATTGTGTTCACCTTGGATTTGTTACTATGCTTCACTGAAGTCGTGTACTGTTAGGCCCCGTACACACGATAGAATCCATCCGCTGAAAAATACCAGCAAATGGGTTTCAGCGGATAGATCCTATGGTGTGTACACTCCAGCGGATCTGTTTCCGCGGATATTTCTCCCCTGGGATGGATTCCAGCAGATGGAATATTTGCTGACATGCCAAACAAATCCATCTGCTGGAATCCATCCCAACGGAAGTGATCCGCTGGTCTGTATAGACTCACCGGATCCATCCGTCTGAAGGGATCCCCCGCATGCGTCGTAATGATTCGACGCATGCGTGGAATTCCTTATATGACAGCGTCGCGCACCTCGCCGCGTCATAATTGCGGCGACGGCGCGACACGTCATCGCCAGAGGATTTCGGCGCGGATTTCAATGCGATGGTGAGTACACTTCATCGCATTAAAATCTGCTGAAATCCTCGAGAGGATTTATCCGCGGAAACGGTCCGCTGGACCGTATCCGCGGATAAATCCTCCCGTGTGTATGGGGCCTCACACTGTTTAGATGCACTTATTTCATTTTTGGATCTAGCACTGTATTTATGAGATTTATACTATTATTTCCTATCCCTACAGCGCAGCACTATTTTTTTTTTTCATGTCACCCTTGGTTGATTGGCATTTCCAGCATGTGTCTGGCGGGTTTGGATTTTAAGAAGCAAGCTTTGAGGGAGATTTTTTGGTTGACTTCCCAGAGTGCAGAGCATTTTGTAGCTTTATATATTGACTGTAGTGCTTTTTTCCATTGATGTTCCATATATGTCATTTCCAGGTCACTTTCCCAGTGTTCGTGGGGAGGCGTTTTTGTAAAGTGACGTTTTTGGTGAGCAATATTGTAAAATATAGATATCCTTCCCTTCTTGGAAGTAGAGGAAGTCGGGTATCCCCACGCTGTGGCATGAATTGTGCAGAGAGGAAGATGGGTCCGCTTGAGGCAATGTTTGACGCAGAAGTATGTGAAGGGGTCCGTATGGGGTAGGTTAAATTTGCGTTGAAAGAAGGAAAAAGATTTCAGACAAGTACCCTGTAGCATTTCTTGTATAGATTTGATGCCCTGTTCAGACTATTGGGTCATGGGTAAGTCAGGTGAGATATGCTGGAGAGATTAGATCGGAACTGGAACGGAAGGGGCATTGTGACTTTTTTGGGTTAGTCTGCACCATGCATTGGCTGAGGCTAATAAGGTGGGGGGGTAATGACGTTGGTAAAGTAGATCCCAAGGGTGTGCTCATTATCCACCATTTTAGATTTGGGCGCAATAGTGATGTAGTTTAGGTTTTGCCCCATAGTTTATTAGGGTATGGGGAGAACCAATCAACTAATTGGTCCAATATTGATGCAGTATGATAGTCTTCAAAGTCTATATTCTCCGAACCTCCTGCTATTTTGTGTTTCTGAAGATTCAAATGCGTGCTTCTAGGTCTAGCTCCTTTCCATATGCATTGGTTGAGCAGTGTTTGTAGAGATTTGAAATAATATTTGGGTATGGGGATTGCTAGAGCCCTAAATATGTAGAGAATTTGTGGTAAATGGAACATTTTGAATGCAGCGAGCCAACCTAACCATGATAGTTCATGTTTAGGTTTCTGTTCTCAATGTGGCCAGGAGAGGTTTAAAGTTGGATAGGAATAGTGCCCACCAGTACAGCCTATCAGTGCCGCCTCATCAGCGCATATCAATGAAAGAGAAAAATTACCTGTTTGAAAAACAAACTACGAAACATGATTTTTTTTTTTTCAAACAAAAAATAAAAACTCCAGCGGTGATTAACCACTCCCCGCCCGGTCAATTGACGTCCAGGAAGTGGTTGTCCAGTCTGACACCCTGCATCTCCGATCTTGGTAAAGAGTCTCTGGCGGAGGCTCGTTACCACGTGATCAGCCGTGTCCAATCACAGCTGATCACGATGTAAACAAGAAGACCTGTTGACTGGCTCTTCCTCACTCGTGTCTGACAGACGCGAGTAGAGGAGAGCCGATCGGCGGCTCTCCTGATGGGGGGTTCGCGCTGATTGTTTATGAGCGCAGCCCCCCCTCGGATCCCCACACTGGACCACCAGGGAGTGCCCCCCAAATAGCAAAAATAGATAAAAAAAAAAAAAAACAATAAAAAAAAAATGTTTAATACAATCAGTGCCCACAAATGGGCACTGACTGGCAACATGGGCACTGACTAATGATGCCCAGCAGTGCCATCAGTGTCACCCAGTGTCCATCAGTGCCACCCAGTGTCCAGTGCCACCTCTTAGTGCCCATCTGTGCCACCCATCAGTGCCGCCTATGAGTGTCCATCAGTGCCACCTCATCTGTGCCCATCAGTGCCGCCATATCGGTGCCAATAATTGAATTAAAAAACTTACTTATTTACAAAAAAATTACAGGAAAAAAATAAAACAACATTTTTTTTCAAAAATGTCAGTCTTTTTTTAGTTGTTGCGCAAAAAATTTAAATTGCAGAGGTGATCAAATACCACCAAAAGAAAGCTCTATTTGTGGGAACAAAATGATAAAAATTTCATTTGGGTACAGTGTAGCATGACCGCGCAATTGTCATTCAAATTGCGACAGTGCTGAAAGCTGAAAATTGGCTTGGGCGGGAAGGTGCGTAAGTGCCTGGTATGGAAGTGGTTAAATGCCACCAAAAGAAAGCTCTATTTGTGTGAGGAAAAAAAAATGATAAAAATGTCATTTGGGTACAGCGTTGTATGACCGCGCAATTGTCATTCAAAGTGCATCAGCGCTGAAAGCTGAAAATTGGTCTGGGCAGGAGGGGGGGTTTAGGTGCCCAGTAAGGAACTGGTTAAAAATGCTAGTGTGCATGGAAGGTGTGTTTTTTGTATTTTTATTATTTATTTATTTTAAAAGCCATTCTGCAATGAGTAGTGACAGCAATAAGTTTTATTCTTTTGTAAAAAAAAGGTTTAAACTTTATAAATAAAAACTGAGCATCAGAAGCATCCCTGTCAGTGTTGTCTGCACCTACCCATGTCACTGTTATCTGGACAGCTTGGGCTTCAATGTAAAATAAACAAAGGCATGTGCAATAATAAAAGAATTCCTCCTGAATGCTGGCATTCCAGTACAGCAGAACTCTTTAGTGATCTTCTGTCATGTCTATGGATCGTGTTGATATAATAGAGATAGCGATGTGTCTTCGCCCCCATAGGGCTTCTTGTCGCTCCTATAGAAGCCGGTCTGATCCATAACACCTTTGTAGTAGGATAGGAAGGGGGCGCTTTAAGACCTCCATAGCCGTGTTCCTCTCACCTTTCAGCATCTCCCGATTTGGGGAAGAGACTCGCTGAGACTGAGCACTGTGAGCAGTGATGATGACAATGAGAGCCAGGCTCTGATCAATGGGAGGAGGTGACATGCTCAGTGGAAGGCTGCCTGCACCTGCCTCTCTCCTTGTCACATCTCATCACTGGGGGGGGATCTGTGGAGTCATCTAGCATGACATCAGCTGAGGGTCGCTGAAATATTCATGACATGGCAATAGGAACTGCTTGGTGGCTTTCAAAGTGATCTGCAGCGTCTAGTGTGTGCAAGGCTGAGCAGAGGGGGAAGATCTGTGCTGGAAGAATTGTTAGGGCAAGGAGCTGACACTCACCTGGGGAAAGAAGTGACAAAGTTGTGTGCAGACCCCCCCAGCACCTGGAGAGACTCCATCCTGCCAGGAGAGAGGGGCTGTCAGTGTCGTCTTAGGGGTGGGAGGGAGAAGAGGGGGAGCTTGCAGCAGCATCAGCTGGACTGAGGGGGGAATGAAGGATTCCTGTGGCACTCCTGAAGTTGTGCTTTACTCTGGAAGGAATTAATAACAGACAGAGGGGACTATAAAGCAAGAATTTGCACCCTGGAGCATCTATCGGGACCCACCAAGGCAGACCCTGCTCCAAATTACCAAGCAGCTGCTTCTTTCACACCCTAAGGTACAGAGACTTCCAATTCTGCTATAAGAACTTCTGTTGTTACATCTTCCATCACCTAGGCACTGTTACTTGTGCTACCCATTTCACCTACCTAGGAACCTGCCTTCACCTCTAATCAAATTCTTAATTATTAGATTTGTGAAAACTTAATTAAAATCCTAGGAAGGTTCTGGGCATTGGTAGTTTTGCACAGAATAATGATCATGCATGCATAGATGATTATTGTGTCTCCAACAAGGCAATGAAGCCATGTGTTACCAGCACCAGCTGCTGCTCATGAGTTTTTGCATAGGTTATCATGTGATCATTTAAATTAATTATCTAAGAGGTCATTTAACAAGAAGAAAAAAAAAAGTCACCTCTTTAAGTCTGGCTTGTTCACCTGATCACTTTGTAAATATTTATATTATTTGAATAGATTGTTGATGCATTTGTTACATTTTGTTTTGCTTTTATTTTACATAGGATCTATCTATCTATCTATCTATCTATCTATCTATCTATCTATCTATCTATCTATCTATCTATCTATCTATCTATCTATCTATCTATCTATCTATCTATGTGTATATATCTATCTATGTCTATCTATCTATCTATCTATGTCTATCTATCTATCTATCTGTGTGTGTGTATGTGTATGTATGTATGTATGTGTGTGTGTATGTGTGTGTGTGTGTGTGTGTGTGTATGTATGTATGTATGTATGTATATATATATATATATATATATATATATATATATATATATATATATATATATATATATATATATATATATAGCATTTTTAAACAACGTAATGTAAAGCCAGCCTTTCTCAAGCCTAGGGTTCCTCCAGAGGTGGCTAGGGGTTCCTTGAGAAGAGAAGCAGTGGCAGATTGACAAAAGCCTAAGAGGGTCCTACAATGTTCACGGTCTGTGCTTATTCTCTGGCCATCATTGGTGTTCATTTTTATGATTGGGAGTCCCTATTCATTACAGGCATACCCCACTTTTAAGTACACAATGTTTTTTGTTTTTTTACTAAAGCCGGAGAGGGCAAAATCAGGCTCACTTCTGCATAAAAACCAATGAGCTTCTAACCCCAGCTTGTTCAATTAAGCTTTGGTAATAAAACCTGAAAGCTTATTGTTTTTTATGCAGAAGTGAGCCTGATTTTGCACTTCCCAGCTTTAGTAAATAAGCCCCATTGTGTACTTAAGGCTGCATTCACACCTGAGCGTTTTGTCGCCTGAAGCGCGACGCCCCAAAACGCTAGAGGGGAAAAAATACATTATTCTCTATGGAGATGGTTCACATCTCCACTACAAAACGCCTGACGTCGAACGCCTGAAGCCCAAACAAGTTCTGGACCCTTTTTTGTCGCTCGAATTTGGGCGTTTTACATTGGTGAGACCTGTAAACAATTGCGGTAAAAAACGCTGCATTTTGTCGCGGTAAAAAACACAGCGTTTTGTCGCGTAAACGCCGCAAAATGCTATGCTCAGGTGTGAATGGAGCCTAAAAGTGGGGTATGCCTGTATTTTTTTTTTTTTTTCTATTTAAAACTTTATGCAACCTATAGGTCATGCTAGTGTACCATCAGCTGTGTGTCTAATCATTTTATTTGGGTTTTTTCTGAGACTTGAAAACTATTTCAGGGGTTCCTTCCTGGTAACATGTTTAAGAAAGGCTGGTCTAAGCTTTGCTTTTTGTTTGAATATATATATATATATATATATATATATATATATATATATATATATATATATATATATATATATATATATATATATATATATATAAATTTTTTTTTTTTTTTTAAAAACCTTGGTTTGAGAGTAACTTGGTTAGAGAGCGTTTTGCAAGACAAGCAAAATGTTTTAATAAATTTTGCCTTGATATACAAGCGATGTCTTGATGTAAGAGTAGCGTCATGACACAACTGAGTATAAAAGAAGAGAGGAGCCTCTAAGTGTAGCAATATGGTTACATTTAATGAAGGTGCAACATTTAGAGGTGCCTCTCTTCTCTTTTATACCTTGTAAAAAAAAAAAAAAAATGCTTTGATATACAAGTGCTTTGGATTACAAGCATGTTTCTGGAACTAATTATGCTCACAAACCAAGGTTTTACTGTATTCAATAGACTTTGGTGAATATACTTGTGGAATATCTGCATATTACACAAATAAAAAATGATATATGTGGAACTGTCATGGAGCTCTCATCAGAGATATAAGGATCATTGCCCGTGTTCTAAACAGCCGTAGGTGTGAAATTCATATGCTGGCTTTATTCCTGTCCAAAAGCTAAACACGCAAAGGCAACTCATTGTCATTCATCTGATGCTATTGGAGCAGTCCCAGTGAATCATAGTGTAGTAACAGAATGCTTTGGATTCGTATAGACATCCCACACATTAACATTTGCCTCCAGAATATGGTATCATTCACATTGTAATTTAAAAATAATTTTGGTAACCCCTTCATTGTCAGGGACCAGGCTGAGCCTCTACTATGAGCCTTTGCAGTCGTGTGACATATCAGACAATAGTGACATTTGGATGTGACAGTGTTGCTTATAGTTACTTTTAAAGTTTCCTGAGGCTGAATTGCATTTTGTGGGGGCTAAAAGTTGGCGATCCTGTGACTATCTGAAGCACACTCTTTAATCTCCGTGATCTCTTTGTTATACTGCTACCTATAAGGTGACGGTTATTGTGTATAATTGTTTAATAGTACATTTAGTAGTATGTTAGATGATAAGAATGGTCAGCATATTCCTATGCTGATTATTGATCAGTTTTGTGTCTCTATAGCAGTGTTTCTCAACGCCAGTCCTCAAGGCGCCCCAACAGGTCATGTTTTCAGGATTTCCCTCAGAAGAAACAGCTGTGGTAATTACTAACAGCTGTGGAAAATAATGGAAAGCCTGAAAACATGACCTGTTAGGGCGCCTTGAGGACTGGAGTTGAGAAACACTGCTCTATAGAAAGGCTAATCAATTTACATTGTATTTTTATTGTCTCAGTGTTCATCAACACAAATGTCATTGTATGGCATCCTCAAAATGGAAATATATTAATAAGCAGTCTTGCATAACTTGTGTAACTGTTGCTTTTACTGGCTGCTGGGGGCCAAAGCTTTCCCCTTTTTAAAAAAAAAAAAAAAAAAAAAAAAAAAATGCTAATTCATATATAAAAATGTGTAAATTGTATTATGTAGTCTGTGGAAAGTTTACACTTAGGCCTCATACACACGACCGTTTTCCTCGACAGAATCCATCAAGAAACTTGGTGGCAGAGCTTTTTTGCAGAGGAAAACGGTCATGTGTATGTTTTTCATTGGGAATACTGTCGTGGAACTCGATGAGAAAAAAAGAGAACAAGTTCTCTTTTTCCTCGTCGGGAGTCTCAATTCCCTCATTTTGTTCCACGTCGGGCTGGTTTTCGACGAGAAACATGTTCGTGTGTATGCTTAGAAACCCACACATGCTCAGAAGTGTGGCGCCAGTGGAATAAAACTTCCTCTTTATAGTGCAGTCGTACGTGTTTTACTTCACCGCGTTTGAGAACAACGAGATTTTGTCTTGACAGTGTGTACGCAAAGAAAGCTTGTCAAGATTCTCGACAAGCCTAACAAGGAACTCGTCGAGGAAAACGATGTTTCATTTACGACGAGTTCCTCGGTCGTGTGTACGAGGCCATACCTGTAATGTGTGTGCAGAAGGAATCATTTTTTTTTTTTTTGAACAGTAAAAATAATCCAAATTGTAAAAGAGCTTGTAAAATAACTTCTAGCGCCGAGTAACCATGTCCAATATGAGAAAAAACGATTTGAAATCTTTAATTCTGCAGTTGACATAGGTGGGATGTTGTTGTAGACTGTGTGATGATTTGCTTCGCCAACTGTTCTCCAGCAATGGTACATGTTGATACTTTGCTTCAAGGGATACTTTTGTCTGTTAAATTAAACTCAGAATAACTGTCTGAGTTTTAAAGTAACAAAAGTGAGATAACAAAACAAAATAGAATGGGTGAATTCATTTAAAAACATAAAGGCTACTCAGGAAACATTTTCAATATAACCGGAAGGCAGTACAGTCAATTGAAACATTTAGGACTTGAGATAAAAATCCACACAGCCAGCTATACTTTGTAACATTTGATTTTGCATAGTAGAGCATAGTAAAATAAAGTTGAGAATTGCTCAAAGCAATGCATACAGCGTGCAGAAATGAGGAACAATGTTAGATTGATAAAATGTAAACTTAATCTGTTATTTACAATCTATTTTTTTTCTTAACATATGAATAAGGACCCCCCACTGTATATATACGTCCTCTTTTTAAACATGGATATCTCAGTAACGGCAGCAGCTGCTGCCACAACTGAGATATCCATGTTTTCAGCGGGCGGCCGTGTAAACGATAACGGCGGTCTCCACGGCGGATTCGCCGCGAGATCGCCGTTATCGGTGGCGGGAGAGGGGCCCCCCCCTCCCGCCGCTTTTCCGCGCCCTCCGCCGCTTACCGGAGCCGTCGGTAGCGGCGGAGGAGATCCGATGCTGCCGCCTGGAGAGTGAGGACTTGAGTGAGGGCAAGATGGCCCCCACCCGTCCTCATAGCTCTGCTGGGCGGAAGTGACGTCAAAACGTCAGTCCCGCCCAGCCTCTTAAAGAGACAATTTTTTTTCTGTCATTTTTTTAAATGACAAATTTTCCTTTTTTTTTTTTTTTTTGCATTTAAGCCTAAATATGAGATCTGAGGTCTTTTTGACCCCAGATCTCATATATAAGAGGACCTGTCATGCTTTTTTCTATTACAAGGGATGTTTACATTCCTTGTAATAGGAATAAAAGTGATAATTTTTTTTTTTTTTATATTTTAGTGTAAAAAATAATAAAATCAATAAAATTAAATAAGAAAACAAAAAAATTTTTTTTTTAAAGCGCCCCGTCCTGACGAGCTCGCGCGCAGAAGCGAACGCATACGCAAGTAGCGCCCGCATATGAAAACGGTGTTCAAATCACACAAGTGAGGTATCGCCGCGATCGTTAGAGCGAGAGCAATAATTATAGCCCTAGAGCTACTCTGTAGCTCAAAAAATGCAACTTATAGAATTTTTTAAACGTCGCCTATCTAGATTTTTAAGGGTAAAAGTTTGACGCCATGCCACGAGCGGGCGCAATTTTAAAGCGTGACATGTTGGGTATCATTTTACTCGGCGTAACATTATCTTTCACAATATATAAAAAAATTGGGCCAAATTTATTGTTGTCTTATTTTTTAATTCAAAAAAGTGAATTTTTTCCAAAAAAAGTGCGCTTGTAAGACTGCTGCGCAAATACGGTGTGACAAAAAGTATTGCGATGACCGCCATTTTATTCTCTAGGGTGTTAGAAAAAAAAATATATATAATGTTTGGGGGTTTTAAGTAATTTTCTAGCAGAAAAAACTGTTTTAGTCTTGCAAACATCAAATCTGAAAAACACCTAAGGTCTTTAAGTGGTTAATATGCTAATCCACACTCTCCTCCTACTTTTTAACACACTTATGCCACGTACGCACGGTCGAAATTTCGGACAACAAATGTTTGATGTGAGCTTTTGGTTGGATATTCCGACCATGTGTAGGCTCCATCGGACATTTGCTGTCGGAATTTCTGACAACAAATGTTTGAGAGCTGGTTCTCAATTTCTCCGACAACAAAAGTTCTTGTCGGAAATTCCGATCGTCTGTATGCAATTCCGACGCACAAAAATCCTACGCATGCTCGGAATTATTGAACTTCATTTTTTTCAGCTTGTCGTAGTGTTGTACGTGACCGCGTTCTTGACGTTTGGAATTTCCGACAACATTTGTGTGACCGTGTGTATGCAAGACAAGTTTGAGCGAACAATCCGTTGGAAAAAAATCCACGGTTTTGTTGTGTGAATTTCCGATCGTGTGTATGCGGCGTTAGTATGTATGTATATATATATATTTGTTTAATTTTGATCTTGCTATTGGTTATCCTTTTCATAATTGGGCTATGCATCTGAATAATGGATGCCCTTCTGAAGCCTCGTACACACGACCGAGGAACTTGACGGGCGAAACACATCGTTTTCCTTGTCGAGTTCCTTGTTGGGCTGTCGAGGAACTCGACAAGGCAAGTTTCTCCATTCCCGTCGAGGAAATAGAGAACTTGCTCTCTTTTTGGCTCGTCGAGTTTCTCGACAATTTCCTCGACGAAAATGTACACACGACCAGTTTCCTCTGCAAAAAATATCTCCCAGCAAGTTTCTTGCTGGTTTTTGCCGAGAAACTTGGTCGTGTGTACGAGGCTTTATAAGATATTTTTATCTTATTGTCCTTGTATATGATTCATAAACTACCTGCATACTTGCATGGCATATCACAATTTCAGCACACTCTCCTACTAATTTTGACAAAGTATGTATATATATATTGGTTTCATTTTAGCCTATTAGTTATACTTTACATAGTTCATGTTCACTTTATTGTCCTCGTATATGTATCATAAATTGCCTGTATACTAGCATGACATATCACAATTTCACAACACTCTCCTACTAGTTTTTCACACACCTAGTATGTATACATATTTGTTTCATTTTAGCCTCACAATTAGTTATCCCTTTCATAGTTGGGTTATACATCTGAGTAATGAATGCTCGTCTTATTATGAGATATGTTCACCTTATTGTCCTCATATATGTATCACAAACTGCCTGTATACTAGCATGACATATCACAATTTCACAACACTATCCTACTAGTTTTTCACACACTTAAGCTGCGTACACACAGTCAGAATTTCCGACAACAAATGTTCGATGTGAGCTGGTTGTCGGAAAATCAGACCATGTGTATGCTCCATCGGACATTTGCTGTTAGAATTTCCAACAACAAATGTTTAGGAGCTGGTTCTCAAATTTTCCGACGACAAACGTTTTTGTCGGAAACTCTGATCGTGTGCAGCCAATTCCGACGCACACAATACTCCACGCACGCTTAGAGAAGAGCCGCACTGGCTATTGAATAAAAATGTTCTCGGCTCGTCGTACTCGTTGTACGTCACCGCGTTCTTGACGTTCGGAATTTCCGACAACATTTGTGCGACCGTGTGTATGCAAGACAACATCCATCGGAAAAAAAATTGGTTTCTACATGTATAGTTTAGTAATTGATTTTTAGATACATCAAATGTATGTGTATGTGTATTTATGTGATAAATTTGTCTATAATTTTCATGCCTACAAAGTCATTTTTTCGAAAAATATATATATATTTTCTTTCAACCCAACAACGGTTTTGTTGTCGGAATGTCCGATCCTATGAACGCAGCATAAGTATCTATACATATTGGTTTCTTTTTAGCCTTGCCATTAGTTATCCTTTTCATAGTTGGGTTATACATCTGAGTAATGAATGCTCTTCTTATTATGAGATATGTATAGTATGTATACATATTGGTTTTATTGTAATTTAGTTATCCTTTTCAAAGTCGGGCTATACATATACCTTGGGACTTTATCAATCTTTTACTTTTTTTTCCCAGCCCCTAAATTATGACTTTATCTACAGCAGTGCTCCAGATGTTTCTTCGATTGTGAAATGGGTATGTGCAAATAAAAAAGGTGTTTGTTTCATCTTGTGGCTTTGTCAGTTTTGTGAGGAACAATTACCGGTTAGAGATTCACAGCTGTCAGTCACAATCTGCAGGTATCTCCTAACCTTTTCATTCCCGGTTAAGAAAGGAACATTTTTCTGTCTTTGTTGCTTTCAGGAGTATTGATTTCTTCTCCTTATACAGACTATCAATCTAGCATAGTAGGATTGTAATGCAAAGGTCAACGACTGCTGACCTTATTAGGTGCTTATAGTCTTTTGATATAGTGTCCCATAGTTTTCTTTCTTGAGGACAAAGTAACTTGGATGCGTCAACAGAGCAAATGTATAGGAAGCTGTTTCAAGAACCATTTGACCTAAAGGCACACTTGATTGATATATGTCAAAAAAGAGCTGCACTATAAACAGTGATAATCAAAAATACATAAATCAAAGAATCTAAAAACAAATAAAATATGGTATTACAGTAACAACATAAATGCCATATAATCAAGTGTGCAACACCTGTGTATGACAAAATCCAAGTGCAAATACACTAATATAGTGAAAAAGTTTTCATGAAAATTTGAGACAATTCTCTTCACAAGTGTTCAGATGAGAGTAGTGAACATCCAATCGCCATTCAAGTCTCCAAATTGTGACACCACCACCTTAGTAAAGATGTAGGCTTACCAAATTCAGTGAACCCTCTAATCAAAGAGAGGTCAGATGAGCAGATGGCCAAACACTCTGGCCGGGGTATTCACAAGACTCTCCCATAAAATCCCCTCAGAGGTAAGGGATATGGGCTGTACTTCTCATCACAATGGCATCAACATGAAAGGAGAAGCTCCACATAGTGTAAAACCTAATTATTTTATTAAAATAATAGGTTGCACTTACTGTACATTTTAAAAGTAGCATAAATAACATTGTAAAAAATTTATCAGAAAAAACCTACGGATGATTCTGATCCCAGCGCTCAATGGAAAAAAGGGTTAAATGTATGATTGTTTTATGCAGTAGAAAAAGCAGCTATTATAATAAAATAGTGACATAAAAAACGATGTGTTATTAAGAAATATTAATAAAACATTAACAGCGCTAAAAAAAGCCTATCAAATGGCTTATGAGTCCAATACTCATATACTGCAATGGTTAGTTGAGGAAAAAGTTTATAAAGTTATGTATGCATAAAGGTATTATGTAACATGTGTCCACACTCTTTGTGAATCAATTAATGATAGTCCTTGCACTTCCTCTAATATGCTGTTCTTTGTGTGGAGTGATTTCACAGTATAGCTGTTTGTTCATTCAAATGCTGATTGGAGCTGTCTGTGATTTCCCCCTAAGGTATTGTACTCACCAAAAAGTAGTACTTTAAAAGCATTGGATACATCCACTGGTGGTAATCACTCATCGGTTCTCCTCCTCTGGTGTATAGTGATGATCCGTACGCTCTTCAATCAGTGTAGCTTTCAGTCGATGTCTTTCTTTCCTAAATCAGCCCAGCCATTCCTTTGCTACCTCCTCCTGAATTTCTGGCACTTCCTGGTTATGGAGCCATGGTGGATGATGTAAATAGATTTTTTACATCATCCACCATGGCTCCATAACCAGGAAGTGCCAGAAATTCAGGAGGAGGTAGCAAAGGAATGGCTGGGCTGATTTAGGAAAGAAAGACATCGACTGAAAGCTACACTGATTGAAGAGCGTACGGATCATCACTATACACCAGAGGAGGAGAACCGATGAGTGATTACCACCAGTGGATGTATCCAATGCTTTTAAAGTACTACTTTTTGGTGAGTACAATACCTTAGGGGGAAATCACAGACAGCTCCAATCAGCATTTGAATGAACAAACAGCTATACTGTGAAATCACTCCACACAAAGAACAGCATATTAGAGGAAGTGCAAGGACTATCATTAATTGATTCACAAAGAGTGTGGACACATGTTACATAATACCTTTATGCATACATAACTTTATAAACTTTTTCCTCAACTAACCATTGCAGCATAAATAACATGGTAAAATTGCTGGCCAGCTAATGACATAGAAGCGTCCCACACTTCTTGGAACAGGTGCAGGACACTTCTATGTTGGCCAGCAATTTTTCTATACGATATATGCTACTTTAAAATGTAAGTGCAACCTATATTTTTTATAAAATACATAGACAGGTTTTACACTATGCAAAGCTTCCCCTTTCATGTTCAATGCAGCCTCGCTTGGATGCCATTAGGATAAAAAGTACACCCCATATCCTTACCTCTGAGTTGATTTTGTGAGATAGTTTTGTGAATACCCTGGGCCAGGGTGTTTGGCCATATGCTCATCCGTCCTCTCTTTGATTAGGGGGTTCACTAACTTTGGTAAGCCTGCATCTTTACTAAGGTGGTTTTGTCACAATTTGGAGACTTGAAGGGTGATTGGATGTTCCCTACTCTCATCTGAACACTTATGAATAAGATTGTCTCCAATGTTCATGAACTTTTTATTTGAAGACTTCTTCACTATATCAGTGTATTTGCACTTGGGTTTTGTTATACACAGGTGTTACTCAATCGATTTTTATATGGCATTTATATTGTTTCTGTAATAACATATTTTATTTGTTTTGATTCTTTGATTTATGGATTTTTGATTATGACTCTTTATAGCGTGGCTCTTTTTTGACATATGAGGATCTGGTCTGTGGGAAATATCTCACAGAAGAGCCGCTGCTTCTCATAATTGTACTATTTATAATTTTTCACTGCAATTTGTTGTTTTTCCAATTGCATTTTTTTTTAGTTGGTTCATTACAAAGTTGATTGTTGCTGATTTCAACCAGGTTGGGTAAGGAACAGTGTGATTTTGGGTGGCAGTACTGTGATGATGATTGTCTTTGAGGCATTATAAACCTACTTGTTTAGGCAATAATTGTGAAATGGTCATTTTTTTTTATATCCATGGACAGCTTAAAAAAGCTGGTGCTTGACTAGGATCATAGCCGTGCGCACAGGGTGTGCCAGGTGTGCCCAGGCACACCCTAATCACCCTGTGCAGCACAGATTCCCACTACTGCCCTGGTTCACCTCTCCTCCCCCCCCCCCCGCAGCGCTTCCGGCTTCCCTACTCTCCTCTCCCTCCAGCTGTTGGGGGTATGTTTTAGGATGAGTGTGAGAAGTGGTCGGTAAATATGTTACTTACTGGGACCTTCCCTTTCATCGTAAGTGATTGCTACAATGTGTTTGATCTTTGGGGTGCACACCCTAATGCAATAGGCTGCGCACACCTATGACTAGGATGAAATACTGGAGTTGTAATATAGGACATAAATTGCTCATTCAAGCACCACTAGGGGTTAATTCAGTTTTTTCCTTGCTATGAAAAATGCCCTAGGTATAGGTTTCATTGAACTACAGTTATGCAGGAAATACAAGCCGACATTTTTGGGGTCCAGCATTTATCAATGACAATTGTGTGTTGGGGTTAAGCTCCAAGGTCCAAAACATTACCAAGTTTAAAACCTGCAAACTCTGTTTATGTAGGTATCCTATTCTGTAATCACCATATGATAGTCTACAAGTGAAAAACACAAGCATTTTAGAATTATGTAAAAATACCCTATGTACTGGTTTCATGGAACCACAGTTAGGCTGGCCATACATTATACAATTTTCTTATTCAATTTTCTTTTAGATTTACCTTCAACTCTGTAGTGCAAGAGCCTGCCTGATTACAGAAAAGAACGGGGCAGATCCACAAAAGAATTACGCCGGCGTATCTATTGATACGCCGCGTAATTTTAAATTTCCCGCGTCGTATCTTTGTTTTGTATCTACAAAATAAGATACGACTGCATCTCGGATCGATCCAACAGGCGTTCGTCTTAGTACGCCGTCAGATCGTAGATGCATTTTTCCGCCGGCCGCTAGGTGGCGTTTCCGTCGAATTCCGCGTTGAGTATGCAAATTAGCTAGTTACGGCGATCCACGAACGTACGTCCGGCCGGCACATTTTTTTTACGTCGTTTGCGTTCGACTTTTTCCAGCGTATAGTTACCCCTGCTATTATGAGGCATACTCAATGTTAAGTATGGCCGTCGTTCCCGCGTCGAATTTTGAATCTTTTACGTCGTTTGCGTAAGTTGTTTCTCGAATAGGGATTTACGTAGAATGACGTCACCGTCGTAAGCATTGGCTTGTTCCGGTTTAATTTCGAGCATGCGCACTGGGATACCCCCACGGACGGTGCATGCGCCGTTCAAAGAAACGTTGTTTATGTCGGGTCACGACGTATTTACATAAAACACGCCCCCATCACATCCATTTGAATTCCGTGCCCTTACGCCGCCAAAGATACACTACGCCGCCGTAACTTACGGCGCAAATTCTTTGAGGATTAAAAAAAAAAAAAAGTTGCGGCGTAGTGTATCTTAGATACGCTACGCCCGGCGGATATATGCGCCGATCTACGTGGATCTGCCCCAAAGTGTTTAGGTTTGACCTCATTTTATAGGGACTCGGTCGCTTATGGTTATTTACCTTAATTGGTGCTTTTGCTCTATTACTCTATTTATACTCATTTTATATGGTTTTGGTAACTCTAAAAGTGAAATTGTACAAACAAAATTGTATAATATATGGCCAGCCTTATACACAAGCCAACATTTTACGGGTCCAACATTTATCAATGACATGTTCGGGTTAAGTCCAACACCATAATACAATGTAAAACTTGCAAACTCTGTTATGTAGGTATCATATTCTGTAATCACCACGTGATAGTTGATACGTGAAAAAGGCAAGTATTATAGAACTTTTATTTTCAGTGGAAGCCCATGCTGTTCTTGACTCTTTAAGAGAGACTGCTGGTTCCGCATTAGACTAACTGACTCTAAACGGCTTTTTGATGGGGCCACCATTGTGCAGGAGATATTCACAGGTATGGGTTCTCTAATCTGATAATCCTGATTTGTATGTTGTATATAAAGTGTTACAAGTACAAATGCTGTCACTCTTCACTTTATCTATAACCTCCGTGTGAGCTGTAGGTTGCTGCTGAGCAATAAAAGGTTACAAATGTTAGGATTTTAATAGACCTAAGCGCTATTCTTTCAAATGTAATGTTGTTTATTTTAGCTGTGTACTTTATATTATCGGTAGGCAAATATCTAAAAAATTTCCAAGTGCCAAGGTCGGTGGTTAATAGATCTTTATATTTTTTTTTTTTTTTGTTATGTAAAGATGATTTAACTTAAACATAAAATGATATTTTAATGCAGAGCAAAGTTTGTATTACCCTTCTAAGAATGCTTGTCCTTGTCCCAGTGGTGTAAAATGCTATTGTGCCAATCAATGTTATGAATATTTGAATTTTTTAAACAAACAAAACCTGGCCAATTTGCATTCTCATAAAATGCTATTATTGCATTTCATACAGTGGTGTAACAATAGCCATAGCAGGAAGCTTTTACTTAGCTGTTTTAGCAGTCTAGATTTATTGCCCTCTGAACTTCTGTTACAGACTGAAATGAACCCTGTGTGCCTAATTCAGTCGACAGCTAAAATTTGCAGTTGTACAAATAAGTTTAAAAAAGAGATTAAACCTCAACTCTGCAAATTGTAAAAAAAAAAACAACAAAAAAAAACATAGAGTGGGGCTCCATTACACCGCATGAGTTAAATAATCTAGTCTAGGGGGGATAAGGAATAAGGTGTAATACCTTACTCCTTGCTCCACAGGCTACCTCCATCTCTGTCCAGTTCAACAAAGCTGCTTCTATAAGATGCTCTGGACCATGGTCTCACAATGATATCCTCAAGTACAATGCAGAAGGGGCTCACCAAAGACGCAAGAAAAGGAGGAGAGCACCAGAGTCTCCCGGAGCGAGGAGTAAGGCAGGCCATAGATGATACAATATTCTGTCCTGCAACCACAGATTTTAGGAAAGAAAATTGCCCAAATTCACCATCAACACTGAGGCCCCGTACACACGACCGGATCGATCCGCTGAAACTGGTCCGCCGGACCAGTTCCATCGGACAGATCCGGTCGTGTGTAGGCCCGAGCGCACAATTGTCCCGCGGATCGGACAGTTTCCAGCGGATAAAAATTTCTTAGCATGCTAAGAAATCTGTCCGCTGAAATCCCGTCCGTCGGACATGTTCGGTCGTCTGTACAGACTCACCAGACACGACCGACCGCCATCCCTCGCATGCGTCGTACTGATTTGACGCATGCGTGGAAGCATTGAACTTCCAGTGCCGCGCACGTCGCCGCGTCATCGTCGCGGTGACGGCGCGGCCACGCCCCACGTATTGTTTACGCGCAGATTTCTGTCTGATGGTGTGTACAGCGATCGCAGCGGATCTATCCGCTGAAAACGGTCCGGCGGACCGTTTTCAGCGGATCGATCCGGTCGTCTGTACGGGGCCTGACTGTGAGATTCCCTCCTTCAGAGCTATTGTGTTCTCCCATCAGGGGGTTCCTGCTCCAACCAGGAGAACACAGTGGCTATAGCCACTGGTAATAATCACACCATTAAAATACAACATGTTGGTTATACCCAAGTCAATCGATGGTTCGAATCTGGGCCTATTCGAACTGTCTATGGCTGGCTTAAGGTAAATGAGTCTTTAACCCTTGCAGTGTTAATTTCTGAAGATCCCGGCAGTACGAGGCGGAAGGTAAGTATTATAAATGTATTTCTCATCCCATAACATTAATGAGTCTTTATCCCTCACAGTGTTCATTTCCACAGTTGGGCTTTAAAGAAGTTTGTATTAGGCCTCATACACACGGACAAGAATCTCGTCAGGAAAAAGCCGTTGTTTTTCCCGACGAGATTCTTGGCAAGAATTTCTTGCCGCCCAAGTGTACAGACGGACCTTTCAAAAGAACCACGGTTCTCTTGAAAGGCAAGAAGGCAGTGACGTCATCGCGTACGACGAGCATGCGCTCGTCACATTTGATGTTGTCACCGCCATCTTGCTTCGCCCTACCTATGCATGGAAGCTACCATGCATGCGTCAAAGTCATCTCGAGCATGCACGGGTTTCCACGGCGACAGGTAAGTATACACACTCTCGGGTTTCTCGTCGGGAAACAGGCCGACAAGTTTCTCAACGAGAAAATAGAGAGCAGCATCTTCTGCCCAGATTTCCAGACAAGAAACCTGAAAGCTCCGTACACACGCTCGGTTTACTCTGCGTTTTCTTGCTGGTTCTTGCCAAGAAAACCGAGCGCATGTACGAGGCTTTAGGGTTGTAGAGTAGTGTGCAAAAACATTAACAATTTTGACATGATAAAATCTCAGGATGTTTATTATTGCTTTTACAACTACAAATTTCATCTACAACCCTGGTCCCTAGTAGTTTCTGTGCTGCAGCTCCCTTTTTTTTCTTACCTGAGCTCGATCTGATCCAGTGATGTGCACAAATTCAGCGGTTACAGCCGCTGTCTCTCTCCTCGTTGGACTTATTGAAAGCAGTGGGAACCATTGGCTCCCGCTCTTGTCAATCAAAAGCTGTGACACAGAAAAGGGGGGAAGGCTGAGTCCCGCTGTCTGTGCAAGCACGCAGGGGGGCCCAGGAAAAGCGTCTTTCTATGGTGGCACGCACCAAATAGGAGGGGCCTGGAGCGCTTATGGGGGACCCCAGAAGAAGAGGCTCAGGGCTGCTCTGTGCAAAAGCATTTCCTGCACAGAGCAGGTAAGTATAGACATGTTTGGTATTTTCATTCAAAAAAAATGAGGGGTTAATACCACTTTAAGCATGTTAAGTTCACTGAAGCACAAAGTGGGAGATTTACTAACACTGGTGCACACAGACTCTGTTGCAGATGTGTATAGTAACCAATCAACTTAGAACTTCAGCTTTTTCAATTAAGCTTTGACAATAAGCCCCCATTCTCATCGGGCTGTTTTGACATAAGATTTGACATGACTATTGCCGGCAACAGCACCGTCTGAATCGGTGCATCTCCGACTTTGCGGCCCAGCACTGATTCCCAAAAAGTAGTTCCTGCAATTTCGGGGTGATTATATTAGACATTTGTACATGAACCCCTTACTGATGTCTCTGGAATCGCTCCCGAAGTAGGACTGAAATGTGGGTTTTTGAAATTGTGTGAAGCTGAACTTGCACAAAATTAAAACCCGCCTTTAGTGTAAAGCCAGGCTTAAACCTGGAAGCTGATTGGTTACTATTTCACCAGATTCTATTCCATGTACATCAGTTTTAGTAAATCTCCCCAAAAAATGTCACAGTTGACATGACCAGCTATAAAGATAGCTACCAAGGGTTCCACAGTAAAATTTTACTGGGGGCACAATTGGGGAGATTTCCCTTCCCTTCATGCCCTGTAAACACAACAGGAAGTAATGCAGTGCACAATCAGTTTTTCCTATGAAAAAAGTCAGACTGACTGGTAAATATGGTAGATTGATACGTCGGTCATTCTTTAAATGTGGACTGTCTTTTGCCATTCTTAGGATGTTTTTATAATTAACACCATCAATTTTTCCTCAAATCTTTCGTCATACATTAGGTTTGCATATATCCTTTATTTTGTATCATCTGCTTCATGTTTAGAATCATCATATATTTATTTTTTCAAATGTGCTTCTTTTTAGTTAAATGTTATTGTTTTTGCATCAGTCTATGTAAAATGTATTCGGGGTGTAACCACATTCAAAACCAATGCTATTTAAAGCGGGGTTCCGAGCATAATTTTTTTTTTTTTTTGCAATCTCAATTACATTATTATGAATATTCATTAAACATATTAATAAAGCACGATCGGTACATAAACAGTTGCAAAAACGTACCTGATATCATCTCAGGGATCTTGCGGCCGTTTCCATCATAGCTGTGGGCATTATGAAGCCCAGTTCATGTTTCTTCCTGAATTTTCCGAGAGAGGTGCATGCTGGGATTTCTAGGCACAGTAATGCCCAGAGACTCCTAGGAAATGAGTGTCATAATTTCCCAAGAGGCAATGGGGTCTTAGGACAAGAAGTTCTACTACCTTGGACTAGGAACTAGGCAGATTACGAAATCTGCCTGGAACAGCCATATAAAAGTAAGTAAAAAAAAATTAAGATATATATATATATATATATATATATATATATATATATATATATAATATTTTTTACATTAAAGGCAAGCTGTTCATAAAAAGCCATATTCTGAGTAAGTAAACGATGGAGTATCTCAGGATACTCCATCGTATCTCTCTTTTTTGGCCCGTATATCTATACGACTGATTCTTAGAATCATTTTCGCATAGATACACTTAAGATCCGCCATGTGTAAGTCACTTACACTGTCGGATCTTAAATGAAATTACTCCGCCTGCCGCTAGATGGCGTTTACGTTCAGGTCTCATTTGTTTATGCAAATGAGCCTGATACGCAGATTCCCGAGCGAATTCGCGTTGCGTAACCGTCGCTAACGTCGTTTGCGTAAGCGTAAACTTACCCCTGCTATATGAGGGGTAAGTTTACGCAAGTCCCACGTAGGCCATGTTAAGTATGGCGTCGGGTCCGCGTCGTGTTTTTCCGTCGGCTACGTCGTTTCCCTAAGTCGTTCTTGAATACGACTTTACGTCAATGACGCACATTGACGTTTTACGCCGAGAACTGGAGCATGCGCACTGGGCTATTTTAAGCCCGGCGCATGCGCAGTTCGTTAGAATCGGGGGCGTGCTTAATTTAAATAGAAGCCGCCCCCTTGGAGATACGTGTGGCTACGCCGGGCCATTTACACTCCGCCGCCCCAAACTACGGAGCAAGTGTTTGGGGAATACAGCACTTGCTCCTGTAGGTTGGGGCGGCGGAGTGTAAATGGCTTACGCGCCGCCCGCGGGAAATCTAGGAAAATATGGCCCTTAGTTTTTTAGGGTGGTCCTCCACTTTAACTGCAATTGTTGTTATTTTTATTCAGGGATATTTGTCCAATCAAATGTTAAGTTCTCCAACATTGGCATACATGCTGAAACCGTATCTTTTTATACATACCGGTACCTTGCATATTCAGCTATTGGAAAACCCTCATAAATTGATATTTTATCTTAACCTAAAATGTTTCCATCTCCTAGCCAGTTAAAAGCCAGTGACATATTATTAAAGAGTAATAACCTGTGTGACAATATTTGTGAATTGGCCACATTACGCGTTCACTCTCTGTACACTTTTGCATCTAGCTGACACTGTATTAAAAAAAAACAGGAATTTTAAAATTTCTATTTAGTGTAATATGCTACAGAATATATGGCATGTTAGATTCTGAAAACTGTCATGCTGATGCTTTTGGCTTTTATACTTCATTGCACTGACCATGAACATGTTTATAGAAAATAGTTCTGACTTTTCTGCGGCTTTTGTTTGCTGCATGCTTTTCTATGCAGCTAGAATAGTTGTAAGGAACCAAAAATAGTGGCTAACTTGTTAAAGTGTATTTTAACTTAAATCTAACCCACAAATATAATATCTAAAGATAACCTTAAAGTGTATGTCATAGCAACATTTTTAAATTGGTCATTTTCAAAAAAGCTTGTTTCCTTTAGGTTCCTAAGTGTCATCTCTCATGTCCCTTTTTTTTTTTATCAACCTTCATATACTGTCCAAGTTTAGAGATAAGGAAATGCAACATATTTGGTCCATGTCTTTGAATATAGAAATGCAGATAGATAGGCAATTCTTATTTTTAAGGAGACGAGCAATGGCAGCCTCCATATATCTTTCTTGTGTACTTTAAAGTGGTTGTAACCCTAAAAAAAAAAAAAAAAAAAGAGAGAAATCCTGCCTGTAACTGTGTCCTTCTGTTTGTGCTAACCACGGTAATCATGGCTGCTGGTCCATGATACCGTGGTCAGTTAACGTGCCACCATCATCCCACAGTCTCTCCCTCTCCCCCTCTCTCCCTGACTGTCAGCTCAGGAGTCTGTGTGAGCCATCTCCTCCCTGCCCCTCCCCTCCCGCAGATATGGCTGTAAAATCACTCATTCCAAATCCTGGAAGCCCCTCTGTTACAGAAAGATATACTGTACAGCATTTGTTTTTAAAATTATGAAGCAAAATATCTTATTTCAGAGAGAGGAGGACAGCTGCACTCACGTGACTTCTCACCGCTCTCTTCTTCTCCTCTCCTCCCGGCTGATGTCAATGGGGAATCTCAGCCCCTCTCACTGTAGTCCTCAGATTGGGGAAACTGATCGCCAGGAGGTTACATGATCGCACAGCGGCACTCTGAAATAAGGTATTTTGCTTCATTTTTTTTTAAAGACACTGCACGGTATATTTTCCTGTAGCAGAGGGGATTGCAGGATTTGTGATTTGTAACTTTACAACCACTTTAGGGGTATAGATGTATGTAGATATTTAGGGCTGGATTCACAGATGTGCCTATCTATAGGAGGGCGTAGCGTATCTCAGATACAATACGCCGCAGTAAGTTAGAGCGGCAGGTCCTGTATTCACGAAGTTGCGCTCTAACTTACGGCGGCATAGTGTAACTGGGCCGGCGTAAGCCCGCCTAATTCAAAATAGGCTGGTTGGGGGCGTGTTCTATGCTAAATACTCGTGACCCCACGTATTTGACGTTTCTAACGAATGCAGCATGGGCCATCCGTGGACGTATCCCACTGCGCATGCTCCAAATTAGGCCGCAAAGACTCATTGATTTCGACGTGAAAGTAACTTACGCCCAGCCCCATTCATGGACGACTTACGCAAACGACGTAAAACGTGAAAAATTTGACGCGGTTCCGACGTCCATACTTAACATTGGCTGCGCCATCTTTTTGGTGGTTTATCTTTGCGCCTGAAAACGCCTTACGTAAATGGCGTATCTTTTACTGCGACGACCAGGCGTACGTTCGTGAATAGGCGTATCTAGCTGATTTACATATTCTAGGCGTAAATCAGCGGACACGCCCCTAGCGGCCAGCGTAAATATGCAGCTAAGATACGACGGCGTAGGAGACTTACGCCGGTCGTATCTTAGCAACATTTAAGCGTAGCTCAGTTTGAGAATACGCTTAAATATACGACGGCGGGGATTCGGACTTACGACGGCGTTACTACTGATACGCCTGTCGTAAGTCTTCATGAATCAGGCCTATAGTTGGTATGATCAATGAGCTAAACTGTAATGCCGCGTACACACGATCGGTCAATCCGATGAACGGTCTGATGGACCGTTTTCATCAGACCAATCCGATCGTGTGTGGGCCCCATCGGTTATTTATCCATCGGTTAAAAAATGTGAAACTTGTTTTAAAATTAACCGATGGATACCTAACCGATAGAAAAAAAAAAAGATAGTTTGTAGGCACGTCCATTGGTTAAAAATCCATGCATGCTCAGAATCAAGTCGACACATGCTTGGAAGCATTTTACTTCATTTTTTTCAGCACGTCGTTGTGTTTTACGTCACCGTATTCTGACACGATCGGTTTTTATAACTGATGGTGTGTAGGCACGACTGATCATCAGTCAGCTTCATCGGTTAACTGATGGAAAAATCCATCAGACCCTTCTCATCGGATTGACCGATCGTGTGTACAGGGCATTTAGCCTCATGTACACTGCTGCTGATAAATGGACGTTTGGGTGTTCTTTTCAGCAGCCCCTGAACTCTCCTCTGTTATCTTATGAGTCGTATAGTGGAATTTTTTGGAAAGCAAAAAATGTTATTCAGGACGGAAGTTTATTGGCGTTTAGCCACGTTTCATCTATAGGCATTTTGGATGGAGATGAATTTCTGACCATTTACAATGTAAAAAATGCTTCTAAATGCAAACGTGGCTAAATGTGCATGAATGCAGCATGTAAATGTGGCACAATGGACATTTTTAACTGTTGATTACTAGCTGTCAAGTAACAGCGTTCAGGAGAGGTTTTTAGACATCCCGTGTACATGAAGCCTAGTAATAAACATCATTTAATTTTTCATGTGCTTTTTTTTTTTTTTTTTTTTTTTTGAAGATGGGTGTACACTAGGCCAAGTAATCTGATGTCCCTTTAGTATCACATTTACAGATGACTGCTTGTACTTTGTGTTCTTGAGTGCTGGTTGTAAACATGTTCTTTAGAAAGACAATAGATCTCTCTTGTTGATATTGGTGCTATGCAACACTTCTGTCACTTTGCAAGTATATCGGAGCTGAGTTCAGCACTGAGTGAAGTGTCCATGGGAACTGTACCAAAAAGATATACAACCCTGAATATATTGTAGCATATGAAAAGCCTTTGGGGTGGGGATCTACCTGCTTCCTAACACGTGTAGAACCCATTTTTGAAATTTTGGATCCCAGTGGTTTACTGTAAAAAGATATTTGCACACATCAATGGTTAGGGGAAGTTCCTATTAGTTTATATGTAGAAGCCGCACTAATAAGCCCAAGAACAGGATATAGTGCCAACTTCCAAGCAATACATACATACTGTATAGGGGTTTTAGAGAATAAAACACTGTTCCTCTAAAGTGATTGTTCACTTTGCACAGTGTATGTTAGGAAATAATGTGATGTTACTTTAAATACCCAATCATCAAAAGGCTGATTCTTTTCTAGCACATGATTGGGTATTTAAAGTGAACGCAGCCCCACAGACTTGATCTTCTGCTTGCATATCTTCTATGGACTATCGTGTATTACATGCTGTATTTTGTATATATAATATATATTTTGTACCATTATATCCTGCATGGACTAGAAATTATTTTAGTAAGAAAGAATGTCATATCATTTTATCAGACATGCCTATAAACAATAACAATTATCAATAACAATATTTGATACCTTTACTTTTTGGGATGGGTGGTTGAATAACAGTAGAAAACAAATGTCATAAAGCCTTAGGTCAGGGGTGTCAAACTCAATTTTATTGTGGGCCACAGCAGCATTATGATTGCCCTCAAAAGGGCCGGTTGTATCTGTAAGATTGGATGTCCAGCACATCCCCTTACATTAGATGTCAAGAGCCACCCCACCATCAGAAGTTGAGTACCCCACTCTCCCCTACATCACAGTGCACCCCCTTATCTTATGCTGTTACTGGGAAGAAAGTGGATGCATTGCTTGAAAGCAGAAAGTAAGGGTCTGGCGTAGGACCAGAGGGCTGGAGTGCGAGGGCCACATGAAATGGCCTTGAGGGCCGGATTAGGTTTGCGGGCCTTGTGTTTGATATCTGTGCCTTAGGTAATGCCCCAAGCTTGTATCTAGCACAGGGAGAAGCCATTGGTTCTCAGGCCTCTGAGAATCTGTCTCGCGCTCAGGAAAGCAGTAAAAAAAAAAAAAAAGAATAAGTTGTACCATCTCTAATGATCCTGATGATATGCCAAAAAAAAGCTATCAGGACCCGTGACGAAATGAAAACAAAGGGGTAGGGTATCCCAGATTATGTCATTGACCAAATGTGGTGTATATTTGGTCAGTGAGATCAATGGGTATATCTTGTCACTTAACTCACATTCACCTGACTGGTATTACCTCACTCTCCGACCTTCTAGGTGCACCCCGGGACCATTGGAAATACCGTCAGCTTACTGCACTTGTGCGTTCTCTTCCTAAACCTTTTCGTGCTCTCACAGATCTGACACCAATTGAAACTGCCTTTGTAGAGGACCATACAGTTGAGAGGCCCCTGTCTTATTTTTATAAAGCCCTACAATCACTCTCTGCCTCGGGTCACCCTTTATTTCTACGCAACTGGGAGTTGGACCTGCATAAGGATTTCTCAGAGTCCCAAAAAGCCACCATACCATTAGGGGGGCAGCGCCCCTGGGCCTCATATTGACAGACCACCACTGGTACACACAGGCTGAAAGTCAGCCAGATCCCGGTGAAATGGCCAGATCCCAGTGAACCGCACGCTCTCGGCTGGATCCTGGTATATACAGCATTAGAGGAAACTAAGAGGAAGAGGTGTTTGGGATGAAAGCACCACTTTTTTTTTTTTTTTTTTTTTTTTTTAGAAGTCAGCTGCTACAACTACTGCAGCTGCTGACTTTTAAAATAAGGATACCTGTCCAGGGCGCCCGTGATGTCGGCACCCGAAGCCGATCAATCCCTTGGCTGTCAGATGCTGCCGCCGCTATCTTCGGTAAGGGAATCAGGAAGTGAAGCCTTGCGGCTTCACTTCCTGGCTAGCTACTGCGCATGCGCGACTCGCCCTGCGCAATGCCACAGGTCCCTGCTGTCTTCTGGGACCTGTGTGTTTCCCAGAAGACGGCAAGGGGGGGGGCGTAGATACCTGAAGGTGGCCCGGAAGTGGAAGCAAAATACTTGTATTACACAGGTATCTGTTCCCCCCTCCCCCGTGAAAGGTGTAAAATGTGACACCGGAGGGGGGGGGGGGTTCCAAAAAGCGGAAGTTCTATTTTTGGGTGGAACTCCACTTTAAGACCGAGAAGTAAGATAATTAATGCACTAAATAAAATTTAGCGTTTCATGCAGTGATGTTTAAGAATAGCAAGTCTAGGTCTGGAAATTACAAATGATTGATCATCTTTGAGCCTGAAGAGAAGCTGTTTTCTTTTCACAACTTGAAAACCACACTTCCAGGTATATATTTTCACTGTGCTGCTAATTGCATAGCATTTCCTTGCAACCACAGATAACATTATTTTGACACTATATGCAAAAGGCTGAATGCTTCTACAATAATTCTTGTCTATTTATTGTGATCTTATGTTGACCTTTTTTAAGAACATTTTGAAAAATACAATTTGTTACTGGCAGATTATTACATGCAATTGCTGCTGTTTGATTGGAGAAGAATTCGTTTCTATTCACTATAGGACCAGTAATTACACAAGATAGCTATGCTTTTTTCTATGCAGAAAATGTAGTATTGTTAACGTGCCAGTAAACCTAAACACAATGAATTGCCTTTTTTTTTTTTGTTAAACCATTATGAATACATATGTAAACATTGCTTGAGCTTATCAGAACCAAATGTATATTTTAATATGAATACAGTGTAACAGGTAGTAATATATGTTGCTGTTTGTTGTTTTTAGGAAAACATAAGTATTAGGTTCACGTTAGTGCGGGTGTGGGAATGCAAAAATGCGTGAGTTCCATTAACCACTTAAGGACCAAGCCTCTTTTTGACACTTGTTGTTTACAAGTTAAAATCTTTTATTTTTTTTGCTAGAAAATTATATATTTTTTCCAGACACCCTAGAGAATAAAATGGCAGTCATTGCAATACGTTGTCACACCATATTGGCACAGTGGTCTTGCAAGCGCAATTTTTTTGGGGAAAAATACACTTTGAGTTAAAAAATAAGACAGCTAAGTTAGCCAATTTTTTCCCTAAATTGTAAAATATAATTTTACGCCGAGTAAATTGATACCCAACATGGCACGCTTCAAAATTGCGCCTGCTCGTGGAATGGTGACAAACTTTAGCATTGCAAAAAATGTGTTACCGGCGCCAAGATACCATTTAGTATATATATATTAAGTTTGCTGCTATCAAATAAAACATGCACCCCTGTGAACTGGGTGTTTGAAAATTATATAGGATAGGTGGATCGTGCTAACTTTATATATATATATATATATATATATATATATATATATATATATATATATATATATATATATATATATATATATATATATATATATATATATATATATATATATGTATATGTTAGCAGGATCCACCTATCCTATATAATTTTATTAGAAATATATATAAAAATATATATAAAAAATTACCACTCTCTATAATATCCACAACCATTGGTGTTGGTTTTGGATAATATAGAGAGTGGTAATATATATAAAACGTTAGCATTGGCAACGTTTAAAAATTTCTACAAGTTACCAGTTTTAAGTTGCAGAGGAGGTCTAGTGATATTGGGCCAGATTCACAGAGGAAATACGCCGGAGTATCTACTGATACTCCGGCGTATTTTCAAATTTGCTGCGTCTATCTTTAATTGTAATTCACAAAAAAGATACAACGGCTTTTGGCTAAGATCTGACAGGCGTACGGCTTTGTACGCCTTCGGATCCTAGGTGTAATTTTCCGGCGGCCGCTGGGTGGAGTTTGCGTCGTTTTCCAGGGTCGGGTATGCAAATTAGCTGATTATGGTGATCCACGAAGATACGCGCAATCTCTTACGTCGTCGCTAGTCGGTTTTTTCCCTGTCGCAAGCTTAGACCTGCTTTTTCATGGCTTACATTTAGAACAGCCATGTTAAAGTATGGCCGTCGTTCCCGTGTCGAATTTCAAATTTTTTTTTGCGTAAGACATCCAGGAATACGAAACAACGTAACGCACGTCGCCGTTCAAAAAATACGTCGGGGCGCCGTAATTTCGCGCAAAGCACGTCGGGAAATATTCACACGGAGCATGCGCAGAACGTTCGGCGCGGGAACTCGCCTAATTTAAATGGTACACGCCCCATTTGAATTAGGCGGGCTTGCGCCGGACGGCTTTACGTTACACCGCCGTAAGTTTACACGCAAGTGCTTGGTGAATCAGGCACTTGCGCTGAACTTGCGGCGGTGTAACGTAAAGACGATACGTTACGCCGCCGCAGATATCTGTGAATCTGGCCCATAATTATTGCTCTTGCTCTAACGATCGTGGCAATACCTCACAACACCATTTTCATATTTACACAAAAATGCAATAAAACAATAAATAAATGTACTGTCATAAAAAAAAAAAAAAAATCCCCTTTAAGAGCATTGGGCAGAAGGGACATTTGACGTCACTCTGATGCTGTGGAGGCGGCAGTGAGGGGAGCGGATGCGATCATCTCCGCTGCGACCGATGGCTCCGGTAAGCGGCGGAGAGGACCGGAGTGCGGCGGGAGGGGGGGTCCCTGCCACTGATTAAAAGTGATCTTGCGGCGAATGCGATGCAGAGACCACTTTTATCTTAAAGAGAAACGCACGTCGTTCCTGAAAATACTGGGGTTATGGAGTTAGCTGCTGCTCTAACAACGGTATTTAGCGTCAAAGTAACAATGTACACGTGCATCAATTCTTCAAGTGGTTACAAGAGACGTATGTTTTTTTTGTTTGTTTTTTTGCAGATTCATACTTACCTAGGTGGAGGCAGCACAAGTCCCCTGCCGGCTCTAATACAGGCAACCGTTTGATCAGACACCGCCGATCGCTCGGTTCTCAGAGCTCCCTGAGCAGAGAGCTGGTGACTGTCAGTCACAGGCTCTCTGCTCTCCCCCCCCCCTTTAATGGAGCGCTGGGCTGTCTCAGGCTCTCAGCGGCTCGCTAAAACTGCTAGTAGGCAAAACAAAGGCTTTTATGGCAGAACAAATATACAAAGTCACACAATTTCTAGCTGCTAGCATTTTTTTTGTTTTTAATAAATGGCTTTACGCTTAAAGGTGATCCCCCTTATCCCCTCTGAAAAGTCCCATGTTTACCTGCGCTACTCCTCACTATTTTGCTTACTTGACTTTGCACAGTCTCTTCATCCAAACCTTCACGGTCAGCTCTTGTACCTCCCTCTCATTCCTTCCTATTTTCAGTCCTATAGAGTGTTCATACTTTGATTAATATAAACTCTCCAAGCAGGCTGCACATTGAAGCCTGACCACAGTAGACTTCACTCCACAAAGCTACTGGTGTATTTAAATGGCAGTTTGATTAAGCTGTGTGACAGGCATGATGTGTCAGTAGGAAGCGTTTGTTAGATTTGGACAGGGTGTAGAAAGATAGGAAAATGGCAAGGAAGAGGGCGCACCAGCCTAGTGCATTATCCTACATGTATTTATTGCATAATAAAATGAGAAATAAAAAACACTCAAAAGCGTATGGATATGAGTTCGCTCATACAAGCCATGTAGCTATACAGTCCTGGAATCAACAGTCTCCAGATCATTGGGGAAAAACACAAGGGCCCCTGCTGGCTGACGTGTTTCAAAGGATTCTCCAGATGCTCTGAAGAAGTATTTATAACCCTTCAAAACGCATCAGCCAGCAGAGGTTCCCCAATAATATAGAAACTGATTCCAGGACTGCATAGCTATGGCCAAGTGGCTTCTATGAGCGCCCTTTTTTTTCCATTTTCTAGTGACATTAAGAACACCCATAGTCCTAGAGGGCAGCAAGGCTTGAAGCAATACCCCCTGTGAAGTGGACCACCACTCCTATAGGTGACGGGCTATCATACTTATGCACAAGAGCATTTCTTCTTTAGAAAGATAGGTTTCTATTTAGGTTTGGATGTCGGGTTTTTATTGGTGTCTGGGCCCCCATTAGGCTGCAATCACACCAGAGCGTAGTGTTTTTGAGCATTTTTATGCGCTATTTTGGCATGTTTTAACACTTGTATCCAGTGTTTTTAGGCTTTGGCATTTTTTTATTAGCCAATAGAGAAAACTATTATCTGTTGCATCATTTGTTGCTAGGTATTTCAGCTTATTTGCTTTTCTAGCTTTTATTTCTTCTTTTATTATTATTATTATTATTATTATTATTATTATTCATTTATTATAATGTTTTTTTCGTTAGGTAAGGGGTTCAAGTTCAGTTTAGGTTAGGATTAGGAGTTGGGGTTAGGGTTATTTTTTATTATTTAATTAATTTTTTATGTTATTTTATTTATTATACGAATAATAATAAATGAAATACATGTAATAAATACAAATCATAAATACATTCAATGAATGAAGTAACAATAAATAAATAGATAACCCTTACCCCTTAAAAAAATTAAATAATAGCACATAACCAAACACCCTAACACAAAACATTATTATTAATAATGTATTTTTTTTTTTGTTGTTCAAGTTTGGGTTTATTGTTTAATTATTATTGATAGTAATAATAAGGTATTTAATATTTTTTAAGGTTACAGGTAATTATTAATAATGTATTACATATTATTATTTTACTTATTTATGATGATTTTTAGTTATTTGTGTATTTATTTTATTTTATATTTATTTATTCATATATTTTTACTAATAATGGCACGTTCCCATTAATTTCTATAAAAAAAAAAAAAAAACACTCCAAAAAATTTGAAAATCTGCCCAATTCGAACTACATAAAAAGCTCCTATATTGGTGCTAAAAACTTATGAGCAGACATGCTCCCCCAGCTATCACAAATAATTATAATAACATAGGTACAATGACTGTTTTAAAGGGTAATTCCTCTTTAATAAAAAAAAAAAAAAAAATTGAAAAAAATAATATAGCGTATACAATAGCTACACAAAATTACCTTTCCTTGTCAATCTTCAGCACTCTAATTTTCCGTAAAATGCAATGCGATATGGCAACCTGAAGGCATTCTGTACACAGATGGTGTACAGAACAGCCCTAGAAATGTAATTTTCTGCTTGTGTATTGGCTTACTTTTTTTCCCAGAAGTCTACACTGTAAAATTTTGAGCATCCACTGCAACAAAAATTTCATTTTTGGTGAGATATTCCCAATATGAAGTCATGTTCAGACCCCTTTTTACACTGAGGCAGTTTTGAGACGATTTAGCGCTAGAAATGGTGCCTGTAAAGTGCCTCCCTTTCATTGAAATTAGTACATTCACACTGGGGCAGATGTTAGAAAAAGTCCGGCATCCCCCTGCCCATCAAAATGAATAGGGCGCCGCAACACAGGAGTTTTTTTACCCCTTCTTTGGGGTTAAAAGTGCCCCGTATCGGCCGAAAAGTGGCACAAAAGCGCCCCTTAAACAGCGGTAAAGTGCTGCTAAAACGAGCGGTGCTTTATCATTAATGGCCAGCGCTGGCAGTGAAAGCAGCATTAAGGGAATGCAGACCCTGCCACTGTGCTCATTAGCGGTGATTGATAATTATAAAATCACTTCTATACAGATTCACATTTCAAAGCATCCGCTTCTTCGTCAGATCTAAATGGGCATCGATGGTCATTTAGATCTGACGAAGAAGGGGATGCTTTGAAACGTTATCTCCATGTTCTGAAGTCACTTCCGATGCGACTCCGAGTGTGTTCCATGCTGGTTCCGAGACGACAAGATGAATGTTTGGCCGGTTGTTCCTCTCCTCTTGTGTTACCATCTACACACCGGGAACCCGCTGAGTGATCACAGTATTATACTGTTATATGCCTATTGATCTTTTTTATTAGTGTGAGTAGATATTTGGCTGATTTTAATTAAATATACCATTCGTTGCATCTTCTGCTGCACTTAGTTTTTGGCGCACCTTATTTTACTCTAAAGGTAGATAATAACCTGAAAATTGAGCATGTGCAGAGCTGCCAACACTGCTCAGCTGGAAGCAACATCATGCTATGCGACATTGCTTCCAGATTTAGTCCACGGTAATAATGCATTTTCAACATTTGCATACCCATATGGGCAATGTCCTCAAGTCATGATGCCTATTGCGGCAGATTATGATTTTTTCAGTGTCTAGCCCGGGTTTGTGTTTCCATGACATTTGTCTCCTTCTCCCCCCCCCCTCCCCCTTCCCCCCTCCCCCTTTTTTTTATCAATTACATACGACAGGACTTGTGCATTAACTAATATGCAGACACAGACAACCTCAGTATTCAATGTCTCCATGCATTAAAATTTTTTATTTTTTTTGCAATATGGAATCTCATCCCCATAGGGTTTTGTACTATGAGACATCTGTAGGTCACATATATATATATATATTTTTTTAGGGAACTATTTAGTTCCCGGATATCCATTTTTACACTTTGGCATATGTCACAATTGTTTCCTTTCACATGTCCTCCACTTGTGTTTCTTTAGAACTTCACATCACGGTCTTCGACCGTTTTACACTTCTTCATTGAGCATTTCACCTTTTAAAAGATCTTTTTTACTTATATAAATAATAAATGTGCACTGCATCTTTACTACGTCTTACAGAGTGTAGTACTCCGCATTTCCACATTCTCACATATTATTTGGTTTTCTTCTCTCTGGTTTTTGATAGATAATAGGATGATCTACAATACACCTCCTTTAATTTTGACCTATTATCGGGACGAGAGTCTGCTATATGGATTTACCATTGCAGCCATTGATTCTTGAGCTCATACACTCATGCAGACTGACTCCCGATATATACACACACCTCCTGGCGCTTGTCGCCAATGTGGCAACTTTAGAGACGGCACCTCCCCATCCATACATTTATATTTACTCTTATTTCACACTCACAATGAATCTAATTCTTTGTTATACAAAACAATATATATCAATATAGGTATAAGTGTTTGATGGTATTTAATTGCACTATGTTTGTTTATTCACTTAAACATACCTAGTCCAGATATATATTTATTTGGCACCTTGGATTTTGGTTTATTTATATTTTGTTTTTCTTTTTAAAAAAATGTTTTCCTTTTTTCCCTTTTGGTATGCACCAGCAGTCTGTGACCTGATATTGGCTTCTGGTGTGTCCAGTGATTGCGGGCCACCTCCAGCCAATCATTCAATCAGGTCACATGTCAGCTTTTGATCTCTATATATACTAAACAGTCTTAATGCATGTTAGCCATGAATAAGCACTAAGTCAGTGCGAAACGTCGGTTATCCTCCTGTTTCTGTTGCTGTGATCTGGTATGTTTTGCTGTTCGTTTAAATAAAGACAACCTGTTTGGTTTGGAGTGCGGCCATCCATCCTTCATTTTACGCCCATGCTTGCCTAGTGCACTGCCAGCACCCTTGGAATCCTACACCTGTGTATGACCCTATAGCAGACCCACCTTGAGCGGTGATTTTCCTTCTTCTATTGCTTTTGTTTTTAATGACACTTTAACCACTTGCCGCCCACCCTATTGCAAAATGACGGCGGCAAAGTGGTTTCAATATCCTGAGTGGACGTCATATGACGTCAGGATATTGAGCTGCTGCGCGCCCCTGCGGTGATCGTTGTTGCGGGGTGTCAGTCTGACACCCCGCAACACCGATCTAGGTAAAGAGTCTCCGTCTGAGACTCTTTACCACGTGATCAGCCGTGTCCAATCACGGCTGATCATGATGTAAAGAGCAGCCGTGATCGGCTTTTCCTCTGACAGGGGGGGGGGTTTGTGCGGATCGATTATCAGCGCAGCAACCCTGAGGATGCCCACACTAGACCACCAGGGATGCCACCAGACCACCAGGGATGCTCACCACCAGGTATGCCACCCTAGACCACCAGGGATGCCAATCAGTGCCCACAATGGATGCCAATCAGTGCCCACAATGGGCATCACTGATTGGCAGGCATTGTTTGGCACTGATTGGCATCCATCATATTACAGTACATCCGTGTCGCCCATCTGTGCCCATCCGTGCCGCCCATCTGTGCCCATCCGTGCCGCCCATCTGTGCCCATCCGTGCCACCCATCTGTGTTCATCTGTGCCCATCCGTGCGGCCCCATCTGTGCCCAACCGTGATGGATAAAACATACTTATTTACAAAGATTTGTAACGGAAACAAAAAAAAAAGCATTTGTTTTTCAAAATTTTCGGTCTTTTTTTTTTTTTTTTTGGCAGAAAATAAAAATCCCAGAGGTGATCAATTACCACCAAAAGAAAGCTGTATTTGTGGGAACAAAATTATAACAATTTAGTTTGGGTACAGTGTAGCATGACCGCGTAATTGTCATTCAAAGCGCAACAGCGCTAAAAACTGAAAATTGGTCTGGGCAGGAAGGTGTATAAGTGCCCTGTATGGAAGTGGTTAAGTACAACCTAGTACATTTTTTGTTAACTTCATTATTCTGCATCAGAGAAGCCATTTAAAGGACACCTGTCACAGAAGGAATATTTACTTTGATTCTCAGTTGCCTGGCTGTCATGCTTACCTTTCAACATACATTCTCTCTGATTTAATGGCCCAAGGGAAACAAGAAACAAAACTCTGGATCTGTCTACTCATACCAGATAAGCAACTCTGTGGGTATTAAAGGAGTTGTAAAGGCAGAAGGTTTTTTATCTTAATGCATTCTATGCATTAAGACAATAAACCTTCTGTGTGTAACAGCCTCCCCAGCACCCTCCTTAACCACTTAAGGACCACCTAACGACGATATACGTCGGCAGAATGGCACCGCTGGGCACAATCACGTACCTGTACATGATTGTATAAAGCCCAGCGGTGGGTCGCGGGCGCCCGCGCCGCGCTCCCGCGACCCGGTCCAAAGCTTCGTGACCTCGGCCGCGGGACTCGCGGACCCGATCGCCACTACAGTCCTGCGATCAGTCCCCGGAGCTGAAGAACGGGGAGAGCCGCGTGTAAACACGGCTTCCCCGTTCTTCGCTGTGGCGCTGTCATCGATTGTGCGTCCCTAATACAGGGACACACAATCAATGACGTCAGACCTACAGCCACACCCCCCTACAGTTGTAAACACGCTTCAGGGAACACATAACCCCTTCAGCGCCCCCTTGTGGTTAACTCCCAAACGGCAACTGTCATTTTCACAATAAACAATGCATTTTAAATGCATTTTTTGCTGTGAAAATTACAATGGTCCCAAAAATGTGTCAAAATTGTCCGAAGTGTCCGCCATAATGTCGCAGTCACGAAAAAAATCTCTGAGCGCCGCCATTCGTAGTAAAAAAAATAAAATAAAAATGCAATAAAACTATCCCCTATTTTGTAAACGCTATAAATTTTGTGCAAACCAATCGATAAACGCTTATTGCGATTTTTTTTTTTTTTTTTATACCAAAAATAGGTAGAAGAATACGTATCGGCCTAAACTGAGGGGAAATTTTTTTATATGTTTTTGGGGGATATTTATTATAGCAAAAAGTAAAAAATATTGCATTTTTTTCAAAATTGTCGCTCTATTTTTGTTTATAGCGCAAAAAATAAAAACCGCAGAGGTGATCAAATACCACCAAAAGAAAGCTCTATTTGTGGGAAAAAAAGGACGCCAATTTTGTTTGGAAGCCACGTTGCACGACCGCGCACTTGTCAGTTAAAGCGACGCAGTGCCGAATCGCAAAAAGGGGCCTGGTCTTTTACCTGCATTTTGGTCCGGGTCTTAAGTGGTTAATTACTTTCCTGAGTCCCTTCTCTCTCCAACAACGTCCACAAATGTCTAAGCTGTCCAGGACACTCCTCCTGACTGGCTGAGACACAGCAGCAGCGCTATTGGATCCCACGGCTGTCAATCAAAATCGGCTAAGGAGAGAAGGGGTGGGGAACAGGTCAGGCTCCATGTCTGAATGGCTACACGGAGCTGTGACTCGGCTCGGGTGCCCCCATAGAGAGCTGCTGGCTGGTGGGGCACTTGATAGGAGGGAGGGGCCAGGAGCAGCAAAGAGGGACCCGAAAAGAAGAGGATCCGGGCTGCTCTGTGTAAAATCAACTACACAGGGCAGTTAAGTATAACATGTTTGTTTACAATCACTTTAAGGCCTTAGGAGCCTTAGAGCAAGGCAGTTTGAGAAGGAAAGCAACAATGGCCCTCTGAGTATATTGCTCAGGACAGGATTCCTTTAGTTCTCTCTCCCACTGTTCTAGTCATTGAGACTCCCAGTGATATACAGGCATCCATTCATTGTTGACCATCTGCCTCTTTCACCAACACACACACACACACACACACATCTGCTCAGCTGAAGTTTTCTTTTATAGATGTTCCTTCTGACTTGCATTCAACCGTCCTAACTGCATTTTTCTGACTTACTCCATTATAATTTTATGGTTCCTCTACAACTGCAAAGCTTATTGAATCTTAAAGGAAGTAGTCATTAAAAAGAAGGTAAATCAGAAGAACTGCTCATTGAAAGGGTATTATTTCTGTGCAGTTCTGTAACGCTGCTTTTTCTTGCTTTGTTTTACTCTGACATTTTAGATTAATAAATATTTATTTGTATGTGTGAAGTAATCACAGCTGGATGTGCGACTAAACATAGTCATTTAGCACGCAGTAAGTAACATGCTGGCAGAGTAATTGCTGTTTTTTTGCCTCTTCTTTTTCTGTGTGCATTAAAAACATTGTTAGACATTATTTTCCTTTGCATAGGACCCTTCTGTCTGCATAATTGTTAGTGGAAAATGGATTAAAGCAGCTTTTTTAACCAGGGTGCCTTGGGATCTCTTCAAGGGTGCCTTGGCAAAATGCCTAAAAATTGCCCAAAAAATTTAACTAAAGAGCAGCGAGTAGATGAAGGATGCCTTTTAGTTGCACAAAGCCACAGGTTTTCATTGTGCAGCAATACAACCTTCTAGCTGCCGACCTCCTAACGACCAATGACATCAGCAGTTGATGAGGAGGATGTCCGTCGCCTGCATAGCACTCTTGTTTGACCCTCCCCTGCCTCTCCATCAGCTTTGGGGTCACATTAGCTGAGTGATGGGGTAAAACTGAGGAAGAAAAGAAATCTTGGAATACTAGACCGTACCAGTTTGCACCTATAACGTTGGGTCTTCTACCTGTGTGGATGTTGCTGCATTGTATAAATCTATTCTAATCATTTTTACATTTTAGGATAAGATGCCTCAGACTGTCCTTAATTTTAAAGGGTGCCTCAAGACTGTCTAAAATTATGGGCAGTCTCAAGGCAACCTCCAAAATGATGAAGGATGCTGTGGCTAAAAAAAGGTTGAGAAACACTGGTTTAAAGTATAACTAAAGGCCAAAGTGAGTGGAGAGGGATTAAAATACTGGGCGGGTTTTTATTGCTGTCTGTGCCCCCCCCCCCCATTAGAGAGATTACCCTTTTCTAGTTATCCTGTTTACTGTTATCACTAAAGCCACGTACACACAACCGTTTTTAATGTCCTAGAAAAAACTACGACGTGATTCTTGTCAAGCCTGCCTTGCATACACACGATCGTGAAAAAAAAATGCTCGAGCAAAGCGCGGTGACGTACAACACGTACGACGGCACTATAAAGGGGAAGTTCCATTCGGATGGCGCAACCCTTTGGGCTGCTTTTGCTGATTTTGTGTTGGTAAAAGTTTGAGAGACGATTCACGCTTTTCAGTCTTCGTGCTTTTCAGTCTGTTACAGCGTGACAAATGTGCCATCTCCATTACAAACGCTAGTTTTACCAGAACGAGTGCTCCCTTCTCATAACTTGCTTCTGAGCATGCACATTTTTTCCCATCGTTAAAGCTACTACACTACACTACTGTTTTTAACATGAAAAATAACGAGAAAAAAGCATGTTCTAAATTTTTAATGGCCATTGTTCACGTTGAGAAAAAAGCTCTGGAGCCTACACACGATCGTTTTTAATGACCATTTTAAAATATTGCATTTTTCATGTCATGAAAAACGGTTGTGTGTATGCGGCATAAGAGTAAAAGTAAAGGAAATTTCAAATTTTGGGTTGTCAACAGAACAGGAATACATAGGAAGTCTTCCAATGGGGACATAGTTTCAGTAACAACCAGGGATTCTCTCAAACTTGTGGGATTTCCTCCTACTTCTTTATCTATGAGACATAAAGTGAATATCTCCTAAACTAAAATCTCTGTTCAGGTTTAGGAGATATTATTTTAGGGAGATTCAGGTAGAGTTAGGCCGACTTATCAGTAGATAAGTCGACCTAACTCAGAATCTACGCCGACTTATGTTTAAGCGTATGCTCAAACAGAGATACGCTTAAACATAACTAAGATAAGACGGCTTGCGCCGTCCTATCTTAGGTTGCAATTTTTCGGATGGCCACTAGGTGGCGCTTCCATTGCGGTCGGCGTAGAATATGTAAATGAGTTGATACGCCGATTCACGAACGTACGCCCGGCCACCGCAGTAGTTTTACGCCGCTTCCGTTAGGTGGAATAACTTTAGGCCTGCTAATGCCTATTAGGTGGAATAACAATGTTAAAGTATGGCAGCCGTTCCCGCCGCGAGATTCAAATTTTTTACGTTGTTTGCGTAAGTCGTTATTTACGTAGTTTACATCCACGTCAAAATCAATAGGCCCGTGCGGCGTACGTAGCCGCAATGCACGCTGGGAAATGCCCACATAGCATATTATACCTGGGAGGTATAATATGCTATGTGACCTAGCCATGGTCGAATGGCTGAGGTGAGAGGCCATCTATATATATTGGTGGAGGATCTTTACCTTTGGATCACTTAACTTCGACTTACTGCACTCAGTCACTTTTATATTGGAGCACTTTTTGGATTTATTTCACCTGTGCACCTTATGGACTTCTTTTTGATATAGATGTAATAGTGTTTATTTCACTTGCGCTGCACTATTTGTTACACTTTATGCTTTTGGACTTTTTATTTGAATTGATCCTTAGTGCTGGCTTGCAATTTTTTGGTACTGGTTATTGACTGAGAAGTCGGCCCAGTCCTCCAGAAACCCAAACCCCTCCTTACTACACCAGCTCTTCAGCCACTTGTTTACTTATCTCCCTCTGCCTTTCTGGTGTGGCTCAATGTACCGGTAGTATTCGTAAGAATACTACCTTGGAGGTCCTTTTCCTCAATTTAGCTCCCAAGTCCCTAAAATCGTTCATTAGAACACTCCATCTGCCTCTGACTTTGTCATTGGTGCCAACGTGCACCATGACAGCTGGGTTTTCTCCAGCCCCTCCCAGTAATCTTTCCACCAGATCCATGATGTGCCGAACCCGAGCGCCCGGTAGACAACAGTTCGGCGCTTCAGGACTTTGTTACTGATTGCCCTCTCTGTCCTTCTAACTAAGAATTGAGTCCCCTACCACCAGAATCTGTCTTTCCTTTCCATTCACTTCCCCCCCAATCTCACTGGAGGAGTTCTTCCCCTGGCAGTTAGTAGAGTCCCTCAGCTCCAGCAGTGCCGATCCCTGACTGGTTTCACCAATGTCACTCAATGGAGCATACATATTGGGATGCGCCAGTCCTGGATCGGCCTCCCTGACACTTCCCCTCTACCCTTCCTGACTGTCACCCATCTACTATTTTCTAGTACTTGCACCTCTTTGTCTCCACCCGCCTCTGTGCTGGCCCCTGCTTTTACCTGCCGTGTACGTTCCCGGCTCTCCTTTAGTGTGGAGGCTCTTCCCAGTGCTGACAGTTGCTTACCCAGATTCAGAACCTGGGCTTCCAGGGAAACAATGTGCTTACATTTTGCACAGCAGTAATTGCCCTTGATCCGAGGATCAAGAAACGCATACATGCTGCAATATGTACACCGAGTCTGCCTCTCCACACCCGTCGGGCATCGTACCGATTAATTGAATGAGGGTTCGATATTATACCCTTTACAATTTACTTAACAACTAGCTTCCTGACACTAATACTCAACAAGACAATACACAGGTACTCACAGACCTACATGCACTCGCAGACCAGTGTGCACTTGCAAACCTACGGACCTGCATGCACTCGCAGACCTGCGTGCACTCGCAGACCAACGGACCAGCGTGCACTCGCAGACCAACGGAGCAGCGTACACTCACAGACCATTGTGCACGCACAATACGCACTTACTAATGATACACACACACTCCTATAGTTGCCAACATTCCCGATTTTCCCAGGACAATCCCAAATTTGGGACCCTCATCCCGAATTAAGCTTAGGGATGACGTCACGTGACTCCTCCCCCTTCGTACGTTACGTCCCAGTAGGCGGGACTTCATCAGCATGGGGCGGAGAGATCATAGTAACATAGCACTGGCTGAGCTGTTTTGCTGCTTATCCATTGAGATCTGGAGGTGTCTGGCTCATACCTGGGAGGTATAATATGCTATGTGACCTAGCCATGGTCGAATGGCTGAGGTGAGAGGCCATCTATATATATATATATTGGTGGAGGATCTTTTCCTGTGGATCACTGAACTTCGAACTTACTGCACTCAGTCACTTTTATATTGGAGCACTTTTTGGATTTATTTCACCTGTGCACCTTATGGACTTCTTTTTGATATAGATGTAATAGTGTTTATTTCACTTGCGCTGCACTATTTGTTACACTTTATGCTTTTGGACTTTTTATTTGAATTGATCCTTAGTGCTGGCTTGCAATTTTTTTGGTTTATATTATTATTCCAGCGCTGAATTTTTTCCTTTTTACAGTTTCAGGCCTCGTACACACGGCCGAGGAACTCGACGTGCCAAACACATCGAGTTCCTCGGCCAGTTCAGCACTGAAGCCGCCGAGGAGCTCGGCGGGACGAGAGCTCCCATAGAGCAACAAGGAAATAGAGAACATGTTCTCTATTTCCTCGCCGAGCTCCTCGTCGGCTTCCTCGGCCAAAAGTGTACACACGGCCGGGTTTCTCGGCAGAATTCAGCCAGAAACTCGGTCGGAAGCTGAATTCTGCCGAGGAAACTGGTCGTGTGTACGGGGCCTCACCCTTGACAGCAGACTGGAGGCCGTATTACGGATCTGGCCTTGTGAGTAGCGGCCATTTTGCTACACCCGGGTGATCACTTTCCGTCCTTCTGACTCCTCTATGCCTGCTCCGAGCCGCTGCCAGCAATTTGACGATCCCTGCCTGTCAGAGCATGACCCCCCCCCCCCCCCAGTGGAGAGTGACCATCTCCGTCCATGCAAAGGGTAGTGGTAGCAGCCCTAGTTCTGGCTCCATTGTCACTTGGGGTGGCCATCTTGATCCACCCTGCTGCAGCATCCATAATCGCCACCATTACTAGTAAAAAAAAAAAAATTGTAATAAAAATTCTATAAATCTATTCCCTATTTTGTAGACGCCATAACTTTTGCTCAAAACAATCAATATACACTTATTGCAAAAAAAAAATTTTTTACCAAAAAATATGTAGAAGAATACATATCGGCCTGAACTTTGGGGATATTTTTTATAGCAAATAGGAAAAAATATATTGCTTTTTTTTTCAAAATTGTTGGTCTTTTTTTGTTTATAGCGCCAAAAATAAAAACCGCAGAGGTGATCAAATACCACCAAAGAAAGCTCTAAATAAAGGACAATTTTGTTTGGGTGCAACGTCGTATGATCGCGCAATTGTCAGTTAAAGCGACGCAGTGCCGAATCGCAAAAAATGGCCCGGTCATTGGGCAGCCAAATCCTCCAAAGCTGCAGTGGTTAAGCTGTGGCAGTGTAACAAACAAGGAAAGTATGAAACTAAAAACATGGATAAAAATGTATGTGTGTGTGTATATATATATATATATATATATATAATATAATATTTATTTTTGCATTTGGCTGCAGGACAAAATCTATTGTGCTCACACCTTCCTCTTGTATCTCCTTTTCTTATATTTATTCCTAGACCTGGTAGGCTGGTAGCCTGCTAATTAGCAGGATTTGTTTTACAAAGCGGTGGCTGCTAGCTTAACTTCATCAAGTGCAGAGGGCAGCAGGAAAGAAAAGCAAATCCCTTCTCCAAACTCCTCCACTTGTTCTTCTTACCTGCAGAGTAAAAATTACTCATACACCTGATGAGCTTGACAGCCACATATCTGCGTATTTGAGCCCACCGCGTGCGATTCCACTTCATTGCCACTTCAGATTTGTTTTGTCTGAAATGTTTGGGAAAAAAACATACCAGGCATGTCTGTAATTTCTTTTTAAATTGGAGCTCAAACTGACTATTCGGTATTGAAATGTTTAGATTTCTTGTAAAGGGTTTAAAGTTTATACAGAAGTCTTAGGCAATCATTGGAATCAGTCAATGAATTGCTAATGCTTTTCAGAAAACACTGCAACTGTGCTAAAGCAGTATGTCCACACAGTGTGCCTTAAGTCTAGGTTCACGTCTATGCAGCTGCACTTGATGCGTTTTTCAGGCATGTTTTGCAGTGCATTTTGCACTTTAAACCAGCAGTTTTATTCGTTTTTTTGCATGCTGTTTTTGTACATTTTATGTTTTTTTTTTTTTTTTTTTTTTTTTTTTTTAAACACACTGGCCCGGATTCAGATAGAATTTACGTTGGCGTATCGATTGATACGCCGCGTAAGTTCTAGGAAGCGCCGGTGTATCTTCTTTCTGTATTCAGAAAGCAAGATACGCCAGAATTTTACTAAGATACGGCCGGCGTAAGTCTCTTACACCGTCGTATCTTAGTTGCATATTTACGCTGGCCGCTAGGTGGCGCTTCCGTAGATTTACGCGTAGAATATACAAATTAGGTAGATACGCCGATTCACGAACCTAGTTGCGCCCGGCGTATCTATATGTGTCGTTTACATAAGGCGTCGGACCGGCGTAAAGTTACCCCTGCTCTGAGGTGTAGCCAATGTTAAGTATGGACGTCGGGACAGCGTCAAATTTTCCGTCGTTTGCGTAAAACGTTCGCCAATAGGGCTTTGCGTAAGTTACGTTCACGTCGAAAGCATTGACAATTTGCGACGTGATTTGGAGCATGCGCACTGGGATACGTCCACGAACGGCACATGCGCCGTTCGTAAAGAGTGTCAATTACTTGGGGTCATGATAGATTAACATACAACACGCCCACTACCAGCTAAATTTGAATTAGGCGGGCTTACGCCGACACATTTACACTACGCCGCCGTAACGTAGGGCGCAAGTTCTTTCTGAATACGGAACTTGCACCCAAAGTTACGGCGGCGTAGTGTATCTCAGAAACCTGGTGGTGGTAGCATCATGTTGTAGGAATGCTTTTCTTCTGCAGGGACAGGAAAGCTGGTCAGAGTTGATGGGAAGATGGATGGAGCCAAATACAGGGCAATCTTAGAAGAAAACCTGTTAGTTTGTAAAAGACTTGAGACTGAGTTGGAGGTTCACCTTCCAGCAGGACAACAACCCTAAACCTAAAACCCAAGCTACAATGGAATGGTTCAGATCAAAGCATATTCTTGTCTTGGAATGGCCCAGTCAAAGTCCAGACCTAAATCCAATTGAAAATCTGTGGCAAGACTTGAAAATTACTGTTCACAATCACTCTCCATCCAATCTGACAGAGCTTGAGCCATTCTGAAAAGAAGAAGGGGCAAGAATTTGGTAAGAGACATACCCAAAAAGACTTGCAGCTGTAATTGCAGTGAAAGGTGGTTCTACAAAGTATTGACTTAGGGGGGCTGAATACAAATGCATGCCACACTTTTCAGATATTTATTTGTAAAAAAAAAAGAAAACCATTTATCATTTTTCTTCCACTTCATAATTATGTGCCACTTTGTGTTGGTCTATCACATAAAATCCCAATAAAATACATTTTGCGTTTTTGGCTGTAATACGACAAAATGTGAAACATTTTAAGGGTTATGGATACTTTTTCAAGGCACTGTATTTACTATCTGGAAAATTCAGTTTTAGTTGAATAGCAAGCTTCCTTGCACCTATGTACTGTATTTTTTCACACTTCTGATCACAAGATACTTCGGAATTATCCCTATTACTTTAAATGTTACACACTACACTTAACAGCTAACATTTGATTGGCTACTAAAGGGTAGTGGACATCATTGTTCTTTTCATTCTGTTATTAAATAAGCCAGCACCAATGTGACCTTAAGTGTAGGAGGTTGTATAAATGAGAGAAAGAGATACTGCTAGACATGTTTCCATAATTGGCACCAAAGGGACAGAGGCCATGACCTACTATAGCAAGCTGTGGCGATAATTACATAGGTTATCCATGGAGTGTAATAGAGCTATCTCTTTAGTTCTGTCACAGGCAACATTTTACCAAACTGAGATGATTAGAAGCAATACATCATTCTTAACTGCCATAATACTGAAACCATTTCCAGGAACCCTGGTGCCGAGTAGGTGATGCAGCACTACACTTGCTGTACTTTTTGCTTAAACTTTTTATTATTTTCCGTACTCTACTTTAAACTCTAACCTGAAATGTGCTGCACATTAGAAAAGTAAACATTGTTCCTGGTATGTAGACTCTCTTGAGTCATACCGAGAAGTGGAATGGTATCTAAAGGTGAAATCACTTTACAAATTGACTTTTGCTCTAGAGGTCTTCTTCCTGGAACATGGATAATCATTTGTTTTGGTTGGATTTTAAACCTTTTCTGAGGCCCTTTCGTGTTTTTATTTTCAACCAACGATTGTAAAATTAGAACTGCAGTAGAACACATAAAGGTCAGAAACAAGGTTAAAACATTTGTAAAGGCATTTATAGCATCTAATGAGCAAGTGGTTCAAGGGCATCAACCCCTGAAACAGTCCACCACTAAAGGGTTTAGCCTTTTTTTTTACTGCCCATTTACAGCTTTGTATACATTAAAGCAGGGTTAGGAAACCTTTGTGAAGTGGAGATCCACCTCAACAACAACAAACTAATAAGGCCTAACTAAATAGTAAGTAACATTATATAATAATAAATATAATAGAACAAGTGTCACTGTAAAAATATGAACTAAGCTTACCTTCAAAGTGGACTGTGTCAGTTAGTAGAGTGATGGGTGGTGTCAGTAGGGCAGAGGACGATGTCAGTAGGACCGAGGATGGTGTGAGTAGAGAGCAGTGGATGATGTCAATAGTTTTTTTATTTCTTACAGTTACATTTTCTTATACTATATTATCTTTTACAATTTTTTTAGGAGCCCTGTTGGGGGGCTTTGGTGAAAGGGAAGCATATGGAGGAAGGGGGCACCTGGCCGGGCAGCAGAAAAAATAACAGGGATAAATGGGGAGGCATTTGCTGGAACAATTTTCCTGGATTTCCCGCCTGCAGCAGTTAAAAGGCAGGGGAGGAGAAGCTGAATTTCAGTTGCTGCAGGAGGAAAATACAGGGGATCGTTGGAGGACAGCAAGTGACTTGGGATTTGGATTTTACCCCCCTATCCTGGTGCCCTAAGGTGGCTGCCTAGGCAGCCTTATGCTACTGCTGGCCTCTGCCCCCTTGACATCACCCCCACAGAAGTGTCCTCTGCCCCTCACACAGTAATGACCTCTCCCCCTACCGGGAGTAGCAGTGCCCTCTGCCCACTTCCCTCCTATAGCAGTGTCCCTTTTCCACCCATTTCCCCTTATAGCAGTGTCCTTTTTCCACACCTTCTTCCATATGGCAGTGTCCTCTGTTCCCCCCTCCCCACCTATAGCAGTGTTCTCTGCTCCCTGTCCCCTCTATAGCAGTGTCCTCTGACCCCCTAGGAATGCAGCCTCAGTGCCCATTAATGAATGCAGCCTCACCAGTGCCCATTGATGCAGCCTCACCAGTGCCCATTGATGCAGCCTCACCAGTGCCCATTAATGCAGCCTGTCCACTGCCCATAAGTGCAGCCTGATCAGTATCCATCAGCTGAGAGAGAGAGAGAGAGAGAGAGAGAGAGAGAACCTTAATTCTTCCGGCCTACAGCCGTTCTCCCTCTGCATATCACTTTGCACTGTCCGCAGGCATCAGTTCAGTCAGCGCCGGATTGATAGAGGAATTTAGCACCTTCGTTCTTCCGGCCCAGTACCGTTCTCCCGCTGCCCTCAGGCATATCACTCTGCAGGAACCAGTTCAGTGGGTGGCACTGTGATCGGAAGAGGAGCCATCGCATTAGAAAATGATGCTGCCGCTGCTGCTTTTCGGATGTCAGAGGCAAGCTCCTAGCCCAAATCAGCACCAGGGCACTGAGGGCAGCCGGCCTACCGGGAAATGTCCTACTATCCCAGTAGGCCAGTCTGGCCCTGGTCAGAAATCCAAGCCAAGGTCTGTAACATAAGCGAGCAGCAGACATACCAGGCAGGGATGATTTGGAGAGGTGTCCGATGTAACCGGGTCAGGAAGAAGGTTAGCAGACTTTCTATAATCAGGAACACAGTAACCAGAGCTGAAGACAATCCATCACTGAGGCCAGGCAGACTTTAAATTTAAATAGGCTGCTAGGTGCCAGAATCTGTGGATGCGTGCACACGCACCTGCATGTGTGCGCCAATGCGCATTTGTGTGCGCATTCTAGTCTTTGCTCGTCTTGGGCTTCTGTGCTCATGACTCTGCACATGCGCATAAGAATAAGCACTGGCTACACTGGATACCCTAGCAATATTAGATTATTCAGAAATAAAAGCACAGTTAAATATTAAATTGAAACTCAAATGTTTCTGAAAAATACTCTTCCAAGAAAACCATGACATGGCAAGGATTTTATTAAGCTTAAAGTATAAATAAGCTGTGGGCAGTGTGGAGGGGCAGAGCCTTTGATTTCCTCACTTTCTTTTTCAAGGACAATGGTCACAAATAGAGTGGTGAATCTATCCAGTAGGGACACAGACTACAAAAAAACAAAACTAAATAGAGGGTAGAACTCTTCCCCACTATATCGAACAATATGTATAAAAAAGTTTTGCCTTTTTTAAATTTACAGCTTAATCAGTTAAGCTTAGACTTGAGATCAAGGCAATGCAACAGCTACACGATCACACTGTAGAACAGGTGTGACATAAATATGCATTATGTTTTTTGTTAAAGCATGCATGCCTAGATGGCAAGCAGAGACCTCTGAAGAACAGCTGTGACTGGCCAGAAGAGCCCAATTTATATGACCTCTTTTTCTTTGTCAGTTGGCTGAGGGTGTTTTCAGAGGTTACATAGTTCCCATAGGCATACAGTCCTTTTTCTGATCTATTTGGGCTGGAACAAGAAAACGTGACCTCATGTCTTAGTGTCTGTGTTCCTTTATCAGTTAGTACTCCGGACATATTTGCCTGATAATTCTAATGCCGTGTACACACGATCGGAAATTCCGACAACAAAACCGTGGATTTTTTTCAGACGGAATGTTGGCTCAAACTTGTGTTGCATACACATGGTTACACAAATGCTGTCTGAAATTCCGAAGGTCAAGAACGCGGTGACGTACAACACTACGACGAGCCGAGAAAAATTAAGTTCAATGATTCCGAGCATGCATCGAATTGATTCCGAGCATGCTTAGGATTTTTGTGCGTCGGAATTGGCTACAGATGTTTGGAATTTCCGACAAGAACGTTTGTTGTTGGAAAATTTGAGAACTAGCTCTTAAATGTTTGCTGTCGGAAATTTCCGACAGCTAATGTCCGATGGAGCCCACACACGGTCGGAATTTCCGACAAAAAGCTCCCATCGAACATTTGTTGTCGGAATTTCCGATCGTGTGTACGCAAGAAAAAGTTTAAAAGATGATTCCATGTAGCTCTGACAGCTAAGGGTCCTTTCACATGTGCGGACCGTTAGTCCGTTTTTTCATACGTCCATTTACGGACTGCAATGCTTTCCAATGGGATAGCGTACGTTAGCGGATGAGCATCCGCTAACCTCCGTCTCCATTAAGCTCTGTTTTTTTGAACGGAAGAAAACCCTATTTTTCTTCCGTCAAAAAAACGGTATGGACGAAAAACGGATCTTGGCAGACGATCCGTTTAACATCCGATCCGCTAACATGCGGTTTTCATCAAAATATGTTAAAAATAAAGTTCTAACAAAAAAAAAAAAACGGATGAAAAAACGGATGAAAAACTTATGAAAAACGGATAAAAAAGGATGAAAAACGGATGACAACTGATGAAAACGGATGAAAAACAGAAAAAAAAAACGGATCATCTGATGATAAAAAAATGATCTAAAAAACGGTCCGCACGTGTGAAAGGACCCTAAGCATTCAGAAATTAATACACCCATGTGCAACCTTCAATTAGTTTTATCTGGCAAAGGTAATTTCTAGCTGCTGTTGTTGATTCAGCTGTTGTACAGTTGATATGCTTCTTATAATCCCAAGTTTGGGCTTTTAGAATAGTTAGCAATCCCAGTGTTGAATTAATGAAAACTGCATTCTGTTTTAGCATCCACAAAAGCTTAGTGAATAATTTGCTTGATTTTTCAGTGTAGCACACTAGCAGGAATTTAGCCTACGGACCTCCGCGATACAAGCATGAAAGGTCAATCAATACACGCAGGCTTGCCTTTGGAAAGAATATTGCCTGCTGTGTTTAGACTTAGCCTGGTGCTGGTCCATTCATTTATATTGCCTCACTTGCAGAATGTTCAGGATCAAGTAGAGCATAACCCAGGGTCAACTGAATGTTCTTCTGCATCCATTGTGCTTGCCCGAGAGCCTTTAAAATAAGTTGAAGCTGAATGCATAGTGCAATACACTAATCTGGCCACATCAAAAAAAGAACGTGTTGCTTGCAGTTTGTTGATGCACTTGAAACACCATTATCTCTTGAGCTGTCGTATTGAACATATTTTCCTCACTAGATGTTGACATGGATATATTTACAGATATATAGGATATCTAGCACTAACCCTGTAGTCCCGACTGCTAAACTTTGAGCTGTCTCTTAATTTCCAGTGATGACCTACTCTGTAATTGGACCTAACAATACATCGGGACAACAGTAGCGGTAATGGGGCTTTAGTAAAACAAATATACGTCCTATGGAAAAAGTAGTGTTTAAAAAGATTAGACAATGGTCAATGGTAATATGCAACGGTTTAATGACAGTGGAATGATTACAATGCACTGAGGCAGAGAGAGGTCTGGGGTTTAATCTTTTTTCCACTAGGGAAGAATGTTGCTTATTGCTTCTTGTAGTGTCAACCTATGCAACAAATATGTAGAGACCGACCTGCTTACAGCCTGAAGATTTAAGCCTCGTACACACAACTGTTTATCCCGGCAGGAAAACTGCCAGGAGAGCTTTTGTCCGGGTATCCCGGGCGTGTGTATGCTCCCTAGCAGTTTTTCGGTCAGGAAAACAGATGGGAATCCCAACAGGAAAATCGAGAACCCTGCTCTCTATTTTCTCGTCGGGTTTCCCGGCAGAGAGTGTTTCCTGCCGAGAAAACCGGTCGTCTGTATGGGTGAAAAACCTTGCATGCTCGATAACACTTTGACCCATGTGCGGTAGCATACATGGTTAGTGTGAGGTGTAGCAAGATGGCGGCGACGGAATCGAATGTGACGAGACATCGGCTTGTTGTAGTCGATAACGTCACCGCGTTCTTGCCATTCAAAAGAATGGCGGGATTTGGTGTGGCCGTTTGTATACATGGCTTTTCAAGTCAAGCCTGCCAGGAATCCCGTCAGGACAACCAACTCTTTTTTTCCCCAACGGGATTCCTGGTCGTGTGTACAGAGCTACTGTTGTTCAGGGGGCTCTGGGCTTCAGAAAAATGGCAGAAAGAGGAAAAAGGAACAATGCTGGAGGCTATTTACAGCACACGCTTATTTTGGTAGCATAATTAGTAATATGGAATGTATGTTCCCAGGGCTTTTTTTCAGCTGGAACTTTGTGGATCTCAGTTTCACCACCCCTGGCTCAGGCCCTCTGCTCCCTGCCTACCACTATCACTTGTAAACACAAGTCTGACTCCTGTGTTTAAATGTGAACGTTTGTCTCTCACCGGCTCCCACAGATCTAATCTCCTGAGTGCCTCCCACTAATTTCAGGATGTGGACAAGTGAGGTGCAGGTGCTCGGGGTACAGTGCAGATCCTGACATCCCCAATGGGTGAGTTCTCCCTGCAAGTGAGAGAGGTGAAGCCACCTACAGTGTGCAAAACGTAATAGAGCCAGTTGGGTGCTTCAGCTTCATACAGCAACAAAAGTAAGACGTGGGCAATCGTGGAGCTTTTAAGAGGGAGGGAGAAGATGGGGGGGGGGGGGTTGTATGGAGAGGTCAGAGCTGAAGAAGTTTGAAAGTGAGATGTAAATGGGGGATTCAGAGGTAGGCAGCTGTGGAAGGAGGCTGAACTCTGCACTCTCTATGTAGCTCACCTCCAAACTCTACACTCTTGGCTGGATTCAGATAGCTTTACGCCGGCGTATCGGTAGATACGCCAACTTAACTCTGAATCTACGCCGTCCTAAATTTAAGCGTATTCTGGAAACCAGATACGCTTAAATTAGGCTAAGATACGAGCGGCGTAAGTCTCCTACGCCGTCGTATCTTAGGGTGCAATATTTAGGCTGGCCGCTAGGTGGCGCTTCCGTTGAGTCCGGCATAGAATATGCAAATGACTAGATACGCCGATTCAGAAACGTACGTGCGCCCGGCGCTTTTTTTTTTACGTCGTTTACGTATGGTGTAAAGTTAGTCGAACAAATAGCTGGCCTAGTCAATGTTAAGTATGGCCGTCGTTCCCGCGTCGAAATTTTACATTTTTACGTTGTTTGCGTAAGTCGTCCGTGAATGGGGCTGGACGTAATTTACGTTCACATCGAAACCAATACGTCCTTGCGGCGTACTTTGGAGCAATGCACACTGGGATATGTCGGGTCGCCAATCATTTACATAAAACACGCCCCCTCATCCTCATTTGAATTGGGCGCGCTAACGCCGGCCCCATTTACGCTACGCCACCGTAACTTAGGAGGCAAGTGCTTTGTGAATACAGCACTTGCCTCTCTGACTTACGGCGGCGTAGCGTAAATACGATACGCTACGCAGCCTCAAAGATGCGCCCGGCTACCTGAATCTAGCTATCTGTGTGTATCCCTCACACCCCAACACTGCGATCTGTATGTAATGCACTCCTGGTGTTTATTGCCCCTTAAGATCCTCCCACTGGTGGTGAAATTTGACAACGCTATTAACCCACTATGTGATGAGGTTTGGGGGGTGTGTGTGAGGGGGTTTTGGGGGGTCATGTTTTAGTTCTTGCACAGACAAATCTTTCACCGCTCCAGGTGAGCCTCGTATATCATTAAGGGTTGTTGAACCACCAGGGTGCTGGCGATGCTAATTATAGCAAATGGACGAAAAAACTCTGGATAGCCGCACTCCAAAATAACTAAAATAAAGTTGGTCTTTTATTCAAATGCACATGCATTCACCGCAAACAACAGATACAGAAATGGCCGACGCGTTTCACGCTGTACATGACTAAGCGCTGAAGTACAGCGTGAAACGCGTCGCCCATTTCTGTATCTGTTGTTTGCGGTGAATGCATGTGCATTTGAATAAAAGACCAACTTTATTTTAGTTATTTTGGAGTGCGGCTATCCAGAGTTTTTTCGTCCGTTTGAGTTCTTGCACCTATTTTCTGAGAAAAATATCCCTGTGTGTTCCTTGCTAAAGTCTAAAGAACATAATTTTTTTTTAACAAGTTGTTATGGGTAAAGTTCCACTGTAATTCTAGCCACCAAATCTCCCCTTCTTGTGTCACCCTGCATCCCTTCTTTCCTCTTGTCCCCTCAGCAACCATCTCTCTCACCATCTCGCCGTGTCTGGTGAGCAGGACTAAGTCAGAGATCACCGATGCAGCCAATCACATTCCTTTCCCAGTGTCCTTTCAATCAATAGCCAAGGTAGGAAAAGGATCCTGCGGGGATCCTGCGGAGAAATGATGATAACGATGATGATATCCGGGTGTCTGACTCCTGCCTCATAAAGGGTAACTCCACTTTTGTGGGAAAAAAGAATAACAAATAAAAAGAAATATAGCATATATTATTGCTACACAAGTCAGATTGTAATTGAATGTTATTAAACTTTACCTTTCCTTTTCAACCTACAGCACTGAAATTGTCTGTAAAATTGAATATGGCAACCTGGATGTATTCTGTACGTCCCCCCAGATATGTAAATTCATGCTTTTGTAATTGGCTTACTGATTTTCTCAAAAGTCTACACCAAGATACAAGTCAGGGTTCGGGCATCCCCTGCAACAAAAATTTCATTTTTGGTGAGATACTCCCAATAAGAAATCAGGTCTAAAGGGTTGCAGACCCTGCAAATTTCCTCATTGGAACCCTGCAAGTGCAGCAGCTGATGAGCTAATTTTGAAATCGCGCCCATTCACATTCATTTTACACATTGACACAGACAAACAGCTTCAGAATAGCAAAAGGTAAGAGCATACAACAAAGTTTGATAAAATCCTTGCAATGTGAATAGATCACCCAGAGGGGAATATATATATATATATATATATATATATATATATATATATATATATATATATATATATATATATATATATATATATATATATAATTTTTTTTTTTTTTTTTCTCAGCAAAAATGGAGCTGCTCTTTAAGGCCGCGTACACACGGTCGATCCAAACCGATAAGAATGGTCCGACGGACCGTTTTCATCGGTTCACCGCTGAAGTGGCCTGATGGTCTGATGTGCGTACACACCATCAGTTCAAAAAACGATCGGCTCAGAACGCGGTGACGTAAAACACACGACGTGCTGAAAAAAACGAAGTTCAATGCTTCCTTTTTTTTTTTTTTTTTTTTTTTTTTTTTTTTTTCCAAAATCTTTTATTCATTTTTTTTATACAAAACAGTACAATTAATACAACATAAAATCAATATACAGACTAACATATATGGTCTCCAAATGTACCCTTTCCAATGAAAATTGAAAATATATTAAAGGCTCTATCTTCTTCTACCGATATTATGTACTACTCCTGGATTTCTCCATCCTTCCGCCCCAGTGCCTATCCCTCCATTTCCACTCTTCAAGGGAGATACCCTGGGATAGGACCCCACTACCTATACCTACAGTAAGTGGAGGGGGGGAGGACGTATATAAAAACAATAAAAAAGGGAGATATGAGAGCGAGAGAAAGAGAGGGTAGGAGGGAGATATGGAGAGAGAAAGAGAGAGAGAGAAAAAAAGAAAAAAAAAAAAACACCACGTCCTACTAGAATATAGTGAAAAGTATCGGGGTAATACCCCTTATTGTGTATTTACATAAGTGTAGAAAACCACAAAGAAGTTGAATAAAAAAAAAAAAAAACACACTGAATCCAAGTTCAATGCTTCCAAGCATGTGCCGACTTGATTCTGAACATGCGCGGGTTATGAACCGATGCTTTTGTGTACTAACCATCGGTTTGGACCTATCGGCAGCGGTCCATCGGTTCAATTGTAAAGCAAGTTCTAACATTTTTGACCGAAGGACAATGGACCGATGGGCCGTACACACATGAAACTGGACTTCAGGCCGTTTTCATCGGTTTTGACCGTCCATGTGTACGCTGCCTTAGGGGTCCTTCAGCCAGGGCTACAGATAAATACATACCCACCAACATCGTATTGGGGATATAAACTGCATTATGTTAAATCCATTCAAGCTTTTACAGAGTAGCAATATTTCATTTACATCACTAGCTGCTGTCTATTACAAAGAGATTTTGCTAGTAACACCATTGAATGCTCAGGGAATAGAGGCAATCATTTAGATCTTTCCTACCCTACAGCTACATAGCAGGTGACAAAATATAGCTAAAATTGTGAGTAATATTTCAAATGAAGAACCCAGATTCCATTAACACTGGGATGCTGAGTTCTTTGAAGCTGTTCACTACATTTGTATCTTAGTGAGCTCAAAAGAAATAACACATTTGTAAAAGGGAGCAAGACTGAATGGAATGTAAGCTGAACACAGTGATTTATTCTTGCAGACTCTTGTTTTTGCACTCTCGTAAACTTACAGTATTGTTTTCCTACTAGGAAAGATTGTCTAGAATGATTCAAGAAGGTATCAGTTGGCTGATCGGGAGAATGGGGGAAAGGGGGGGTTAAAAACAGAGTACAGTGACAGAAATAGTACAGGAAAACTAATGTATTTCTACTGAGTACAGGTATTAGGTTAATATTGCAACATTTATCTTGATAGTTTTAAATGTAGATCTTTTTTGGATTAAAGGAGTTGTAAACGCCAACGTTTTTTTTTTTTTTTTTAATCTTAATGCATTCTATGCATTAAGATAAAAAACCTTCTGTGTGTGTAGCAGCCCCCCCAGCACCCCTAAATTACCTACCTGAGCCCCTTCTCTCTCCAGCGATGTCCACGATCACCTCAGCCATCCAGGACATTCCTCCTGATTGGCTTAGACCGAGCAGAGGCTCCATTGGCTCCCGCGATTGTCAATTAGAGTCAATCAGGGAAGAGAGGGGGTAGGGCGAGGTCACGCTCCATGTCTGAATGGATACACGGAGCTCTGACTAGGTTTGGGTGCCCCCCTGTAGCAAGCTACTGGCTGATGGGGCACTCAAAGGAGGGAAGGGCTAGGACAAGCAAAGAGGGACCCGAGAAGAGGAGGATCGGGGCGGCTCTGTGCAAAACCAACTGCGAAGATAAGGTAAAAGCTATTCACTAGTTCTTCAAAACGGGAAGCAGAGCTTGAATATGTAATGAGTAAATATGGCTACCCCCGTTTACATGGATTATAACATTTTCATAATAGTAACTCAAAGAAACAGACTTAAAAAAATTTAAGTGACACAAGTTGCTTACAGCTAGATTTTAGAAATTAATATATAATCCCTATAAAGCAATTCTGAAAAAAAAAAAAGATTGGCGGACGTGCAGTGACCCTTATCTACACTTTCCTGAAGAGTTGTGTGACAGAACCATCCAGCAAACAGCTTTGGTGCCTCCATCAAGATATATAGCTTCCCCCAGTCTGGACCTAGGGACCAGATATTGTAGCTGAGCACCCAAGACTAGACAACAAAAGCTTAGATGCAAACTGGAACTCTCTTTATTGAAAACTCAGAGAATTTATAGCACACCTGATCAGGTAGGGCCTGATCACATTACCCTAACAATACAAACCGTAAACAGAAATATAAATAACATAGGTAAGGAAAAGCCAACATAAACCTAAACATTAAGCTAATTAACCACTTAAGGACCGCACGCCGCAGGAATACGTCGCTACTTTGAAAAGGAAAAAAGAGTTTGGTCAGCGGTACCTGGTGCATGGGCTCTTTCACACTCCTTAAAATTATACATTCATTATATACATTACTGATCTCAATCCACTGTCTTCCACATTCAAACATTGGCTTTGGGGAATCCACAATGCTCCCTGTTTGTCCACGTGTCTCTACCTCAGCTTCCATGCCAGACAATTTCAACGGCTCTGGTCCTGTGCTCACATCTATACAGTTGATGTGAGTATTCATAGGGTTATCTATCTTGTTCTTTATACATTATTTATAATATTCTGCAAAATTATACCTTATGGTTATGTCTCTTTATAGATCACCATTGCATTCGCCCCTGAAGAGTTGGTAGATCCCAACGAAACGCGTCGGGCATACATAGATGCATGATGTTCATACAGATGATTTTATGTTTTTTTTATACTGTTTTACTCCTAGATTCTCATTTATACTATCAAGCCCCTCCAGTGGTTCATGTTGTGCAGGACTTGTCCTTACTCCACGATATGCCAAGTACCATGGTGTTAATATGCATATGTAATTTGAAGCATGTCTATTCGATTTTGTGGATGCAATTTTTGTCATTCAGTATGCTTTACATTATATCACAAGGCATAATAAAATGCTCTTTGCTAAGACTGCTTTTTGTTTTACATCTCTCATTCCAAGTCCCGTACTTACTCCCCCCCCTCTGTGTTGGAACCCAATTAAGCAATACAGTATATCTTATATGCTTACTCTGCATGGTGATTGGCCTCATTTAAAGTCCCGCTGACCAAACTCTCTCCTTTCTGTTCAAATTTGGGATGGAGGCCCTTTACCTATGGTGCCTTGGACCACATAATTTTTTCTCGCTACTTTGAAAAGGAATACCATTGTTATGGTAGCAGCTAGCTACCATAACCCCGGAACCCTCTTCAAGAGTGGGCGATCCACTTTCAGATAAAAGTGGTCTCCACGGCGGATTCGCAGGTGAGGTCACTTTTATTACCGGCGGGAGATGGGGTTCCCCCCTCCTGCCGCTCTCAGATGCCCTCCGACACTTACCAGAGCTGTCGGCAGCAGCAGAGGCGATCGGGTCTTGTCCCTGGGCTGACATGGAGACGGGTGAGGGGAAGATGGCCCTCAAAATGGCCCTCAAAACGTCACTTCCGCCCAATGCTCTTAAAGGGATATTTATTTTTAAATAACATAAAAAATTATTATTTCTTTTTGCATTTTAGTCTAAATATGAGATCTGAGGTCTTTTTGACCCCAGATCTCATTAGATCCTGACATGCTTTTTTATATTACAGGGGATGTTTACGCATACGTGAGCAGCGCCTGCATATGAAAACGGTGTTCAAATCACACATGTGAGATATCACTGCGTTCATTAGAGTGAGAGCAATCATTTTAGTCCTAGATCTGTCCTCTGTAACTCAAAACATGCAACCTGTAGAATCTTTTAAATGTCGCCTATGGATGTCGCCATTCCACGAGCGGGAGCAACTTTGAAGCGTGACATGTTGGGTATCAACTTGCTCGGCGTAACATTATCTTTCAAAATAGAAAAAAATGGGTTAACTTTACTGTTGTCCCATTTTTAAATAAAAAAAAAGTGTTTTTTTCCCCAAAAAAGTGCGCTTGTAAGACCGCTGTGCAAATACAGGGTGACAAAAAGTATTGCAATGACCACCATTTTTTCTCAAGGTTGTTATAAAAAAAAAAAAAAAATATTTGGGTGTTCTAAGTACCGTATATACTCAAGTATAAGCCAAGTTTTTCAGCCCCTTTTTTAGGCTGAAAATGCCCCCCCTCGGCCTATACTCGAGTCTGTGTACCTAAGTCCGTAACATGCATATTAATACGGCGGGTGTCCAGTGTTAAGTCTTGCCTCCTCCTTGTCCTGTTCCGTGAAAGGCGGAACGCTCAGGTTCCCAGCAGACACTGTGTTCAGTGTGATAGACGAGAGGACTTATGTGATAGGCGGAACACTGAACACAGTGTCTGCTGGGAAACTGAGTGTTCCACCTATCATGGAACATGACGAGGCGCAACTTTTTAACACTGCACGCCTGAATATGCATGTCACGGAAAATCAGGTACACAGATCAGCACAGTGAGGTCAGGCTGCAATGGGAACAGTTGGCCCTCTTTTCCATTTACAGTAGCTGTTGCATTCTCACCCTAGGATTTTACTCGAGTCAATACGTTTTCCCATTTTTTTTGTGGTAAAATTAGGTGCCTTGGCTTATATTCGGGTCGGCTTATACTCGAGTATATATGGTCATTTTCTAGCAAAAAATACTGTTTTTAACGTGTAAACACCAAATCTCAGAAAGAGGCTCGGTCCTTAAGTGATTAAACAACTAGCCACCTAGGTGACACCAGACTGCTAGGCACCATGCCCACAACCCTGGCTACAAAGTACATTACACATTATTATAAGCATAAACATCCCACAATGGTTTAATAACGAGGTACAGCGGTCACAATAGTAATCACATCTTCAAGAGAATAGCAGACAGACAAACAATAGGTGACTCGACTAACAATGGCACAAACGTGTGTAATCTGTCCACTAGACAAGTTATCAGAAGGCAGCCAATGTTCCAGCATTCTGATATAGTGGCATTAATTTATCTTCATAGATTTTTTGAGGGATATTGTTGATAAATCTTACTGTGCCAAGTGGAGGGGCTTCTCCAACTCAGTCTGCAGGAGGGCCACCATTTTTTCTCTGAGCATTAACCTGTACAAGGAATTAATATTAATTGTAATATTATAGGTGTAATATGAATATTACAGCTTTCCATCTACTTCGGAAGGGAAGCTTTATTGTCCTTATTCAGAGAATTAATCCAAGCCTTGCCCTCAGTGTTCATCACATGGTTGTCCATCATTAGAGAATGACCTGCTTTCCCAATGGGCCATAATCTGTGGGTAGGAGGCTTGCCCCTAATCCCCTCCAAAAGCCCCTGTCTTAGTTGGGTCCTTAACAAGCAGTTTCTCCTGAAGAATATTCATCATCCACCACACTTTGATGTGCGTGTGAAATTTTAGTCATACATTGCACTTTGTGGTTCCATTCACCAATTGCCAAATCACTACCTGTGTCCTTTAATGGCCTGGGAGCTGATGCAAAAAACTTCAGCGTAGTGGGGGGACCAGACACATCTGGAAAAATATCCCACGATCCCCTGAGAGAGGAGATATTGCTGGAAGTGGCAGCAGAAGAGTGGCAGGGACATTCATCATCACATACTGTATTTTGGCTATAAATGGAAGGTCGATTAGAGAGGATTGGTTGATTGTGCAATGAAAATCTTACATTTGTAAGGTGCATGGAGTGATTGGTGTATCACAAAACACCCAGTGGAGTCAGTACTGGGCTTAAAGTGACACACACGTTTATAAACACATTTTTTTTAGCAGCACGGATCATACTTAGTGTAATACTGCAAAAACCTAATTCCACAATTTGTTTAAAATTCCTTTTTGGAAGCTTCTGACACCCATTTGAGGAAGGGGAGGAAGATTTTTCCAGAGGAAATAAAGGCACAAATGAAGGTTACATTGGAGCCCCTTGGGATGCTTTTTTTTTTAAGTGTGTGTGTGTGTATGTGTATATATATATATATATATATATATATATATATATATATATATATATATATATATATAATATACACACGCATCTTGTGGTCTAATGGAGATGTTAATCACCTTATCGAGTGGAACACCACTTATGATCCAAAACCAGGATGGACAGTGTGGAATTCCTTGATCTATATTGGATTTGAAGGGATTGAGGATCCCTGAAACTATTTTATATATGGACTGGGGTGTGAGGAACTTTTAATAGTTAGCGCTGATTTTATATTAATTAGGTAAAAAAAACTCCAGCCTTTACAACAACGTTTTAGCTCCGCCCCGCTGAGGAAGTTCGTGGAAACATAACGCGTACGGGGGAGGAGCACACAGACGTCACTCGCTGCCGTCCTTTCTGGAAACAAACCTGTCTTTTGTTTTACAGTAGGTGCACGCGATATTGTGTCAATCTCGCTCCCTTTCTCGGCGAGATTGAGCACCTATGAGCCCCATCGCGGGAGCCAGCGCCGAGCTGGCTTGCCGCGATAGAGACAAAGCCGTCATAGAAGCGACGGGAGATCCGACTTGGATTCCCGCCAATTCTACACGTGTGCGGCGTTTGTTATGAATCCTGAGGGGGAAGTCCCTGCCGGATTTTAAATAAAAATCCGGCATGGGTTCCCCCCTCAGGAGCATACCGGGCCCTTAGGTCTGTTATAGGTTGTAAGGAGAGCCCCCCTACGCCAAAAAAATGGCGTAGGGGGTCTCCCTACAATCCATACCAGACCCGTATCCAAAGCACGCTACCCGGCCGGCCAGGAAAGGAGTGGGGACGAGCGAGCGCCCCCCCCCCTCCTGAGCCGTACCAGGCTGCATGCCCTCAACATGGGGGGGTTGGGTGCTCTGGGGCAGGGGAGCGCACTGTGGGGCCCCCCCACCCCAGAGCACCCTGTCCCCATGTTGATGAGGACAGGGCCCCTTCCCGACAACCCTGGCCGTTGGTTGTCGGGGTATGCGGGCGGGAGGCTTATCAGAATCTGGGAGCCCCCTTTAATAAGGGGGCCCCCAGATACCGGCCCCCCACCCTAAGTGAATGGATATGGGGGTACATCGTACCCCTACCCATTCACCTGGAGGAAAAATGTTAAAGTCAATAAACACAACACAAGAGTTTTTAAAATAATTTATTAGTCTGCTCCGGAGGCCGCCCCCGTTCAGATCTTTGTGAGTAGTTTTTATGCTTACCCAATACATTTTAGTATTTTGAAACGGAGAGCACTTAGATCTGTTTTTCTTCCATATATGGTGAATTACCTTGCTGTGAACTTCTGAGGGACCTGACATGACATTTTGCCATCGGGTGCATCTGCATATATGATATCTGCTTGCATGACTACCTGGTAACGCAGGAGTCCATGCCTTAAGGTGAGAGTGGCCAATCCTGTAGTGGTGGAGGGATCACTTATTGTTTGAGCTTACGTCACCGGTGAATCTAATGTGGAACTTTGGAATTTGTTTGTCACACAATTTCTTTGGACGAATATTCACGTTTTATTTTGACATTTTCTTGTTTTAGTTCTTGTTGTATTTTTTCATCTTTTTACACTTTTATTGCATCAATTGAATTTTTTTTTGCACTGAACTAATTTTCTATAATAAGCCTTTACAACTACTTTAAGTTAGAAGGTTGAAATAATGTGGATAAGCTCAAGTTTAAGTTATTTTGTCTGAAGTATTTAGGAGTACATTGGCCCAATTTGATATTACAGCTATTATTGGATTCCGGAAGGCTGAATCACCGACCAGCATCTTTATTTATATTTTCCTGGTACATCAGAAGTAAGCTCATTCTAACAGAGTTCCTACCATGCCACAGAAGTTCACACCTCCAGCTGTTGTAAAATGAGGAAATACAGAGTCAAACTCCATCATATCAGTCCTATAGGGGGGCAAACATGGGTTGTAAAAATCTTATCACAGGCCTCCCAAAAAGATTGCAGAAGGCAGTATGAGATTTAATCCAGTATCATCTACCCAAAACAGACTTATATGAGCGTTTGATCAAAACATACTGGTACATGTTTATGTAACTGTCTGCACAGTATATCTGCAGTTTCACGTGCCCTTATGTATCTATGGCCATTTTTAGTAAGATGTGTTAAAATGCTTTTGTTCCCATATACATTTTTGCTTGTTACACAATTTTGTACAAATGTGTTTGCTTTTATTATTTTTTGAGAGGTTTTAAACAGTCTGATTTGCCCTTTGCCGATATGTCAGGGAGTTTTCATGTACATTACATAAACATCAATCTACTTCTATACAGTCATTGATCTGCTTGTAAATGCAAATAACATAATTTACATATAAATTGAATTTATTGGAGAGTAAGAATTGAATAGCAAATTTTTGTACCACTGTTGCTGGTGTGTTAATCTTTCTAGTGGGTGACAGTACCAGGGTAAGTGGTGACAATAATGACTGTCATTGGCTTGTATCCTTTTTGTTGTTTCATTTTAAACATGCTAGAACATCGCTAATTTACAGTAACAATTCTAACAGCTGAAACTACGTGCACATTTAAAAAAAAACAGTCAGTTCCCAGTTCCCAAAAGGCAAATGGTTACTGTCTGGACAATCAATCTAGGCTTAAAGTGATACTAAAGCTTATTTTTTATATTAAAATAAAAAATGTTATCTGCTCTGTGTAAGAATATTGCACAGAGCGGCTTCTTACTTTCTTTTTTTTGACCCCCCGCCAGGGTTGTCCACTCCTCCTCTTCAATAGTCATGGACATTGAATCACAAATGTTATTTAAAGTCTTAAAAAAAAAAAATACCATCCCCTCTGCAAATTATTGACCTAATGTGCTAGTATGCATCATATACTAGCACATTATGACATCCTTAGCTGTGAAACGGATCCCTCCAGTGGCGTGCTGTCACTGCTGCCAGGGCTTCCATCTTCACTTGGTATTCCTTCCCGATTCGCAAAGCTTTGATTGTTTAAATGGCTGAGCTAATGATGTCACTCCCACGCGTAGGAGTTCCAATCGCAGCACAGAGCTCGTTCAGTGTGCCCTCATTCAAGAGTGAAGTGCACATATGCTTGTGATGTCACTGCCTGCAGAACTTGTGAATAGTGTTGAGCAGAATACGCCATATTCGATTTTGCGATATATCACGAATATATAGCCGAATATTCGAGAAATATTCGCTAAATTCGAATATTCGTGATATTTTATCGAAATGAAATGTTTGCGAAATTTCGCTATTGCGAATGCGAAAATAATTGCGAAATTTCGACAACTGCGGTAGGAGCACTCTGATTGGCTCAGAATATTTGTGATATTTTATCGAAATTTCGCAAAATGCGAATGCGATATTTATTGCGGAATTTCGACAACTGCGGTAGGAGCCCTCTGGCTCAGAATATTCGTGATATTTTATCGAAATTTCGCAAAATGCGAATGCGAAATTGATTGCGGAATTTCGACAACTGCGGTAGGAGAACTCTGATTGGCTCTGATGCAAAAGAAGGGCGGAGAAAATAATCGCGCAATATTCCTATTGCCGAATATTCGCATTGCGAATATTCGGCAATATAAAATGATCGCTTCAGCTACTCGGCCGGGTCGGCCCAAGGTCTCTAATCATACCAGCAATGCTTTTAGACGTCGATGGAGATCACTAGGATGTGATCTGTTCTAAAAATAAAATTGAAAAAATCCGAATATTCGGAATAGCGAATATTGACCGCGAAATTCGAGATATTCGCGAATACTCGAATATGCCATATTCGAGCCGAATATTCGCAATACGAATATTCGTGAGCAACACTACTTGTGAATATCTCCTAAACAGTGCACAATTAGGAGTTATTCATTGTACCTACAGGGAAGCTATATCATAAGCTTATCTGTAGGTATAACTGACCAAGCAGGGTTTACTACTGCTTTAGTAAATGTACTGTGAGTGTGACCTAAAGATTTATTGCCTTCTTTTTCCGTGCACATGACTGTGTACATTTGTGCCTTTTCCTGTTGAATAATTAAGAATAAAAAGATGACCCTCTCCCCAATATTTAATATATTGCAAGATAGATACAGTATACAGTATGTACATGGTTTTTGATACTTGCTAACTTATTTGTATATAGCCCCATCAAAGTTGTTTCCCCTCCCACTGTCTTTTTATGGGATGCCCTTGCTTGTTTTTTCCAGCCGTGGGGCTAAGCTGTTGTTACATAGTTGTTAGTGTGGGTAAACTTGAGTTGGCTGGCAGCCAAACCTGGGTTGAATTTGGGTCAGGACTTAGTAACTTAGGGAGGCTGGAGGCTCTGGTAACGCCCCCTGCTCTCTGGAACCTTATTAAAGCTTCCAGAAGTAGAGGGTGGAGTCCAGGAGCAACTGCTTGGAGTGTTGATGAGAGCCCCATCCAATCCCCAGCAAAGTGGGCTGATAGGGGGCAGATACCTCAAAAATATTTATTTGTCATTCCAGCAGGGGCAATCAGAGGGAATATGGAGTGCTGAGAAGGCTTGAGGGTGCCCCCTAGTCTGGGGAAGAGGGGGTGACCTTGGGCCTTGGGTTTGGGTGCTGGAGGGACCCACTGCAACACATGGAGAAATCCTCCCCTGGAGAAAGTCTGAGAACAGCAAGAGAAAGTCAGCACGTCCTGGAGATCTTCAGAGGAGTCAGCCGGGTGGGCTGGTGAATGAGCAGCCTGGGAGGATTGTGGAGTAGTAGCCAGGAGGGTTAGTAAGAGGGGGGGCTTCAGCCAGGCAGGCCGTCAGTGCCCGAAGAGATGGTGCTGGGATCAGTAGTCACAGGGTTGGCAGCTGGACACTGACTTTTGCAACACATGTAAAGGGGCCTTGGATTCCTGCCTATAATAGGCTGTTGCTCTAAGATCTGACTGAGTGCTGTGTCAGGATCATCTTTTTGTCAAGTGTGCCAGTGGTGTTCTGCAAGAAAGTGTTCTGGAGGAGCAGAGGAGTGTATATAGACTGTATATACTATAGGAAAGTTGTCCCTGAAGTTGTCTGAAGTCAAGTGATCATCCCATAATACCCCTCAAAATACAAAAAACGAAGTGCAGGAAAAGCATCTGTGCAACACATCCTTAATTGTCTACTGTTTGATTTTATGATCATAATCTTTCCTGTTAAAATGTAGAATATTTTTTTTTATTATTATATATTGTGTGTGTGTGTATGTATGTGTGTGTGTGTGTGTATATATGTGTGTGTGTGTATGTATGTATATGTATATATATATATATATATATATATATATATATATATATATATATATATATATATACTACTGGCAGCTTGAAAGTAATAAACGACAACTGACTATCTCTTCCGGTCCCTGTGGCTTCCTGCAAAATCATATTCAAAGCAATTTAATAAAATACGAATTTCCATAGAATGTAGGCCCAACATGTATGTTTAAGATGAGTAGCAATTGCTCACCGTGACATATTTATTAAATCCATATGTTGCATCTACAGCCAGAGCTAGTTCTTTGTAAATCCATATGCTGATTTGTTATCCCTCTGAGCCTTTGTGTTTTGGCTTTTTTTGTTGTATTTATGACCATCCTTCGAGCAGTACTTTTTCAAGTCTATTCTGTTCAAGACAGTGGTTTCAGGGCTGAGTCTGACTGAGTTAAGAGAAGCTGTTATCTGCAATACTGAAGCTACTACCATTTCTAATGGTCAGCAAGGGAGTTCTTAAATGACAGTAAGCCTACTGTGGGGGTTGATTTACTAAAACTGGAGAGTGCAAAATCTGGTGCAGCTGTGCACAGAAACCAATCAGCTTCCACTAGATTATGCACTCCAGTTTTAATAAATCATGCCCTCTGTTTCTTCACATGTACACATAACAGAACACAACTTAACATATAAAAAGTTCAACACAACATGTGCTTATAAATGAGTCTATAATTCCATAGGAATCCCAATTACGTTTGCAGTTGAAAATATTCAGATACCACCAAGTACTAATGTGTTAGAAAACTGCTTCCAAAACAAAGAAGAAACAGTTAATAAATGCAAGAAAGTGATGTGTAATACCCTTGGCAGTGGCGGAACTAACGGAGTCACACTTGCGACTGGGCCCTGGTGTTCCACCACTATCAAGGGACCCCAGCGGGGCTCTGAGCTGAGTGTCTCTCGTATACAGCCTAGAGCCTGCACTGACAGTTCCCCCTCCCTGCTCTCTTGCATGGATAGGAGAGAGCTGATCTACTCCTTCGCTTTTCCCCCCTCTCTTCCTGTGTGCACTGCGGGAAGTGTGAAGCTAAGCAGCTGAATTTGATCATTCAGCTGTTGGGCTTCATACATCACATGATGCGCACACACAGGAGGAGGTGGGTGGGAGGAGAAGTAGCAGATTGTCTCTCTCCTCTCCTCTCCCATCCCTGCGAGGGAGGATGGAGGGGGAACTGTCAGTGCAAGCTCTGGGCTGTATGAAAGAGATGCTCTAAGCTCAGAGTCCTGCTGAGAAGGCACTGATGGGCGGCACTGATAAGCAGCATTGATGAGCACTGATACGCGGCACTGTGGCTGCACTGATGGTCCCAGGGGGGCCCGCAGGAGGCAGAGTTCTGGGAGGATGTCAATGGACATGGACAGATGAAAAGGAGGGGCCTGACTAAGCACTAACAGTGTGCGAAACGCGTCGGCTGTCCCTTCTTGTAAATGTACTTTTTGGATTTGCATGTCCAGCTTTTATTAATAAAGACTACTTCTTCAAGTTTCCCTGGAGTATGGCTGTCCATTCATCTCCATGTTTTGTGTCTACTATCAGGCTTTAGCTGGCTCTCAACAAGCTTCAAGAAGTGCTGAAGCCTGCTAGCAGCTTGTTTAAAGTGGTCAGCACTACCATTAGGATCTGGGCTGAATGATACTTTAAAAGCTTCAACAAAGCTTTCTGTTCAGCAGTGCTCTATACGAGCTGAAGCACCTGTGAAACAGAACTTGGAGACTGAGATGGCAACTAATTATGGGTCTTAGTGTTCTGGATATAAAGGTACAGTTCATGGTCCTCCATAACTTCCTCTGCTCAGGAGAGGGTTAAAAGCCATTGTAATCAGTATAAAGTTGTGATGAGCATTGTTTGCAAGTGGTTTAATACCCACCCCCCCCCCAAAAAAAAAAAGACAGACAGGTCCTCTTGTGAACAAAGCACACCAAATTATAGGTACATATTCTGTTACTTCAGTTTTGGCAATATTCCATTAATTGTATTTGATTTCCCACACATTAATGAGATTTTTGTTGGTTGAATTATTAACCTTTATTCTAGACAATGTATTTTCTATGCAAGAATACCAAGCAGTGGAGGATGGTGCTAAATATTTTGGGAAGGCGGCAAAATAACTTGGCCCCTCACTCGCACCAATCCCCCACCCCCATGACTGGGAAGACGGCAAACCATGGCCTTACCTTAGGAGGACGATGACGAGGTGGTGTTGGTGCTGTATCCGGGTTAGGGCTGGAGGCTGGAAGTGGCTGTTGCTGCCCCTCCACTTGCTAATCCTTGCTGTACATGGCCCGCAGCTTGCGGAGGGAAGAGCAGGGGCCATTTCTTCTCCTCCTGGCTAAACAAGAAGCAGTTCCCAAGACCTGATTGGCTGTGAAGTCCTAAGACTCCCTGTCCGATTGGGTCTCAGGACTCGCTTCCTGTTTGGGAGGAGAAGCAGGAAGACATTAGCGAATATTAATTTTCTAATGTTACACAACTGGGTGGGCTCGAGGCGCTGTGCTTCACACCCCAAGCCCACCCTTTTTTAAGTGAATTAGAGCCTCATGGCCAGATTCACGTAGATCGGCGTAAAAATGGGCGGACGTAATGTATCTGATTTACGTTACGCCGCCGCAAGTTTTTCAGGCAAGTGCTTTATTCACAAAGCACTTGCCTGTAAAGTTGCAGCGGCGTAGCGTAAATCACCCGGCGGAATTCAAATTCGGCAGGTAGGGGGCGTGTTTCATTTAAATGAAGCGCGTCCCCGCGACAAACGAACTGCGCATGTGCCGTCCCTATAATTTCCTGGTGTGCATTGCTCTAAATGACGTCGCAAGGACGTCATTTGTTTTGACGTGGACATAAATTACGTCCAGCACCATTCACGGACGACTTACGCACTTACGACTTACGACAGCGTACATGGCGCTGCGCCGTCGTAAGCCCTTTGAGAATCTGGGCCTCAGACTCTAATGATGTGCTTAAAAAAAAAAACACATTGAAATCCATGCGTTCTGTGCTCTGCGTGGAGATTAGGGGTCAGGCGCATGGATTGGGGGAGTGGTGCCCTTGCCACTGCCAGTGATACCAACTGGTGTTTTGGTGCAAAACTAGATCTCTTAATTTGCACAGATCATTGACTGTTGTCTAATGAACAGTTTTGGCCCCCCTGCTATTTGAAAATGATGCTTGGTATAAAACCGTTATCTGCCCCTGTGTAGAAAAAAATGTGCAGCATATATAGGAAATATGTTTGTTGTGGTCATCTGTTTGGGTAGCCTAATTCTGTGGGTAAATATAAAACCGTAAGAAACAGTTTTCTGAAATGCTTAGTGTAATTGAAGCAAAATGTGCTATTTTATCTATGAAATCCATCATGATAACATCGTGTGCATGAAAGCATTAGTAGCAGTATGGTAGTACGCTCAGTTACATTAAATAATTTAGAATGCTTGTAGGTTTTTAAAGCACTGAGTTACAGTTGCAATATAAAGTCACTTTTACCCATTAATACCAACTTTCAAAACATGTTATGCTCCGTCTAAAAGAAATGAAGAAAATGAAGAGAAACTCCTCTTTGGAGGTTTCGGCTTTAGTAGTTTAGTAAATTCTTCAGATCATAGCAGAAGAATCTTAATTACAAAGAATGAATGTACAAAGCCTTTCCGTTTCTTAATGCTGCTGACCTGTTTATAGGAATGCACTGTGTCCTAGAATGCCCTGCTTTGTGCTAGGCATTATTAATTGGCTTTTATAGGACCATATTTAACACTACAAGATCTTGGGATGGACATTCTGTACACACAAATACTGTAAATAATATGTTTACTGCATCAGCATAGCTCCCAACTGTCACTGACTTTGAAGGACTGTCCCTCATTTGGAAAAAAGGGGTTTATTTACCAAAACTGGAGAGTCCAAAATCTGGTGTGCAAGGTAGCCAATCAGCTTCTAACTTCAGCTTGTTCAATGAAGCTTTGCCAAAAAAACTGTAAGCTGATTGGCTACCATGCACAGCTGCCCAGATTTTGCTCTCTAGTTTTAGTACCGTATTTGCCGGCATATAAGGCGACTGGGCGTGTAAGACGACCCCCTAATTTTCCAGCTAAAATGTTGGTTTTGGGATATACTCGCCATATAAGACGACCTCCTTCCCCCCCCTCACTGTGCCATTGCCTCACCTCGCTGTGCCATTGCCTCACCTCGCTGTGCCATTGCCTCACCTCGCTGTGCCATTGCCTCACCTCGCTGTGCCATTGCCTCACCTCACTGTGCCATTGCCTCACCTCACTGTGCCATTGTTTCACCTCACCTCAGTGTGCCATTGTTTCACCTCATCTCAGTGTGCCCTTGCCTCACCTCAATTCGCCGATCTTCATTCCTTTATGCCTGGCAGAGTGTGGCAGACTGTGGGCGTCCATTTTTAAAAAGCCGCGCCTCCTCCTCGTGGTGTTCCGTGATAGGCGGAACACTCGGTTTCCCAGAAGAGCCTTTGTTCAGTGTTCCGCCTATCACGGACATCCTCTCGTCTGAGGCCAGTCTGTTCATCATAAGTTCCAACTCTGGAGTGCAGACGTCGTTGGGACTTGCTGGAAGCAGAACTTAGTTTAGCTGAGACCAAATTACACAGCCCAGCAACAGCCCAGGAGGGGGTGGGAGCACATAAAAGGGAAAGCCCCAGAACATGAGGGGGGAGAGATAAAAACTTTGCTGTTGGGAGGATGTGTGTGGGAGAACTGGGTGAAGCCACATGGGCCCAGACAGAACACGAAGTCACAAGTGTCATTAATAAGCCAGGTATCCTGATAAGGCAGACTAGTGGGGATCTGTTTGCTGCTGGATCAGCGCTCGCGACCCGGTCCAAAGCTCCGAGGACCATGCCCACGGGACCCACAGACCCAATCGCCGTCGGTGTCACGTGATCGTTTTCAGGGGCTGAAGAATCGGGAGAAGTGTGTGTAAACACACCTTCCCCGTTCTTCATTGTGGCAATGTCAGTGATCGTCTGTTCCCTGATATAGGGAAAGACGATCACTGATGTCACACGTCCAGCCCTGCCCCCTACAGTTAGAAACAAATATGAGGTCACACTTAACCCCTTCAACGCCCCCTAGTGGTTAACTCCTAAACTGCAATTGTCATTTTCACAGAAATCAGTGCATTTTTATAGCACTTTTCGCTGTGAAAATGACAATGGTCCCAAAAATTTGTCAAAATTGTCCGATGTGTCCGCCATAATGTCGCAGTCATGAAAAAATTGCTGATCGCCGCCATTAGTCGTAAAAAAAAAATATTAATAAAAAAGACATAAAACTATCCCCTATTTTGTAAACGCTATAAATTTGGTGCAAACCAAATTTTTTTTTTTTTACCAAATATAGGTAGAAGAATATGTATTGGCCTAAACTGAGGAAAAAATATATATATTTTTGGGGGATATTTATTATAGCAAAAAGTAAAAAATATTGAATTTTTTTTCAAAATTGTCGCTCTATTTTTGTTTATAGCACAAAAAATAAAAACCGCAGAGGTGATCAAATACCACCAAAAGAAAGCTCTATTTGTGGGAAAAAAAAGGACGCCAATTTTCTTTGGGAGCCATGTTGCACGCCAATTGTCAGTTAAAGCGACGCAGTGCCGAATCGCAAAAAGGGGCAAGGTCCTTAACCTGCATAATGGGTCCGGATCTTAAGTGGTTAAAGTCCATGTGCGTTAAGGCAGGCATTCCAACACTTTTTTGATAATATATATTTCAACCAGCTTATACATGGACCACTGTTACAATCTTTTATTGAATGTATTATTCATTACTAATTATACTGATTGTACATATTACATTGCTGTGCTTCAAGGTTATGATGGAAATTCATACCAACTCCATTTGTTGTATATGGCCTGCAGACCACCTTTTCCATTGAACTTCTTGTACTACAAACCACACTGTTTTGTTTTATACTTGATGCTTATGCATCCCCATTTTTAAAGTAATGCAAACTGAGGCATTAAGGAACAAAGTGGAAGTCGTCCAAAGAAGACGCTGGTTCTGGTGAATATGACTTTGGAGGGATTTCCTCTCACTTCCTATTGTAGCTATGAGATAGAAAGTGAAGGGAAATCTCCTGAATGCGATACAAAAAATTGGGCAATGGGCAACAAAACCCGACACAGAGTTACACTCTTTCCAAAATGTTTCTCACATGACCATAGGGGAAGGGGAACTTGGACTGTGGACTTTCACTGTCTGAAGAAATCCATAGATGAAACAAAGTCTGCATGACCAGAGGATAAAATAAGAGAAAGTGAACATGTGTTGTTGGTGGCAACCAGTTTAATTAATTATTTATTATTAGTTATTATAAGTTACTCACTCACTCATTCGTTTAATTATTGAAAATAGGGTAATTACAACACATACTACTTTACATCTTGGTGGTGAGTGTCTAATAAGGGCTCCCCTGGTTGTGTGATATACACTTGGAAGAGTGATTGGTGAAAATCCCTGGAAGCTGGAATGTTGTACAATGCTATTGATTACTGATCTTCTGGTGAGTGCATAGTGGTTAAGGACCTGCATTGGAGACACATCACGTTTTTGGGCTAGATTCAGCAAGCATTTATGGCGGCGTATCTCCAGATACGCCACCATAATTTCAAATCTGCGTCGGCGTATCGTTCCGCCGATTCTCCAAGGCAGATACGTCCAAAAAATAGGCTTCCTCCTCCGACGTAACTTGAATGCGGCGGCGTATAATTGTGTGCATTCTCACGCTGGGCGCTAGGGGCACTTCCGTTGTTTTCGGCGTAGAGTATGCAAATTACCTAGTTACGCCGATTCACAAATGTACGTGCGCCCGGCGGTAGTTTTTTACGTAGTTTGCGCGAAAAGGCTTTTTCGGCGTAACGTTGCTCCTGCTTCTATGAGGCGCACGCAATGTTAAGTATGGACGTCGTTCCCGCTTCGAAATTTTAATTTTTTACGTTGTTTACGTAAGTCGTTCGCGAATAGAGCTGGACGTAATTTACGTTCACGTCGAAACCAATATGTCGTTGCGGCGTACTTGGGAGCAATGCACACTGGGATATGTACACAGACGGCGCATGCGCCGTTCGGAAAACACGTCAATCACGTCAGGTCATCACACATTAGCATAAAACACGCCCCCCTTCCACATTTGAATTACGCGGGCTTACGCCGGCCCCATTTACTATACGCCGCCGTAAGTTAAGAGGGAAGTGCTTTGTGAATACAGCACCTGCCTCTCAAACTTACGTCTGCGCAGCGTAAATACGATACGCTGCGCCGCCGTACGGATGGGCTCGCAGCTACGTGAATCTAGCCCTTTGTTTTGCCGCACTGAGGTGTCACAATTGGTAGATTTTCAAGTGGACATTTTATTATATGTGGACAGTTTTATTGAATCTCAGACACTTTGTGATCACATGTATGGTGATTATTATAAACATTTTTTGTTGAAATAATTTATGCATGCTATTTTTGTTATTAATTTTTTTTTTCATGGCTTACATAAATCAGGGTATGCTAAATGGTTTATGAATCATTGCATTATTTGTGAATTTATTTTATTTTATGCGCTGCACATTTTTTGGATTTATACTGATTATCAGGTTAGTTACCTTTTTAGTGCTAGCAGCTCCATCCTCTAAGTGCTCACTATTTTTGTTTTATTTGTGTTCATTCCAGACTATTTATACATCTTCCCAGCCATCATCTGGCCAATTCTCTCAGGGATTGGCTGAAACAGTACAAATATTCATGCTGCCCAGTGCCCATATGCCTTGCTCTCCATGCCTATGTTCCAGAACAACCCACAGTTTTCTAGAAAGCAGAGAAGAGCAATCAAACCTGCAACATGTGAAAACAAGAACAGACAAAAACAATTAACAATGCAACAACCTAGCAACCCATCTAGGAGAGTGCTACATGCGTCTTATTTATGCTAGAGGAAGCTTGCTGATCAGTAATGCCCAGATTGAATGAAAAGCATCATGTTTTATATTCTTCTCATTGGGCCAGATTCATGAAGACTTATGACGGGCGTATCAGTAGATACGCCGTCGTAAGTCCAAATCCCCGCCGTCGTATATTTAAGCGTATTCTCAAACTGAGATACGCTTAAATGTTGCTAAGATACGACCGGCGTAAGTCTCCTACGCCGTCGTATCTTAGCTGCATATTTACGCTGGCCGCTAGGGGCGTGTACGCTGATTTACGCCTAGAATATGTAAATCAGCTAGATACGCCTATTCACGAACATACGCCCGGCCGTCGCAGTAAAGATACGCCGTTTACGTAAGGCGTTTTCAGGCATAAAGATAAACCACCAAAAAGATGGCGCAGCCAATGTTAAGTATGGACGTCGGAACCGCGTAAACTTTTTCACGTTTTACGTTGTTTGCGTAAGTTGTCCGTGAATGGGGCTGAGCGTAAGTTACGTTCACGTCGAAACCAATGAGTCTTTGCGGCGTAATTTGGAGCATGCGCCGTCCGTGGACGTATCCCAGTGCGCATGCTCCAAATTACGTTCGTTAGAAACATCAAATTCGTGGGGTCACGAGTATTTAGCATAGAACACGCCCCCAACCAGCCTATTTTGAATTAGGCGGGCTTACGCCAGCCCAGTTACACTACGCCGCCGTAAGTTAGAGCACAACTTTGTTGTGAATACAGGACCTGCCGCTCTAACTTACGGCGGCGTAGTTTTTTTGAGATACGCTACGCCCGCCTATAGATAGACACATCTCTGTGAATCTAGCCCTATGTGTTTATAAATACCATTCTAATAGGTTTGTCAGGAGCAGTACTTGAGGCCCCTTTAAATTTACTGGGCCAGATTCATGAAGCACTTACACCGTTTTTTTGGTAGATGCACGACGTAAGTGCAGATTTGCGCCGGCGGATCGCTGCGCCGTACCCAGAGAACCAGATTACGCCTCCAAATAGACTTCATCGCCTCGGTGTAACCTTTCCACGCCGGCGCGGCGTTTGCGCAGATTTACGCTGGTCGGATCTGGCGTGGCCATGGTTTTTGTGTTTTAAATATGCAAATTAGGTTTTTGGGCCGATTCATCAACTTAAGCTTGACCGGCGCAGGCTACTCCCGGTGAGCGGAGCTGAAATTTCCGGTGCAAAGTTACACCTCATAAAAGCAGGGGTAACTTTGCACCAAACTTGCAGAGGTCAGCTGGAGAGCAGCTAAAGCAGCAGCGTTACAAACGAACTGAGCAACAACACTTGCTGGACAACACATAGAGGCGGTCCCCATGTTGGGAGAGGCCCTCAATAATTACAGCCCTCTCCTCTGGGCTGAAATTGGTCATCCGCCCACCTGAGGATTCCTCATCAGCCATAACTGCCCCACCACAATGCAAACGACCTAGCTTAGAAAAAAAAAAGCTTCAGTACATTTGCACCTGCAGGGCGGAAGTCTGGGCTGATTCATTGACTGGGCTTTGGTAGTGGGTCGGCGTAGCTCAGGGATCACGCCGGGGCGCAGTTCTGAGCATGTGCAGATTGGGGCATTTACCCCTGGATGTCACTGAGCATGTGCGGTCTAAGATGCGCCCCGGCGTGACCCCTGTGCCACGGTCGGCACTTCATTAGCATAGGGTGACTCCCAGTTGGCCTTACCCCGTCTAAAATCCGCCCCGCTGGGGCATCGTAGACAAAAAAAGTTTCTTGAATCACCTAACTGCCTCTCCGCGCTGGACCGGTGTAGTCTAAAAATGATGCACCACGCCGGTGCAAATCTGCACCATTGTTCATGAATCTGGCCCACTGTGTTGACCACCACTGGCCTAAACTATTATATCAATTGATTTTCCCTGCTAATAGGATTTGCACATTGTATTTGGGCTCCAAAACGTTTATCAACTCAGAATCAAATATACTTATCTTGATGCATAACATAATTGTCATGGTAGCTCTGTTGTTGCTCTTACTATGATAGTATTTATTGCAGTGACAATATAGAGGTTTGATTCCATGATCCTAAAAAATTTAAACTTGAGATTTAGCATTAAAGGTTAGGCATAGAATTTAGGTTTGCAGGCGAAAAAGAAGACTAAATACTTACCTCTCTTCCCAAGAATGTAATTTTCCCAGGATATTTTGAGGGGCTAGCATGGGCAGAATGTATTTTATATTCAGGCAACACATTTATTTAGTACTGTAGATTTACAACGGAGTTGCTTTTGGATGAGGTTTAGGGTTCAACATTAGAATATTCTTAGCAGTTCATATCTGATGGTTTTTGGATGTGAAATAATGAATTTTGTGTGAAAAGTATGTGCCAAAATAACACAAAAAATAAGTTACTGGTGCTGAAAATGTACACGACCAAATTTATTGTGCCAAAATAGCCAGACCAGTTTTCAGATGCCAAATACTAATGTACTGTAAATTATAGGGTACCAATAAAAAAAAGAATAAACATTGCACTAAATGCATAAAAAAACAACTTTGTAAGAGCAGTAAAGACAAAGTGCTGACGACAAAACATCAAATATTTGTAATTCTGACATCTTCCTTTTTAATCACACAAAACACTACCCAAAAATATTTGCATCCCCTTGGCTTAGCAGGTTTTTATTTTTGTTTGGTTTGCAAATCAAATAGATTTCTTATCAACAACTTCCTAATGTATATTTACTGTTGGAATTGTTAACATAATCTATTATCTTACGCTTGACAAATAGTCATATTTCAACAAATAGCTGAACTAATGTGCCGTAAAATGATAAAACTGTACAGGAAAAATGCAGAGTCTAATTTTAAGCTTTGGGTAATCTTTGAAGATGATGCCAACATAATAGATGCTTCTAATATATGAGAGAGATAAGCAAAAGGCTTGTCTATTTTAACCTGCTCTCTTATATGGTCAGTTATGTTATTGTGTGTTACTCCTGTCAAAATTATGAATAAATATGTGAGATTTGTACAATGAGCCTAGCCTTTGCTTTTCCTCCATTTGTTGCAGTAGTACTCCCCAGTCCAATTTTCAGTAGTCTGGTGATCTTAGATCTCTAGCTTATGATTTGGGGCATTAATTCGCTGACCCAAGCACTGCAAGAGTTTTGCTGTCTCTTATGCCGCATACACACGACCGTTTTTCATGACGTGAAAAATTCAAGAAAAATGGAGATAGCACATTCATCACTCTGTAACAGACTGAAAAGCAGGAAGACTGAAAAGCGTGAATCGTCTCTCACCAAACTTTTACTAACACAAAATCAGCAAGAGCAGCCCAAGGGGTGGCGCCATCTGAATGGAACTTCCTCTTTATAGTGCCGTAGTTTTTGTTGTACGTCACACGCTTTGCTCCCGCAGTTTTTTTTCCACGATCGTGTGTATGCAAGGCAGGCTTGACAAGAATCACGTCGAGAAAAACATAGTTTTTTTTCTAGGACATTAAAAACGGTCGTGTGTACGCGGCATTACATAGAGAAGAACTGAAGTAATTCTCTTTGCCACCAATTGGATTGAATGGTGTTTTTAGAAGTCTGAATGGGATCATTGAAAAAGAAAATTTATTTAATGTACAGTATATTTTCACACAGCAGTTTCCATGCCTAAATGATGCAATACATTATAAGTACAAAAACATGCACTTACATTGTACGCTGTAAAGATACCCACAGACAAAACCTATCTAGCTTTTTTATTTAGAAATGTAAAATATTGTAAAAGTTAAAAAGAAACAATATTTTGAGTAAACTATAAATGAAATACTGCATATAAATATGTATCTTAATCATATAGTAAAGGACACAAGACTTGTACTCATGGGCCATGGGTTATATGCTGCTACCCTTAGGTGATTTGAACACAAAAACTTGGATGGAATTTGCTTGTTGTCTTGCACTATTTAGAAGCTTCTGGATTGGTTACCCTTGGTTTGCTGCATTTGATCCATGTTTTAGCCATTTCGTGATTGCCAGACCAGGTGTAGGTTTCGTGATTCTGGGCTCCCGATTGGTCTCTTCCATGGACCCTTTTGCTACAAATAAACATGCACATTTGGGTGGATACTCCAGTGATGAGTAAGCACGTCTGTGTGAAACACATCCACTCTGAGCAACTTTTTTGGATTGTTTGTCATGTTCGCTTGATTTTTTGGACTATAAATTATTTTGATTTTACTTCTGGATGTGCCTCCATTCTTCTTTGTTTCCATTGTGGCCGCTGAGCTTCTCTCCAATCCCCGCACTCAGGGCTGGGACAAGAGGCAGACGACATGACACGTGTCGGCTATAGAGAGGATGAGGTGCAGGCACTCTCCCATCCTGTTAGTGGAGTGCTCCTCTATAGAGTACCAGTGCCATGCCTGCAGTCTCTGGCTGTCTCCTGTACCATGCTGTGTCTGGCTGTCTCCTGTACCATGCAATTTTTGTCTGTCTCCTGTACCATGCTGTCTCCTGTACCATGCCTGCAGTTTTTGGCTGTCTCCTGTACCATGCAGTCTCTGTCTGTCACTTCTGCCTGTTTCCTCTTCCTTCCCTTTACCAGCTGTCCCCTCTGTCCCAATGTCTCCCATAAACTGTCCTATCCCCAACCTCTTCCTCTCCAGCGATCACAGCCTTTTCCATCCCAACTTTCTCACCCCACGATTCCTATTTTACCCCACCCTCAACTACCTTGTCTTCACTTACCCTCAACTCCCACCCTGCCATCACCCAACTCCCTAACACCCCCCCACCACCACCTCCCAAACCACCCCTCTTCCTAGGCGATACATATCAGTAATTGGTATTGGGAAGTACCTGCAAAAAAGTATCGGTACTCGTTAAAAAAAAAATGGTATTAGTGCATCTCTAGTAGGGAGCGAACATCATAGCAAAATCAGTGCAATGGGCCAGCTAGGAAGCCCAGAGGCGATCAAAAAGGGAGGTGCAAAACATCCAACTTGTAGAGTCTGCATTCCATAAGATTCAAGGTAGGGGAGGATAGTAGCCACCTGACAGTAGATGGTTTGAAGTGGATTATACATACACCCTAGCTGACCTCAATTGTTAACAGGAAAGAAGTGAAATCAGCAATCCTCACAGCACCTGAACCAAGGGCGGATCCAGAGTCTAGTTTCGGGAGGGGCACTGCCAGAAAATAAGGTGTTGCTTACAGAACTCAATTAGGTGTCCGATGTAATGTTGCAGTACCGCTAAAAAAATCAATGATCGCCGCCATTACTAGTAAAAAATATTTAAATATAAATGCCATATATCTATCCCATAGTTTGTAGACGATTGTCAGGGACTGCAGACATGGTACAAGAGATGGTCAGAGACTGCAGACGTGGTACAAGAGATGGTCAGAGACTGCAGACATGGTACAAGGGATGGTCAGAGACTGCAGACATGGTACAAGAGATGGTCAGAGACTGCAGACATGGTACAAGGGATGGTCAAAGACTGCAGACATAGTACAAGAGATGGTCAGAGACTGCAGACATGGTACAAGGGATGGTCAGAGACTGCAGACATGGTACAAGGGATGGTGAAAGACTGCAGACATGGTACAGGGGATTGTCAAAGACTGCAGACATGGTACAAGGGATGGTCAGACTGGAGACATGGCACAAGGGATGGTCAGAGACTGAAGACATGGTACAAGAGATCAATGCAGCCTCATCAGTGCCCATCATTGCAGCCTCACTGTACATATGAATGCAGCCCCACTGTATATATGAACACAGCCCCACTTTTGTATATTAGTGCAGTCCCACTTTTGTATATTAATGCAGCCCCACTTTTGTATATAAATTCAGTCCCACTTGTGTATATGAATGCAGCCCCACTTTTGTATATAAATGCAGCCCCACTTTTGTATATTGATGGTAAAAGTGACCCATTTAAAAAAAAAACTGTGTAAAAAAATATAATCAAGTAAAATAAATAAGAATACAATTTTTTTAAAAGCGCAATTTTGAAGCGTGACATGTTGGGTATCAATTTACTCGGCGTAACATTATCTTTCACAATATAAAAAAAATTGGGCTAACTTTACTGTTTTTTATTTTTTTCTAAAAAAAGTGCGCTTGTAAGACCGCTACACAAATGCGGTGTGACAAAGTATTGCAATGGCCGCCATTTTATTCTCTAGGGTGTTAGAAAAAAAACAATATATAATGTTTGGGGGTTCCAAGTAATTTTCTAGCAAAAAAAAAACAGTTTTAAACACCAAATCTCAAAACAAGACTCGGTCCATAAGTGGTTAATGTTCTTTAACAGTCTGCATTAATAATTACACTACCAAAATATGGACTATGTTTCTTTTTGCTGGTGGCCATTTTGTTGTAGCCCAGAGCAGTCACTTCCTTATTCGAATCTCTCCCCCTCTTCTTGGTCTCAAAAACGATCTCTCGATGTCTCTTTCTGTAATTAAAATGTGTACTTTTCTAGCAGAGTTGGTCATGTCACCTCTCCTGCTTTTATTCTCTCTCCATAATCTGTGCCCCTTCCATACAAGTCTGTGTCATTCCTGTTGCTTTCTTCCCCTTGAACCTAAACGCTGTAAGCAAATCAGCCTCTAGTGGCTCTGATTTTAGGCATAGTGCCGAGAATAGAGAGCAGCTGAGCATGTGCAGAGCAGGACAAGACAGTGTATTACTGGGTTTTAATGTATTTTTTATGTTTTACATAGCTATACCTGAAAAGGAGGCCAGCCTGAAGTGACTATCAGGACTTAGTGGTCTAACTAAAGGGAGATAAAGGGAGAGCTGCAAGAGTTGGGCCAGCATCACTTGTGGGTGAGGAGTGCTATCTTCATCAATCATGTACATTCCAGCAAAGAAGCCACAGAAGGTTTTGATTTATATTTAAGTTATAAAAATACAATTGTCATGTTGTGACGGCAATTTGCTTACCCTAGCATTGTTGCAGATGTCTTTTCCTAGACTAAGTAAAGTACCTTTTGTTCTTGCCGGATAACTC